>NC_143487.1:5028000-5668500 GCF_027475165.1 Benincasa hispida
GCAGCTTCACAAGCCGCTACGTACTCGACCTCCATCGTGGAGTCGGCGATGCACCCCTACTTAATGCTCCGCCACACTACAGCTCCTCTGTTAAGAGTAAATACTGACCCTGAAGTGGACTTCTAAGAGTCTTTATCAATCTAAAAGTCAGAATCCGTGTATCCAGAAAGGATCAAATCCCTAGACCCATACACAAGCATGTAGTTCCTCATTCTCCAAAGATACTTGAGGATATTCTTAACTGTGGTCCAGTGACCCTGGCCTGGGTTAGACTGATACCTACTGATTATTCCCACAACATAGCAGATGTCTGACTTAGTGCAGAGCATCGCATACATTAAACTGTCAACGACAGATGCATATGGGACTCGTCTCATTTCCTCAACCTCTTGAGGCATCTTAGAACACATGTCCTTAGACAAAGTGACTCCATGCCTGAATGGTAGTAGGCCTCTTTTAGAGTTCTGCATCGAGTACTTGAGCAAGATTTTGTCAATATACGATGTCTGAGACAGCGCTAGCACTTTGTTCTTACGATCCCGAAAGATCTATATACCTAAAACAAACTGAGCCTCTCCCAAATCTTTCATTTGAAATTGGGTCGCTAGCCAGTTCTTAACTGTAGTCAGTAGACCTACATCATTCCCAATGAGTAGTATATCGTCTACATACAATACTAAGAAAGCTACTAAACTGTTGACTATCTTCTTGTAAACACAAGGCTCATCAACGTTTTGGTCAAAGCCATTCTATTTGATCGCAGCATCAAACCAAATATTCCAAGATCGAGACGCCTGCTTCAGCCCATAAATGGACTGATTCAGTTTGCAAACTTTTTGCTCTTGACTTTGGGCAATGAATCCTTTGGGTTGCACCATGTAAACGGACTCCTTAAGTTTGCCATTCAGAAAAGTTGTCTTGACGTCCATTTGCCAGATCTCATAATTATAATAAGCGGCAATGGATAGGAGGATGCGAATTGACTTTAACATGGTAACAGGTGAGAAATTCCCCTCATAATCAACTCCCTCCACCTGGGTCCTTTGCCATAAGTCGAGTCTTGAAGGTTTGCACCTTCCCATCAGCACCCCATTTGCACTTATAGATCCATTTACAACCTATAGGTCTTACCCCATAAGGCTGATCTATAAGATCCCATACCAAGTTGAAGTACATCGACCTCATCTCAAGTTTCTTTGGAAATCTCACTTAAGGCTAAAGGTCTTAACACATACAAGTTATTTTCCAGTTTTACAAATTTTAACACCATCCTTATGAATAAATGCTTTATTCAATTTAAAAGAAATAGTGTAATTGCATTGTAACAGACACTTTACAGAAATAAGGTTCCTTTATAGTACAGGAACTACAAAGACAGCTGAGACGATATGCTCGGTGCCTACTCGCAACGTCATCTCATCAGTCTTCAACTGTCGCTAGGATCTAATCCCCTGAAAAGAAGAACAAACATGATTAATGGCGCTCGAATCAATTATCCAAGTTAAATCAACATTCTCCACTAAATAAGTTTCTAACACAAGTAAATCACATTTACCTTTGTCCACCTTGGCTGCCTTCTTTTCCTTCAGATAATGAGGACAATTCCTCTTCCAGTGTTTTTCCTGGTTACAGTGAAAACATTTTCCTTTTTCAACCGATGGTGGATGCTTCTTCTGGGCGAAAGGTGGCGGGTTAGCAGGCACATTCCCTTTCCCTTTACCACTGTTCTTCTTCTTCCCCTTTCTAGAGTTAGAAGTGGAAGGTGCAGACTTTGTTCCTAAGGTCGAACCTCGATGGAACCTTTTAGAAGACGAGACAACATTTGCCTCACCTCCCTTTTTCTCCTTACTTTTCAACAAGGATTGGTAAGTCTGCAACTCATTGAGGAGACTAGTAAGGGTATAGTCCACTTTGTTAAGAATCGTATAGCTAACAAAGTGGAGGAAACTCTCTGGCAATGAATCCAGGATAATGCTAACCTAACTGCCCTCATCGATTTTAGACTCATTCATCTCTGCCACGTTAAAGTGGACCATCATATTCAGCACGTGTTCACAAACAGAGGTGTCTTCCTCCATTTTGGAGCTAAATATGTGTTTTAGAACCTCATGCTTGAGCTATCCAGACGGCTGTCCAAATGTTCCCTACAAGGACTCCATGATCTCACGTGCTGAGAAGATGGACTCATGGTTCTTGGCCAACATGTCACTAAAACTGGCCAAGATATAAGCTCGGGCCTTCTCTTTTGCCCGTGTCCAACGCATGTACTTCGTCTGAGAATTTCGAGTAGCGTTCTAAGGTGGAATAGGACGACATTCCCCCATAAGAACAAACTTCAGATCCTCGATGATGAGTATTGTCGTGAGCATATGTTTCCAACTCAAATAGTTTTGGCCATTCAGTTTTTTGGCATTAAGTAAACTAATAGTGGTTGTAGCCATTTAAAACCGTTGCTGAAAAACGAATAAACTTTTATAACACTTTGCAAAAACCACGTTTTTAACCAATTAGTTTTAGCAAAACAGATTCCAAGTACCCTAAGTTATAAGACTTCTATTTTGCAATGATGCCCTAGCGAGGTAGGACAAACGTCACCGGTAAGGTGATCAGATGTCCCTTCACTGAGATGAGACATTCTCAACTATTAGGCAGAACCAACTCTTAGAACTGAACCTAACAGCCACCATTTATTTGGTCCAGAACTGTTAACCTTTAACAATTTCGCGTAAGTGTAACCCCTCATTTTCGGTCCCAAAATCCTGCCCTAATGTGCTCACCATAGGGAAAGCAGATTAGGACAAGAGACTAAGTAGCCTTATTCTCTTACAGGAGATCAAATAAAGAAATACGCAAAACAACCATCCTATAGGGGGACACACCTAGGGTGCCTCGAGGCAATGCACAGAAACTTTATTTAATCCAATGAGAGTGACTGTGGGATATGCTGTCGCACTTCCCGCTCCCACTTACTATGAACATTCTCTCCATCCACCTTGATATTGATCTATCCAAACACCATCCTTTAGGGGGAAACTCCCAGGGTGTCACGAGGCCGAGGATAGATCTCACGGTGTGGACTATGAGGGAGAAATACGAGAGGTATAAATAAAGCATCAATTGTTCCAAGTACCTCCCACTAAATGTTCTACCTAGGGGTTTATTAACCTAGACAATCTGGCTACTGATAATAATCTAAGTCATTTATTAAGTTTGCTCAAAAAAAACTTTTTTCTTTGAAATAAAATAAGTCCAAGTAGTCACATCAAACTCTTTAATGGATGGTTCTTAACTTGCAAGTATGCATCAAATTTATCTAATTCACCTTTCCAGGTAGGTTCCCAGGTAGGGGTGTTCCATTGTCGTCACCTTAAATACCCCAGACTTGACAGAACCCACCTTAAACAAAAGATCCCTTATAGATAGATTTGATACATTTTAACCTTTTACTAATTATTTTCATTCTAATTTCATTTTACAACCATTTATAAAATAAAAAACTAAAACACACATGCCACATAACGAAGTATTTGTAATGTTTATAAATATTACGATAAATATATAGTGCATACATAAATATAGCCCTTATATTATATGATGCATGAGCATGCACTTATGTAAATTAAATCATGCTTCACTAAATCATAACACTTATAATAAAGAGAATATGCATGACCAATGCATAACCTAAGGTGGAATTTATCTATATGTGCATACCATATGACATAAAGAAAACATACATCACATGTATAAAAACCATGGATTAATGGACCGGGATGAACCAATACAAAACCGGAATGAGAAAACTATCTATTACATTATTCTGCCGAGCAAACCGGTTTACAAGCGAACCGAGACTTGAACCGTCGGGCGAAGCTCCCATCGTTTAGTAAATGCCTCTTAAACGATCGTGTAGCGCACATTAGATGATAACACAAAAGTTAAACGATCGCATAGACAACAATGAGGCCGCGAAGCCTGATTGTTTATACGATCGCTTAGCATGCGAAAGGTAAACGATTTACCATGTTATTACACCGCAATCATATAGTCAGTAATTAAGCAATGAGGCTTGCTGAGCTATACGATCGTCTAGTGTGCGCGCGCGTTAAACGACAGCCAAGCATTCGATACTTAGCGATCGTCTACCTCATTGTCTACACGACACGACCAATGCTTGATCGTCTTCTCCTTCGAAGAACAGCAACCCTTGTTTCGAACTTCATCTTGAATGACTCAAGAATAAAACTAACTTTGAAATTAAACACTCGATAGCAATTGATTGTGCCAAAAAACGCAGGGGCCTTTACAATTAATTTGAGAATTCAACAAACTGAGGTTACATCCCAAAAAACTCTATTAATCCACACATCCACAAATGAATTAACAATTAAAACAGAGAGTAGACATGTTGCATCCACCAAGAATGTAAATGCAATTCTTTTGCAACAATGAATTGGAATATCATAAACCGAATGCTCTAATACCAATTCAAGAGGGATACTATGAAACTTCCAGGGTCGCACATTTTCGATGGAATTATGGTTTTTGAACTTTGCGTTAATCCCACCGTTACAAACTTACCTGTGTTCCTTTTCTTCGTCACCATGTCCTTCAGAAACTTAGCATATTTTGGCACCTATTCAATTGCTTTAGTGAAAGAAATGTTGATATGTAACTGTTTCAGCATGTCCATGAAGCGATGGTACTGCACCTCATCATTTTTCTTCTTCTTAAGTCTCTAAGGAAATGGTGGCAGCTGTATTTTCATGGTTCCCTAGTCCATAGGCTTAGAAGTGGTCGCAACTTCTGGTTCCATCGTCTCCTGTTCTTCTGGTTCTTCTTGAGTCAACGGGGTCTGGGATTCCATCGCAACTGGAGCAGTCCTACTCGGCTCCTTCTTCTCTTCCGTCACTTGTCTTTCCGCTTCGCAAATTCATAACTTGACATTTCTCCTTTCTCGTATTCCCTAGGTTGCGCGGGAGCTCAGTTGAACATGGCAATGCCCCTTGCGGTCTATTTTTTAGTTCGCCCGCAATCTGTCTTATCTGAATTTCGAGATTGCGGATTGACGTCACTTGATTCTGGAGTACTGTTTCATTCTTATCAATTTACTGCTTTAGTAAGCTCTCCATAGATGAAGATTGCGGCACCTGCGAACTGCTAGCTTGATTTTGTGATTGACCGTTTGTTCGCGAGAAAACTCTTGGCGGCCCTTCTTTTTACGCCATCGGTTGAAAATTTTGTTGTTGATTTTTTCACGCAAAATTGGGGTGGTTTCTCCACCCAAGGTGGTAAGTATTGGAGAAAGGATTATTCTTTACGAAGTAAACTGATTGTGGATTCCTCGGACACTCTTCCATCGGATGGCCTTCTCCGCAAGTGGCACAACTTGCACTCGTTTGATCGATTGCGTTGACCTGCCCCCTATGCGTTCCTAGGCTTCTAATTGTGATTCCCTGTATCAGGTTCATCATCACATTCATTTGATTTTGTAGGGATATGATGGCCCCATTACTTGTGTCACCTTCTTTAATTCTCAGTCGTTGATCGCTTTCTCTCTAGTCTTCGTGATTCTTCGAAATGCGATCAAGTATGTTTTTCGCCTCGTCGTATGTTTTATCAAGAAGACCTTCAGTTACTGTCGCATTGGCAGCCGTCTGCGATGAAGGGTTCAAACCGTGGTAGAAAATTTCTATTTGGAGATAATTAGGTAAGCCATTGTGCGGACAATCTCGCACCAATATTTTAAACCTTGCATAGGCGTCACTGAGCGATTCGTCAATATCCTATTCAAAATTAGTAATCAACTTCCTTCTTCTTGCGTTCTCTATCGGGGGGAAGTACTTCTTCATGAGCTTCTCAACTACTTGTTCCCAAGACGTGATCTCCCCTGGTTCGAGAGAATAGGCTCATTACCTTGCTTGGTCGCACAATGAAAATGGGAATAGTGTTAGTCGAACCTCCTCAGCTGAGATGTTTGGGAACACAAAAGTATTGCAGATTTCAATAAAACTTTGGAAATAGGCATGCAAATCCTCGCCACGCCTACTGCCAAACTGTCCGGCAGTCTGAATCATCTGCAACATAAACGGTTTCATCTCGAACCTCGATCCGTCCAGGGCTGGCCTCATGATTCCTGGTGAGAAATCGTAGAGGTTCACCATGATATTATTTGTGTTTGGTGCTCTGTCTTCCGGTTGCTCCGCCATGTTGGAATTTCTCTCTTGTTGTTGTCGGCGGCTATTTCTTCTTCTTCTTCGAAAAGTTCTTTCAATCTCTGGGTCATAGCTGGGCTCAAGAGCTTGTCCTTCGCTCATACGATGCCACTTCTTCCCTTACCAAAAGAGAGAAAGTGCACAGAGATGGAAAGCAGCAAAGAAAATCAAAATGTTATCATTAGCGCAATATGTACTACCGTAGTCCCCGGCAACGACGCCAAAAACTTGATGCATTGTGAATGTGATGAAATAATGGTGTATATTGCGATGGTGAATTATGCGTTGCACATGCAAATTTTTCTAATAAAATCCAAGTATAAATCCTATTAGGTTGCCTGGTAAGTCCAGGGTCGAACACAGGGACTACTGAGACAATATGGGATGGTAAGTTTTGATTCCTTTGCGGTGACAAAAACAATAAGTTAGTTGGTATGTTTGTTTAGAGTATAAATCCTATGCGGCGGAGTTGAGTAAAGAGTTAATGACAGCAAAAGTTACAATAAGTATATGGGAAACGGGTTAAGAAGGGTTTTAGCTAACAACTTCCTAAGATTGCGTTCAAGTTATGCGATCATGCTACACACATACAACAGCATGTCATCTCTCAATGCAAATGCCATAGTTTCTATTCCTAGGACGGATGCGATGTATACGATAATGTCTATAGGACTTATGTCTAAGCCTCTATTCTTGTCTATGCGATGATGATAGCAAATAGAAGGCGACCGCTTACTATCATATCCTATTTCTAGGGTACATGCGATGCATGATAGCAAACAGAACTTATTTCTAAGTCTCTATCTCTTGCTTATGCGTTTCTAATCTGGCTCTCTCAAGCCTAGGTTCTAACCTGGCTCTCTCAAGTCTAGGTTCTTTCTTTAGACTACTCTCTCAAGTATCTCTAAAGGGTAATGGATGCATACATAAGACAAGATGATCGCATAAAGTGAAGATCTTAGGTCATGCTAGTTAAATACTTGTCAGCCCATTCAGAAATTTAGTTACTCATGCGCAATGTGAAGAGATTGAACAGAAGTAGAGATGCAAATTCCATTTTATAGATAAGTTAGAATACAAAACAACAATGGAAGATAGGGATAAGAAGCTCGGTAGCATTGTCTTGCTTCCCGAGGCTTTTACACTACGTTTTACTCTACTCTGCCCAAAAGAGTGTTCTTGCTTTCGCAAGAGTCGGCCCTCTCTCCATTTGTAATGCTTCCCAATGGTCTCTCGAGCTAACCAGTAATGATCCTTCGGTGTCTTCTCTCTTCACTCGCCTTCACCTTCTAAGTATAGGAATTACAGACTACAACTATCTATGATCTATCGTCTATGTATATGGCGAACGGGAACTCCAAAATTCTGAACTTCCTTAACGAAGGTGGCCTTCGGTATTTATAGAGCTTCAGGGTGAAGGGCTTTTCTCTCAAATGATTGCAATGATGGGAAGTCATTAAATCTATGTCTGATGCGCCGATTAATGGTCATCAAAAAGTTGAATGTACTTGCTACAGTGTGTTGTTAACGGATTGTCAACTAAATTCGGATTCGACCATCATCAGCTTTCTATCCCATCAGGATTTATTAAGCTTTCACCTTGATACGCCGTCCTTATGCGGCCACCTTCTTGAGCAGATTTTCGCGGGAGCGTACGATCGCATAGCTTTGCGGTTGCAATCTTCTAATGTGCTCGAGCGCCAAATTCTTTGGATCGCAATTTGCTTTGTGCCAACACATTTTCCTGCACAAAATAAGAAAATTAGCTGCTTTAATGCGATGGGCGCATGCGATTGCAATATTCTCAATTTAATGCTTTTGGACACGATTTTGCATATTTCTATTGTCGCATTCTCACATTGTTTTATATTTTTGCGTTGTAATAACGTGCATTTCTACCCGTTATCAACACACCGTGAGCTATTTAAGCGTCTCAAAGTGATCTTTCAACTTACTCATCTGTTATGAAAACAGAAGAGACACTATCCTATTGCCCATTTAACTGTCCAATTAATAGACAATGAATATGATCATATCATATTCATAACATATGAATTAATATCATATATTAATAGAGTATTTTTCCTCCACTAGATATAAATCATATTTATATCCAATTTCCTCCAAATTAATGTATCACCTACATAAAGTTAATTATATCATATATAATTAACTAGTTCAATTATATCATATATAATCGAACTCCCTCTTGTCAATTTGAACATTTCAAACTGACTCTCAACTTGTATCCAAGTTACTAAGGGGACCTTATGGATCTATGGCTCGAAGCTCAAATGGTACGTGAATAGCTGACTAAACTCTTTAGCCACGATATCTACCATCCGTTAATTGCCAGGAATTGCACTAAAGACCGACAGTTGAACTCTTCTTACCATAGATATATTTCTATGTCTATTGGATATAACCAATCATCAGTACGATGACCCTTCACAGATGCTCGTAATTACAGTAGGCCAATTTACTGTTTTTCGCCTATAGTTACATCTCTCTCTTTAAGTACCACCGATCCCTCTAATGAACAATACAACATAGTCCTATTATGTGTGAACACCTCTCAGGCCATGAGAAGGTGTGTAGCGCCACATCGTTCAAGCCCCAGGATCAACCCTTAAGAGAGCAATCTATCTACTTACCCCTACTTCGGGGAAGGAGTGAACTCCATCTTGTGAAGTTGAGTTCCCATTTCCCAAATCAGACGAATCCCCAAAGTGGTAGGTTTGAGTCGGCGCTCTGGCCACTAGCACCCATGCAAATCAAAGGACCACCCTCAATGGCAAGAGTTCCCAACTCACTTAGGATTGAGGTTATGTTACCTATGGTCATCCTAGTGAAGTGAAGTCTCAGTCATGAACGGAGTTATATGACGAGACGTTAACACTTCGAGGTCAAGTCTTATACAAACTCTTTGTATAAGACACTCCCACTCGCATGTTCTCTACACAAATGATCAGGATCAGACCATATGTGACAAGTCACAACACTTGTAACAATTTCACATAGCGGGCTGCGTCCGTAGTATTACCAGAATAAAGTTTCCCTCCTATATCCATATGCTAGAGACCATTTTAGTTGTCACTTAAGACATGATTCACTTGTATGTCACTACATACATGCTTAAGTTACATAAAGAAAACCAGGGATATTAAGTTTATTGGTTTGTGGTAAAATAAAAAACATCTAAATGTACAAAGTCAAGAAGTGAAGTAAATATCATATATATTATACATCACAAGCATTCTTACAAAGTTGTTTACAAACTACAGGACACGAGACTTTAGGACACAAACGTCAACAGTTCATATCAAATTTCTTAAATTCCAGCTTGAATTCCTCTCCAATGGCTTCAAGACTACCACTTAATCTTCTCTACTATTCTCTAGGACCTTAGATTAGATTTTGGGATCTAAAATGTGATTGAATTTAGGGAATTTTGAAGAGTTTTTCTGGTTTGAAGTCCAAGAGTTGAAGAACTTTCCTTCACTTAAAAAAACTCAGAATTTCAAATTGCATCTCCTCTTCTTTCTCAGCAAAGTAACTTCTTTTGTTTTAACCACATCATACAGCTCAATTTCACAAGAAATTGACATCAAGACCTTAACTTCTTAAGGTAATTGGAATTGGAATGGTGAAGTGGAGGAAGTGGGTTAACCCACTTTCTTCCTTTTTTTAATTTATTTGAATTTTTCAAATAAAAATTCAAATTTCAATCTTATAAATATTAATTCAACAATTAATATTAAATATAATTCAAAAATCAATTTTAATTCTTAATAATTAATTAAATTAATTTAATATCAGATATTAAATTAATATAACACACCAATTCCAAAACATGAATCCCTATTCATGTATTAATATTTAATTCATATTTAAATATTATCCAATTCTTCAATTTCGTTTAATTCGATAAGTAAACATTTAATTATATCATATATAATTAATAATTTCCTTAATTAAGATTTGAATATTTCAAATTTACTCATCACGCTATTCTAAGGTTTAATCCATTTGTGAGTTAGTAGGAGAACCTAATGAACCTACAGATTATGAGCTCCAACGATCCGAGATTAATTGGCTTTAAGCCGAATTAATCAACATTCGTTAACTACCAGGTCACTCCATTAAAGCTAGTAGCTACACTCTCCTCATTGTAGATATATTTCTATCTACTTGATTTAACCATGATCAGTAAGTCCATTCTTCACAGGTCATTTGTATTAACAGCTAGGTTAAAATTATTGTTTTACCCCTGGAATACATCTTGCTTCTTAAGTCTCCACTGATCCTTTAATGAACAACTGGCTTATGTTCCTACCAATAAATCGAGTCCCTCTCAGCCATAGAGAGGGTGGGGCCCTTATTCAAAACCAGGAGTCAGTACTTAAGGAACAGCCTATCTGCTAACCCTAAAATGGGTAGAGTGAATTTCTTCTTGCAGGACTATATCTCTAACTATCTACCCAGTCTTACCCCTAAAATGAGAGGTTTATTGAGCGGCATTGTTGAGCCACTCTCACCCATGCAGGTTAAAGGATAATCCCAAATAAATAGGAGTTCATAATTACCTCAGGATTGAGATCGAGTTACCTTAGGTCATCAGATTGGAATAGTTAGTTTTAACTGTAAAAGGCTTTATAAGGAAAAAGTAGCTATTTCTTGGTCCGGTCTTATGCAAACATATTTTGCATAGGATGCCCCCACTCGCATATCTCCACATGAACGATTTCAGGATCACACCATTTGTATCAAATACATAGAGAGCCGCATCCATAGTGTCTCTAGGATAAGGTACCCAACCCTATCCTAATAATTATAGACTTTTTTTTGCTATATACCCAAAACCCGATCCTCTTTTATGTCTCCACATAAGGTTCAAGTATTCATGTTATGACCGGTCCGTTAGTTTATTGGATTTAATTTTTACAAGTGCAATTTACAATTTAATAACAGTTTTATTGAATAAACCTCAATAACATCTTTATTATAAATAAAATATGTTTAATTTTACAAACTGCAAGTTTTAAGACATATAATGTTGAAGACGAAATTATGAAACCCTATTCATTTTTTAAGTTTGTGGTTCTGAATCCCATGTTACGACCCTCCGAGGGGATAGCTGTTGAAGAGAAACTAGCTTACGTCGCCTAAAAACAAGTAGGCACATCATAGGAATATTACGGTGCAACCCAATGAAAGAGACCACAGGATAGTTGTCACACATCCTTCACTCACTTATTATGAATTATTTCCCCTATTCATCTTACTATTGACCCATGCAAACACTTTTCGAATAGAGCAGTCGCGATAAAAGATACACGAAGCCGAACATGGATCTCACAGTATGAACTCTTAGGGACGTAAGAGCTAAGAATAATATATCGTATATATTATTAATCTCCCACTGAAGTGTTCTATTTGTTTTGGATAAATATTTACTTAGGTATATTCTGGCTAATAAACAACCTGAGTCTAGGTGTTTATCCAAATATAACATTTATATTTGGATTTAACCTACGATGTCTAAGTGATAAACCATTTTATTACCTCACATCACTCACGCATGCTCATAAAATCAGGTTAACAAGCTCAAGAACCGGCTAAAATCCTCAGGTAATAAGTGTTCCTTGAACAGTCAACTTAAGTACCTCCAACCTTAGATAGGATTATAGTTCGGGTGACTTTGTAACCATAGTTTTACAAGATAACGACCTATTTTAACTACTTAAAATAAGTTGTTATTTGTTAACCCTAGGTGAGCATGCATCTTATCTTTGTTATGGATTATAAATGTCTACTTCATTTTATACACTTTATAAAATATAGACATGCTTTCAATACATAACATTCATCAAGCATTTCACAATTTAATATAACATTTTATATTAAAGCATAAAACCCTAACACATGCATACTATATATTATGACCATTTATGCTTCCGATGGTGGGATTTTAAATCTACATGGCATAGAAAATGTACATACAATATGTATTTAATTATAACATATATTCATAATGCATAAATAATTAGACAAACACTGATATGGACCAATTTTGGCATCCTAAGCAAGCAAACAATCAAATTACAATAATAATTAAAAAGTCTTGAACCACCACTGGACACTTCAAACTTACTCGTACCACTTGAAAACCCCTTGAATCGGCTCCAAAAACTCCAAAAATCGGTCAAAATCAATCAAAACTAGTCAGACCAATCGAACCGAACCGTTCCAAACCATCTGAACCGACTAACAACTTCAGCGAGTGGGCAATTCGGACGGAGCAGCTGGCGCACGCAAACTGATGGGTCATGAGAAAGTCGGAGCTTCACGAGATGGCTGAAGTGCAACTTCACAAGACAACTAGAACTTCACGAGATGGTTGGAGCTTCACGAGACGGTTGAAGCTTCACGGGATGGTTGAAGCGCAACTTCACGAAATGGCTGGAACTTCATGAGACAGTTGAAGCTTCACGAGACAACTGAAGCTTCATGGGACAGTTGAAGCGCAACTTCACGAAATGGTTGGAGCTCATGGGATGGCTAGAGCTTCACGGGACGACTAGAGCTTCACGAGATGATTGTCTAATGAACAACGTTGCAATGCTCCATGCTGGGAGACAAAAGCTTAAGATCTGCAATTCTGCTGTTGAACTTGCTTCCTTCAATTATAACCTAATTGCAACTCTATTGACTTCAACAAATTTATAGACTCTTAATCACATATTAAGGCTCATAAATAAAGAGCCAATTACAACAATTATCATAGAATTGAAGAGAAATCTAATGTCAAAACTGAAATTATCCATATCATCACCCACTTTCATACAACTTATGGAAAACACCTACCAAGCTAAAAGTAACATGAATTGTGTGCTTAAATCATGCTCTGATACCATTTGTTGGTGTTGAAAATCAACAAGCGGAAGCAATTAAGATCTGAAGCACTTTAATTTCATTAATTTTAGCAATCAAGCAAGCATGTTCGTATTAAAGAAATAAGGTTTTAGAAATGTACCTTTGAAGATCTCTTCAAATTTCTTCAATTCCAACCTGAATTCCTCTCCAATGGCTTCCAGACTACCACTTGATCTTCTCTATTATTCTCTAGGACCTTAGATTGATTTTGGGATCCAAAATGAGACTGAATTTTGGGAATTTTGAAGAGTTTTTCAGGTTTGAAGTCCAAGAGTTAAAGAACTTTTCTTTACTCAAAAAAAGGCAAAATTTCAAATCGCATCTCCTCTTCTTTCTGAGCAAAGTAACCTCTTTTATTTTAACCACAGCATGCAGCTCAATTTCACAAGAAATTGACACAAGACCTTAACTTCTTAAGGTAATTGGAAATGGAATGGTGAAGTAGACGAAGTGGGTTAACCCACTTCCTTCCATTTTTAATTTATTTGAACTTTTCAAATAAAAATTCAAATTTTAATCTTTTAAATCTTAATTCAACAATTAATATGAAATAAAATTCAAAAATAAATTTTAATTATTAATAATTAATTAATTTAATTTAATATCAAATATTAAATTAATATAACATACTTGTTCCAAAACATGGATCCTTATTTATATAAATTATATTTAAATATTATCCAATTCTTCAATTTCATTTAATTCGATAATTAAACATTTAATTATATCACATATAATTAATAATTCCCTTAATTCGAATTTGAACGTTTCAAATTTATCCATCACGTTATTCTAAGGTTTAATCCATTTGTGAGCTAGTAGGGGGGCCTAATGGACTTACAGATCATGAGCTCCAACGATCCGAGATCAATTGGCTAAACCCTTTAAACTGAATTAATCAACATTCATTAACTATCGGGTCACTCCACTAAAGCCCGTAGCTACACTTTCCTCACTGTAGTATATTTTTTGTCCACTCGATTTAACCATGATCAGTAAATCAATCCTTCACAGGTCGTTCGTATTAATAGTTGGGTTAAAATTATCGTTTTACCCCTGTAATACATCTTGCTACTTAAGTCTCCACTGATCCTCTAATGAACAATTGGTTTATGGTCCTACCAATAAACTGAGTCTCTCTCAGCCATAGAGAGGGCGAGGCCCTTTATTCAAGACCAGGAGTTAGTACTTAAAGGGAACAACCTATCTGCTAACCCTAAAATGGGTAGGAGGAAATTTCGTCTTGCAAGACTATGTCCCCAGCTATCTACCCGGTCTTACCCCTAAAATGGGAGGTTTATTGAGCGGCGCTGTTGAATCACTCTTACCCATGCAGATTAAAGGATAATCCCGAATAAACAGAAGTTGTCATATTGAAATAGTCAGTTTTAATAGTAAACGACATTATAAATAAAAAGTGACTATTTAATGTTCTGGTCTTATGCAAACATCTTTTGCATAGGATGCCTCCACTCCCATGTCTAACGATTTTGGGATCACATCGTTTGTATCAAATACAAAGCGAGTTGCATCCATAATGTTCCCAGGATAAGGTATCCAATCCTATCCTTATATATCCAAACTTATCCTCTTTTATGTCTCCACATAAAATTCAAGTATTTATGCTATAGCCAGGGGTTCGTTAGTTTATTGGATTTAATTTTTACAAGTGCAATTTACATATTCAATAACAGTTTTATTGAATAAATCTCAATAATATCTTTATTGTAAATAGAATATGTTTAATTTTACGAACTGCAAGTTTTAGGACATGCATCCCAATAATATAAAGTTTAATGAGAAAAATATATATTTGAATATGACTCAAATATTATTTATATGAATATGATTTATATAAAAACTATAGGTTAAAATTAATATGAATTTGATTCATATTAAAGCTATAGGTTATATGAGAGAATTTAATTTATAGGTTATATTATATGTGATATGATAAATTATAGATTATATATTATATGAGATATAATATATGGTTTAATTATATTAATTGGTTAATATAATTAAATTAAATTTGAATTTTGAAACTCAAATTAATAACTTTAAGGAGTTATTTTTTTACTAGGTGGAGAGTTATACCCTCATTTTTTTCTCATTTTTTTTTCATACATGATTTTACAAAGAAGTATTCTCTCCAAAAATAATCTTGATCTTTTTCCTCTATGTTTATTCCCTCTGCAAAAAAAAACTCTCTCAATCACCCATCTCTCTTCACCAAAATTAAAACCAGAAGCCCACAACTCCTTGTGATTCTCACCTTGAGAATAACACGATTTCCATTGTGATGGTGACCAAGAGGAGGCTGTTGTGTTTGTGGTTGTTCTGTTCGTGAGGAGATTTTGTGTTGTTGTGAATAGGAGAGATTCATGATCTTGTTGCGAAGTGGAAACGTGAAGAATTAGTTCTTCAAGGGTTAGTTTCCATTTCCCTTTTTCTTTTATGTACATTTAGTAAAAAAAAACATGCTTGATAGTTGTTAGTTTATCCCTGTTTCCGTCCTCTGTTTTCTTAAGTTTTGTAAAACGAAAAACTAAGACATGAGTGTGTTCATATGCTTCTGCTCTATAAATTCCAATCAATTCAGAGGAAACTTGAATCACATACCCCTTAGTTGCTAATACATACTATAAATATTTTTATGTTCTTTTTTCGGTATAATTATAATTGTGTATATCGTGTCATTATAATACACCATGTAACAAAAGGTTAAAAAAAAAAAACTACATAACACATATTTTGACTTTAAAAATTAATTGAGTTTATAATATTATATGTTTTATTCATTAATATTTCTATTTTTTTAATATAATTTTACATCTTAAAATTTTAAATTCAAAATCTAGAATCATCCAAATATTATTTTTAGAATTTTTACAATTTGAATCATAAAATTTAAAAACAACTTTAAAAGACATTAGTTAGACTTCATACGAAACACATTAACTAAATTCAATTTGATTAAATTACAAAATTGATTCTTAGTTTCTATAATTTTAAAGTTAAAAAGGGGAAAAATTTCAATTAACACCCGTAAGCAATGGGTCCTAACTATATAATTAATATCCTCTTTTAGACTAGTTAAAAAAAAATATAGTGGAATACATATAATTGTTTCAAATTAAACAAAGATACAAGCAATTAACAACTACTCAAGAAAGTTAGACAACCACAAATAAATTGTTTTATCTGATCCATGACAAGTCAAGCAAAATTAAACCTACGATAAATATAGGCAAAAGAGACATGTTGAAACCTTGTGCAAAAGGCATTGATATCGAATGACCAAGTAAAATGTCGTTCATTCATTCCATTCTTATATATGTATAGACTTCTTCAAATGTTGGAGACAATTAGAATTGATGCATGGAAATTTTTTGAAGAAAATCTTAATTGAGAGCCTCATTGATTCACTTATGAAAGCTTAAATAGGCATTTGGGACAATGAGTTTGTTATTACAGTCCACGTTTATTATAGTTAGGTTACAATAGTTTGTGTTTGGGGTGTAGATTATTTTAGTTTGGATTATAATAGTATGTGTTTGAGGTGTAAATTATTTTGATTTGAGAATGAAATAGTAAACAATATAGTAAAGATTAAAAAAATATTACTGTAAAATAGTATAAAATGTAGCAAATAGTAAATACCGTAACAAATTAGGATTTTGAAATAGTATTTAATGTAGCTAATTTAGGGTTTTAAAATAGTATATACTATGACAAGAAGTGATTATTATAATCTTATGATAGTTCTTGCCTCAAACTTCTCTTAAGTGTTTAATTAATAAAATTATAAGTCTCACATAATGCTTATCCACACAAAGCATAATTAAATTAATACACTCCTAAAAATTTAGGGTTTAAAATGATACAAATCAAATTTAATTTAACTATTCTATCTAATGAATGTGTTTCACATATCTCCATTTATTGTATTAAAAAATTACAAAAACCAACCCTAAAATTTGGTAATAGTGACAATTGCACCTTTAAAGTTTCAACGGTATAAATTGACAATGTTAAATTGGACTTTCAAACTTATTATAATTGTGAAAAATGGATCAATAAATGGTAAAAATTGAACCATCAAACTTATAGATGTTACAATTTATATAATCATATAAGTTTGAAGATCAAATTTGACACAACTTTAGCATTTATATAAATTCAAGGGTTTTAAGATCGAAAGTAAAAGGGTAAAAAGAAAAAGGAAAAATAAACCGACAGCAGCTGCTTATGGGGTCCACCAGATGCATCCCAGTGACTTCGAGCTCTGGATTAATGCATGTGGTCGGTAGGGCTTGCGGATTGGGATAATCTGTGAAGGAACCACTAATTTTCAATCTACATGGATCCGAATTTTCTCGGGAAAATTTTCTTCCCAGAATTTTCTCTCCGTTATCCTCTGCCTTCTAATTGGAAGCAAATATTTTATATCTACTTTCCCAGTTGACGGATTCCCTCAAGTATCTTCCCCGGAATCTTTGTATGTAATTCTTCTTCTCTGTTCATTAATTTCGTTTTTCTTTTTTGTCAATAGGAATTTATCCGTTTGGATGTCGAGAAAAGCACAGGAAAGTGAATTGAAAGCAAGTTTTCTTGATACTTTTTGTCGCCCGAAACATACTGGACTGAATTTTCACCAATTTTACTTCAGAGCTACTACCTCATTTCTTAATTTCTTGATTTTGAGACATTACGATCATCATGAACACTTGTTCTGCCTTGCGATAGTTTGCTTCTTAAATGTTTACACTGTTGTTGTTTCTTGTGATGTCTGTTCGGCTTTTGAAGCTGGTGATGACGATATAGACTCAGATTTTGTTTTTAATGCAATAATATTAAAGGGTTTGCGTCTAAAAGGATAAAAACTTGTATGCTGATTATTTGAAGTTGGTAATGATGTTCAAATGCTTGCCAGGTTCATTTGGCCATGAGTTCTTGAGATTTTATCAATGAACTTGGAATTTCTTCGTAATATGTCCTGGTTTAGGGCCCAAAGAAGCAATGATTTGGGTCCAATTCTTAAACCTTCTAGCGCCGTTGTGGAGCAAGGCCATCAACATACTTGTTTCGATATCAGGATATGGGGATTTTCCCTACTTTCACTTCTTCCTTGGGAAACTAATGCCAATGCCAATGCTCGGGAGGATATCATTCTAACAAAAACAACTATTAATCGGAACTTGAAAAGGCAAGTGAAACGTGGGAGAGCAATTGAGAACCGTGGTGGAGAAACCCCTTTACGGTTCAAACCATATGTGTGTAAAGTTCCATGGCATACGGGTGTAAGAGCTTTTCTTTCTCAGCTGTTTCCACGTTATGGACATTACTGTGGTCCGAATTGGTCTAGCGGGAAAGACAATGGTTCTCTTGTTTGGGATAAACGACCAATCGATTGGTTGGATTTTTGTTGTTATTGCCACGATATTGGTTACGATACTCATAATCAAGCAGAGTTGTTAAAGGCTGATTTGGCATTTCTCGAGTGCTTAGAAAGGCCTAATATGGTCACTAAAGGAGATGCTCATGTTGCTACTGTTTATCGAACCATGTGTGTCACAGGTATGCCAGAACATCTGTTTGGTTTTGTCTTTTGAGACTGTCTACGTTCTTCTATTCCACATTTCCACACACTAGAAGGCTAAGGGATCAGGCTTAGAGCTTATTTGGAATGACTTTCTAAGTTCTTAGAAATGGTTTTAAGTGTGATAAAAGTGTTTTAAGCATGTAGAAGTTATACTTAAGTGTGTTTCCTTTGATTTTTTTTTTTTTTTTTTTGGGGGGGGGGGGTGCTCTGGGCTATTTGCTCTTTGGAACAGTTCTTTATTATGTGATAAATGTGACAGGTCTGAAGAATTTGCTAATTCCTTACAGAAGGCAACTTATTCAGCTTCAGACTTTCCCTTACCAACCTGCAATTCAGTTTGGATGGCTTAGCAATGTGAAATGGTTTAGTTGGAACTGGCAAAGAGCTGAACAAAAGCATCCCAAAATGTGATGGGTACTCAGTAGGTACCGTACGACTATGAGCCATTTCTCTTCATCGCGGTGTTTTACCCAAGCATCCATCTCCTGTATATATATATATATATATATATATAATCCCATTGGCTTATTGTGTAGTACATACATGTACATTGGTGAGTTTCAAATTTCTGGTAACTGCTAGGGCTAACATGTATGCTACCATAGGAATCCTTGTGTATGGACTATTGGCAAAGGCTTCTGTGAATTCCTTGCTACCTAAGTAAGAATCTCTTAGTGAAATGAAAATTGAGAATCATGGTACTATCTTGTTTGAATATTATCACACCATGCTGCTCCATATGTGTGAATATGTTAATATTTGTCACTATCAACATTTTTTAAGGGATCCATGTGGTTTTTTTTACATATGTAACAGTAGTAAGTACTCTATTTGTTTCCCAACTATAATGTGAATTTTCTCCTTTTCATTGCTGCCTTCTCTCTTGTTGGTGGTAGAGATAGTTGATACGGAATGATTTTGAAATTGTTAAAATTACCTTTGTTATATCTAGAATCACTATGAAGCATACGTTTAATCACTCAAAATCAATTCAATGTTTAATTTTACACATTTAAACATTTTTTTATACAATTAAAATTGATTTTAAATGATTTAAAGCATTTTTGAATAATTTTAAAAAGGGCAAAAGTAATTTTAATCATTTTAGTATCACTCTTTAATTCATCATTAAGCCATTAGAATGTAAATATTTGGATATGTGCACATCTTTTTTTTAGAAGATCAAATGTCTACGTATGGACGTTACGATGAGTGATATTTTGTTTTCGAAAAAGTTATTTTTTTAATCTCCATAGGTTTGGTCTCTTAGTTTTTAAAATGTACCTTTTTTAGTTTTAAATTTTTAAATAATGACATGGCATTTTACTTTAGAAAAATAAGTTTAAAACATTATCTCTCTCCTTCCTCCACCACCACCCACCTCTTTCTCCCTCATTCCATCTTCTTCCTTAATACTTATTTTTTAATAAATGATAAAAAAAAAAAATGTTAACGAGTTTTATATTTATATATTGACAAAAATGACCTATTTAGAGTATGATTTTGTATTTTTGACCTACTTTTGAAAAACAAGTTTTTTTGACCCCCTTGATGATGAAAATGATGTAAACATGGAAAAGATTTGTTGTACAATTATTCTTATACCCCTTACTAAATTCTCACTTTCAATTTCAACAACCAACCTACTAAATTAATTCAAAAAAAATTCTTCACCTCAAAGATTTATTCACAAAAAATTATTTTATCCAAAAATAATTGACAAAAAATTATTTTTCACATTTCACCCCTAAAAATTCCTCCACCAAATTTAATTTGTTTACAACCCCACAAAAAGTTATCTACACCAAATTATTTCCATAATGATATTTTATATAAAAAAAACATGAAAAATAGTTAGACGATCGTATAGCAATGTGAAGAAAAGTTAGACGAATATTCACCGAAGCTGAGCGATTATTGGGACTGGGTATGGAGAGGGCACCGGGTAGAGAGGGGCGTGCAGATAGGAGGCGGGTATTGGGACTAAACGATCGCTTAGTACCATCGCCTAGTACTAAACAATCGCTTAGCTATAATCGATGGGAACGGGAGGGCATCGGGTAGAGAGGGGGCGGGTATTAGACTAAACAATCGCTTAGCTATGATCGATGGGAATGGGAGGGCACCGGATAGAGAGGGGGCGAATATGGGACTAAACGATCGCTTAGCTATGATCGATAGGAACGGGAGGGCACCGAGTAGAGAGGGGGCGGGTATGGGACTAAATGATCGCTTAGTAGTACTAAACGATCTCTTAGCTATGATCGATGGGAACGGGAGGGTACTGGGTAGAGAGGGGGTGGGTATGGGACTAAACAATCGCTTAGTAGTACTAAACGATCGCTTAGCTGTGATCGATGGGAACGGAGGGCACCGGGTAGAGAGGGGGCGCGCTGAGAGGGGGCGGATATGGGACTAAACGATCGCTTAGCTATGATCGATGGGAACAGAAGGGCACCGGATAGAGAGGGGGCGCGCAGAAAAGGGGCAGGTATGGGACTAAACGATCGCTTAGTACCATCGCCTAGTACTAAACGATCGCTTAGCCATGATCGATGGGAACTAAACGATACGTTGGATTTTCTAAACGATGGCACTACACGATCGCGCTAAGTGATACGATGAAGTGCTACGCGATAGAACTGAGCGATCGTTTAGATGTACACCTAAGCGATCGTAGCGTGGGAACTAAATGATACGTTGGATTTTCTAAACGATGACACTACACGATCACTTAGCTACAACACGCACTAAGCGATGCGATGAAGTGCTACGCGATAGAACTGAGCGATCGTTTAGATGTAGACCTAAGCGATCGTGGCGTGGGAACTAAATAGTACATTGGATTTTCTAAACGATGGAGCTAACCGACCGGTTTTCTCAAGGTGCAATCCAGTTCAGTCCCTTATTAAATGCCCACTTTCAATTTCAACCACCCACCTACTAAATGATCGTTTAGTCCCATACCCGCCCCCTCTCTGTGCGCCCTTTCTCTACTCGGTGCCCTTCCGTTCCCATCAATCATAGCTAAGCGATCGTTTAGTACTACTAATCGATCGTTTAGTACTACTAAGCGATCGTTTAGTACTACTAAGCGATCGTTTAGTACTACTAAGCGATCGTTTAGTCCCATACCCGCCCCTTCTCTATGCGCCCCCTCTCTAACCTGTGCCCTCCCGTTCCTATTGATCATAGCTAAGCGATCGTTTAGTCCCATACCCGCCCCCTCTCTACACGCCCACTCTCTACCCGGTGCCCTCCTCATACCCAGTCCAATACTCGGCTAGGCCGAGACCGAGCACCACCTACTCCTACCGGGTTTTTCCTCCTTCCCCCTCGTCCTTTCCTATCTTTCCTGCCCATACCCGGTCGAAATAACTTACAGCCTAGCCAGTCTACCACCGGGCACAATCCCTCTTCCCCAAATCTATCCTCAAACAACCTCAAACCCCGCCCAATCACATACCCGGTCACAATGTTATGAAGCCCGATCGGATAAGAACGATTTCCAGAAACGCATTTTAGGCTGAAACTTATTCAAAAAATGCCGAACATGATGTTTTTAGAAAAAAAAAATAGCATTCAACATAGATCTAACAAGATTTCAAATATTCACACAAGAACACCTAACATAAACTAACACATTGAGTGAAACAAAATGAAAATCCATACCTTAGTTGAAAAATCTAAATGATCTTTAATGAAAAGGAGAATGACAAGGAAATGTGGAATGGGAAGAGTGAAATGGAGTGAGATTGAGCTTTTGAAATGGAGAAGAGTGAAAATGGAAAAGAAAAGTGAGGGTTTGGAGGGTTTGAGTGAGTTTTGAAATGTAAAGGGTATTAGGGTAATTTTCATTATTTTCAAAATTGTGGGGGTCAAAAAAACTTATTTTTTAAAAAGGGTCCAAAAATCAAATGAAAACTTGAAAAATGTCATTTCTGTCAATTACCCTATATATATATACATCATTCAAAAAGTTTTATAGTACATTGGAATTCATGATGCATGGAAAATAAAAAAAGAATCGTGTTTGGTTGTGTATAGTTGTCTAATTTTAGTGAAAATAAATATTTTTTGTCTTTGGTTTTATATAAGAATGTTATCAATTTTTTTTCTAGAAATAAATTTGATGTGTTTGGTTCATAGGACTATTTTCAACAAATTTTGCAAATATAAAGTATTAAAATAAATCAAATTTAACTTTCAATAATTAATTTAGTAATTTTAAATATTAGTTGTTAATTAATTTATTATTATTAAGTGAATATTCTAGAATAATCTTAAACAAAATAATTCAATGTAATTTTCATTCATAGAAGAAAAGAAAGAACCAGAAGAAAAAAATGATAAAAATGGAAGGAAATAAGAAAATGGGGGAAAGAAATAAATATACGTTATGAAAAAAATAACAAGAAAAACATGTAAAAAAATATATCAATAGACAAACAAGAAAAATGATTAAAATTTTGAAAAAATAAATTTAAAAAAATAGAGGAAGAGAAAAATAATAATTAAAAAAGAGATAAAAAGAAGTCGAAGGAAAAAAAATGAAAAAATAATGAATAATAAATAAAGATAGAAGCAAAAGTGGGGGAGGGTTTAGTAAAAACTAAAACCCCACTCATTACGATGGATTAAAAGCTACCAACTGCCAGCATTGATGATGTATGGGAAAAACGTTTTCCCAACAAATATTTCAAAGGAAAAAACCTAGGTCCCATTTCCTGTACTTGAACGGTAATTCATCCATAGAATTGTAAAACGTGAATCCCAATTAATTATTTTTGTTGTTGTTTACTTGATTTTCATAATAAATGTGGGACCCATTTTGAAATTTATAATCAAATCGTGTAATCTAATTAAGAAATAAACGGTGTTCAATCTGATTGTGATTGAAATTACGTAGAACCCAATACCTTTACCGTTCATGTTAGTTACAGATGTTATTAAGTATGAAAATTATGAATTTGCCACATTTACTATTATCTTTCGTCGTTATCGTTAGAATCAAGCAGTAATGATAACAATAGCAGTAACAATAAAATGTAACAGATTTATAATTCTAGATAAACACGACCAAAAACAATCCAATTATGTTCACAATTCAGACCTATTACAATTCATCCATCAATAAAATCTCATTCTGATTACACCAATTTTCATTATAATTTGGTAAATATGACCTTAGTCTAGTCCGAACTGCATCCATTTATCCAAATAGCACTCGATCAATCTCAAATCACTTATCAAACATGGACTTTGTATGCCCCAGCATATTTCCTTCCTCTAAAAACTCCAATCAAACGAATTGAATTTTATTTATTTATTTTAGGTTTAACAGGTAAGAAAATAAGTATATGTCTTGATAAATTGAACTAAAACTAAAGCTTTGGCCAGAATTAAATAATTTTTAGCAAGATTACTCTCAACATTTTACCCCATATCACTCTCTCTCTCTAAATATTATTGCTTTGAAGAGTTGAATTGAAGATAAAAAGTGGCAAAAGTCTTTGAGCTACGTACAAATCACGAGAATATACTGTGCGCTAAAGAATTTAATGGTATATTATAAAGTTTATCTCAAAAGTTTCATTTAAAAAACTATACAATTATTTTCTCAGGTTACATTCCCCTCTTCATATTGTTCTCTCTTCTCAAGCTGATTGGTATTTTGGTGACTTTAAACATAAACCCCACCATAGTTTTTGCTGCTAACAGTAACAGTGTGTATTATATTTACCAAAACCAAGGTTTGATTGTTGTTACTTCCCTCACCAGTTTATGACTCCCCCCAACCAGGGATATTTGCAGTTGCCTCATTTACCATCTTTACAAGCCTTACCTGCAAAATCAAAAGCAGTGCAAGAGTTCATTCAATTTTCCTCAAGAGGGTTGACTTCTAAACACACGAAAACAACCGAGCAAATCTCGTCCTGACTCAGCACGAGATGTTTCTATAAACAGGGTTTTGATTCACCTCGCAGCGTTCTTGTCTAACAAAGCATATCTTAAAGGTAATCAACGATGACGTCAAAGAAGAAAAACGAAAGACTATGGAGTAGGTAGTAGTAATTATATTTGAGATTGATTCTAATTCTGGGCATTGCAAAACCATTCTAAAATATGCTTTAAATCATTCTCGATAAATTATGACTATATGAAAATTGCATTTAAAAGTGTAAAATTAAATATTTATAGTAAATTAATTTTTGAGTGATTAAAAGTGTGTATATTTTGAACATAAGTGATTTTAACAATTTCAAAATCACTCTCGAACATGCATTAAAGTTCAAACTTCAATCCAGTAGATAGAGTTATCGGTGAAAACATAATCCGAATGGGCTAAGTTGTTCTCCTTGTATGGGAAGAATACATAAATGGTTAAAAGCTATGGCCTATCATGGAAGGATTATGATTGTGTGATGGTGGTGATAGACTAGAACATAGATGAAATCTTCATATGATGGTGGTGATGGTTATAGGTTAGAAACAGGTTATTAATTCACAGTTTCTCAAAGAGATTTTACAGAAGATGAGATGAGATTTTTCTTTGTTTTTTTCTTTTTTTGGGATAAGAAACATCAAAAGAGGATACGATTCCATGAACAAATACTTACTACACTTTCGGGTACTCCAGGAGGAGGTAAGGAAAGATTTCTTGGTGGTGGACCATTGAGAAACGATCTCTTGTCGAAGCGCCACTCCCCGATCTTACCATATGTCAGTTCTCCCTGACCATCAAAAGATGAGTTAACATATAGACTGCTGAGAATTACTGATGAAACACTCAGATGTGACACTGATCAATATCGACAAATACAGCAAAAGAAAGAAAAGAGAAGAATGAGAAGTAAACAAACAAACACAAAATCAACAACTTTGTGGCTTTCACTTGATATGACTGTCAATTCCAGTTTTTTCTTACTCCAGCCCAGAGACTGGAGATGAATCTGTACCTTCATAGTGTAGTCACATCCATAGGTATAGTGGATGATAAATTTCCTACCAACTTCTAAATCCCAAGGAGGCTGAAACACTCAAGCACAGGAAGTCAATAATCTGTTAAGGGCTCCAAAACATAACCACTAATGGATGGATAGAACGATCAAAATAGGCGAAACCTGCAGCATAAAATCCTTGCGGAGCGTATGCCGCACACCGTGCAATGCAGAAGCTACAGCATAAGCATACCTACACACACACACACACACAAAAAAAAAAAAAAGCCAAAAGCTGTTACATTGATCCCAAGTCCACTACCAAGTGCCAATTTGACGAACAATCTCAGTAGAACTCACATCTCAAGCACCCAACCGAATGCTTTATCAGTAGCTGGGTCGTCTTTCATTCTCAAGGATATGTTCACCCAAGTTGGTGCAATCTCCTCCAGCAGCGTCTAATATAGAAAACTTAGTCAGTAGATTCAGTACTATCAATCATCCTAGAAATTGAAGAAGCAGGTCAATATAACAACCACTTAAGCTATACGATAGCAACTTCGACTCTAATATACATTTTCATGCAGAGGTAATTTGTTTGGCTGTTTTTGTAATTCTGCCTTCGCATCAATCACAAAAGTTCATAGGCAGTCAAAAAAGTTACCTTTTCAATGATGACAGGAGAATTTCCAATGGGGTCAATGTTGGTCACTGGACCATTCTCCTCAGGATAGAATTTCCTGATGATATTCTCATGTTCAGTTGGCTTTATGTAGAAGAACGGAAATCCAGCCGGATTCTTCCCGTGAGCTAAGTTTGGTAACGGTTTAACAAATATATGATCGGGTTCTGCCATTAGTATATATCTGCATCAGTCAAAAAGTCACTTGTCCTCAGATTTCATCAAATGGAAAAGGAAAAGAAAAGCTTCACCAGAAAAACTTGGAAACCATCTCACTCTTCTTCAATGTTTGCTTTCTCCAGCCATTGAACAAAAGCCCACGGTCGGTTTAACACAACATAACCCTGAATTTTTCATTAAAATTCAATGCATTAAGTTCAGCCATAGTTGAAGACAACCAAAACTGAACAGAATATAAGAACAACAAGCCAAAAACAAATGTCTAAATGAACTTAAAGAGTGAAAAAGGAACAAAGGAAACACTGCTGACATAAACTAACACAAACCAGTGAAGTTTCAAGCAGAGCAACTGGAAAAACTACTAAAAACAGAACAAGAAACATCAGAATCTCACCCGATCCAAGCCTTCTGGCAAAGGATCAACAATAAAAGTTGGAATCTCCTTCATTAAATTATCCGGAGTTCCTGAATGCAAAACTCTAGTGAAGCTTCCCATGTCAGAACCAGGCAGATCCTTCACTTTCTTATACCAATAATACATGATCCTGCACTGCCATTGACTGTAAGGAGCATCAGTTGCAGTGACAGCAACATGGTATTTTGAATTGGTTTTCCCTGCCCGTTCAGCTCGACCAGGCACTCGAATAACTGGATCAAACAAGTTAAACCCATCTGCCAACCAACTCCCTTTCGAAGCTTTGTAGTGTACAGACATGGTAAGCAAGTTATAAGAAGCAAAAAGAAACCCAAGAGCCAAAAGCACCAGAAAACCTGGTGAAGTCTTTCTCCCTATCATTGGTTTCAATTTCTCAACCTTTAGCAGCTTCTTGTCGTTTCACAGAATGCTACACCAGAAAATCAAACAAGTAAAATGTAAGGAGCACCACAACTAAACTAATGAAGCTACATCAATGGCAGCATAGCACAATAACTTCACAATCTACTAATCCCCAAACATTCAACTAAAATCAACACAACAAAAGGAATACCAGAGAACAACATAGCTATAAAAGAGGAAGGACATGTATATGCTGCATCAGAAAATCAACGGATAAAATGTAAGGAGCACCACAACTAAACTAATGAAGCTACATCAGTGGCAGCACAGCACAATAACTTCAAAATCTACTCATCCTCAAACATTCAACTAAATTCAACACAACAAAAGGAATATCAGAGAACAAAATGGCTAAAAAAGAGGAAGGGCATGCATATATAAACATATCAAAATGTGAAATGACAAACCCAGATCTGGAATTCAGAAATTCAGCTGAAGCCGTCAAAACTCAACAGAGTACAAACACAAAAACCAACCCAGATGAAAAAGGAAATGGGAAATGGAGATAATCAGTCAAATAAGAAGATGAAAGAAACGGAAACTACAGAGTAACTGAAACGACATTGATTCATACCATAAGAAATAAACGTACAAATAACGAAGGAACCCAGAAATCCAGAAGAAAGTTCAGAAAGAAAAAAGTCAATAGAATTTGGGTTCAAAAGGGTATTTCAACGCCAACCCTTTAGACCAAAGAAGAAAACAAAAACGAAGGGGAAAATGGGCGAAACGTGGGGGATTCGCAAAAACTTTCGAAGCCCATAAAAAATTAAAGAAAAATAAGGTTGTGGGTCAATTTTTTTTATGGAAATCTATGTGGTAACCAGCCGTGTTCCTTGTGATATATATACATGGGGCCATCTTTTTGGTGCGACATTTTGGATTACGACAAACTTTTATGGATCAATTTAAAAGCTTTTTCCTTTTTTCCTTTTTTGTTTTAAATTAAATTCCCATTTAGACAAAAAAGTTTAGTTTGAGTGGAATCAAAATCCACCCAGAGAGCAGAATAAAGATCCATTACTTTTGTTGTATATATCAACTTTGTTGTCCAATGGGTTTAAACTTTAAACTCATCTTCATTGGCTTTAATCATTCTTGCTCATATTATACCAAAAACAAATGCATAATTTTGATGTTCGTAAAGTAAATCTTTGAAGCCGCTTTTACTTTGAGAATATCCTTTTAGTACTGTTCAAAGTTTAGGCTTATTGTCATTTTGTTAGATCCAATCCTTTTTTCTTTGGTCTTTTTTATTATTATCATTACTATTTATTATTAAGAGAATAATTGCATAAGATGATCAATGTGTCTATCAAGATCATGTATGTGATAGACTAAGTATTCATGAACACATGTATACTAAGTCTAATTAGCGATATTGGTATGAATTCCGTTCTTAAAGGTTGGAGGTTCAATCCTCCACCCGATTGTTGTAAAAAAATAAAAATAATAGTAATAAAATAACTATGTCCTTTTTATTAACATAAGCCTAACTCAACTAATAAATAAGGATGACAAAGTTTCCTATGGGGTCAAAAAATTCAAGATTTGACTGAGTACAGGGGTTAAATGGATATTTAATTCGAGCCTCCTATCTCGTTCTTGAATCTGTATCGAACTACTTTTTGTTGTTTTTTAAACTATATAAATAAATAAAACTACGAGCTTATACAATTGCATTATATTTATCTATTTTTTAGATTTTAATAAATATATAATAAAATGGAAAACATATATTTTTTTCTCTGTGGGACTCAAACCTCAATAAGGGATTCCTTGATTAGTTTCCCCGAAACGGGAAAGGGTTGGGGCAGGTACAAGGATGAAAACTTCTCAAATGGACAGAGCTAGAGAGTGCATTCTCAGCTTGCTTCACCTCATTGTCATCCTCATTAGTATTGACATGTGTCTTCGACCAAGAGCTTAGAGGTTCAGACTTCCTATGATATATTGTTGAATAAAAAAAAACTTATGATATTTTTTAATAAATTAAATGTAAATTAATATACAACATACTCAATAAGATAGTTGGGAACGCTTGTACACCTATGAAAATGATTGGTAACGTTTTGTGGCATAGAGATACAAATAAGGACTATGATGGTTTCATCCTAATATAAAGTCAAATATTGATTGCTTGAGAGGATGTTATGCCTATTCAATCAATGATATGTTTTTAATACTAAGTATAGCTAACCACACAACGAATAGTAATGACAATCTAAGAAACACACATAATATAGATAACCACGAGCCTCTTCATTGCTAACACATCCATATATCAGTTGAGCTATGTTCGCATCGGTTATAGCCTGTTTAGATTGATTTTTAAACTGATAAAAATAATTTTAATTATTTAAAAGTTACTCTCAAATAAGCCCTAAGATCCCAATTGAGATTTTGAATTGTCGTTAGTACTTACTCCATTTGTCAACAACCATGATTTGACTTGGGTATTATTAAAAGATGTTTGGCAAGCATTAATTATATAATCTTCTCTTACACGTAATATTTAATCTTAACAAGCAATTCATTCCCTAATTAGGCGCAAAATTTATGAGGATTCCTTAAAAAAAAAAATTAAAATAAAATAAAAAGATATATATATATATATATATATGAGGTTTCTTAAAATAATAAAATACAAATTTACGAGTAAAACCTTTATATGGTGTATTTATGTATAAACTAATAAAATAAAATGAATTAGAAATTTCGTAAAAAAACATTCTATGAATTTGACTAACAAGGAAAAAAACTGAAGTTTTGGTTTGAGATTTTTTTTTTATGTGAAAAGAAAAATAAAAAAATAAAAAAAAATAACCAAATGACATGCTAATTTTAATTTGTTTCCCTTTTTCTATAAAATGAAATAAATATCGTACCCACATAATTTTGGAAACAATCAATTTCAGACTCTAGATTTATCAAATTAGATCATTAGTCACTCAATATCAATTTTAATCTTAAGTAGTGTAGCAACATTTTTTAAAAAGTATTGCAATTTAAATTTCTAATAAGTTCTCACCTCAAATTATTGATATATGATATTGATGAAAACTTATGGATTATTTGGTTGGAAGGGAAAGAGGGTGGAAATGGGGATGGACTTACAAAGTCCATGTTTGATTGGTGAGCTTTGTTTATTTATTTTGGAAAAGGCAATTCGCACAAGTAAATAAATTGCATACCCGTGGGTTTTCACTTCTTCTTCCCCTTCCAATCACCATTTTCCTTCAACAACTTAGTGTTGCCTTCCATTGTATAATTAAAATAAAACTACATAAATTAATTATTTAAAATCAATTAAGGCAAGTTTTTTTTTATTAATTATATACTTTATAATTACACAAAATTTTGAAAGTGATCACACAATTTAAACAAAAATAATATTTACTTGGGTGATCTAATAATATTTTCATGTAACACCAAACATATGTATTACTTATTTCCAGGAAAAGTTGAGAACATTTTCAACATAGTCATTCTTGATTCCCAGTAATTTTATTTCAGATATATAATTCTCAAGCATCCTTAATTCTTGGGCATTGAGAAAACTTTAATCCAAACGACCCGGAGAAAAATTATATTTTTTTTTTCCCCCAAATTTTGTGAAATTTGAAAAAGTTATTTAATGGTCAATATTTTTCTGCTCGTGCATTGGTCAATGTTGTTTTTTGCAAATTGTTTTTTTAATTAATGAATTCATGAAAAGTTGTACGCTGTTTTATGCTAAAATTAGTTTATGAATTAGTGGAAGTTTAATTGATGGTAAAATTTGAATTCATAATTTAAATTTAGGAATCTATTTGATAAAATTAAAAATTTAGGGTTCAAATTGAGACCGTGATAAATTTAGGGTTACTACGATTTTTTTTTTTCAGAGTTGTATCATCTAGCAACTTGAGTCTATAAACCATTTAGTTTTTTATTTTTGAAATTAAGTTTATTTTTCCACAAATTCTTTACAATTACTTATATTCCTTAAGATAACATTCGAATTATTATCTTAATTCAAATAAAAACAAGTTTTTAAAATCTATAAATATTTTTTAATTTACATAATTTGGCTTAAAAATCAATTTTCAATCGTAGATAACAAATCAAAGAAATTTATAGGTGAAAATAGTATATAGAAGTTTAGTTTTTGAAAAACAAAAGTAAAAAAATCAAATGATTATTCAATAAAATTTAAGTCCCATTTAATAATCATTTGATTTTTTTTTAATTTTGAAAAATAAATTTATAAATACTTCTTCTGTACGTATAAGTTATTTGGTTTTCGTTATCAATTTTCTGTCTTGTTTTTAAAAGAATTAAGCCAAATTTTGAAAGTTAAAAAAATGACTTTTAAAATTTTGTTTTCGTTTTTTAAATTTGACTGAAAATATAAATGTTCTTAAAAAGGGAGTGACAACTCTAATAAGAAATCGAGTGAAAACAAATCTAAATTTTTTGCTTGATTATTTTATTGAATTCTCTCTTCTGCTTCGAAACAAACCATAGTTTGACTTGGGCATTAAAAATGTTTGTTCTACAAAAATTGTACTATTGCTCAATCCTTTTTCTTACCTTACACCAAAAAAGAAGGGAAGAAAAGAAAATTCCAACTCTTAAACCTATTTAACACCAAACAATTGTCTGGTAAAAAATAACGTAATTCAACTGATATAAAATTTAGGCTATCAACTTTGAGATGAAAGATTCACAAAAAAAAAAAAAAAAAAAAAATCTAAATAATATATTAAGGCCACGTTTACCAAAATATATGAAAATTGTTGTATAATCGTAATGAAATTTCAATGATGAATCAATTTGTAATAAACTTGAATCGCAAACATAATTGGATTGATTTTGATCACATTTACTTAAAATTGTGAATTTTGTCAAATTTACTGTTACCATTAATTCTACGTTTACCTCTAAGGGTCAAGCGATAACGGTAACGATAAAGGTAAAGATGTCAAAATTGATAATTTTTCAACTGTAACTGTAACAATAATGGTAGTCGGCAACTATAGTGGTAACGATAACGATACAACGTAATTCTCAGGTGCAATCGAGTTGAGTATTCTTTATTCATCAATCAGATTGCGTTATTTCATTACATATTTGAATGTAAAGTCCATGTATAAGTACAAATGCAAAACACAAGTAAACAACACAAAAATAGTCAAATGGAATCTATTTTTTTCATTCCTATTGATCTATTGCATTTTCAATGGGTTAAACGTGGTCTAAATTCTCCCCCAAAATTGTTTAGACATAAAATGTATGAGGTTTCCTAAAAAATTAAAATAAAATTTTATGTGGTATCCTAAAAATATAAATAAAATAAACGTCAAGTATTTATATAGCTTCCTAAAAGAAATTAAATAGGAAATTATAAGGATTACTAAAATAAAACAAACTAAAATTATAACAGAATCTGTATGAAATGAAGTAAGTTAATAAATTTTGATTTAATTTTTTTTTTTTTTTGTGCAAAGATGAAATTTGATCGTTTCGTTAGTATTTTATGTGAAACTATCAAAGTCGGAGATTTAAATTTTGATACTACTTTAAGAAAAAAAATAAAATGCATAGAATAAATTTAAAATTGTTGTGTAACATATAGTAAGTATTTATTTACTTTTAAGGTATCATAGGACATAGAGTATTAAGGTATCATAGGACATAGAGTATTCTAGATGCATTAAACACACAAAATTAATAAGAATTAAATATGCTTTTAAAAAAAATAATTTATTAATTAATTTGCAAGAAATGTGACAAGTTGCTCTGATCAGTAGACAATAGCTAGTTGATCTTTTAAATATACCAAATCAGCGTCAACAAATAAAAGAAAGGGTCTCAATTGGTGATTGAGCCTTTTAATTAGTTTCTTTTATTGTCCATGTAAAGTTTTATAATATCATTTAGTTGCATTTTTTAAAATACAATCTTTTTTATGTTTAATATTAAATTCCTAACCTAACTATTTATACCAATGTTTGTTGTGAACGACCCATATTTATCAAGGTTCAAGCCCATAAGAGAGTCACATAATGAATTCAACTTTCTTTTGTCCGAGAGTTAAGAGTAACTAGAAGGTATAAATAGGAGAGCATCTCTAGTGACTTATAAAAGTGAGTATAGAGATAGTAGAGGATCTTCTCCTACACGTGTAAGCCTTCATTTGGATGAAGGGATAAACTTGGGCAATTGCACTTGAGAAAAAAAATATGGTTTATTTCTTTTTTGTTTCATTATTCTTTTTAAATCCTTAAAGCGTTTACACACTCTTCACCTCCTTTATCTCTTTTGATTCCAACCTTACAGTCAACAAGTGTACGTCTGAAGAGGGAGTTGTTTTAACTTAAACCGACAAAAACAGTCTGCACCACGATCGTACCGTATTTACCTTCAAGGTAGTAATTTCCACAGCACAACGAATAACCTCCGGGTCTAACGACGGATTATGATATTAATTTAAATTTAGTATAGTAAATAGCGCCTGTGTTATTTTCAAATTTCAATTTCCACCTTAATAATTGTTCAAATTAAAATAAGTCACATTATTAATTATAAATGAAGTGGACATATATCAAAAACTTTTATAATGAGTAATAATTTTATAGTGTGTTTAATTTAACTTCTCAAATGTTTAATTTTGAAAATAAGTCATTGTGAAAAAAAATTGAAAAATTTGAAAATTGTTCAAAGTAATATTTGAAACACTTTCAAGTGCATTTTAAATAATTTTTATCGAACTAGTTTGAACAAAAATGACCTTAAAAAATAATATTTCTTTAGTCAATCCTTTATCACGTAATATTATTGGTATATTATGGATAAACATATATCAAATAAATAATTAAGTAATGTTTTATTAAAATAAATAAATAAATAAAATTTTGTTAAAGTGAGCATAGTTGAGAACCATCCAATTTCAAACCAAGTTGTTAAGCTAATGGTAGACCCTAAGATTTTATCTTTTACCAAAGTTTCATTGACCTCTCAAGATACCTAAAATTGAGAGTTTTTTTTACGACATAGTTTCTTTCAACTCTTTCAATGAAACCATTGAGGTTCTTATGTTGATCTTCATGAAAATCTTAGGTTCTTTTATTGCATTTTTTTTCAACAATTATAAGTTATAATCTGATCGATTTTAATTAGAGAACTAATATAAATATAATACAAAGTTTAAGGATTTTAGTTGAAATTTTTAATGTCTCCAATCTAGATCTCGAAGAAACTAAATTTACGAGCATGGATGCTAACTCCAACTAAATTATTGTAGTGATTGATCAATAGAAAGTCAAGAACTAAACCTGACATGATTAATGATATAACGTTTAACCAATTGACATCTAATAGCCCGATTAGAATCAAAATCAAAAGTTCATAGAAACAATCCCATTGTGGGTTTTTTAGAAGAAAAAATTTATCAATTACTTTTTTGTAACATGAAGAAGAAAACCATTTTCTCGACCAAGTTCAACGTTATTTTATTTAATGCAAAAAAAATAAAATTATATACTTGTGGTGGAAGCTCTACGAGCAAGAACAATCCAACAGAGCAATCGATACAACACAAAAAAAGCAATCATAATCCCTACATTCATCCACCGGAGATCCCCCTCAAGCCCTCTGTTCTTCAGCACATCGGCACCGGTGAGAGCGCAGAACCGCCGCCGCCCTTGATCGATCCATGAAAAACACTCCGATTTCGCAGACCAATACTCATTCACCAGCATCGCATCTAAAGGGTACCGATACAGCGAGATATAGTACATGAACATCCAAAATTTCGGAATGTTCTGTTTCGGAATGAAGTAGCCGGAGAAGAGGAAAAACCCGCCAAGGACGGTGCAGATTAAGGAGTTTCCGGTTATGAAATCCGGCGAAATGGCGCTGAGGAAAAGCACCAACGAACTAGCCATCATCACGATGAGCCAAACGACGAAGGTGAAGAAGGCGAAGGCCTGGATTGAGGGATTTAGCCCTACGATCCAATAGACTGGGGCGGCGAAGAGAATCGCGACCGCGAGCAAAAATGGGAGGAAGATGATGGTGTTGGCTATTAGGTAAGAGGAAATTTTGTAGACTCCTCTTGAGGCTTCTTTCATTAGAACCCTTCTTTCTTGCAGGAAAATGGGGAGAGATTCTACTGTGGAAGAGAGAAGGAAACTGAGACTGAAAGCAAAGAGGCCCAATCTTTCTGTAACTCCTTCTTCATCTCTTTTCACTCTCAGGTAAACACTTCCTAACCCTATTCCTCCAACAATAGCTTGCAATGTTCTACCTAGAAATAGTTGCTTTGTTCTGTATAATAACTTCCAGAATCTTGAGCAAAGTAACATAATCTCTAGGAAATGTGATAAGGAAAAGATTGATATCTGTTTGCTGCTATTGTTGTGTTGTTGAACTCTTTCAATGGGTTCTTCTGGCCAAATTGGGGTGGAGAAAAGCTGGTTTTCTTCTTCTTCAATTTGGGAAGTTGGTGGGCTTGAATCTTCTTTCAGTTTATCTATGATTTCCATAGCAAATTCTAGTGCATTTAGTTGAATTGGGATTTGAATTCCCCTTTCAGCAATCCTCTTTTCCAGTGATTTGAGGCTTCCAAAATGAACTGTTAAACCTCGGGATAGAATCAAGAAGTTGGAAATGTATTGGAGGATTCTGTAGCCTGGTTGGTGGATTGAAAGAATCACAGTTCTTTGTTTACTTCTGGTCATTGAAGAGATTAGCTCAACAACTTGAAGAGCAGAAGTGCTGTCTAAGCCTGAAGTTGGCTCATCAAGCAGAAGAATTGGTGGATCATGAATCATTTCAACTCCAATTGAAACCCTTTTCCTCTCTCCTCCAGATATCCCTCTCTTCTCTTCATCTCCTACAAAACTATCTCCCACATGAAACAAACCAAGCTCCTGCATTAATCTCTCTACTCTTTCTTCTTTCTCTTCTGAAGCCAATTCTCTGAGCCTCAACTTGGCCATGAACATCAAGGTTTCTCTTACAGTCAAAAGAGGAAGCAAGTTGTCCTCTTGTGTCACAAACCCACACAACTTCCTAAGCTGCTCAGGACTTTTCACCCATTGATCATTAATGGAGATTGCTTTAGGGTCAAATTCCTTCTCTTTCACTCTTCCTGATAGAATCCTGAGCAGGGAAGATTTGCCAGTTCCACTTGGGCCAACAATGGCGAGCACTTGACAACTTCTTGCCACAAATGAGACAGACTTAAGAACATTAATGGGTTTTGGTCTTCGAATCAGCTCGGAAAAGGAAGTGGGTATGGACCTTTTTGGAAGAACAGAAAATGAGAGATTTCTGACAGAGAGTTTCCTAGTGGTGGTGAGTGGTGGGGAGTGGTGGTGAGAAGAAGAGGAAGAAATACTGGTGGTTTCCTCCGGCGAGTTGGATGTTGAGAAGAGGGTGGTTGTATCGTCTGCAATGCATCGTTTTCCCAAGCAAACCGCCATTGTTGGGTGAAGAAGTCAAGCTCAAGCTTTTGCAGAGATTTTCATGGTTACGACTACAAGCCTCATTGAGAGAGGAGGAGAAGAAGAAGAAGAAGGCTTGAGAATGCAGAAATTGAGTGCTTTGAGATTGTTAGTTGGACCAACCAAGATTGATTGCAAAAGAAGAATTTTCAGTTGATATTTAAACCGAAGAAGTTGGTCTCGTTGGTGAGCAGAAATATATTTGGACTATTCTCTCGGAAGGTAAGACTTATTTTGGGATTATTCTAAATTCCATGAAAATTGGCCTAAACTTTTTAACTTTGTCCGGATCCAGAAGGCTGCGGCCGAGCAAGGCCAAGCACAATTTTCGGAGTTGTTTGCACGGATGATCACGTTAAAAAGACAAAAGGGGGCGAATTGAAATATATATATATACACGCAATCATACCTTCAAATTTCTTAGTTAAAATTAGACTCTTAAACTTTCAATAGTTGTGAAAATTAGACCTTTAATTGATAAAAAGAATTGAACCCTCAAACTTATACAATTGTTACAATTTCTACAATTATGTAAGTTTGAGGGAACAATTTTAACACTTGTATGAGTTTGATGGCTCAAGAGTTAGGCACCCAATTTAAATGAATTAAAGTCAAGGACCATCCAGTTTCAAACTTAATTGTAGACCATCTTTAATTGCTAACACGTCTCTGTTTAAGTTTCATTGAAGCTCTCGAGATTCCTAAAATTGAGAGTTTCCCTTGACAACACATTTCTTTCCAATGTTTTTAATGAACTCGTTGAAATTCTTATTTTTATCCTCATGAAAACCTCTGTTCTTTCATTCTGAAAGCTTTCTAGCAATCTAAAACAAGTCATTAGATATGTAAGAGTATTGAACAACACTTTCAAGTTAGAGTTACAAGTCACGATCTCACCAATTTTAATAACAAGGACTCAGATAAATATAAATATAATACATAGTTTAAGTATCTTAGTTGAAACTTTTGGTAAATAACTCTTAAGTTCAAAGATAAGTGTTACGCTCTAAGTATACATATATAAACATGATATTTGTTGATGCAAAAACTTGGAGAGAGGAAAATACCTGATATTTACGTGATAACAATGATAAATTTGTAATTTGGAAAAGAAAGACCCTGCAAAACAAAGAAAAAAGAACTCCGATGCCAAAATTAGAATGAGAACTCTAGAAAGCATAAATACCAAAGTAAACATGTTATTTTTTCTTAACCACTCCATTGCTTAATATGTTATTGTTTATGTGTAGACAATTGTTATGTCAAGTCTCCTTTTGAGGGTGCTTATATAGGGATCATCAAATCGCTGAATCGACAATGACGATTCAATGGGTTATGTGAGGCCAGATCAAGAAGAAGCTTGACAAGTTCTTAGGCTAGAATTTTTTGGAGCTAGTTCATCAAGGGAACTTATAACGAAGCATGCTTCTGAAAATAAAAAAAAATCGATGTGCTAAAAGAACTTTGAAACGAGAAGTTGCTGATAGAGCAGCAACAGCTAAGCATCAAGAACAATTAGTTAGGTTTGACTTGAAATGATTTTATGTCCAAAGCTTCCATATAGAATATGCTCTACATTTCCCTTTTCACAATTATGAGATTCAATTTACTTTGTATAAACATTAGAACTCAACTTCAACCATAAAAGTATTGTTAGCAACTAGCACCTAGTTCTAGGTATTAAAACTTTTCAAAACAAGACTCAAAGTTAACTCCATTATAATCCATTAAACTAACTTGGCTGGTAAACATGTTTTATGTGTTGTTACTGTAGCAACCTTATCGAGGATCTAATAAAATTTTTCCTCGTGGGTGAACAAGGAGTGGATCGAGTTAAGGAGATTTTTTTGGACAAACTCGAAAATTTAGAGAAGTCAGATTTTTAACCCAATCACAACCCTATTCATGAGGGTCAATCGGGTTGGAACGGTTGATCGTGTTTGTTTTAATTTTATTTTAAAAATTCGGTAATATTAATAAAATTGTGAAATCAATAGAAGATGGCAAAAGTTGATAGTGAAAGAAGGGAACTGGAAATCGAAAGAGAGAAGAACGCTGCAACTGTAAGGGAGAAAGCCTTTTTGCCTTTTGTGTCAATGTGGGCTAGCTAAAAGTAAATCCTAAGTTCTAAAAGTAAAATTATGTATATATATTCAGGCAATTTTGTGTCAGGTAGATCAATCCGACCCAAAAAAAAAAAAAAAAAAAAACACCTCGACCCGAGAACCAACTTGAACTTTCAACTTTTTTTCCTAATTTTTAACCCAACTCAAAAAAAAAAAAAAAAAAAAAAAGACGACACATAGTTTAGGTAGTTCAAGTTCTCAATGTTATTTGAACACCCCAAATTGATATATTTTGTTTTTTTCTTATTAGTTAAACAATTTCGAAGATTAAGGAATCAAACAATGGGACAAGTAAACATAAATAACATTGAGTGTGGATGGTACAAGATTGTTGCATATTTACCTTAAGAATATATTTGTATAGTTATCATGGTACAAGGTGTTAATTATTTTAGTTTGAGTTATAATAATCTGGGTTGGAGTGCATACTATTTTAGTCCGGATGGAAATTAGGAAAAGATGATATACATACACAAGGTAGCAAAAAGGAAAAGAAGAGATAAGTAGAAAATAGTAAACATTGTTACAAAAACATATTTGAAATTTAGGGTCTAGGAAGACATAATCTCGATAAAGGGTTAAGAGGTCATGAATTCAATTCATGGTGATCATCTACTTAAAAGATTTAATATCCTATAGGTTTAAATATTATAGCCCATTACACTACTTGAAATTGGGGTCCAAAACACCACTCAAAAGGATATCTTTGATCTTATCTAAATTAACTACATCCATGATACTTATATTTGCGATTGAAGGTTTAATTCCTTACTCTTTGAGATTGTTTAACTAAAAAAAAACACACTATCAATTAAGTTATACTCACTTTGTCAATAAGAAAGAAATGCAATCCAAGCCAGAGGATTTCATTCACAATAATTAATGGTGGAGTAACCAGTTAAGTTTTGAAATTAAAATTACCTCCAGAGATAAAAAGTGAAAAACAGAGAGAAATAACATGATATAAAACGTAATCTCATAAAGGGTTAGAGATAAATATATATACACAACCCAACAATAAACTACAAAGACAGAGGAAAGAGACAGGCAAGACACAAAAGCAAAATTCATACATACAATACATAAAAGAGAAACTTTAGTGAAAAAAATTCAGGTGTTTTTTTGGTCGGATTGATTCTATCAGACCCAAAATTATATGTACGTACGTGTATAAGAATATATAAAACTTGGGATTTACTTTTTAGCCACCAACCCATATTGAATTTGATAGACATCAAAAGGCAAAGGACTTCCCTTACAGTTGCAGCAGTCGTCGCAGTTGGTCTTCTTTTCCTCGACTTCTTTCAGTTTCCATCTCCTATTGATTCCACAATTTTTTAATATTAGCAAAATTTCAAAATAAAATTAAAAACAAAAAAACAAACAAACACGACCACCCAATCCAATCCGATTCGGCTGGGCCTCATGAAATAGGATTGTGTGATAGGTTGGAAATTTGGTCGACCCAAATTTTCTAGTTGGTCCAAAAAAAATTTCCCAACTCAACCTAGTCCTCTTAGTTGATCGCCTTGAAAAAGACAAATTTTATTAGACGCTATATAAGTTGCTACAATGACAACAAACAAAAAAAAAAAAAAATGTTCATCAGCTAAGTTAGTTTAGTGGATTATAGTAGAGCTAAGCTTAATACATAAAACTAGATGCTAGCTACTAACAATTTTTTCATGATTGTATTTGAAATCCAATTTTCATACAAAAGTAAATTGAATAGGGAAAAGCAAGAGCAGAATTTATTCTATACACGAGCTTTAAACATAAAATCAGAAACCTAGCTAGATGTCCTTGATACTTAGCTGCTGCTACTTTATCAGCAACTTCTCGTTTCAAATCCCTTTAACTCGTCAACTTGTTTTTATCTTTGCAAGCATGTTTAGTTATATAGGCTCCCTCAATGAATAAGATCCAGCAAACTCTGGCCTAACAACGGGTCGGGCTTCTTGTCGACCTGCCCTCACGAATCCATTGTCTCCCCACCTTCAATTTTCGATACGGAAACTTGGTGAGACACCCAGGTAAGCATCCTCAAACTCTTCATCGTCATCCTCGTAACGATATTACTTATCGTCCTCAGGATCATCATAGGTTTCCTTCTGTTCTTCGACAATCAATGGTTTACACCATGAAGCTCTCAGAAGCAGACACACACTCTCCTCAAACATACAGTCATGGATGCTAACAATGCACAAGAAATATATAATAAGAACAGTAATTTAAAAAGATAACAGTATTCAAAGTATAAAAGCATCACCTTATCCAATAGATGTAGATTACAAACACCTTATACAATAAGTCACTGAATTCCGAGAACAACAGAATTCTATCCGAGTCCCACCAAGCAAGCATTTTAAGTTCAATAATCAATCAATTAAATAAGACCATGGCTTATGCTAATTTATGTTATACGTTTCAAAGAATGGGAAATTATAGATTGACCATCATACTCCATATGTATGATGGTAGTTACAATTATGCTTTCGAACTTTCTATTGCAAAAATTGGACCCTCAAATTTGTACAAGTGTTAAAATGAGACTCTCAAACTTACAATAATCTAGAAATTGGACACCTAATTGATAAAAATTTAAACACCCAAACTTATATAACTGTATTGTGACAATTTCTACGATCATATAAGTTCGAGGCTAAGAGTTAGACTTGCAATTTATATGAATTAAAGCCAAGGACCACCAAATTTCAAACCCGTTTGTTAAGTTAGTTGTAGACCCTCTTTAATTGCTAACACTTTTCTTTGACCAAAGTTTCATTGACAAACACATTTTATTCCAACTTTTTCAATGAATTCATTGAAGTTCTTTGATTAATCCTCATGAAGACCTTTTGTTCTTTAATTCCAAAGTTTTTTGGCAATTTAAAACAACTTATCACATATTCAAAAAAAGATTGAGTCACTTACGAGTCCTGATTTCACCAATTTTAATATTGATAACTAAGATAAAATATAATACAAAGTTTAAGGACTTCAGTTGAAACTTTTGGTAAACAACTCTTAAGTTCAAAGTTAAATATTATAGTATAAGTATACATTAGATGAATTGTGAACATGATATTTATTGTTGATGCCAAAATCCAAACAGGAGAATACACACCTGAACTTTCATGTGACAGTAATAATAAATTTATAATTTGGAGAAGAGATGTCCTGCAAAACAAAGAAAAAAGGGCTCCGATGCCAAAGTCAGAATGAGCACTCCAAAATAGAGAAGAAGTTGGAAGTTCAAGTTCCATATTAAAATCTTAGATCTATATCCAATTAAAGTTACTTCTTCTAGTTAAAGCTACATGAAGTATTTTTTTTGTTTAATTAACCATTTCATTGCTTAATATGTTGTTACTATTTGTGCAGACAATTGTAGTGTCGAGACTCGTTTGAGAGTGCTTACATTGGGGCATCATCAAATTTCTGAATAAAAAATCGATGGTCGGTGATTCAATGGGTTACATGAGGCCAGATCGATAAGAAGTCCGACGAGTTCTTAAGCCAGAATTGGCTAGAGCTAGTTCATCAAGGGACTCTATAACAAAAACATGCTTCCAAAGATAAAACAGGCCGACAAGCTAAAAGGACCTTGAAACGAGAAGCTACAGATAAAGCAACAGCAACTAAGCATCAAGAACATCTAGCTAGGTTTAGCTGGAAATGATTTTATATTTAAAGCTCAAGTATAGATTAAGCTCTACTCATTTCTCTGTATACAGGTCTTTGATTCAATTTACTTTTCTACTTAATGTGCCTTATCAGATGCTGGTAGCTCCCAATTAAAACTAAGAATGAAGATCATAAATACTTAGAAGGTGTAAATGATGTCATCAAATTCTTTATATAAACAATTTGATCTTAGAATCAATCATAAAAGAATTGTTAGTAGTAAGCATCTAGTTTCATGTATTAAAAACTTTTCAAAAACTCTAGACCCAAACTTATCCCCACTACAACCCACTAAACTAGCTCGGCAGATGAATATATTTGTGTTGTTATTGTTAGAAACTTGTTGAGCATCTAATAAAATTTGTGTTTTTAAGGTGAGTAATTGAAGAGGTACCTGTGTACACGAATCAGATTGAGTTAGGGAGATCTTTCTGAATCAACTCAAAAATTTTCAATCCAATCACAATCGTATTCAAGACGATCAATCGGGTTGGATTGGGTGATTAAGTTTTTCTTTTTAAATTTTTTACTTTTTTTTATTTTATTTAAAATACTCACTAATATTTTTAAAAATAAAAAATTAAAAAAAAAAATGTGAAATCAATAGAAGATGAAAAAGTTATATCAAGAAAAAGGTTGTGGAAAATGAAAGTGGTAAAGGAGAAAGCCTTTTGCCTTTTGATGTCAATCAATATGAGTTGGTGGATAAAGGTAAATCCTAAAGTTCTAAAAGTAAAATTATATATTTGGTTTGGGTAGGATCAATCCGACCAAAATTTCAATTTTTCTATCTTTTAACCCAATCCACAAAAAAAATAAAAAAAAATAAAAATAACTAAAAAATAATAAAAATAACTAAAAAATAACTAAAATAACTAAAATAAAAATAAATAAATAAATAACATAATTCGGCCTTTATGGTTTAGGTAATTTGAGTTCTCGAGTCATTTGAACACCTTGATATAGTGTGCTCTTTTTTTTAGTCAAACCATTTTAAAAAGTAAGAAATTGAACTTTCAACCTCAAATATAAACGTAATAAAATAAGGTAGTAAGATTCGAATAAGGTCAAAGATGTCCTTTTAGAGTTGGACTGTATATAGATTTGGTTTGGTTCGGTTCAATTAGGGGAGGTTTTTTGGACCAACTTGAAAGTTTGGATTGGCTACTTGAAAATTCTACTATTGGTTGTGTTGGGTTTTCGGTTTAGGGTTCTTTTTCTTATTACTTTAAAATACTTAAAATTATCTACAAATTGATAAATAAAATCTCATAAAATTCTAATGTTAAATATCAAATATTCATGATTTCTATTGCAAACTTTAAACAAAGAAGAACATTGTAACAATCTTAAAAGAAAAACGTTGAAAATTTAACTTTTGGAGCATAAGCTAAATCCTAAATATTAAAACATATGTAACTCGGGTTGGATCAGGTCAGTCCCGAAAAAAAAACGAGAAAAAAAATAACTAAAGATTCAACTCAATCCAACAACAAACTAAACCCAATCCAAGCAGAACTAACCCAACTCAACCTTTATAGCTTGAGATGGATGGTATGGATTATCTGGATTGTCAGGTCGTTTAAAAATCCCTATTTTAAAGTTTGTCTTTTCATATGAAATCAACGTTTGAAAAAAAAAAAAAAAAAAATGCCTCAACCATTTGCTTAAATTTTTCATCCTTTTATCAAAACTAGTTTGAGTTGCTTTTCATTCATCCAACATTTATCTAATGAATAGTTTGTGGATAATTTTAGCGGAGATATCAACTTCCATAAATTATTAGTAATTTTAACATAATGTTGACATGGCAGTAGAAATTCTATGGCGGTTTTTCAGTTTTCACTTCTCTAATCTTAGTTTGCTTTGAAGGTATTTAGATCAAGGAAGAGCTTCTAATCTATTCTCATCTTTACAAATTTGATTCAACCAACTCGTTCCTTTTCCGAACAAATGTTGAACAAATTTTAACAAAACATTAGAAGTGTAGTTGTCTCACATAAAACACTAGTTAGTAGGGAGCTTCTAATCTTAGTTTGCTTTGGTTTTCAGTCGTTCTAGTTTACTAACACCTTTTGTATTCTCTAGTTTAAATGCGGGATTAAAAGATGTAGTTTAAAATCTTTGAGAAAGTACTCTTATAATTGAGATTGAAAAAGAGAATTATACATAGGGAGGGAGGACTCTTGAATTGAGGTTGGGAGAATAAATTACTCTACGTGATTATAATAACTTTTTATATAGTGAAATTCTGATGGTTTGTTATTTTTTATTTAAGAGTTTTTTCATTCCTAGTTTTATTGTTCTTTCGTTTTAAATTTATCTTTTATTCTTCTACTTATTCCAAGAGTAGAGGGAACTTCTTCTGTTGGGAAAGAGGAAAAGGTTTTGACTAATTTCTCAAAACAGTCAACCTTGTAACTCAATTCCTTTGTTGATAATCAAAGATGCACTCTTAATTTCATTGCATAATTTTTCTAGAGAAAAATAAGAAGAATGAAAGAAAGGAATAAGGCAAAACGGTGGATTGGCAACAAAAGGAGGAAACCTTTGGTTGGAGAAGGTGGGAGGAAGGGAGAAAATAAAACTAAGATAAAGGTTTCAATAATTTTAAATTAATAAAACAAGAATGACACATCACTCCTGCTTCTTCATTCCGACTCTGTTTTAGAACTATTTGCTAAAATGTTAGGGACTAAAATTTCTCTTTTAGAACTTGAATGACTAAATAGACATTGAGATCAAACTTCAAAGATAAAAAATGTATTACGCACTAGGAATTAATAATTGAAGTTGATAACTTCCATGAAATTATCGAAAAACTTCCGGTAAATGAAAAGCAACTCAAATGACCTGATAAATAAAATAAAGAGAGACTTTAAAATAAATGATATTCAATTGACCCGACAACACAAACAATCAGACTATCAAATTCAAACTATAAGAATTGAGTTAGATTTTTTTCTATTTTTTATAGATTGGGTTGAATCTCTAGTTGAATAAATTTTTTTCAAGTTGACTCAACTCAACCCGAATTACATATATATTATATGAGTTTTAGTTTTTAGGATTTAGCTTATGATTAAATTTTCAACGATATTCTTTTAGGATTGTTTCAATATTTTTGTTTAAAATTATTAATAAAAATTGTAGATATTTGATATTTAACATTTGAGTTTTATGAAAGTTTAGTTATTAACCATGCATTATAGATAATTTTAAGCATTTCAAATTAATGGAAAAAGGAAAAATCAATACAACTTAACTCAATTCAACCCAACTCTTAGATCTTACTCAAGTCTTTCGAGTAGCAAACTCGACTAATCCGGATGGACATCAAAAGGCAAAAGACTCCTACTTACAGTTGCAATGCTGGCCCTTCAAGAGCAAGCACCCTCCTTTTTTCTTTTTTCTTTTTTCCCTATTTCCAGCTCCCTTCCCTTCTCTACATATCAACTTTTGCACTCTCCTATTGATTGCACAATTTTTAAACATTAGCATTAGCAAACTTTAAAATAAACTTAAAAGAAAAAAAAGAAAAGAAAAGAAAAAAGAGTTAGGTCCGAGCAAAATCCCTAACTTGACCAGGTGCCCACCTGAAAAGACAAATTTTATTAGATGTTCAACAGGTAGCTACAATAACACATAACATGTTCATCAGCTAGTTTAGTGAACTATTAATTGACTTTGAGTCTAGAGTTAAATTTTTTAATACATGAAACTAGGTACTAACGGCTAACAATACTTTTATGATTGATTCTAAGATCAAATTGTTTATACAATGAATTCGATGGCATCATTTACACCTTGTAAGTATTTATGATCCCCATTCTTAGTTTTAATTGGGAGCTACCAACCTCTAATAAGGCACATTAACTAGAAAAGTAAATTGAATCAAAGACCTGTACACAGAGAAATGAGTAGAGCTTATTCTATACAGAAGCTTTAAATATAAAATCACTTCCGGCCAAACCTAGCTAGATGTTCTTGATGCTTAGCTGCTGCTGCTTTATCTGCAGCTTCTCGTTTCAAGGCCCTTTTCGCTCGTCGGCCTGTTTTATCTTTGGAAGTGGGCTCCCTCGATGAACTAGGTTCAGCCAACTGTGGCCTAAGAACTGGTCGGGCTTCTTGTCTACCTGCTCTCACGTAACCATTGAATCCCCACCTTCGATTTCCGATTCGGAGATTTGGTGATACACCCAGGTAAGCATCCTCCAACTCTTCATCGTCATCCTCATAAGGATAGTACCGATCATCCTCAGGATCATCATAGGTTTCCTCCCGTTCTTCAACGATTTGAGGTTTATACCATGAAGCTCTCAAAAGCAAACATACACTCTCCTCAAACATGTAGTCGTGGATGCTAACAATGTGAAAGCAATATATGGTTAGAACAGTAATTTAATGGGATAACAGAATCCAAACCCTAAACTATAAACCATAAAAATATTCATGTAATGGTGAAGGAACAGACCTCCCATCAAGAGAACGATGAACAATCAGGAACTCAAATGGATGTTTACATTGTGGACAAGTTGGTTTTTGCGTGTATGAGGCCCATCGAAGGATGCAAGTCGCACTTCATGAAAGTGAAAGAAAAAATAAATAAAAGAAAAATAAAAGGTAATATAAAAGGTCACTCTCATTCCTCAAACAAACAGGCATACAGAATACGCTTAAACACTCAAGTTCAAATGCCTAAAAATCATTCCAATATGTGTTCTATTCGAGTCTTATTGTGCTTGTACCCATCAAACATTCAACACGGTGTTTGATATGTGTCCAATTTAACAAACATATCACTATAATTAATCAGTGAGCAACAGAGTTCTGTCCACTTCCCACAAAGAAAGCATTTTAAGTTCAATGATCAATCAACTAAATAAGACAAGCCTTAACTATGACTTCTGCCAGTTACTCCAAGATGCTTTGATTATAAATCTAGAACAGCATACCTCTTCCAATTAAATTCGGGCAATCTAGAACAATTAGAAACATTGCACCAAAGGCAATGGTGGATACAGTGAATTTTCTCCTACAAAGTTTAGCGGACTCCCAGGAATACGTTCGCAACAACTTAAAACTCCATCTCCAATACAAGCATAGAGCCACAACGAAATGAAATATATATGGATAAGTCATGTTATAAAAAATATTAATAGGTATATGAAAGATGAATCAATTGGGACAAACCAATAGGCGTGCTCGCAGCCTCTCACTAAAGCAGTTTCTTGAAGTGCTATCTTATTTAAGCAAATTGCACAAGCCCCATCGTGACTCCCATGCCCCGTTACTTGAATCTCTACCTTCTTTCCCATTTCCAACTGAACATACAAATCCAGCAAGTTAGACATCCTCAATTTACATATATGCAAATATCCAATATTAGAAAACAGACACTTAAACAGAATCATAGATGAGCAATTCTAACTGAAAGAGAAGTTCGTATACAAGAATATCCAATATTTCAATATAGACACTAAACAAAATCATAGATATGCAACTCATTCAGAAAGAGAGGAAAGTCTTCCTTATAGAAGAAAGAAAAGCATGCAAAGGCAACCAACCAAATTCGCAAGAGAAAAACAACAGCAATCCAATGACTGGCAAACAGATGAACATAAACAATAGCTTCTGCTTCTTAAGATTACTCATACCATACAACCAAGCACAAAAGTCAATTCAATTCGATTCAACCATATTCTCCATAGATCAACTTCGAAAATGAATAGATAGAATAAAACCTGGTCGTAAATTACCTGTTCTTGAACGGCATCTGAAACGCTCTGGATAGAGATTCCGGAAGAAGTCATAACCCTCCGATCTATATGGCTCTAAATTACACAGAACCCAAACAGTTGTTCGGCACAAATCAAAACTTGAAAAGAAAGGAGATGCTGAAAAGAAAGATCTACATTTCCAACTGAACATACAAATCCAGCAAGTTAGAAATCCTCGAAGTATGTATACGTGAATATCCAACATTCAAAGAACAGACACTTGAACAGAACCATGGATATGCAACTCTAACTGAAAGAGAGGAAAATCTTCCTTATAGAATAAAGAAAAGCATGCACAGGCGACCGATCAAATTCGCAAGAGAAACAACAGCAATCCAATTACTGGCAAACCGGATGAACATAAACAACAGTTTCTGATTCTTATGATTCCTCGTAGCCATACAACCAAGCACAAAAGTCAATTCAATTTGATTAAACCATATTCTCCCTAGATTAAATCCCAAAAAGCAAGCCTCCCGATGTCCATAATCTTGATGATGAAAGAAAACAAGACTAAACCAAGGATCTCAGACTTCTTTAATTAGCCCCCAAGCAACGCAAATCTTAAAAACAAATGACAACAAGAGTAAACCAACGATTTCAGATTTGAGAACGCAATACTACCAATAAGAACTATCAAGCATCATTTCTTGCGCAGAGTTTTACGCCCCTGATTCTCTTGGATAAAGAAAGTGCGTGAAAGTAGATCAACTTCGAAAATTAAAAGATAGAAGAAAACCTGGTCGCAAAGAACTAGTTCTTGAACGGCATCTGACAATTCGGCGCTCTGGATAGAGATTCCGGAGGAAGACATAGCGAGTACACGAGGGTTTCTCCTCCGATCTTTCACAGAACCGAATCAGTTGCTCAGCACAAATCAAAACTTGAAAAGAAAGGAGATGCTGAAGAATTATTCTGAACCAGGAGAAAAAGGATGCTCAGAGAATATTCGATACTCGCGATCCAGAAGTTCTTGACGAGAAAATCAGAAGATGTGTATTATGAAGTCCTTTTATAGCAATCTAGGGTTTAATTCATTTGATTTCTCTTGACCCTAATTAATAATTAATTACTTTCCTTTTTCGTCTTCAACCTTGTTGTTGCGTAATTATCTTCAACCGACTCACCGGTTTTACTTTCCCTCCATTCGGTGATAAATTAATAGGTTAAAATGTTTGTTAATTTTGGTCCAACATAATTGCATTACAATAGCATTTTTAAAATTAATAGGTGTATAGCAAAATCAATGGTAAATTTAACAAAAATAATAATAATAATAATAGGGAAGTTTGTAAAGGGACTCATTCGAAATTTGGCCTCATTCTAGAAGAATTGGTCTTCTACTAGTAAAAGTACCCATTTGACCTCAAAACGCATGCGGGAGCCTGCTTCTAGCTCCTCCTCCCATTTCCTGCTCCTTCATTTTAATCCTCATAAGACACAATTGTAATTTTTTTCTTCAATTTTCTTCTCATTTGCTCATATTCTTCTTCTCATTTTCTCGCTCCCGCTCTTCTCCCCTTCATCTTGTTCTTCATCAGAAACACTTGCAACTTTTTTCTTCAAGAAAAAACTGCAAAACGAGGAATAAAGAGAGGAAAACGAGAAAAAAGCGACATAAACAGTGATCGTTGGAGAAGAAATAGGGAAGACCGTTCAGCGTAAATGAAAGAAATCACCAGAAACGAAAAAATGAGAAAAAAAAGAAGAAGAATGAGAAAAAAAAGAAAAACAAGAGAAAAAAAAGCTGCAAAAAAAGGAGGAAAGAGAGAAATAAGGGTTAAGAGGTAAATTCACAACATGATGGGATCAACAAAAGGCCAAATTTCGAGTGAGTCCTTAAATAAGGGTCATCTGTACAAATTATCCATAATAATAGACTTGATAGACTCTAATTAGAGTTAGACTCTTGTCACAAATTTTTATGAGTGTACACGAGTTTGAGTTGGGTTGAGAGTATTTTTTTTGTACCATTTGCAATCCAAAAGACCTAAATAAAGTTTTCAATCCGACCCTTAAAATTCGGATTGGGATGAGTTAAATTGTCAACTATAAATTATTGTTAGGTTGTATGTCATAAAACTCGCATTTTGTAATTTTAAATATATTTTATTTACAATAAAGATGTTATTGTCAGTTATTCAATAAAATTGTTGTTGAATATGTAAATTGCACTTGTATAAACTAAATCCAGTAAATTAAGATCTATGGATATTATGTGGAGACATAAGAGTGGATCAAGTTCGAGTAGATAGCCAAAAACAATTTATAGTATACAAATAAGGTTGGGTACCTTATTCTGATAACACTATTGGATGTGGCCCATTTTGTATAAGTTACAAATGTTGTAAAGTGCTACAAACGAAGTGGTCTTGATTTCATGTGGAGACATGGGAAGTGGGCGCATCCGGAGTTGAAGCTTCTAACTATGATGAATGCGCTAACTATGCCGGAAACAGACCGTTTTTAAATTTGCCTCGATTGTTTGTCTCTTGCCTTGAGCTTTCCTCAAGTTAGCTTTCGCTAATTCGAGAGTTTGTTGAGCTTATTGTGGATCAATATCACTAGTCTTCTCCGCATCATTTACTAATGTAAAGAGTTTGTATAAGATTGGACCAAGAAATAAGTTACCTTTACTTTATAACGTTGTTTACTGTTTAAGACTAACTATTTCAAAGCGATTACCTAGGTAACTTAACATTAATCCTGAGCTAATTATGAACTTCTGTTTATTTAGGATTATCCTTATATTTGCATGGGCGAGGGTTGGCTTAACAGCACCGACTCAATAAGCTTCCTTTTTCAGGGGTAAGACTGGTAGATAGTTGGGGACATAAGGTGCAAGATGAAACTCACTCCTACCCGCTTTTAAGGACAGTAGAGAGGTTGTTCCCTTTAGTGTTGACTTCAGGTCTTGAATAAGGGGCCCCACTCTCTAATGGCCCGAAAGAGACTAAGTTTGGTGATTGGATCACAAACCAAATGTTCATTAGAGGATCAATGGGACTTAAGAAACAAGAGGTAATCTCAAGGGAAAACAGTTATTGACCCAGTCGTTATTACGAACAACCTATGAAGGGTCAACTTACTAATTAAGGTTATATCAAGCGGGCACAATATATCTATAGTGAGGGGAGTGCAACTTATTGCTTTAATGGAATGACTCGGTAGCTATGAAGCACAGATACAGATACGAAAACGATCGGATACGTCGATTCGTCAATTCGTCAATTTCTAAAAAACTAAGATACAGATACGTCTAAGGATGCGTCATTTTTTCTATATATGTTTTTTAATATATATATTTCTAAAAAACGAAGATACTGATACGTTGAAGATACATTTTTTTCTTTAAAAAAAAAAACTAGGATATAGATAAATTTAGCATACAAGTTAATAACAATAGCACAAAATAGAATACAAATACGGAAATACAATACAAAAAAAGCAACATCTAAGATGTTGAAGTATAATAGTTAATAAAATGCAATAGAAAAGTGACTCATATTGCAAAGAAGAAGAAGAATATTAGAGATAAAAGTATGAAGATAAACGAAGAACTTATTGAAGATATCCAAATGGTTTATATTTTGGTGGACTTTGTGAGGATTCAAATGTGAAGATGGAGATTAGATGATTCTAGTCTAAGGTTTGGTCCGTTATTTTTTTTTTCCTTTTTAATTTTGAACTCGAGTAGTGAGCTTTTTAAATAAGTTGCCTAATTTTAGATTGGGAAAGATTATGTGAGTTACTTGTCTTTTTTCTTAAAAAAAAGTATCAGATACGTATTTGGGAAATATCTGGAAGTATCAGTATCCGATACGTGTCTGATACTGATTCTTTGCCTCACATGAAGTATCTGTGCTTCATAGCCCGGTAGTTAACGAGTGGTGATTAATTCGATTTAAAGAGTTTAACCAGTTAATTTCATATCGTTTAAGCCCATAATTTGTAGGTCAATCAGGTCCCCTTACTAGTTCACGAATAAAATAAACCTTATAATAGTGTGACGAGTAAATTTGAAATGTTCAAATTCGAATTAAAGGGAATTAGTAATTATAAGTGATATAATTACGCGTTTAACTACGAAATTAAACAAAATTGAACAATTGGTTAATATTTAAATATGATTTAAATATTAATTTAATGAGTATGGATTCATGATAATGAATTTGATATTCAATTAATTTAATATTTGATATTAAATTAATAGAATTAATTAAATTATTAAATTAATTATTAAATTTTATTTGAAAAATTGAATTATTGGATTAATTTTTGTAAAATCAATAAAATTTAAGTTGAACTAAAAGAATTAAAACTAAAATTTTATTTTAATTTTAAAATGACAAAATTAAAGAGAAGAATAGATTTGGGAGAAATCCACTCAGTGGGATTTTTCCACATATTGAATACATTGATCTTCCACTCAATCCCACTAGATTGAATAAGGGGGAGCTATCTTAAGGTTAGGCAATCTGAGTGCATGAATTTCTTGGATAAATCTCACAAGATTGAGCTGAGAAGACATCAATGCAAACTAGTTTTTGGTAAGAAAAGAGATCGAATAAGAGTTCTTCAGTTTTGGTAGAAAATAACTTATCCTCTCAAATTATTCCCTAAATTCAACTCATTTTGAGTTTCACAACTCAATTTAAGGTCCAGTCTACTACACATTTAGATTGAAAATTGGAATTGAATTTGTGGATCAAAGGAGTTATTCAAAAGGTATTTCTAAAACCTTCTTGATATTCTATGAACATGCTTGTTTTGATACTAAAATCAATGAATTAAAGTGCTTAATGATCCTGAATTCTTCCGCTGATTGCTTGCTTAAACCAACACTTATTTTTCCCTATTAATTTAAAATGTAAAGTTATCTACAACACATTGCTACTAATAACTAAAATCTTATAAAAATTGAAAGATAAGTATCAAATATCTATGATATTTGTTATAGACTCCAAACAAATATATGAACATCATAACAATTTTAAAAGAAAATTATTAAAAATTAACAAATTCATCAATCTAAAGTAGTCAAACTTTAAACAAAAAAAAATATAAATTATTTTTTAATTAATATATATGTAATTCGATTGAGTTGGGTCCATATTTATTTTTAACCATTATGTTAATATTTTGGTATTGATTATGTTAAATATCAAATATCTATGATATTTTGGTATTTTTAACCATTATGTTAATATTTTGGTATTGATTGCTATATTTGCAACTATCCCTTACTTTTAATTTTCTAATTTCAGCCACTATTTTTTTTTTATATAATTTTTAAATTTAGTCGCAAGGTTTTGTTATGTATTAATATTTTCACCATAACTCTTAAATACATATTTATATGTTCACTGTATAAAAATTATTATCATTATTTATCCAATTTTAAGACACATTTGAATTGATTAGATAAAAAATAATAATTTTCAAAAGGAGACATTTCTGTTTAAATTATGTGAATTAAAAGAAAAAATTATTTAAATTAGACTTAGAAAATGTTTTAAAGGTTTGTCGAACGTTTTAATTTTGAAAACTCAAGGATCAAATCCACATTTTCTTCTATATTTGAGAACTAAAAAGATAATTTTCTCAAAATTATTATTATTTTTTTCTGAAAAAAATATGACGTTTCCCAAACTTGGACGTCCTGGTTGAAGAACAAATACGGCCCAGGCCCATTAGATTACGGTCCACTAAAACAAGGCCCATGAAATAGACCACGTATTCGGGTCGGTTATCGGAGCAGGTGACCCGAAAAAACAATGGAGGTTGCAAGCGGCAATAGAGCGGAGTTGCGCCACAAGTCACCTTCGCCCTTACGCTGTAACCAGTCGTTTTTTCACTCTCTTCTCCAAGAATCGCCGATTTAGGGTTTCTGCGTGTTCTTTGGCTCACTCTCTATTTAGGGTTTCTGCGTGTTTTTTCACTCTCTATTTACGGAAATCTTCATCAAGAGCTACACTTCATATTTTGAAGGATTCTTCCCGTTGGAGACTTCGGCGGTTTTACGATGGTGATGGAAGCGAATCGATCAGAAGAGCAGAGCACCGTGGAAACGACGATGAATGACATCGAGGATCTTGTTGATGTACAATCTTCATTCTCTTGCTTTATTGAATCCTCTATTTCTGGTTTGTTCACTATTCCTTCCATTGCAGAACATCTTGATATTCTTATCAATCTTTCATAAAGTTTTCGGTGGTGCGGTTAAGCGAATTCGCGTTCAAGTTTAGTGAATCATGGATTTCTTATACCATACGTTTAAATGCAATAAAAGTTGCTTTGATTGTACTCGAACAATTCTCGAGAAACGCCTAAGTGAAATGATTCCTATGTGGTATTTTTTCGAATTTACACAATATCTGCGGTTCAATGAAAGTTGTGGTTTGAATTATAACGAGCAAATTTTAGAAGATTCAGGTGAATGGCGAAAGCATTCATTCTACAATTTAAAGTCATTATAATGTCGTATGACGAGATGGAGTGCACTTTCGTTCCTATTTTGACCATAGAAATGTATTGAGTAAATATGAAATAATCTTAGGCATAGCACATCATACTTGAGTAATTGATGATATTGGTGAGTTAAGTATGAGTCCAGTGATGAACTTAGATTTTGTGATGTCACTTGACAGGCTGCTAGATACAATGATTTCGATGATGTAATAAGTCTTGCTTCTGCTGGTGTTTGTCTTGATTCCAAGGATTCCAATGGCCGAACTGGTAACTTTCTTCCGTGTTTGATAACGATGCTTTGGCTTTTACGTGCATAAAAAATTACGATAAGTTGATATGGGAATTTTATTATTGGATGAGTTAGTTTCCAACTTATGTACTCCCAGATTTATTACATCTCAATGAAACCTTCTGTTCCTATTACTGTAATCTCTGTTAATTGATTGTAGCTCTACACATGGCCGCTGCCAATGGACATCTTTCGATAGTAGAGTTTCTCATAAGTAAAGGAGTGGTGAGATATCTACTTGTAATTTTACCTACTGCTTGGGTTATGTATTTTATCCACTGACTAATAATTGACTGAGGGATTAATCTTTCTTAAGAAACAGCTTCTTGCATCTGTCTTTCATGCATCTATGTTATCCATGATGATGACTTTAGTACCATACCATCATTCTTATCGTCAATCTGCTTCAACTATGAAGTGAATAAATTTGGAATGCTACAATTCCCTTTCTGATTGAATTCAACTTAATTAAGATCTCCAACGCAATCTAGTCCCGTTATATATATTGCGCCTGCTGTAGTTGTGTTTTACTTTGGATACAATACAATTCCGTTTGTTCACTTGAATGCTTATATCACCAACTTGCCTTGCTCGATCACTTTCCAATTTATTTTCAGATTCTGTTTGATGAAAGGCCAATTGGGATTTTTTATTTTAAAACCCTTGATGGGATTCATCAAATTTTACCCATCCAATCCTTACCCTCACAGTATATGTTTAACCTTTTTGAGTGTGAGCAGGATGTGAATGCTTTGAATGCGGAGAAGAATACACCATTGCATTGGGCATGTCTGAATGGGCATATTGAGGTAATTCTCTAATAACTTTATGGTTAAAGTATAGGTTTAGTTTACGAGCTTTCATGTTTATAAGGTCTCTGAATTGTGTCTAATAGGTTCATTTAACCATGTTAAATATGTCCATAAACTTTTAATTTTTTAATTGATCCTCTACATTTTCTAAACTTTTAATTTTATATCGGATAAGTTCATGAATAAAAAGTTTTGACTAATTCATGAAACTATTAGATTTCTTACACAAATCTTAAAGTTCATAGGCTAAACTTGTAGTTTAACCAAATTTTAATGACAAGAAGCTAGCTTCCATCCTTTAGGTGGTGAAAAGGTTGATCTTGGCAGGAGCCAATTTGAGCTTATTAAACAGGTATGTTATGTTGTTCTATAATTAATTGGAAGTTTTCATTCAAACATTGTAACAAGGATCTGTGTCGGGTGATAAAATTCTGAATGTTATATATGTTTGTATAGCCATGAGAGAACTCCCATGGATGAAGCTCTGACTCGGGGGAAAATGGATGTCATTGATGCGATCAACACTGCGGTGGCACAAGTCGAGCTCACTGGCATCAGCGTTTCAACTGTGGAACCGGAAATATAGCTGAGGGATATCAAAATTTTGATTTATTGGCTTAAATATGTAGGATAAATTATCAAAATTTTATCTTTTAAACTTGATTTGTTTATATGAAATGGTTGTTCAAGAAAGAACGATGAATTTATCTTTTATATGAAATGGTTGTTCAAGATAGAACAATGACTTTACATAAACTATGAGTTGGATAAGCAGTTTTATGTGTCAATTAGGGGTATATTTATGTTCTAAATATATTAAAGCTCATTTGCTGAAAGCGTGTACTATCAGTAGAAAAGAATACATCAAGGGATGTTTTTTAAAAAACACATCTTTATTCAAAACACTTTTGATCAAAATTAATTAAAGTTCCATTTGGATTCTCAAAAGATTCATTTTTATTTAAACATTTTGTTAAAAAAGGATTAAAATGGTCTGTTCATCTTTTTATTTTTTTTAAATTTTTTTTTATGGAACCATTTAGTGTTTGTAGTTTACAAAAATTTAATTTCTAAAATGTATATCAGTTTCTCTTAATATTAAATATGGATTTTTCCCCAAATATATTGAATTAAATATTGGCTATTTTCATAACATATTGTAAAAAAAAAAAAAATTGCATGAATAGTCGTTAGAAACAAAAACTCAGAGACAAAATAATTAAAGTTCGAAGGTTAAGTGATTTATTATTTTTTTGGATTAGAAGTATATTTATAATTTTTTCCCATAAAAAGTTAATATTGAATTCATATAAAATTGTCTAAGCTAATTAGAAGATTTACTTTTTGAAGTAACATCTAAGAAATCAAAGATAATGAAGTGTAAAAAATAAGGATGTGAAATACATGTGTAAGTGAGCAAATGACTATAGAAATTGAATGTTAAAAACATACATTTACATACATACATACACGGTCACCATTACAGAGCATAAAGTCAAATCTCAACCGTGAAAAGACTATCCATCTTTCTCAAACATCATTTTGATTGGGTCTTTTATTTTAATATTGTACTTTAGAAGAGTAATTAGAAAAATAGATTGGTTTTGAAAATATTTAGAATAATGTGGTAGTTTGACGGGACAGAAGGTCGAGATTTGAACACTCGATCAACATATATTAAAAATGTCCACATTAAATTGAGAGTTGGAGACTCGACCAAGAGAGGTTGACATTGAAGTCTCGACCATCTACACCCTCCACGTGTCCCGCCTGCCATCGACAAGATCAAGAGTTGAAGTCTTCACCTGTGCTGCCTGCACTTGCGCCACCTGCCATCTCGAGAGTTGAAGCCTCAACCTGCATGGCCAGTTGACCGTTAAACACGCTACACAAAGGCCTGTCACGCTGCTACCATCCCTTGTCTCGCCACATCAACATCTCAGTGGATGGAGTTTTCAACCTTCAACCTACCTCTTTTTAAACTTACTTCCTCTTCTCCGATTTCCACTTCTCACATTACTTCCGGTTTTTTCTTCCCTTCTAAACTCACAAATTACTCTTTCCCCACGAGTTCTCTTCTTCTTCCTAAAATTGTTACTAAATCCTCCTATTTTCTACATTCGTCCATCAAATTGTGAGATTTGTACATTTGCTCTACTAAATTCTTATTTTTTTTTTCTAAAATCATTATAAATTTTATTCCTATTCTCATACTATTATATTTATTTCATAGTTTTTATTGTTGTTTGGGAAATAAAGAACCAAAAAAGGTACACTTACACTCAACTAAATTCCTATTTTTTTTAATTAAAAAATAAGTTATTGATCCATATTCTCATACTATTCTACTTTTTTCATAGTTTTTGTTGTTTGGATAATATATAATAAAAAACGAAAGGACTATTGTCACTTTGAGAAAAAAAAATAGCATCGTTGAATTTGTGTGTTTACTTTTATTTTTTACTAGTTTTTTGTTTTTAATATTTCTTTTATATTTATATTATGCTAGTTATACCATTTTAATGTCCTTATTTATTTATTTATTTAATGGTCGTTGAATTCAAGAATATTTATACATTGATATTAGTAACTTTTTTTTTCTATAGTTTATTAATCTTGTTTATATTATCCTAGATCTACCAGGTTAATGTTTTCTTTTACATTGTAAATAATAATAGATTTTGCTAATATTAAAATTTTTAACGATAGGCTTTTTTTTTTTTTAAAAAAAAAAACTTTAGTATTAGTGCTATTTTTTTAGTGCAATATTAGTTATTTTGTTAGTATTAGGGTTAGGGTTCTTTTGGTTTAATATTAAAGTTTTAGGGATTAGATTTTGTTACTACTATATATATATAGTTTGAGTTTTCTCTATATTTTTTGTTCATAGTTTTTTATTATAAAAAGAAGTATCCTTGTTGTTTTTTTTTTTTTATTTTTTTTATTTTTAATATTCACTTTTTTCAGTAATGTTTTTTTTAGTTTAAAAAGTTTAGTTCTTTTGTTTGTTTTTAATAAAAAATTGCTAATTTGAATTAATTTTTTGTATTTATTATACTATTTAAAATTTTAATTTAAGTTTGATGTTTATAGTTTAAAAAATTTAGTATTTTTGTTGGTTATTTAATATAAAATTATTAATTTGAGTGAATTTTTTTAATATGAGATTTTTTTTTTAGTATTTAAGTTTGATGTTCAAAGTTTTTTTTTTATTACAAATGTTTAGTATTAGAGTTTTTTTTAGTACAATATATTTGTAATTTAAGTTTTATTTATTATTATTATTATTATTATTTTGCATTTTATGTTTATGGTTTTTAGTGAAAAAACTTTAGTATTCGTGTTTGTTTTTAATATAAAACTATTAAGTGAACTTTTTATATACTTTTTACTTTTTACTTTTTTTTTTTTTTTTTTTTTTTGTATTTAAGTTTGATAATACGTAAAATAATTGGTAATGTATTGTTTGTCCTTTTTTTTTCCCTCTCCTTTTAAGAAAATGATAGACAAATGTTTGAGATTTATGTTGATTACAAATTGTAATGTGATTGATGGTGTTAATGGAGTTGATTATGACCAACCACAATGTGGGAGTAGTGATGTTACTTGAGTAGATATGAGAGCAAACCAATTAAAAATAGTATATAGACATCTTAATCTAATACCATCAGGATCACTAAGGTCTATTCCTAACGAACAAGCAATGAAACTGATGTTTTCAATCGCGATGCTCCAGAATTTAATGCATTTATATGTTAATATGAGTAGGATGAGTTGGATATAAATTTCAAAGCACAACCCTTTAATCAGTTTGAATACCCGACTCAATGTATTGAACCTGCAGTTGCACCATTCAATGATGATGAAGATATGATGTGTAATAATCAATACATGGATTTTAGAACAAAAATATACGATGAATTTGAGGAGTTGGACTTTGATGGTTGTGAACTTTAGTTACCTTCAGATACATTCACTAATTTAGATATGAATGTAATAAATAGCATTCGAGAACACGATCCAATTGTAGGCCCTGTGGTTGTTGACAATACTCGATTGTATAAGGGGATGATTTGTCAAGACAGAAATTATACAACATGCAGTCAAGTGTTTTGCTATTAATTTTCACACACCATGTGAGGTCATGGAATCAACACTGACAACGTAGACAATTCAGTGTGAAAAGTGGGAAAAAGGATACAAATTGAGACTTCGTGTGATGAAGAAAAAATCGCATGGCTTATTTGAGATCACTAAGTATGTTGAGCAATATACATGTTTTTACTCAAAACTTAGTCAAAGTCATGTGCAGTTAGATTCTTCGATGATTGTAGTAGAGTTTTGTGATGTCGTAAGTGAAAAATCGTCTATCAGCATGGCAGATCTACAATCCGACATAAAAATAAAAGTTGGATAACATGGTCCTTACTATAGGGTGTGGGAAGGCAAAAGAAAAGTGATGGCTAAAGTGTTCCGTGACTGGGACGAGTCATACAAATTGTTGTTCAAGTGACTGTATATGGTCAAGCAGACCAATCTCGTAACGCGTGTGGAGTGGAGATTAAAGGAAACGCTTATGGAAGGACATGCCATCCTTCTTTATGTTAGCCATTTGGTCCTTATATGGCAAATATCAAGAAAAGTTATTAATTGTTATATCAGTAGATTCAAATGAGCATCTTCTTTCTCTTGCATTTACCGTTGTAGATGAGGAATCTTTGGACTCATAGGGTCGTTTTATTGTTACGCAGAAGAGTTTTGTTTAATTTTGGATCGACATGCTGACATTATCTTAGCAGTAAAGAATAAAAAAAAAAGGTTAGACGAGAAAAAAATTTCACCATCGATATTGCTTACAACATATTGTCAGCAACTTCAATAAAAAAATACAAATTCAATACATTAACGAATTATGTTTATCGTACCAGATGTCAATTCTAAATTCTCAACTTTAATAAAGTCATTGAGGACATGAAAAGAATAAATCGGAGTTGTATGAGTTTTTTTTTTTTTTTAAAATGGTATTGGGTAATGAACTCAAGCACGTGGTGGAGGGTTCAAGTATGGATGGATGATGACAAATCTATTAGAGTCCATCAATGGAGTTCTCAAAGGAGTTCAAATATTGCCGATAAATGCCCTTCTCAAAATTTTTTTTATAAACGTGTAAACAATTTTTTAAAAAAGAATAGAAGAAACAAGAGCTACTTTGGAGCACCAGGATAAACACACTCGGTAATTTTATTTTTTATTTATTATTATTTTTTTTTTTTGTAATCAACAATTCATTTAGATATATTTGTAATACCAAGTGAGTAAATATTCAGGTAGGCAAATGAAAAAATTTTGAAAAAGGCTGCAAGATCCAGTAAACATGAAGTACATTCATTTGATTCATATGAAGGTGTATTTCATGTGAAAATCGGACGTCATAGCCTCAATGCTAATGGAGGAAAGTTCAAATATTAAGGCTAAATGAGTCCGAACAGTACTGTTCATGTAACAAGTGGCAAGTGTTTGGCATCTCATGCTCATATTTTATGACGATTTGCTCACAATTTAACATGAACGACAAAGATGTCATTGATGACTACTATAAACTGTCAACGTACGTTGCATGCTACTCTCCTCAATTTCAACCTATATCGCACGAAGATTACTGGATCACACATCCTAATATGCTTGCTGATGCGTTCTTGTTATGCGATGAATTAATTACTATGTGATACCTTACAAATGCATTGTTTTACCTAGTTTGACCCAAGTACAAAACCAACTAGAATCATGATGAGTTCAAGATCGAAATCAGGGATTGTGTTTTGTTGATGTATTAACAATGATTGTTTCTATCGTCACGCGAGTTGTTTTGTTAAGTATGCAATGAGTTTGTTCCTAATCTATCGCTAAAATAAACAATGGTGGATGTGGTGGTAGTCATAATCATAAGCAAAGCAGCCTAGGCATAGAGATTTTGATTTCCAATGAATTAAAGAAGGGTTGAGAAAAACATTCACTAACAATTCCTAAATAATTGCACAGATCATGCATTCAAACAAATCAATCAAAAGTCAGAATCTAAACTTTTCAGTGCATATAGAAAATTTCTGCACTTCTTACCTAAAAGATTTTATATGAAGGTCACAGCTATTCAAGTGGCACATGATATTACCAACATGAAACTTGAGGAACTGTTTGGATCCCTTCGAACATTTGAAATGTCCCTTGAAGGTCAACCTGAGAAGAAGTCCAAGGGAATTTCTTTATGATCATCAGTGAACAATGAAAGTTTTATGATGAAAAGCTAGCTGAATCAATTTCCTTTATGGAAAAATGGTTTGGCAAATCTTTTAAGCGATGGGACAGACATTTAGTATCCCATAGAACTATGTGTCCTCCCAGGTTAAGGACATTAGTAACATTCGCAGTAACCTTGATCCAAAGATCTCAAAAGTTCTGGCAAAAAGGATGGAAATGACAATGGAATTAGCAATAGTCAAGGTATCAAAGGGAAAAAATTTAGATGTTGAGAATGTGATGGGTTCGAACAGTTTCAAAATGAATGTCCAAACTTTCTGAAAAGACAAAATAAAGAATGTTCTGCTACCCTATCAGATGATAAAATCGAGTCAAAAATTATCTCTGATGAAGAAATTTGAGCTCTTGTAGGAGGTCTTTCTCTTGAACGTTCTAATGTCATTGATCATTCTAATAAATGTATTTCTGTGGCAAGAAAGGAAACATAACAAAATGCAGTTAACTCTAAAAAATTATATTTTTAAGAAGTCTATCAACTTTAGATGGGGGACTCTAAAGTCTTGAAAATTCGAAAGAGAGAAAGGAAAAATTAATTAAAGATTATCATCATCTGTTAATCACTATCTATAAGCTAGAGAAAAAGTTGAAGGCATCAAAAGTTGAACTTGAATAGATATCAAAGTCTATTATCATAATAAACTCAAACACTGATGATTTTAACATGATTCTTCTCCTGGCATGCAGGTTTCTGATAAGTGTGGCATCGGATTCAAGCAGCAGGGTAAACAATTTTTTAAAAGTGAACCATCTTTGTTAAATCTTTTTGGTCCAGCCCAAGACTCTTCGATGTCAGTCCCTTTGTCGAAAACCAAAGATGTGTCAACATCCATTCTAATTGCAATGAGAAACAAAGATGTATTTGTCTATTACAGTGGAAAAGTAGGACACATTCGTCCTTACTGTTTTTGTTTGTTAAGGAAAATGAATCATTTGCCTTCTTGGAATTACTCTAGAAAGACCTAGATGGTTTCCAATCCTATCAAACCAGTACATAGAAACAAATTTGAATGGAAACTTAAGAAGTTTGGATCTTCTTATGAGTTTCGATGTCAAGTGGCGTTTACCTTTCTTCGTTCCTCAGCAAAAGAAGGTTGGTACTTTGATAACAGATGTCATCATCACATAACTGGCAGAAAATAATTTATGACCAATGTGCAACCATGTAGTTCTGGTCATGTTACTTTTTGAGATGGAGCAAAAGGGAAAGTACTAGGAAAAGGACATCTATTGTACCTTGGTCTTCCAACATTTGAAGATGTCATTTTTGTAAAAGGGTTAACAACAAACTTAATCAGCATAAGTCAGCTATGTGACCAGGGTCAGGGTCTGGCTGTAAGCTTCTCAAAAGATAAATGTTTGGTGACCAATAAAGACAATATGACTATCATGTCAGATACGTGCTCATCTGATAAATGTTACTTGTGAACTCCTAATGTTGTTAATCATGTTTTTAGTAGTCCTAAGCACAATGATGAAGTTTTGGTCTCTCCCTACAAAAGTGAAATAGTCAAATGCAAGACTAGTACTCTTAAAGAGACGACTCTTTATATGATGAAACGTACGAATTGTCATGTTCCGAATTGCCTTGCTCTTGAGTTAAGGAAGTCAGAAGGAAAGTTGATTGTTTTTCAAATTTTTTGTGATGACATAGCTTTCAGAAGGATGACTCAGAAGATGGTGGAGTATTTTCACAAGATGATGCAACTTCAGATTCTGCAGAATGAGCCTAAAATGAGTATGGCCAGAGAACTTACTTACTCTCTGGGATATATTAATAAACAGATGAAAGTTGTGGCAGTAGTTCAATTTGAATTCCTCAGGGCATTTTTAGATCTGTGTAAAATTTTCTTATAGCAACCAAAGATATTTGATCAAGGAAAATCAAAGTGGGTTGAGTTAACTTCTATAAGCAGGAAAATGTCAACTGTGATTACTGAAGAAACTAAGGTTGGGAATGGTGACCAAGATTTTGATAATGCCGATAGTGTTGTGATAAAGTCTATGAATTATATTGATCTTTTTGTGTCTATTAAGATTGTTGATGATGTTAACCATGTTGTTAATCATGCTGAGTTGTCTTATATTTTGATTGTTGCTTCTGCTAATAGTTGGATTGATCATACTATGGCTGTCGGTGTGATGACGTTATTAATATTGTTCTTGTTGAATCTTTGGGTAAAGTCTTTGTGTTTCCTGATATTGTTGTTGAATCTATTGTTCCAACTAGAAACGTTGAAAATACAAGTCATATGCATGCTATTTCATCTAAAAATATAGAGAATATTAAGTCTCTGATTGTTTATCAAGTTAAATTAAATGCTTCTGTTGATACTAAGTTTGTTTCCCAAGAAACTGTTGATTGAGTTGTTTCTAAGGTTTTTTATAATATTTCTATTGGCATCAATTGTGTATCTGAGGTTAACAAAGTTATTTATGTGAAAGTATTAAAGGATGACATTACTTCTACTGATGTATCTACTAGTGTTGCTACTGAAAATTGGTGTTCTATTTTTCGGGTGCCTGAGAATTTGATTGTTGGTAGTGGTCTAGTTGACAAAATGGTTGTGAATACTTGTAATTCAGATGCTAATAAAAATGTTATTGTTGATAATTTTGATATACTTGTCTCAAATATATGTCTGCATGATGTTATAAATAAGTTTGTTGTCAATGAAGAAGAAACTAGGGTTCTTGAAAGTAGTGTTCTTGTTGTTTTTGCTAATATGGCTTGTGATTCAGTTGAGATTAAGTGTGCTTATAATGTTTCTTCTTGTAAGAGTGATGATCTTTTAGAATATATTCCTTAAAATGTTGTTGCATCAATCTTAGTCTATGTTGACATTGAAAATTTGAACAATCCTGCTAAGTTAGAGTTATCTTAAAATGATGGTGTTGGTTATGACCTGGTTTGAGATTGCCTCATTTATCTGTTGTGATTCTTGAGAATCTTGTTACTCTTAATGTTATTGCATCTAACCCTAGCTCTGTTTGTGGTGTTTTTTAAGCTAGTTCTCCTATGTTCGATGTTATTGAGAAGAAACTTGAAATTTTTGAAAAAGAAAATGTTGCTGAAGTTGAGCGCGTGTTTGACGACATTAAAAAAAATTAGTTCTAATATTCTGGAGAGCACTGAGGAGAATATTTATAATGATGATATTTCTTTGATTGCCTTTAGTAAGAAGAAGATGATAAAAATTGAGGACATTGATGACTGAAGTCCTATGGATAGCTTTCATCATTCGTAGAAGAATAATTATGTACCTAAAGATGTTATCTCTGAGGAATATATTCTTTGTAATATTAATCCTATTATTCTCAATCCATTATTTTCTAATGGAAGGTGAATATGTATGAAGATATTTTAGAGTTGAATGTTTGTGACTATAATGAATCAATTGTAGAAAAGGTTGGTGTTGATTTTATTATCAATAAAATTGTTTCGATTTGGTCATTGGAAATTTAGGCTCTAAGGAGCTTAAAGAAGTTAGTGTATCTAATATTCCTACTACTGATCATGTTCATGCTGAAGATGTTGATTCTATTGCTATCGGTGTTGGACCTATCATTAGCGAGACATCCTCTGATGATGTGTTGTCATTTAAACCCCCTTCTATTGACTGATTTTCTTCATGAAAAAAGGGAAAGAACGGGTAGGTTGCGACCGTGAGATTTGAGATCGTGATATGTTTTTGTTTTGGTTTGTTTGGTATGAGTTACTGTGGTTTGATTGGCAGATAATATTTCGTTATTTATATTGTCGGATTTTTATTCTCCGGCTTAATGGGCGGATTTTTTTTCTAGTTTTTCTTTCCTTATTTTGTTATTTTGGCGGATTTCTTTCCTTATTTATCTTGTTCTTGTCGTATCTGATGTAAAACCTTCCTTTTGTGTGCTAAATTTAGAGGTGTCTTGCTTTTGGATTAAGGGTAGGCCACATACTTTTGTGCAACTTGTTTTACAAAAGTTTATGTGAAAGAGATAGACTCTCTAGGGGTTTTCGTAAGCATCGTCAATCTCAACGTTACTTATGTTGGTGTCAATCTGCTTCACGAGATCTTGTGCCTATCATCGTCCAGGGCATACCTCTACTAGTAGATGAGGATATTTTTCCTGTTGATGATATTATTATCTTGGATGGAGCTATCTCTATTTCTCTTTATGTTTGCTACTGTGCTAAGTAGGCTTAGTTGCTAAAGTTTGGTTTAACACCATTCTGATGGTTTGTGGCTATGTGTGTGTTGCTCTAGTCTGGTTGGTTTGCTTCGATTGTCGTGTGATTGGTTTGTTTTGCATTAAAAAATAGCCAAATTGGGAGATTGTTTCTGCATTGTGATTGGCTGATATTATCATAAGATTACAGTGTGCTTAGCTCATTTTATTACATACAAAAGTTCAGCAATATGTTGTGCAACATGTCAAAGATATTGTGATAAACATTGATACATGTATGGCAGTAAATTCTGCATAATATCTTTTCCATACCTGTCTGCGTGATCTGCAAATTTCTATATTTGCCTTCCTTATTTTCCTTGTAGAGAATATTTATTCACTTAAAAAATATATTTTTATAGCTAGCCTTATTTATATTATAATCTTATTCATTTTTAACATTAGCCGCCTAATTAGAAAAGTGTGTATTGAGAGGTTTAAGCTTAGGGTTTGTCTAAGCCTTAACTTCCATATATTGTTATTGAAAATAATTGTATTTGTTGGGTAGACCTTTTTGGTTCGACGATCATTGTAGTCAGGAGGAGTTTTATTTGATATTGTATTTAGGGGAAGCCTAAGTACGTTGGAGATGATGAAAACTCATATTTAGGGAGAGCCTAAATATAATCAATGTGAGAGAATCTCACTCTTAGAGGGAGTCTAAGTATGTTGTATTGAGGAAATCTCATACAAAGTTTGAAGAAGCATTATTGTGGAAGTGAGGTGAGCTCAAACTTAGGGGAAGCCTAAGTTGAAACTGAAGAGAAAGTTGTACATGAGCCACTAAAGAGGTAGTCTACAAATAAGTAATTTCATTGTAATTGTTAAACTCTTTATAGTGAAGTTTCGTTCCACCGGACATACTGCCTCCCCCCACATTTAGGTGTTTTTATGCCGAACTGTGTGACCAATCTTTGTGTTGTTATTTTTCTATTTGCTTTCATGTTGCCCACTTGTCATATATATTTTTCGAAACATCGTACTTGACATTGTATTCTATTTTAGATCCACCCTATTTTTTTTTTCCAATATTGGTGAGTGGCATCTTCCTGATAGGGTGATAAAATAATTTGGTTTCCAACAGAATGTCCTATCAGATTGCAATACGGAACCCTTAATGCATCACATCGACCTGAGAATTGCAAATTGGTCTGAAAAAAATTGCACATTTGCTATTGCGTTGACACTATCATAGGAAGTTAATTGCAATAAGGGTTTCAATTGGACAATTCGATAGGAATGCAACTCAAGATTACATCAATTGGTATAATAATATTTGAAGGCACTACATTATTCATCTAGGAGCAGTTGTGGGTAGCTGGGTACATAATTAAATATTGTCGAATGGTTTTTAATTTAAATTTATTTTAAATATTGTCTAATTATTTTATAATTCACAGAGATCGAGTAATAGTAGTCTTCGTGATGTTGCAAATGATCCAAACCAGGCCCTTACTATATGTAGTAATAATGAGAGCTACATGAAGAAGATATGTTATATGTTTGATATATCTATTGCATCTCCACTATTCCTAGGCGTAAGGAATGTACTCAAGTAGAAGAAGATGAATTCGTTGAGGCTGACGAGAATGTGGAAGAATTGTCTTCTATGACGCAAATACTGAGCTTGATTGGTTGAGCTAATCCAATGTTGATAATGTCATCATTTGGTTCAAAAGTCGGTCCATCGTCTTCATACATGCATGGACGTGGGCGCAACTATGTAGAACATAACGAATATTTATATTATGAAATGTCTGTAGGGGACCAAGAGGAACGAAAGAATCATGAGGAACCATTGAAACCTAGAGTTCAAAGTCGACAATGACAACCAGCTCGAAATTGACGATGTCTGCCTTATGGGACACATTGATTTTTTTATTAACCATTTTTTAATGAATGAAAAACATTAAATTATTGCATTGATATGGACATTTTATTTTACATTTAACTATTTTTTAATTATGAACAATAGTCGAAATCTAGAAGAAAAAAGTATTAAGAATTTTGTATTTTTTTTTATTATGTCTCTTAAAGCTAGAACCCTTAAAAGGATGAGACAACAAAATTTTCTTATTATTAAGAAATACAAGGACACGTTTCTATAAATTATGTTTTTCTTATTAGAAAAAGGAAATGAAAAGGGAAGAGTATAAAAATAAATTAAAAAATAGATATGTTTTCTCAATTAAAGACGAAAGGAAAAACATTATTAAAAAAACCATCGTTGAAAAAACAAAAGATAATAATATAACTTGATCAAGTGTTCAACACTCGATTAAGTTTTTTTAAAGAAAAAATAAAAATAAAAATAATTTGATCTAGTGTTCAATACTTGCTCATTAAAACTACTTACATCATCTCTAATCAAATCACCAAAATTACAATATTTCACTAATTATTTTAAAAACTTACTATACTTATTCAATTTTTTCCATTTCGATCACCAGTACATAAAATAAAACAAATAAGAGCAAAATATATATATATATATATATATATATAAAAGATTAAAATAAATATTTTGAAATTTTAAAACAATTAGTGTAGATAGGCCAAAGTAATATCTAAACTTTTTTCATATATTCAATTCATATTAATAAGATTTTGGGGTTGCTTTTGTTCTTTTTTTAAATTATTTTTCTAATAATATATGAACATTTGTATTATCAGACCTTTAATACCTTTGCCTCCAATAACTGCAATATTGATTGGCAGTCTTTAAAATAACATTATTTATTCATATAACTTTTTATGGATGCATCATGCATGTAGGGTAAAATTTGAATTTTCATAAATATAAATTGAAAATAGGAAGGGGGGAAAAAAAAAAAAAAAAAAAAAAGTGGTGGTAGCGTGCAGGCGATGAATTAAAGTGAAGGAAGCAGTGAAGATTCTCTTGCTCAGAGCCAGATTTGATGACAATGCCATTCCAATAAACAAACAGACAGACAGACAAGTTTTAGGCTCTGAGTCTCAAACTCCTACTTTACTTCAACTCAAACCTAACTTTTCCTTTTCCAATTAAACTTCATTTTCACAATTTTTCCTTTCCCTAATTTTCTCGAATCAGTTCCAAAATAACTGCAAAAACGTCTCGAATCGATCGCTAAACGAAAGTACTTGTTGCTAAACTATACGAGAAAGCGTACCTGAAATCCTCGCCGGAGAGATCGAAAGCGGTAACTGTTCGCGATCGAAATGACAATCAGGCGGTGGTTCCGGAAAAATTGAAACCAAATGAACTGCAATCGGCTGTTCGACGGCGACGAGGACTGGATCTGAAGAGAAGATTATAGAATCGGGGAAATGTGGAAGATATAGAACCAACCTGTAGGGATTGATTAGAGAGAGAGATGGATCGGATCGGATCAAAAGAGAAGAACTGTAACCTAGGAAGTACAACCACCGTCTTTCATTTGGTAATTTAATCTGGATCGATTTGAAATTTTACATTTTATATGCAACTTCTTCTTCTAACTGAATAATACTCTATTTTATATATTTACTAAAAATAATTAAATTGTTTAATAGTTTTGGATGATTTCTCATGTATGTTGAAGTTAGAAGTGGCTGCTTCAACAATATGCATGATAATTTATTTGTTGTTTTCCCGAATTTTATGATCAAAATTTTATAAGTGAGGACAAGACAAATCTAATAATTTTTGGTTTAAGTTCCCCACACCTTTGTACTCGAAACAAACCACTATTTACATCCATAGTCTCATAACTATATGTCTGGTTTAATAACTATCGTTCTTTTATATATATATATAGAAAATTTAAGTTACCGTCATTGTTCCTATTTATTTTTTAACACTTTATCGCCACTGTTTTAAACAAAAACAAAATGAAATTTTGAAAACTAAAAAAAAAAATATTAGTAGAAATGAGAAAACAAACACAATTTTAAAAATACAAAATATTAATCAAGAGAGAACTTAGTTTATTCCATTTGCTTTTCGAAAATTGTGTTTCGGTTTTCATTTTCTTAACAATTTTCTTCTACAGAATGTAAACAGTTGAACTTCTATAACAAATTTACAATAACAAAAACAAATGTTTATAAACTTTCCAAAGTTTTGCTAAAATGTACATTGATTGTGAAAACATTCTTAAAAGACCAAAAAAAGAATGCAAGATTAGTATTTACAGGTTAAGCCTCAAAATATAAAAAAAGGAATACTAAAGTTGGCAACCATTTCATTTTTTTGTTTTTTGGGTTTAAAATATTAAGCATATTTTTTCCTCATTTCTATAATGATTTACATATTTCTTAAGTATAATGATTACATTATTCGCCAAAGTTCAAAATCAAAAATAAGTTTTGAAAGACTACTTTTTAGTTTTTAAAACATAACTTGTTTTTTAAACAATTGGTAAAAATTAAAAATGAACAAATGAACAAATTTAGAGATAGACATAACATCTATAGGTTTAAATTTCAAAAATCAAAAATCAAAAATCAAAGCTGCGTTTGATAACCATTTCGCTTTTTGTTTTTTTTATTTTTTATTAAATTAAGCATATTTCATACCCTGTTTCTTACAATGGCCTCATCTTTCAGAATTACAATTGATGAATTCTTAACCAAATTTCAAAAACAAAAACAGATTTTAAAAAACTATTTTTTTTTTTTTTTTCAAAATTTGACTTGACTTTTAAAACCATTGGTAGAAAATAGATAACTAAAAAAAGAAATTTAAAGATAAAAGTAGTGTTTATCGGTTTAGTTTCTAAAAATAAAAATAGAAGACCAAATAATTACCAAATGAAATCTGTATAATTACTATCATGGGAAACTATAGAAAGTTGGATTTAACAACAAACTAAAATAGTAACCTGTCTATTCAGCTACAGAAAAAGATTGGTATACTAATTTAAAAGTTAATACAAAGCTCACATGCAAACAAACTCCATTAGCATTTAGATGCAACATCAACCATTCAACGTGCAAACGAATCCTTAAAAACCATATTCTTAAAGGCAAATATAGATTTCAAGTCTTGATTAATTTAATAATTTGCCTTCCACTTCACAAATATAAGATTATTAGTTTATGTATGTCTAACACGATCGCTCATAAAACGACTCACTATTTTCACACCATCAAAACTGATTCGATTAACTCGACACAATTAAAACCCTAAAACCCTAGAAGTAGAAAGTGGGGTATAATAATACAAAAGAATCTTTGGCTTAATATGGAAACACAAGCCTAGCAATGCGTCGATTTTGCACTCAAAATAGAGGCAATCAGAAAAGTAAAATGGAAAAAGAACTGGGAACTGAAGATGGGTCCTTTTGTTTTCTTCTTTTTAAAGCCATTCACAAAGCTGATCTGAAGAGGAAAAGATTTTGTTGTTTCAATCAAAATTCAAGCAGTACTCACTCCTTCCACCCACTTGAAGGAAACACAAGTATAAACCTAATTCTTCCATTATAAACATGACAGAAGATCTCAGAACATACATAAAATCACAAAACACTGATAAAAGGAGCTCATTGGATTGGTAAAGAAGCATAAAAGTTTATATCGAATCCGAGAGAAACGGCATTCAACTTCGTCAGATCATAAAGAATATCGAATATCATACAAAACAAATCTCAAACACACCATCACAAAGACAAACAAACATGGAAAAGGTCATTTCCATCCTGTTTTTATATCAATCATCAAACAAATTGACAGATAATACTTGCAAAATAAAAATAACACAAATGATGGAAACACTTGATGTGCTGATGTTTACGATCAACAAGTATTGTACCGAGTAAGAGAGTGTATTCACTTCACTAGAGAATATACCTATTTCCTTTCAAATTATACATGAAAAGATGAGAAGTAAATTGATGTATAATATGAGCATGTTGTGAAACTGCTTGGCTCCCTAGATTCAAGTCAAGAGAATATATGAAAACACGGGAAAATGAGTGAAGAAAAGAACAAAAACAAGCACTTGTACACAAAAAGGCTTACTCTCCATTGAATGGGTGAAATATTCAGACAAGCTGAACTGGGAAACACCGAATACAATAAATGGAAGCAAGAAGGCAATAATTACACAATGAAATGAAAATAGAAAAGTAAAGGGAAGAGGCCAATAAATGAGTCGGTCAACAAAAAAAAATGAAGGAAGATTTTATAAGGTCTTATCGATATTAATTCTTCTATACTTCTAAAAGGATATTTGGTCGGCCCATGCCCATATCATATCCAATCAGGTACCACAGATAATCAAAGGTTGAAACCAGAAATTCAGGAAAATAATGCCACTATTTTATGCATAAACGAAAAAAATAGAAATCACAGTTGGAACCGATCATTAAAATATGCGATCAACTTTCAATAACTCCAAAATAAACAAAAACAAAAATAGAAAAAACATTAATTTAATAATTAATCCATATACTTATCTTTGCTTAAGGAGCATTGAAAATTAAGCTTCTTAAATCCCTTATAAGCTGGAAGTGGCATCTCTATGCTCAAATACAGACAGAACAATCTGAATGTGCAGATCTGGGAAATGTAAAGATTGTTCCAAAAGGTACCAACAATGAGAAAATACTTAAGAAATTCAAGGAGAAAATCTATCCACTCCTTTGCATTAATAACAAGCAAAATGCAAACATTCAATGTGAAGGCCACTTTTGAATAATAAATGAATTAGGTCAAGAATGACATACAACAATGGATATTTTTTAATATTTTATTTGAGAAACAAAAAAGGCTTACTCACCATTTCAAAGGACTGTTGCCCTATTAACAACAGACAAAATGGACGCCAAAATGTCAACAATAAAAACACAGCATGGTGTATTAAATATATACGTGAAATAATAAAGACAATAGTTTAAAATCTTAGGTTGATCTGCAATGAGGTAAAGGACCAATTCAAACAACACAGATAAAAACTTATTTAGACAATTGATCTAGTAAAAGTAAAAATTCGAAATTGTCTCATAATCAAGCAAGAAAAATGAACATCCATACTAAAAAAAAATGCCAAACTAAAATAGTCTACAACACAAACATAAACTATTATAACTCAAACTAAAATAACTTACACTCTAAACAGAGACTATCGTAACCTACAAACTATTATAACCCACATATTATAATCACAAACTCGATGCCCGATACGAAGAAAGATTAACAGCTAGACCATAAAGATTTTCATTGGATATATAAAAATTGGACACAACAAAATAGAACATAAGCAAGAATGAACATGACATGTTAGTGGACTAAAAGAAGTGGAACAGTGAAGGGGGAAAAGACATCATTTTCAATGTTCTCATTTTCTCAAACAGATTATGATTGTGACACCTCAGCAGCCTTTCAAAACAAAAGACTAAATCCATCACCTAACAATGGAATTCAGCATTTGCAGATCTCATGAACTCTAGCACACAATCCTAAAGAACCAAACTATATACCAAACCGACCAAATAGAAAAATGCCAACCGGTTAGGAATATGTTTCCATACCAATCAAAAAACACACACATATGATTAAACTATTACTAGTAAAAGAAAAGAAAATGAGGCAGATATTTTAAATTAGGATTGCTTTGAAAAACAAGAAATTGTTAGACACATGAGTGAACAGTGAGCGCACACAAGACAAATATGGATACAAGTGATAAGATGGCTCACATCCCTATGATTATCAGCTGATTTTTCTAATAAAATAATCCACAAATATTGTAGATTTAGCCTAGAGAAGAAGATTTATAAATCAAGAAAAGAATAAGAGGCAAAATATAAAAACCAAGGAGCATGCAGGTAATACTAATCAAATCATCATTAAATTTTCTTTTATCCCATCTGGAATTAGTGAAATTAAAATCAAAATTATGGGTTAATCAAGTGAAAAATGGATAGTTTAGCAAGAGAAAGTGGATTAAATATCTCAATCAATGATGAAAGTTGCAAGATCAGAGCGGAAAGGAATTAGATATACACAATAAGATGAGATGATACATAAATAAAATGGATTTTTAAGAAAAGATTGGTTAGTCATTACACAGTTGCAGATCTTTTGGTTCCATTGATTTGGGGTAGAACCTTGAAACCGTCGAAAATCAGAATAAAATATATCAGCTAATTTGATTACCATAATTTGGACCACCGAGAAAACCCGGAACGCCACCGCCGCCAGAGGCGGCCGCATTGTAAACATCCGATGGATCGACAAGCGGAGAAGAAGACGAACCATTCCGATTATTTCTGCCTCCACTACCGCCGTCGCCCAAATGTAATTCCGATACATTAGGAAACGCATCTCCGGCTTCAACGCCTTGATCGTACAATAATCCTTTGAAAACATGACCCCCAATTTTAACCACTGCTTGATACGCGTACTCATCGTCGCCGTCTTCCACCGCCGTCACTCTCACGCACTTGAAAACCGCCGGTGCACGTACTTGCCCCGGTAGCGTCTCTTTAAATCCAGCATCTGAATTTGAAATTTTAAATAATTAAATTAAAAAAACCACTGAAAATGAAGAAAGAAACCCTAAATTCCGGAGAAAAATTTCTTACCTTGATGACTGGAGCTCGTATCGAGGCTTCTCGGAGGAGTGGTGTTGGAAGTGGAAGTATGAGAAGTCGTTTGTGAGGCTATAAGCCTCGGTTTCTTAGCGCCGGAGGTAGAACCGGAGGAGCCAGCGGCGAAGGTAGCAGTAACAGTCATAAGTTGCCGCTCTCTCCGTCGCGCAGCAGGAACCCACGTGCTCTTCACGTGAGTAGCGCAATCGAACCCTCGGCTTCGACAGCAAGTTCTGCAGCGTCTATGGCTACAATCTTTCTTCGCTTGATTCCCACAGTCCTGGCACGTGGTTGTCGCCGAAGACGAAGAAGCCAAACCGCCGGAAACGCCAATTCCACCACCGATTAAGTCATTATTAGCACCGGAGGCATTATGAAGGTGATGATCGAGAGAAGCCGACGGGGTTTTCTTCAAATAATGTTGCGTCGATTGTTGATTTTGCTGCCATAACTGAATCCCTCCACCTCTGCTACTACTCCGATTACTCAAGAGATTCTCCTCCTCAACTCCAAGGCAGGGACCGGCGGTAAGTAGCGGAATAACCCCGACGCCTACACCAACGCCGAGAGCGGTGGCGGGGTTGGAAACAGCGAGCGAATGAGGATCGGACATGAGATTAGCATCGTGTTGGTGAGGATTCGGGTTAAAAGAGGAAGCTGGAGCAACGACGTATACATCTCGGAGGCCGACCATTCCCATCTCCGATCCAAGGCCGTAATTGAGAGACCTCTGAGCGGCGGCGGCGGACCACATGGAGACGGGAGGTCCGGGAGGGGGTGCGGCGGAGGGACCAGCATTGAAGCCGAGAGAGAGATCATCAGGTGCAGCACGGGCGGCGGAGGAAGAAGGAGCCGCCCAGTCTGCGAATGCGCCGGAATCAGAAGGTAACCTCCTTGTAGTAGCCACAACTGAAGGCGGGTGGGGTTAAAATATGGAAAAACAAAAAATTATATAAAAATTATATAAAAAAAACATATATTAATAAAAAAGATTAGAGAAAATGGGAAAATGAGGGGATTGAAGAGAAAAAGATTTTGGATCGTGGAACTCAATCTATGTAGGCGTTATATGGGAAGTGGGGTCTCTCTGAATTTCTAGCAGAGAGATTTTGTAGACAGAAAAAGGGAGGGAAGAAGAGGGAAGATTTCTTTTCTTTTCTTTTCTTTTCTTTTCTTTTTTTTGAAAATAAAAATTTAAAAAAAAAATAAAGGGAAAATTAGAAGAAATTTGGGGTTTGGTCTTTGGTTGTTGTTGTTGTTGTTGTTCTTGTTGTTCTTGGTGGGGGGTTTTTATAATCTTGGTTCTGTTTCGTAATAAAGTGCAGAAGAAATGATACTGCTTCTGCTTCTGCTTCTGCTTCTGCTGCTGTTGTTGCTGCTGCTACTGCTTCTGCTTCTGCTTCTTCGGCTTCAGCTTCTGTTGGTGACTGATTACTGTCACAAACTTTGGCTTTTTGGTGGAAGCAGAGGAAAGAAGAAAAGAAAGTGGAGTTTTATGGAGAGAGAATTTTACAGAAAGGAGAGTTTGTTTGTTTCTCTCTCATTTTTCATTTTATCATCTTCCTTTCTTCTCCACCTTCCATTTCTTCTCTTCTTCTTTCACTTCTTTTTTTATTATTATTTTTTTAAAGAAAAAAAAAAATCTTCTCTCTCTCACTAGCAACCCTTTTTTTCACTCTCCTTAATATGTTTCCTAGACAGAGAAACTGAGGGTGGGGTTTCTATTTGCCCTCTCTCTCTCTCTCTCCAATAATAACACTCACAATTGTAGAGGGAGAACGATTTAAACACTTGCCCATAAATTTTTCGAAGAAAAATGTCAAACTATTTACGTGTTAATAAAAAAAAATTATTGATAAACTTCTATCATCGTCTTTCTATAAGAGAAGTATATCGATATCTAGTAGTGATAAAAATTAATGAAGTTTAAAATGATTAAATTTTATTATTTTATGTAAATAGTTTCCTTTATTTATCTATTTTTTAAAATCTCTTATTATAATTTAGTAAAATTTAAAATTTATTATTATTATCTTAAAAGTCCGAATTTAATTTTTATAGTTAGATAAAAATTTCATGAATGGTTATTATAGATTTTATTGTAAAAATTTATTTATGAGAATTTTATCGACGCTAAATTCTAATTATAAATTATAATAACTAAATTTGAAATTTTTTTTAATTATGAAAGCTAAATTTATCTAACCTAAAATATATTTTTTGATTTAGAGGTGGGAAGTTTAAATTATTGTTGTATTGAACATGAGGTATTTTTACTATTTCTTTTTCATATGTTCAAAACAATCAACTCAGTTGAAGTGGCTTATTCAAATTATTTATTTTGTTCTCTAATTATTGTCAATGACATGTTTATAATGGTTCTCTAAGATGTACAATCAACATTTAAAATTTAAAACAAAAAAAAAACAATTGAGGTTTTATTTTATAATTATTTTCATTATTTTCATTTCTGTTTTTTTAAATTATGTAGGCTCCTTCACCACTTTTTCGTAGACATATTTAAATCCCAAGTCAAATTCCAAAATTAAATCCATGTTTTTTTTCCTTAGGATTGAAAATCATTTTTATCATTTTTCAAAATATACATGAAAATACATATATATTGAATTAACTTTAATAATTAAATACGTATTTTAAAGTGATTTTAACCATTTCTAACATTCACTTAAAATCTACTCCTTTTTTCACTCTCAAAGTTTAACTCGATTTTTTAAAATAATTCAATAAATATATTAGAAATACTTTTTTAAATTTTTTTGCAAAATAGAGGTTATATGTTTAATTTTAAACTCACATGCAGTGTATTGTAGAAAATTTTTACATATAGAAAAAAATATAAAATTATTTATAAAAATAGCAAAAAAGTATTGATAGATTTTCAAATATCAAAGATAGAGTTATATGAATTTCTATGATTGATGAAATAAAATTAAATTTTGATAATTGAGTGTAAAAAGTTTCTCATTTTTTATATATTTGAAAATCCGAAATCGCGTGGTTGTCACGCTCCTTCTTCTCCGGTTGTGGTAATGGAACACAGAGAGATGAAGAATTAAAGAGAGATAAAGAAAAGGAAGTGTGAGTATGAGTAGTCAGAAGAGCGGCTAAAGTCATCCCAAATCCTTCTGCTTTGTCCATTGATTGGATTGTATTATTTGTCGGAAACCCTTCAATATTTTTTTCTATTATCTCTACCTTCTTTTTTTATTATTATTTTTATTTTATTTTATATTATTTTTAACTAATCCACCTCTCTCTCTCTTTTTAATCTTTTGAAATAAGATTTGAAGCAACGTATAGAGATCACCCTTTCTTCTTCGAGTCCTTTTTCACACTACTTGCACTTTTTTTTTTTTTCGAAAATAATAATTAGATCCATTTAAATCTTAAATTAATAATTTTATTTATTTAGAACATAAATATATCAATTTAAATCACATATTAAGAATTGTATCAATTTCAACTCTTAATTTACATAAGTGTGTCAATTTAAAAACTTCTATAAATGTATCGATTTAAACTTTTCATTATGTTTTGTTGTTTGGATACACTTATGAAAGTTAATGGTGTTAAATTAATATACTTGTGAAAGTTTAAGGTTTAAATTGATGCAATGTTTAGTTTTGGGTTTAAACTGATACAACTACAAAGTACATTGTTTAAATTTATACAATTATTAGTTTATAATTTAAATTGATACAACTTCAAAGTTCAAAATTATAAATTGATATTTGTCCTTTTTTTTCTAGAAAATATACAGGATAGAATGTCGAACATCTAATTTTTTTTTCACATTACAGATTTTATATCAATTGAATTGTGTTCATCTTTATTTTATGGTGAGAAATAAAAATTGAATTGGAAATTATTCTACTATTAGAAAAGAAAAAAAATCGAGTTGAAACGATGTTATGAGTATTTTAAAAAATATATTTTTTAAATCCATCAAAAATTATTTCAAGCAAGTTTTAAAATACAATATTTAATTCGTTCGACTAAGAAAATGGTTTAGATTATGAGTTTTGTTTATAAAGTGTAGAGATGTGATATCTGGTGGTAAGTTTTTATTTCTATAACTTTTTTTTTAGTTCAAGATTTTGATTGTATTCTATCAAGTGCTTGAATGTTAATGTAATTTGTCTATTAAATTGTTGTAATATCGTGTCGACTCAATCTAAACTTATTTAATAAGGCTACATCACATTAATATTTTTATGTCTCGTGCTATGTTACTTTCGTAGACTTTGATTTTTTTGGTTCTATTAAATGTTGTTTTAATTTAGTTTGTCTTAAGGGTTTGGGATTGTTTTGGTATTGGTTTGTTTTGACTTTATTTTCACTACTTTATTAATTTCGTGTGGCAATATCGTTTTAAGTAATTTAACATTTTGTACTAAAATTGAAGAATGTTCGTAGAGTAATTATTTTAAATGATAAAATTACTAGAGTTATTTTCAAATATGTCATGTTACTGCCTATTAATGGCAGAGAGTGATAAATACGGATAAACATATGTAAGTGAGAGTGATTGATAATTATCATTAATAAATTAGAAAATGTTGTTATATTTAAAAAATACTTTAAAGCAATTTTCTATATATAAAAAACAACTCATATTTATATGACTAGAAATTCAAGAATATATCCAATTTAAAGTAATGCGATGATTTATATATCGTATCCATTAGAGATGTTCACGGGACGGGGCGGGATCGAGGATGTCATTCCACATCCCCGTCCCCGCTCCCTATTTCATTACCAATCCCCGTGAAATTCTCCACGGGGATCGGGGTGGGGACTCCCACGGGAATTCACGGGGATCGAGTTCCCTGGGGGAAATTTTTCCCCGTTACTTTTTTTTTAATTATTTTTTTTTAGTATAAATAAATAAATACAAATCAAATTATTCACGTATATAATCTAAATATAACACATTCAATTTAAACGTATTCATTATCTTTCTCAATAAATAATCAATTTGAAATTTAAATGTAATATTTATATAATAATAATAACAACATAATATTAGATAATTATACTAAATAAATATGTAAAAGCTAATTGGGCCAGGGACGGGGAATGTATTTCCCGTCCCAGTCCCCGTCTCCGTTTAGCTCAGAGATAATTTTTTTCTCCCATTCCCCGCCTAATCAGGGAATCCCTGCCCCGTTCGGGAGGAAAATTGGACATCTCTAGTATCCACGTCACGTGTGCAACTAAATGGATAGTATTCCGTTTGCAATTATCTAAATTTGTGAGAAAAATACTCATTTATACCCGTTGTGTTAGTTTAAACCTTAAAATTTTGAAATTTTACCAATTTACACCTTCATCCGGATCTAATTCGAAAAATATAATGCAAACATATAATTGTTTCAATTAAATTTTTAAAATTTTATAAGTTGATCACTTTAGATTGTTTCTTAAAATTACATTTGAAAGTCATCGATGCATTCAAAACTCTCACATGTGTGTGAATTCTCCAAATGTTGGAATAATAAAATTGATGACTATAATTGATGCATAGATACTATTCAAATAAAATTTTAATCGAAAGTCTAAAACAAATAAAGAAATAGGAGTTTAATTAAAAGTTTCATATGATGTTTATCAAAACGTAATACAACAGATATCGTATGGATACATTTACGAACTAATATAGTTCCTTATTTTATAATTATTAATATTAAAAGTGATGTCACCTTCAAAATTTAGGAGGTGTTTTTAATTAATCACTTTTTTTTTTTCAAAATATATTAAATTAAAAAATACGATTATTATATTGTTCTTTTGAAGTATGATCGAGGATAGGAAAATTCGAAGCACAAACTTTGTAATTATCAACAAATTCAAATGATAATTGAGCTATACGATTATTGCGTTGATCTATGGTGCTCATCTCCCTCCATAATTGTTTGTTCCATCTCAAAATATTGTTTGAACTATTTAAAAAAAAAACCATTAAATAAGCAATTTTATAAGCACGTACATCATATCACTTCTTCAAAAACCACTTTCTAATCTGGTTCCAACTTATTCAACTATTTATGTACTGTAGCATATTAAAGAATAAATTAATGCATATGGATGAGATTTTTAAAAACACATCGGAAAAATCTTTGTTATAAAGTAAAAAATAATGTTAAATTGTACCTAATAACTTTGAACTCTAAAGTAAGTTTGAATTGTGTGTTAGGCCTAAATATGTTTAATTTTCAATATTTGACACTGAAATTTATATTAAATTTTTTTTCTTAAAATAAAATGGAAATTGACTCGATGACTGATGTATGCAAATTAAAAAGTATATATGACATATAAGTATTTTGTATACTTTAATCATAAATAGACCAACAACTATGGAAGGAATTATCTCATCGATTGGATGTATCTTTAAAAAAAAAAAAATGTTATCAATAACAATTTTATAAACTATTTCAAGAAAAACTAGAAAAAAAAAAAGCCGTTGTAAAATTATATATACATTAGAAATATTAGTCCTTGAGGGAAATTAACAAATTGCCAAAAATGTTAATTAAGGGGAATCACTTAATGCACTAGTTGAAATCAACATTAAAAATATCTATATTTTTACTCTTAAAAAGTGCACTCTCAATTTATTAAAGTTACCTTTGTCTATACAATGGATGTAGCCTATGGGGAAGAAATGATTTCCCTCTCTTCTTGCCAAAGTGGGGTCATATAAAATGATAAAAATATTTATTTAATTATTATAATCCATCTACAAATTCACACACATTTTACAATTTTCACTAATCCAAATAAGTTGTTTAAAATTCAAAAGTATTCCCTATATTATATTATGAATTTTCGTGTTAGACTTTTTAACACAGATCTATAATACTTAATAAATGCACGTTAACGATTTTTTATTTTTATTTTAAATTTGTGAAAAAAAATTGCAATGCATTTTATATAATACTTATGACATGAAAAATCTTACGTAGAAATAAAGAAACAAAATTCAAATATATATTATTTTAAGATTCAAAACATAGTTTCTTTTTTCAAATTTAATTTTATTCAAAAGTCTATTTTTTTTATTCATTTTATATGAAAATAATACTATAGAGTAGATCCATCTAGTTTCCAATTCAACAAGCTCTATAGAAAATCATTTCATTGTCATTAATTTATTTTGATATAAAAATGGTATGGCTAGATTTATTGTAGTCTTAGATTTATGATCTAACTTCATTTTTCCATATTAAATTATAAAACAATATTCTTTTAAAGAAAGACATTGTATTGCTACCACAAGAAGATAACAAGAACATCTTTAATGATTGAACGTGATATTCCTACCAATTAAGAGAATGAAATAAACTAATTTTCTCACCTCAATTTCAAAAACTATCTTAGAGTACGTCTTACTTGTCAATAAAATTGACCTTACCATTTTGGGAGGATTAAATATTTACATTTTTAAGTACAATTAGAGTAAGGAGATTAGAACCATATATTCGTAAGCATTATTACACTTATATGTCAGTTAAACTATGTTCGTTTTGATAGTCAAACATGGGCTATAAAGTAAAATATTAATTAAAGTTGATATTAGAAAAAAATAGTTGTTTTCAAATACAGGAAAGTCAATTATCTTATTTATAAACATAGCAAAATGTCATTATCTATTAGTAATAGACACTGATAAACATCTTACTAATATCGATAGACAACGACATCTTGTTTCAAACATTTAAAACGGTTACCCTATATATAAAAATATATAAAGTAAAACAAGAAATAAAATTGAGATGAGAGTAAATAGGGATTGTTGGAGGACGTGAAAGGGAAAGCTGAAAAGCTCCAATGGCCTTAGCCGCACCTTTTGGCCCTTTGGATTGGCTTTGGGGCCACGAATCTTCCTCTTCACTAAGTACTTCTTCCCTTTATTCTCACTTCTCATCCTCGTTTAATTACCCTTCTCTTCCACTTGTTAAAAAAGTTGGGGGAAAAAACTATTCTTATGTTCAATTTTCTTTTGTTATATTGTATATTAAAGATTTAAATCTTATTTTCAACTTTCATTCTTCATTTTAATTCAATGCTTTTAAAATGTCGATTTCAGTCAACGTATTTTCATTTACGATTTGTTTTAATCAATATACTTTCGGTATATTTTCTTTAGTTTTAATATTTTAAAAAAATGATTATTTTGGAATCTTCATCGTTTTCGTGTCTATCTCATTTGTTTCAATCAAAATTTTTGACATGCCGCTTCATCCACTTAATTTCTTAAAATATAGTCGTAAATTTGTCTCGAGAGTTTCCTTTGTGGATAAATTATTTTAAAATTTCACAATTAAGGATCAAAACAATCACAAGATGACACATACGGAAATTAAATGTCATGTATAGAAATTAAAATGAACCATGATAAGAAAGTATATGTATAGTGTTTAAACCTATATTTGACTATACCGATTATTTGTGTCTATTTGTTTAGTCTATGAACTATAAATAAAAAATAGTAGGATTATGTAGATCATTAAACTATTGGTGGATGAAAAACTAGGGGTATTCAAAAAACCCGATGATCCAAAAAAACGATCAACCCAACCCAACCCGTGCAATTTGGGTTGGGTTGGGTTCAAATAAATGAAAATTTTATGGGTTGATTGGTTCATGGGTTCCCCTAATATAACTCGAACCAACCCGAATTTATTATTAACCTTAAATATTTTTTTTGTTACTTATATAATTATTTATATATATATATATATTGATTTTAATTTTATTTAATTCTAATATTTTTTAAACAATTTATTTTTCAACAAAAGTAGTTTTTTTACACTTTAGAAATAAACTTTTCACTATATAAATTGAAATTGAGGTGTTAATCTTAATTTAATATGTGAAAATAATTAAATTAGATTTTTACATATTTACGATTTATTTCTTTTTTATAACAAAATTTTAAATAAATGACCCGATTAACCTTTATCAAACCCAAATATTTCATGGTTGGGTTAGGTTGGGTTCATTTTTTAATAAGGGTTATTTGCATCGAAGAAATTTACAATCCAAACAATTGGGTTGGGTCTAAAAAGTATTTCAACCCAACCCATGAACACTCCTATGAAAAACATTACTAGTGAGTTGAATACACTACAAATAAATATTTAAATACACAATTATAACTAATTGGAGTTCTTTCGGATTGGCATTCTAAGTAATTATAAACATGTGTTTATATTTAAAAATATTTTTAATATTTAAAAAGTCAATTCAAATGAATTTTTAGATGAAAAAAATCCGCTCATATTTAAGTGAGACCAAAAAAAAAAAAAAAAAAAAAAAAAAGCTTAAAAGTGAAATTATATGTAATGATACATTAAAAAGTGAAATGACTATTTTCATTTATATTTTTCAATATTGAATGTATAAAAGAAATTCCCTCCCATCACTTTCAAACATATATATAGAGCATCTTCAACTTTTTGAGGGATATGGTTGGATTCGTAATTTCTCTCGAGAATAATTTCGCATTATTTGAGAAAACCAAAGCTTTTCTTTTTCTTTTATTTTTCTTCCATTTTATTCCAAGATCTTTTTCTTTATCTAAATTCTACATCCAAAATCTTATTTTTCATATGTTTGAATAAAGCCTTCCAAATTTATAAGCTACGTTTGTTATAAATTTGAAGTTTAGCTTTGAACTTTAAATTGTAAATACAACAAACACTTAAAATTAATCACTTTACTAAATCCAAATTTGATGTGTTGTTATTGTTCCCTTCGAAAAGAGTGGAAAACCAACATAAATTTAAATATAAATAATTTTTGAAAATTTTATTTTTTTCGGTCTCCAATTTTAGAGAATATGTGTGTTTGGTCTCTTAAATTTCAAAATATACCTTTTTAGTAGTCGATTGTTTTAGAATATATGTATTTAGTCCTTAAATTTTTAAAATATATATGTTTAGCCTCCAAGATTTTGAAACCATGTTTCAAAGGACATGTAATAATTTTATTATTATTATTATTAAATTTTAAGAAAAAATACTTTTCTGATTCAAAGTGTCGTATAATTATATAAAATTAGGGAAAAAAAATATTTCAATGACCTTTTAAATCTTGAAAACTCGATATTAAATGGTACATTTATTGAAAACTCAACAATGATCAAATGCACCTAATTTTGGAAACTCGGAAACTAAAAGAAATATGTTTTGAAAGCTCAACCAAATACACATATTCTTCCAAATTTAAGGGATAAAAATATAATTTCTCCAAAATTATTTTTAAGACCATTTATCAATAATTCGTTCTCTCATATCTATTTTTAACTCAAAATTTAAGTCATATTTGATTAAACTTGAGTAAAAAACAACATAAATAATTTTTTTAAAGAATGTTACGTGGTGCAACTCATATTACATTAAGCTCCATGCATTTTTTTTTCTTGTAATAGAAGAGAAAATACTTTTAAAAATCTACTTTTTATTAAAAAAAATTATCATGTGATAATTCGTGATTAAACACGAAAATTGACAGTACAAACGTAGATATAACAACTACCTCATATTCACTTTAAGTATTTTTCAACTGGAAAATTGATGTATGACCATTTAAACTATATCGGAATGTTGACACAAAATTGATGTACTTGGAATCCTGCCTTTTTATACACTCGTATATGAATTGAAATGCGTGTGGAATTTTGAATGTGGTCGTTTTCCAAAGATTCCCAACACAACCAATGCCAAATCTCCAACAAGGTATAAATTTAAATTGATTTATTTATTTATATATATACTAAAAAACTAAAAGACCTTTGTGCAAATTTGACATCTTTTTGGTGCAATTTTGGGAAGATGGGTCCATTTTAGGGGGGGATTTTTGAGAATTAGAAACAAGTGTAAAGAAAAATGGACCACTTTTTTTTTTTTTTCTTTTTCTTTTCTTTTTATTTTTTTTTCTTTTTATAGTTGTATAAATATATAAATATATATATTTTTTAAGCAATGGTGGTGCTTATGGGTATTGGTTCTCTATCATGCCAATTTTTGCATTCATCCAACCACTTGGCTACTCTCATGGTGTATATTGTAACTTCCAAATCCACCCCCATTATTTCTCTTTTTTTCTATCATTCCATTTCTTCTAAAAGTCAACTTTGCTTTAATAATGCTCCTTCCTCTACTTCTAAATTTTCAATTTTAACACAATTGCTTTGTTTCTTTGCATTTCACTTTTTATCAAAGTTACTTCTTATACTAATTGTGGTTAATCCCTCCTCCCCCTATTGAAATTGTATTTAAGAAAAAAAAAAGTTTGAAGTTGATTGATGTATTTTTCTAAGTTTTGTATGCATATCAAAAATTATAATTCAAACTCGTTTAGATGGATAAAGTTTTGTAAACTCGAAAAAATCTTACCAGTTATTTAGTAGCATAGACAAAACTAGTTTAAATACTATTTCTTATACTTTATGTTGGAATGTCTTGAATTTGTTTACTGCCGCTTCAAACCAACCAAGTATGGGGTCTTATTTACCGCAAAGACGTCGTTTGTGTATTCATAAAACATCCTCTCTAATAATATCGTCCTCTCTCTACCTCGTGAACGTAGTTAACATACCATTAGTGAACCATTATACCTGTGTGTTTGTTCTTTTTACATTTTTATATTATTTAATGGTCGATTTCATAACACATCAGGTCCTGGTTCATTTTGGCCCCCAAGTGCTCATTTTGGTCCCTATACTTTTAACTTTAGTTCATTTTTATCCATATACTATCAAAATATTTATTTTGATCATTTACTTTGAAAAAATAACTATTTTAGTTTCTACATTTTTATTTTCAATTCACTTTTTAAGGATTAAAATGATTTCTTTTTTAAAGTTTAAAGACTAAAATGAACAGAAATTAATAGTTAACATTTCTCCAACTCGTCAATGAAATGAAGAGAAGGGCTTTCCTCTTCGATTCCACGATGACCAAAATGAACAATTTGAAAATATAGAGACCAAAACGAACCAAAGTTAAACATATATAGATCAAAATATAGTGACTAAAATGAACTAAAACTCAAAATATATGATCAAAATAATATTTATTAAATAACATTTTCATAAGTGTTTGATGGATTGTAACTTCGAAGATATTTAATATTTTAGAGAGTGAGAATATTAATGAAAGATTTTTGTTGAGTGATTTTCTTGGAAATATGTGAGGTAGGGAATGGGCCTTTTAACTACAAGATTAATAATAAATGCACATGTCTATTGAGTGATATTTGATTATATATATATATAAATAGCATAAAATCATATTTAAATGTGAAAATATTTTAGATATAATAATATTAAAGTGAATTAAAAATAAAATTAGGAGAAAAAAAAACTAGGGGAAAAGTGCCGTTTATGTGTGAGCTCGAGACGGTGTGCATTTCCAATGCGTGTCCGTACAAAGAAGGAAAAAGTGTCCCATTTATGTTATTTATAATAAAAGAAAAAGGAACTGTAAAGTATATAACAATATTTAAAAAAAAATAAATAGAATATAAAACGACATGATTCTGTTTAATATTTTAAGCAAATCTACTTTTATGATCAATTAATTAAAAACAGATAAATTATTACTTTAATAAATCTTCATCCATTCACTTTAATTATTATTAATCAAAATAATTCCATAATTATTTATGATATGATATTAATGTTGATTATAATTTAATCTGAACTAGTAATCATAGCGGTTCATTTAGAATCCTATTATAATGTCCATCTTCATATCCAATATATAATACTTGACAATTATATTGTTAACAAAATTAATTATAAAAAATATATTTTAACATCTACATATTAACCCAAAATAATTATCATCAATAATTACATCGATATGTTTTTTTTTTCTTAAATGATCGCATTATTGTAAAATAAATATGGTTTTTTTCAAACTCCTTCTCCTTTTATTGCGAAAACTTAAGAGAACTTCTTATAAGTAGGAGAATCTAAAAAAATATTTATACTAAAAAATTCTAAAATTTTAAATTTTAGTATAATTATTTTAATATTTTTTTTTATATTTAAAAAGGCTCCAAAATTTCAAATTTTAATTTAAACTTTTGAAATAAAATTAAAAATAAATAAAAGCCCAGTTATAATTTAAGAGTGAACAACGTTAGTTTAGATCATCATCGGTAATAAAAGAATTATTTTTTCCCTTTAAATGTTTTTAAATTTCACTTAGACAATATTTACTTTTAAGCATTTCAAATGTCGTTTTAAAAAAGTTTTTATATAATTTGATAAGTTTGAATCACGTGGTTAAATATATGGACTATATATGTAAATAATTAGATCAATTAATAGGTAAAATTAGTTTGTTTATATTGTGGTGATTAATAAATTTGTCGTTACATGAGAATTATAAGTGGATAATTAATTACATATATAGACACATACTTCTGGTGAAGCTAACTTGCATTTTTTTTTTTTAATGTCTAGAATGTCTAATAAAATAATGATTTGGAATGAAGGAATAGTTGACACGTACACCTATAATATATTTAAATATTCTCATTAATATAAACCAATTCCAAAAGTTATTGATGATCAAAGTTTAAGGTTTTAAAAAAAAGTGAAAGAAAAAAGAAGATGAATATGGTTTTAAAATAGGGTTGGAAGTGAACATGAGAGCTAAACTAGAAAGAAATAGGTATGAAAATTATAATCAGGTGTCATTATCTAATCCATCTTTTCCTAAGTTTCACTTTAATGACAAATTAAACATACTTAAGGAAAAAAAAAACCTAAATGAAAGCCTATAATAAATCAAATAATTATTCAACCCTACAAATCTTTTTTGCTCCAACTCCTAGCTAAAAAGACTCTCATAGCTTGAAGAAAGTGACATCTCTCTCTCAAATTGCCACAAATAAATGAGAAACACATGACATATATATATGTATATTGAGACAACAAATTCATAAACAAATCATATACCTTTCCATTGAAAATGGAAACTTTCACAAAGTTTTGTATTTCAAGTATTGATCGAGTGTTCATCCATCACCATGTTTCATATAATTAAGAGTTCATTTGAAGTTATATTTATTTTAGTATATCTGTAATAGACAGAACAATAAGAGAGAAAAAAAATTATAGGATTCTCTCTAAAATATTTGTAAATATAGAAGTGTTGATCAATCAATTTTTGAATTTTTTCTAATTTCCAATTTTACCCTTTTTTTTAATTTTCTTTCATTTTTTCGATTTTTTAATTTTTAATTTTCTTTCCTTTCTCCAATTTTTGCTTCCATCTCCCCAATCTCCTTATATCTCCCAACAAAATGCCTAACTTATGAGTGACTTAACACCAATAAGCCAAATATCAAGTTTGATTATCATAATGGAACATTAAATGTAAATAGCAAATGAAGATGGATTTGAAATAAACTACTTTTTCTAGCCCTCGAGTTTGTACCGTTTTTAGAAACATTTATTAAAAGTTTGAAATGAGAAATGATAATAGTTATTAAACAAGTTTATTTCTAAAAAAACAAATGAGAAATGAGAACATTATCAAACATGCCAATAGTTTTTTTTTTTTAAAATATAGGATTTTAAGAGTATGACATCTATTAGTAGTCAAAAGACCCGTGTTATTTACAAACATGTATAACATGATGTCAAATTCAAACAACAAAGAACATCAAAACATTACATAAATATAAACATATTAGCAACAACCATTATTTGGCTATCATTGATAGAAACATATAAGTGATAACAATTGATAGTCTATTTCTCAAATTGAAAGCTATAACTAATAACAACCTCCTTAATAACAACTATCAATAATAGCAATTGATACATAGCATATTTCTCGAATTGAAAGCTACCACTGATAGCAGCTATTAGTGATATTCATCGATACCAGCATCATTGACAGCAAATGATAGCAGTTACTAGTCATAGAAACTGATAGTACATTTTTTAAATTAAAAGTTCTCACTAATGGCAGTAACACTGATTGCAACTATCGACGATAACAACTAATAGCACACTTTTCAAATTGAAAGCTAACATTGATAGCATATTTCTCTAATCGAAAAGCTACCGCTAATAAGCAACTGATAGTACATTTAAACTGAAAATTATCACTGATAACAGTAACGCTTATTATAATTATCAGTGAAAAAACTAATAGCACACTTCTCAAATTGAAAGTTAGCACTAATAGCAACTATCAATGATATTCACTGATAACAACTATCAATGATATTCACCGATAGCAGCTATCAATGATATTCACTCATAGCAGCTATCAATGATATTCACTAATAGTTGCTATCAATGATAGCAATTGATAACACACTTTTCAAATCGAAAAGCTAACACTAATAGTAGTTATCAGTGATAGCTACTAATAGCAACTATTGGGGATAACCATTGGCAACACACTTCTCAAATTGAAAGCTACCATTGATAACAGTTGTCAACGATTGCTTCTAATTTGAGAAAATTGGGAAACAACGTGCAAAATGGTGGATGAGTGATTTTTTTTGTCTTTTACCTTTTTTTTTTTTTTCCTACATATGCAATTATTTTATCTTGTACTACATATTCTATTGTTTATTGCTTGATTTTTATTTATGCAACTAGTCCTTTTATTTTATTTTTTTATAAATTAATTTAAATGTTTTACCTTAAGAAAGGATGACACATCGTTAAAATAATTGCAAGAGAAAAAAAAATATAAGTTTTAACTTCATGGTTTTACTTTAAAATCATTAAATCGTATAAGCAATAAAAATCAAAATCTTCCAACTAAATAATTTTCACAATGGCACGAGTTAAATTAACTCGTAATGATCTAGTAAGGATCGTGTTTCCCTCCTTCGACATTCATTTAGAATTTGAACAGACTTATTGATTAGGATAAACTAACTACTAAACGAGTCAGCGAAATGACAAATCCTTAAAGCTTTATCTTCATACATGGACACCTCCCATCCTAATTTTTAATTAGGAAGTTGTTTTATACTTAATTGATCCACTAAAATAATAGGCCTAAAAGGTTAAATAATAATAATAACAATAAAAGTAAATAATGTAGATGAGTTGCATCAATGATAATATTAAATTTAAATTAAACCTAAAAAACACATAATTTTAAAAACTAAAAATTAAGACGCCGTTCGGGAAAAAGACTATCCCAAAACTATACTAACAACTTATTATTACAACAAATACTATTTTGTAATAATAAATTAACTACCATCAATACTGTTTCAAAATGCATATTTGTTTCAATATTTACTATTTGTTACCATTTTTATTAATTCACATTTTTTTAATTATTATTATTATTTGCTATAGTATCTAGTACTTAATTCTCAAACTAAAATTATTTACATCTCAAATACATACTATTATAATCAAAACTAAAATAATTTATGCCACATACACAAATTATTATTATATAATTATAATAACCAACTTTTTAACTCAAATGTCCAAAAAAAAATAGTTATTCACTAAAACTTAAATAATCCGAGGTATCTAATATTTCACATTGATTTTTTTTTATTATTATTATTAATTGTAGAGATGAATTTCATACAACCTCCGTTTATTATTTATCATAACAACACATGCTTAGAATCTACCAGTATCGAAAACCCATTTCGACAAAATGATTGTTTTGTGAATTTAATTGTTTGGGAAAATAATGATATTAATTATTTAGTCATTTGGGGAAAACGAAATTGAAAATTTTGAAAAAAAAAATATATATATTTATCGAGTGAAATGAGAGATATATGTCGAGCGTCACATCAACGGTCAGATCAAAGACGTGACAAATATTTCTATCACCGCCCAACCTAACCTCACCGTTGACCAATCAACAGTCCCTAACACACAAAAGTTTTTTTTTTATTAATAAATATTTGAAATTTAAATATCTGAATTTTAAATATTTAAAATAAATTAGAAATTATATTTAAATATATATAAATATGAAAGATAATTAATGTCTAAAAGTTAAATATATATATATATATATATATATATATATATATATATAATTGATAAATTAAATAATTGATTTGTAAGAGACTCATGAATGTATTCATTAATCAAATTTAATATTATTTAATTTATTGTTACATTAATTAATTATTTAATCAAATAAAATTAAAAACAAATACTTTTATATTAAACATAATTAAATTACTTTAATTAGTTGTTAAAAATAAACTAGTATAGATTAATTATAATATTAATAATTAATAATAGTAATTTATATTAAATAATTAAGATTATATCATAAAATATTAATTATGAAGGTAATTGAAATATATCAAGTCCAGATAATGTATTTATGTTTGATAATTGATTGAAATTAATAGTAACGAATAATTAATATTAATTTATTAATTAATTAGTTTATATTTTTATTGTCCATCTCCCATACATAAAGATCCCATCTAATCAGTAAGAATGGTTCAATAAGAGGTAGACTCGTTCTTTATTATGAAATTCTGAAACTTGCCATACTTATTCATGTCAACACATGCATTGAAATGAAATGATTACTATAATAGTAGAGATAAATGTTGAAACTAAATCGCTAGCATCCATAATCATCTATATTAAAAGTTTTGTTATTATTATTATTTAAATCTCATAGTATTGTCTATATCTATCTACTTACTGATTAGGTAGAATTGCAATATAAACTACGGCTTTAAATTGATTAGATTGTAAACATTTTAATTTTTAACGATGAAACTTGCAAAATAATTTTTCCATAAAGTTCTTAAAATTTCAAAACAATACTTACATAGTCGTAAATTAAAATCGCCCAAAATCTAAGTTTACATATTAAAACATTATATATATACATATATATAACTATAAAAGTAATATTTTTTTAAAAAATGTAGATTATTGCTATTATTTTAAAATGGTGTCTGACAGCTGTAGTGAAATGAATCTAGTTGTGGATGAAGAAAAATTAGTCATAAAGCACATTCAATTAATTTTTTTGGATCCGACAATAATTTTAACTTACAAAGCCACGGTTTATTTGTTTATTTTAAATGATCATTTCCTGGATCCCACAGACTAAATTCCAAAATATTTTCCCAATCGTGCATCATAATTTGTTAACAATATTTAATTGCTTTCTCATTATTAATATGTAGTTAAAAATTCGTGTATTTTGCACAAAAATAAAAACTAGAAAGGAAGAAGGTCTCCTTGTTAATATAGAATTGGTTTGCCTTGTTAACCACTGCAAATTCTTATTTTGGTTTCTAATTTTTTTTTTTAAAAAAACCTATTTTAGTTTTTGAACTTTTAAAAAGTATTTATTTTGATATGAATTATTAAAATTTTGTTAATTATTTGATGAAATTGTATCTAGCATGGTTGAGCAAAATGAAGGTGAAATGAAATGTTAATAATCAATGTACCAAAGTACTAAACGATCAAAATCTTGATCGCAAAATGATTTTTGACTTCGATGGAAATTTGTTTTATTGTTCAATTTAAAATTGAAACTCTACATTTCTTAATGTGACTAGCTTATTTGACATTTTAATATTTAAAAATACAAGTAATCTTCTCATTTTATTTAAAAGTAAACAAAATTTAATAACGAAGACCGAAATATGTACTTTATATAATTAAGGGACCAAAATAGAGGTTTTTTTTTTTTTTTTTTTTTTTTTTTTAAAAAAAAGAGGCTATAAAGAGAATAAATTAAAAAATTTATGGACCAAAATAAAATTTAAATTTATAAAAAATGGTAAGACACATGAATAAAGTTTTCAAAATTCAAATAGTAATTAAACGAAGTACAACGAAGAATTAAATAATTTAAAATAGTGTTTGAACCGTGATTTTTTTAAAAGAAAAATTAGATTTGTTTTCCCACATTTTTTTTTTACTATATTTTTCATTAACCTTCGTATACATCAATATCGTAAGTCGATTTCTTTGTTAACTATTTTCAAATTTTAGTTTGGTGTTTCTAAAACGTAATAACAATAAAATAAAATAAAACTAATATTTGTAAACTGAATTTTGAAAATCAAAATGGTTAATAAAGGAAGTCAACTAATTCACATACATTACATTTGAGTGAGGGGAAATAATATTTAGTTCGTGTTTGATAGGAGCAATAAAGAGTAAAGACAGATGGCAAGCAACGGCGGAGATGGAGTTGCGCCAGAGACGGGAGACCGCCGCCGTGGATTAAGGTTGAGTTTTGTAGTTTAATCTCTAAACAAGTCTTGTGTGTCTCTATAAACTTTCAAACTATTTAATCGGTATTTAAATTTTTAATTTTATATCTTAACCTTTTAAATGTGTATTTAACCTATTTAAATTTTATATCGAAATTTTAAGAAAGATATTAATTCTTAATTCTAAATTTTACAAGTGGTATCAATTTAGATCTTGAACTTTTTTAAGTATATCAACTTACACCATATTCGTGTGAAACTTATAATTGTATCAATTAGACATTCAAATTTTTATGAATGAATCAATTTAGATTTTTAGTTATAATTTTCTCGTAAAATTATTCATATACATCTTCTAATCGTTCATTTTGCAAATAAATATTTGAAGAAGTCCATGCATGTTTTAGAATGAGTATATGATTTATTTTTCAACTTAAAACCCTCAATTATGTTTTATTTATACACCTATGAATGTTTAAGGTTTAAATTGATATATTTATGAAAATTCCGAATTTAAATTGATATACGTATGAAAGTTTGAGATTTAAATTGATACAAATTTCAAAATGTATTTAAATTTAAATGGATATAATTTTTAAATTTTAAAAGTATAAATTGATATTTATCCAAAATTTTTTAATGACTTTTTTTTTATTCAAGTAGTGTTTGAGACTTGTTGGGTGTTTTGTTTCCTAGATTAGTTGTCCTATATTCTCCGAGAAAGATTGTGTCGGTGCTGAGTTGTTTTTTCTTCTGAAGCTTATCGTAAACAAAAAAATAAAATAAAATACTACATTTACGATTTTAAAAAATTAAGAATTAAATATATATAAATTAGTTTATGGTTAAAAATGGACAGGAATTATTTAAAAAATAATATTTTAAAAAAATCACCATCCTCTATAATTGCATTGTTTCGCTTGAGCTCCGTGTTGCTTGTGTCCTTCGCTGCGCATTTCTTGGGATGGCCCCTACCCTTTTTCCCCTCTCTCTATAATTTTTTTTAAAATTAAAATGCATTTGTTTTTTTCAAAATCTAATAATAGTAATTAGGAATAAATTGTGAAACTGCTGTTATCGATTCACTCGATTTTATTTCTTTTAATGGTTTGTGCTTTATGAGCTGTAGATATTTATATTGGTTTTTTCTTTTTTCTTTTTAATCGTTATGTCGATAGATAATTCACCTCTCGATCTTTTTTTTTTTGCTTGAATTTGAGTTTTTAATATGTTTTTTTTTTATTGAATCAATCATAAATGTAGTAGAAAAATATTAAACGATATATTAATACGATAATAATCATTTAAAAAATTATAAGTTTGAAGTTCAAACTACTTTATTTATTGTTTTTTCTTTTACTACCAATAAGGTAAAGTCGTCCTCTATTCTTTTATATGACAATCAAATAAATGGTATCAATTCTTTTATATGGTCATTGTCCTCTATTTTCTTCTATTTATTTCGAAATAAATATACTATAAATAATTTAAGAGAAAAATAATCAATTCAATAAATAAGGAAAAAAGAAAATGGACCGAGACAAAAAAAAATCACGATGGGCCAAGAAAGGAGAGTTGGACCGTCGATCTCCTTAAGGCGGACCACCTCCTCACCATTGACCTCTAAGGCCAAGAAACCCAATCACCCATGGAGAACATGATTTATGGACTTTGGACCAACCCATTCCTCGATTCGTTCTCATTCTCTGTGGTCCAATCACTATACAGGACATGTTCAGTACATCGCCCAATCCAGTAAAATCGTAGATTATGAGATAATCAAGTTTCAAAAGAGAACACGAGAAAACCTAAGTTAACTTTCTCTATGAATACATTATCATAGTTTCATATGAGATAATTTGAAAGATACTCTAAAACTCTCTGGTTTCCCCAATCTTTTATTTTACGACTGAATCATTGAAGTGTGTGTGGAAGTTTCTCTTTTATGAATAGTGTTCTTATCATTTTCAAATAAATTCATTGTTGATATCACGTGAAATTCATATATTTTTCTCATGAATCTGGATTTGACATAAACAAATTACATGACAATCTCTCTTGATATTTTGATTGACTTTAGAAAAATAATAATTTTATTTAGACGATTTTAAACTTATTTAAAATGAGATCTAGTGAAAATATCTACAAATTACTAACAAATGATATAAATTGATACAATTGTTAGGGGTAATGAATCCAAATATTTACAAATATAACAAAATATCATTGTTTATCAAGTGATAAACACTAATACTGCTATCATCTTTACTAATAGATATCGTTTATCAAAGTATCATTAATAAATTGTGACATTTAGCTATATTAAAAAAAAAATATTTTTTTTTTGGATGTTTTATAATTTAAAATAATTTCACAGATTTATAAATAATTTTTTTAAATAGAAAAAAGAAAAAAAAAACGTTTGAATGGATTTAATTAATGTAAACAAATAAAAATGGAATTATCCCAATCTTGAATCTCCCATAAACAAAACGAAGCGAAAGAATGCCTCCAATAATTGGCTCACATCTCTCGCTTATAAATAATTTATTTATAAAATATATATATAATAAAAAAACAAAAATAAAAGGGAATTTAAAAAAGAAAGAAGAAGAAAAAGGAAAGCGGCGGTCTCAGAATCATCAGTGATCAGAGCACCATAAATCCTCCCAATCCAGTACACTCCATTCCCATAGAACGTGAAAACACGCGCTTATCAAACGAAAGAACGTGTAGCATACGCGCAAGTGAAGCGAATGATGAGGGAAAAGGGCGAGAAAAAGATAGTGTGCGGGAGAGTGTAGAATAAGTGAGAGTGTGGGACACGGAGTCAGCCTCGAGCCCTGCAAACCGACCTTTGCAGTTTGCCCCCCCGCGAGGCGAGATCTTCATCTCAATTCCCGTACTTTTTGTTTTTTATGCCCCCTTAATTTCTCTCTCTTTTCTTTATTTTTCCCCCACGCGCTTTTGATGAACGTGGGTCCCACTTATTATACTATTATTTTTGTTTTGGTGTAAATATGAGTTCTTGACCTACAATATTTTTACTTTAATTCATTTTTGAAAATTTATGACGTTATACGTTCAAAATATTTATTTTCGTCATCATATTTTTAATTTGGATTTACTTTAGTCATTAAACATCCATAAAGCCACTATTTAGATATTTCAAAAATGAAATAAAATCAAAGTTAAAATTTATTATCTGTCCCTAAATTTTTATAAAAGTAATTATTTGGTCCCAAAATTTGGTTAGTAACGATTTAGTCCCTATATTTTAGTTTTGTAACAATTTAGTTATCGTATTTTCAAATTTGAAATAATTTAGTCCTAACATAAGAAAATTTATCAAAATTAGATGTTAATTTTTATTATTTTATGATGTAAACATTGTATTTTATAAAAATATTGAGTCTCTAATTAGTTTATCGGTTTGGTCAATCTCATTAAATTTTAACATAGATTTCTACAATAAGAACTAAATTATTACAAATTTGAAAGTATAGGAACTAAGGTGTTACTTGGTAAAGTTCATGGATTAAATTGTTGCAAAATCGAAAGTAAATATTTACAAACGAATGTTCGAAAACTAAATTATTACTTTTATGAAAGTGTAAGGATTAAAAGTGTTTTTTGACCTAAAAATAAAAAAGATAGAACTAAGCTCTCAATTGGTAACCATTTGAATTTGTATTTTTGAAAATGAAATCTATTTCTCTCATCATCTTACCATTATTTACATATTTCTTAAGTAAAATAGTTGAACCTTAGCCAAATTCAGAAAAAAAAAACAAAAACAAAATTTAAAAAACTACATTTTCTAATTTTCAAGACTTACCATGATGTTTAAAAATATAGGTAAAGAAATAGTTAATAAACAAAATAGAAGTAGTTTATAGTCAAAAGAGTGAAACTCGAAAATCAAATAGTTACCGAAAAATGTCTAAAATGGACACGAGCATAAATAAGGACCAAATTACTATTTAAATATTAAATATTAAATATTAAATTTGGTTGCATGAAACAAAACAATGACTGGCAGGCATAAAGTGAAGGGTAGGCTAAACTAGGAAAACCCTATTTTCTATATCGCCATTCCCCTATACTCTACTCTTCTTCTTCTTCCCCAATTTTCTTCTATCCTTCTGTTTTTATGTTTCCTTCTTTCCCTCTTTTCAATTTCTCTCTAATTTTTTTTTCACTTTTTATATATGTTTTTAGATTTTAAAATATTATATTTTATTTCAAAGTTTTGATCTTAATTTCTATTCCGCTTTTAAATGCCAGAATTTCATGTTCTTATCGTCAAGTTTTGAATCTATTTTTATTAGTTGTCTTATATTTTAAGATTTACACTTTTAACTTTGATTTTAAAATTTAATTCACTGTTTATGTTAAAGAAAAAAAATATTAATTTATACCTATAGATTTTGGGATTGTATCAATTTAAAACTTAAATTTTTTGAGCGTTTCAATTTACACCATCCATCGGATTTTGTTTGACCAATATAATGTAAAATTTATAATATGATTCAATCACATCTAAATTTTCACAAACCAATCCATTCATGTTACTCAATGTGATTACAGTTGAAATGTTTAGTGCATTAATTCCCAATGAGTTTATACTTTTTCAAATGTTAATTTTACAAAAAAGACGATTTGAGTAAATATATTGATTATTCTCTAAGGAAATTATGAATAAGAGTTTAAATTGATTCATAAGTTAGGAGTCTAATTAATACACTTTTATGAGTTTCACACTATGTTTTCCCAAACAGAATGTAACTAAGGGTACATATAATTATTAGTTTGTGATTTAAATCGATACAATTTCTAAATTTTAAGGGTATAGATTATTTTATTTATTTTAAATCAATTAACTAAGGGTTAATGCCAAATATCAAAATTACAGTGACAAAATTTTGGGAGCAAAAATGTAAAATTGAAATATGGTAACAAATGAAAATTAAACCCCCTAGTGAAAATGTAACGTTTTGGAACTTGATGACCAAGTAAAAATTAACATATATTTTGAAGTTGATGAATGAATCCAAACTAAACTCAAAACGTAAGAATCAAAAAGATATTTGTTGTAAAAATATTTTTAAAAAATTATAATATTACTCTTAATCTTTCGTAAATGTTTCAATACAACTAGTAAGTTACGAACCCTTTAAAATGCCACATAAAAAGTTGAAAACTTTGAATGTTCTAGTAGTGTCATATAGCATAAATTTTAAATTATCGTACGGTCTTAAGTCATTTTCGCATTATACCAAATTCAGATTTATGTCTAGAGTTTTAAAAGTTCAATATTCATGTGATAATTTAAAAACATCTGCAAAAAGTTATGAGTGGTATCGTAACTTTTTTATAAAATACTTCATTCATATGAATTTGCATTGCCCGCAGTAGTGTATTTGATATAAGTTTTGTTTTTGTTATATCACTTATAAATTTCGTTATATTTATAATTATTTAAAAACGTTTCTATAAATTTAATGATTAGATTCAAAAGTGATACCATTATAATTATTCCTATTATTATTATTATTAAAAGAACAATTACCCCTATTATTTATTTTATAAGGTGACACCTCAATTATGCATTTGGTTTTGTTGCAATAATTTAAACCTATAATTGTAACAACTCTACATTTTAGTGTCAAAGCCTTGGGATTTTTAGATTAAAAAAAAATAGAGATGTTTTTTCCCCTTATTTATTTGTTTGTTTTATTACGTGCGTGTATTGAACGTATTTTAAATTATTCATAAAAAGTTAAAAGTAGTTTTTTTTTCTTTCAATAATTTAGAAATAATGAAAATGTTTTTGAGGATTTAAAATTTAGACGTGCTCAAAGTGATTTTCGAGAAGAAAAATATATATTTTTGAAGAAAACTATATAAAAAGTGTCTTCACTTAAAAATGATATTTAATAAAGACATGCCAACAAGCACTAATGCGAGATATATTCCAATTATATTACTATACTTTCACAATTTTGTATGAGTAAATAATTTAAATGGTTATTTTTTTTCCAGTTTTTTTTCCAATAAAAACAATATCACTCCTTATGCTATCGTTTGCTTTACGTGTGACAGTTTAATATATATATATAAATGAAATGCTGTTTTAGAAAAAAGAAAAAACTTGGATATTTCTTTTTCCTTTAGGAAAAAAAAAAAAGAAAAGAAAAGAAAAGAAAAAACCCTGTAATTACAGTAGGTAGTAGGTTTAGTAAAAAGGAAACCCTAGAGTGCAGAATAGAGGCAATAGGGTTTTGAATGAAGTATACACGTGGCATAATTTGCGTGGTGGTTCAGAATCTAGAATGGTCACGGACGGTAGCTCTAGATCTGAGGAAAGTCTTTTTTTTTAAAAAAAAAATAAAAATAAAAAATAATAATAAATCTAAGAGACGAAGCTCACGTTCTCCTATACTTAAAACCAGCCTACATTCTCCTCAAAGTCCTCGTCTCGTCTCTTTTCTATATTTCTTTATTATTATTATTATTATTTTATTTATTTTAGTTGAAAGCATCAATTACTACTCATTTCCATAAATATTTTATGGGCCCAGGCCCATCAGTCCTTCCACTTGCTATAAAAGCCCGGTGAAATGCACGTATACTAATAAGATGGAGTTTTGTATGGGCTGTGTCTCCTCTGCTGTTCTTACCGATAAAATGGGCTCATTTACTGATACAAAAGCCCAATGATAGGCCCGTTTAGTGAGAAAATCTTGAATTTCCTAAAAAATTGTTACAAAATAGAAAGGGCTGACAAGATAAATATCAAAATAAAACTTCATTTTCAAAAATAATAATAATAAATTGAAAAAATGACAAAATGAATTTTAGAATTAACAATTGACCAACAGATCTCTAATTCAAAATATCTAAACTTCAAATTATAACGACCCATATTTCATTATCTATTAAAAAATTGAATATTTAAAAATAGTAATCAAAGAAAATCTAAAATTCAAATCCTAATAATCAAGTTTCTATTAAAGACAATCCTGAAAAATTCTATATAAATAAATATTTAACTATCGGAAAACATTATATTTTCAGACACCAATTACTTAAAAAACCCCAACAAAACACAATTTTAACTGAGTCCACATAAGACCACAAATACACTATAGTAAAAAGAAATAAAAAGTGTATATCGTTAAATAATAATCAATGAAAACCAGCAACTAATTAGCATGATCAACGAAGACATAACTCCCTTGTATTTGCAAAATCAAGATATATATATACATCGAATTCACAATTTCCTGAGACCAAACCAAATATAATATACTATTTTGAAAATATAGTGTATTTGAAAGAAAAAAGTTAAAAAATACCTTGTAATTGCAACATCAACATATATATTATATTTACAATTTCCTTGAGACTAGAACTCCACAGATATAGCATAATAATTCAAAAGAAAAAAGTTTAAATATAGTGTGTCCGAAAGAAATTTTTTAATAAAAGTAAAGAATAAACTCAGTATATGAGTGAAAAGTACTTTAACTATTCATTTTTTGGTACATTATCACTCTTAGAATTGATAGAGCAGGGAAGAAATTAACCAGCGAATGAACATGCTTATTAAACGATTTACAAAATTAAGAGAAAAGTTCAAAAAGTAGGATAAAACCTTCTTAAAACCTTAAATCAAAAGCCATTGACAAACGAATTCAAACCGTAAAGAGCTTGGATGATTAAGGTAGACCGAAATTCCACTTCTAAATCGGAGACTCGAAAATCAAGAACAAGTGAACTTCCTTAAAAAATGGCAACAAACTTAGCATAGAAAGTAGGTTATCAAAAAAATCCGAGGACCCACCCCGTTCGGCCCAAGGATTCCCCGGTTTGACCAGGGATGAGGTCAAACCGGGAAATTTATTCGGGGCCCCATCCGGAGACGAGGCGGGATGGGGACAGTATCCCTGCCCCGACCCCGACCCTGAATATATATATATATATATATATATATATATATATATATTTATCCCCTCACAGTCCCCTCCCGCTCTCTGCAATCTGCAACAAAACATCCCTCCCTTCTCACTCTCCCTCTCGCTCTCGCTCTCGCTTCTCGCTCATCCCTCCCCTCCATTGAAATCTGCCACAAATGGGGCCTTGCGGGGACCCCGTTTCCCCGACGGGGAATCCCCGTCTCCGTCCCCCGCCGTTACGAGAGCGAGGATGGGGGACAATTTTTCCTACGGAGCCGGAGACGGGGGACGCCCCATGCCCCACCCCAACCCCGTTGCTAGCCCTAGTTTAAATCCTTTTAAAAGCCGTTAAAAGGTCCTATGGACAATGATTGGTGGGGCTCGCTTTATAAGTATGGGCCGTTGTCCTGAAATATGGACATTATTATCCGGCCCAATAAAGACCCAAATTGGAAAAGGAATCAATTTGCAAAGAGAGTCTAGTACAAAAATAGTTAGTTTTAGATGTTTGCATTTTTAAAATACTTAAAATAAAGATTTATTGTAAAAATGCCTAAACCTTTATTTTAGGAAAATTAGTTAATTTTCACAAGACAAATTTACCCCTTCCTCAAGATTTTGATTTCTAAATAACATTCAACCAACTAAATCAATCCCTAAATCAAGGATGCATACTAAATAAACTATAACCAAATATAAAATAATCACACACACACATATATATATTTTATAACTTTCACAATGTATCCACAGTATTATGGTAATGTATATATATAAAGATACATGTAAAAATACCTACTAGTGTGATAAATATGAAGAAAACAGGATCATTAAGCATTCTAATTTCTTAATTTTGACATTAAAATAAGCATGTTCAAAAGGTAATAAGATGGTTTCAAGAAACACATACATTTGAAGAATTCCTCTCTGGTCCAAGCCGCTCCTCATGAATTCTCAGCTCCAAATCTTTAGTGAACCACCCAGAGATCTTCTCTACTATTCTCAGCCTTGAGTTTGAGTGGTGGAACTCAAAATTGAATTTGTGAAGGGAAAGGGATGAGTTTTCAGAACTCAACATAAACTTTTTCCTCTAGTTCTTCAATACTACTCTTCGCGAATTCTCACAAATTGGAGTGATTTTATTCTTCAACTACATGAGGCGTAAATTTAGTCAAAGACACCTCAAACTTGAAAATTGAGTGGGATAGATGTGTGAATTGTAGAGTTCCACCTACTAGTTGGTGAAACATTGGATTTTTCCACTAAGTGAAAAATTCCAAATTTCAAATACAATTTGAATTTGAATTTAAATTAATTCAAAATTAATTTAAATCAAAATTTCAGCAATTTCTCATATTGAATTAAATTTGAAAATTAATTTGATTTTACTTAATTAAACATTAAAATTTAATATCAAATATTAAATTAATCACACACATAATTTTAAACATGAATCCTATTCATGTAATTGATATTTAAATATTATAAACTCTCCAATTTGGTTTAATATCGAAAAATTAAACGTTAATTAATTATATAATTATATAAACCTTAATTTGAATTTGAATTATTCAAATTGAAACCCTTCAATTTGATATCATTCCAAATTCATTCAATTTACTAATTTAAGATGTTCATGTTTTACAAGCTAGTAGAGGGACCTTATGGACCTACAGATCATAAGCTCCAACGATTTGAGATTAATTAGCTAAAACTCTTTCGATCGAATTAATCAATATTTTTGTTAACTATCGAGTCACACCACTATAACTCGATAGTTGCACTCTCCTCACTGCAAATATATTTGTATCTACTTGATTTAACCATAATTAGTAAGTCGACCCTTCACAGGTTGTTTGTAATAACGGCTGGGTCAAATGTTGTTTTACCACCGAAATTACGTCTCGCTCTTTAAGTTACACTAATCCTCTAATGAAAAATTGGTTTGTGATCTAATCACTAAACCGGATCTCTCTAGGGCCAATGAGAGGGTGGGGACCCTTGTTCAAGACCTGGATTCAGTACTCAAAAGAACTATTTTCGTCCTATCCCTAAATTGGGTAGACGTGAATTCTGTCTTGCACCCTATGTCCCCAGCTATCTACCCGATCTTATTCTTGAAATGGGAGACTTATTGAGCCAATGCTGTTGAGCCAACCCTCACCTATGAAAATCTAAAGATAATCCTAAATAAACAGGAGTTTATAGTTAGCTCATGATTAAGATCGAGTTACCTAGGTCATCTAAGCGAAATAGTCAGTCTTAAATAGTAAACAACGTTATAAAGTAAGAGTGACTTATTTCTTGGTTCGATTTTATGCAAACTCATTGTATAAGATGCCTCAATTCCTCATGTCAATACATGAACTGTTGGGGATGATGTCCTAAACTCTAGTGTCCTGTAGTTTGTAAACACAGTTTTGAACAAGCGTTTGTGATGTATAATATATGATATTTTTTTCACTTATTGTCTATGAACATTAGATGTTTTATTTGTTTTACCATAAACCAATAAACTAATATTCTTGATTGTCATTTATAACTTAAGCATGTATGTGGAGATATACAAATGGATCATGTCTTAAGTGATAACAAAAATGGTATGTAGTATATGGATATAGGAGAGAAACCTTATCTTGGTAACGCTGTAGATGCGACCCGATTTGTAGAATAGTTACAAGTGTTATGACTTGCTACAGATGGTCTGATCTTGATCATTCATATGAGGACATGTGAGCGGGAGCATCCTGTACAAAGAGTTTGTATAAGACCGGACCACGAAGTGTTAACATCTCATTATATAATGCCGTTCATGACAGATACTTCACTTCACTAAGATGACCATAGGTAACATGACCTCAATCCTGAGTGAGTTGTGAACTTCTACCTTTGAGGGCGGTCCTTTGATTTGAATGAGTGCGAGTGGCTAGATCGCCGACTCAAACCTACCACTTTGGGGTTTCGTCTGATTTGGGAACTGGGAACTCAGCTATACAAGATGGAATTCACTCATTCCCCGAAGTAAGGGTAAGTAGATAGATTGCTCCCTTAAGGGTTGATTCCGGGGCTTGAAGGATGTGGTGCCACACACCTTCTCATGGCCCGAGAGGTGTTCACACATAGTAGGACTATGTTATATTATTCATTAGAGGGATCAGTGGTATTTAAGGAGTTAGATGTAACTACAGGGGAAAAACGGTAAATTGGCCAAACTATGCTTACGAGCATTTGTGAAGGGTTATCGAACTATTGATTGGTTATATCCGATGGACATAAAAATATATCTGTGGTGAGAAGAGTTCAGCCGTCGGTCTTTAGTGGAATGCATGGTAGTTAACGAGTGGTGGATCTCGTGGCTAAAGAGTTTAGTCAGCTATTCACGTACCGATGGAGCTTTGAGCCATAGGTTCATAAAAACCTCTTGGTAGCTCAATGGATTCATGTTGAGAATCAGTTTTTGGGTCAGTTTGAAGTATTCAAATTGACAAGAGGGAGTTCGACTATATATGATATGATTGAACGGGTCAATTATATATGATATGATTGACATTATGTATGAGATACATTATTTGGAGGAAAATGATATAAATATGATTTATATCTAGTGGAAGAGAAAAGATTACGGTTAATGTATTGCATGTGATGTGATATTAAACCATAAGTTAATGAATATAATATGATTATATTTATTAATTGGACAATTATAGGATAATTGTGTCGGCGTTTTCTCCGTAACCGTGTGTTAGTGGGAGGTTTCATTCAGCTTTCAAAACTGAAGAATAAAATGAAAATAGTTTTCATTTTTGCAAGAGATTAGAGAATTCGATCACGAGTTGTATACTGCTTATCGCATAGCAAACCGAGAGCTTACACGATAGCTCAACGTTTCTACACGATCGTATACATACACGTTTCTTTCTAAACGATCGCATATGATTTGCTAAATGATCGTCTAGCTTTTTCCTAAACGATTGCGCGCCTGAGCGTTTACTAAACGATCGTCTATGCGGTCGCGGCCTATTTACTAAACGATCGTGTACTGTTTTCTAAACGATAAAGCATCGTCTATGCGATAGACATCAACCTTCTCCCACTTGCTTGTATTGGGATTGGTGTCCTAATTCTCCCAGAGTCTCATTGTTTGTAATTATACACATTGTTTATGAATAAAATAATAGGTGAGATGTAAGTCTCAGGTTATCATTCTGGAATTTATTTATATCCAATAAACAAAGCTTCATGGTTATCTTATGTAAACTTAAGCACGTATATGAGATATACAAGTGGATTATGCCTTAAGTGATAACCTAAATAGGTCTATAGTATAAGGATTAAGGAAAGATTCCTGATCCTGGTGACACTATGGGTATGGCTTGCTTTGTAAGGGTTTGCAAGTGTTGTAAACTACTACAGATGGTAGATACTGACTATTCATGTAGAGACATGTGAGCGGCGGTGTCCTATACAAAGAGTTTGTATAAGATCGAACCACGAGATGACTAGACTCTACATATAATGTTGTTGATACTTAAGACTTACATCTCACCTAAATGACCATAGGTGACACGACTTCAATCCTGAGTGTTTTGAGAACTCCTGTCTTTGAGGGCAGTCCTTTGATTAGTATGGGTGAGAGTGGTCAGATTGCCAACTCAACATGCTTACCTTTTTGGAGACTTGTCTGATTTGGGAGCTGGAAACTCAATACACAAGATGAAATTCACTCATTCCCCGAAGCAGGGGTAAGTAGATAGATTGCTCCCTTAAGGGCTGATTTCGGGGCTTGAACATAGTGTCCACAACTTCTCTTTGGAAGAGATAACTTAGTCATAGTAGGACTATGACTTATGTTCATTAGAGGGATCAATGTTACTTAAGGAGTTAGATGTAACTATAGGGGCATAACCGTTATTGGCCGAACTGTACTTACGAGCGATCTGTGAAGGGTTGTCACACTGTTGATTGGTTAAGATGGACACATAATATATCTGTAGTAAGGAGAGTTCAGTGTTGGTCTTTAGTGGAGTGTCTGACAGTTAACAGATGGTGGATCCCATGACTAAAGAGTTTAGTTAGTTATTCACATACCATTGGAGCTTCGAGCTACTGGTCCAAAAGGTCCTCTTGGTAGCTCAATGGATTCAAGCTGAAGATTAGTTCTTGGTGTGGATTTGAATTGTTCAAATTAACAAGAGGTAATTCGATTATATATGATATGATCGGTGTGGTGTATAAGATACATCTAATGGAGAATTAATATAAATGAGATTTACATTAAGAGCCATGGAATAGAAAAAGAGCTATAGTTTGTATGTTTCATGCGATGAAATATTAAAACTATAAGTTATAAATATAGTATAATAAGTTGGTTATCATTTATATTTATAATAATATTATAATATTATTGGTGGTTTCATGGTAACCGTGAGATAAAAGAAAAAATGTTTTCCTAATTTTTAGTAAGATTTGCAAAATTGTTAATTTGAGATTTTCAATCTCGGAAATTACTCACGGATAGTTGTCAAGTAAATCATATTTATTAAGCGACAACTTAGAGTTAGCTAAATGATCGTGGAGTGTTCTTAAACGATAGACACTTAGCTAAATGATGAGCTAAATGATCGCATAGCTTTTTCTAGATGATCACATAGCTTTTACTAAACGATTGGGCATCGACCTATACGATAGGTTGTTTCATTTCCCACTTGCTTAATTGTTTACACGATTTTTCTTCCTCCGATTTTCTGCCTCTAACCAAGTCCACACGGAGCCCACCCTCTGGATTCTCACACCGAGAATACCAACTCAACACAGTCTAGGTTCTGTAGAGGCCATTTGCGGTGTTCGTGACCTTGGCAATCGCTTAGTTCGAGTTCGCTGTGATCGTGCAGTGTAGCGGTCGTGTTGGACGATTGTTTGTGTGTTGCTGTGTTGTTGTGATCGAGTGTTCGTGATCAAGGAACTTGAAGATGAGTCTTCAAAGGTTTGTTAATTCCTTCCCTTGATCATGTAGTAAAGCATGCTGTAATTTATGTTTTATGCATAACCGTATGTTTCAGTTTTTGTTTGTAAATGTAATGTTCATATACAATTGAATTTGGAAAGATCCTTCCGCTGCTCATGGAAATCCTTGTGTCCGATTTCCTTTAATTGGTATAAGAGTCAGGTTGTTTTGATATTCCAAATTTCAATTTTGTTTTGAATTTCTTTTACAATCTTCGTGGGTTTTCTGCATTTGTGTTTAATTGTTAAGTGCATTTGTGGATGGCGTTGATGGATGTTTACGAGTTTAATTGCCTTTGTTTAAAGCTTTCTTTTAATTACAATGTGTTAATTTGTAAGGGCCCTTGTGTTTTTGGACGTAATTAATATGCAATCGAGTCTGTAATTCAAAGAGTTTGAGTTAGTCGAGTCATTCGTGATGAAGTTTCGAAGCATGGAGATTAGTTCTCAATGAAGAATAAGACTAAGAGTTGGTTGTATCGTGTAGCATCAGGTAAACGATCGTTGGGATTTATCTAAACGATCGTGTGGATTTTTCTATACGATCATGTAGTATTTACTAAACGGTCATTTAGAAAATGCTAAACGATGGGGTAAATCATTTACTCTGTCGCGTAGCATTGGTTACCCGATCACTTAGAAGCTGGTGGTAGACGATCATAGTGGGAGCATATGATGCTCATGATTTAGTTGAATGTGCGCGTTAAACGATCGTGTAGTTAGCATGCCTCATCGCTTAGTTACTATCTACATGATCACACGATATACGATACGAAAGCGCTCGTTTAGACGATGGTGTTTCGCCGCATCATAGTCGTTTAGACGATCGTGTAAGGCTTGCATTGTGTTGAGTGCGCTAAACGATCGCGTACCTCGTGCTTCATTGCTTAGTAAAAGGTACATGATCGTTGCTAAACGATCGCTTAGCTCTGGGAGTGTTGGTAAACGATAGAGTAAAGCATTTGTTCTTTCGTGTAGACGATCGCGAGGAGTTTGGTGCACGATGGTTGGAGACGCGCTGCTTCGCCCAGACAATTCAAGATCCGGTTCGCCTGTTTGAACCGGAGACTCCTTGTTTTTTAATAGTTAGCTTTAGTTTTGTGAATTTGAGGCAATTTTACCTGATTCATCAACATAATTTTATTATACATGTGATGTATGGTGTTTATATGGCAAAGTGTTTGACATATAGTTCCAAATCCCACCTTAGGTTGTGCAATTATTCATGTATCATGTATTATAAGTGTTATAATCTAGCATGAAAAAATTACTTAGAAAGCATGCACATGCATCATGAAATATAAGAGTTATATTTTGCATGCAGTGAGCATATTCATACACCATCCTTTTATTATAAGTATTATAGTTTAAGGGTGAATGAAAGTATGTTGTGCTTGTTTCGTTGCTGTTTTGTATAAGTGTTATATCAAAGAAGTAGCAATGAATGAACAATGCATTGAGCATGACACTTATGTTATTTATAATCGTTATGAATGCCTTGCATGTGTTTAGCTTTGCGTTGTGGTTTTGGTTATTTCCGTTTGTAAGCGTTATAAAGGAAATTAGAATTAAAATTGATAAGAAAGAGTTGCGTGCAGACTTAGGGTGAACTCAAGTTTTTTAAAAGGGTTTTAAAATTTGAATTGAGATAGACCTAAGTTCAAATAGTTCTAAAGAGTTTAGTAACCTAGATTAATCTTTTTTAAATCGATTTAATAGGATTAAATTGATTGACATAAAAGATTAAATTTGTTTTAAATCTATCTATAAGGGACATTTTATCTAAGGCGGGTTCTGTCTAGGCTGAGGTTCTTAAGCTGATGGAAACGGAACACCCCTACCTGGGAACCTACCTGGAAAGGTGAATTAGATAGATTTTCTACAAGCATGCGACAATTGTTCAAAGACTCCGTTAAAGAGTTTAATAGATGATGATCAAAAGTTGTTTAACTATCTAAGGTCAACGTTACTCTTGGGCAAACCTAAAAGTCACTTAGTTAAAATCCTTAGCTATGTTTTTTCTAAGCAAACTAAATCCTAGGTTATAAAATACTCAGTGGGAGGAAGAGATGTATCTGATATGTCTATGATTCCACTCATGTTTCTCCCTAGATGTTCACACCGTGAGATTCATGCTTGACCTTATAGTGCCCTGGGAGCATCTCTTTCGGATAGTGTTTGCAGGAGTCAATATCAAGGTGGACAGAGAGAGTGTTTATAGTAAGTAGGTGAAGAATGCATCATACATGTGAGGAAGTATTGATAACTTTAAATAACGATAAGTTGAATGAAAGTTTGATGTAACTACCTTGTATAGCTTCATAAAACACAAAATCTTTAACTGTTATTTATTCAAAAGAAACCTATATTACATATAAATCTCTTGTGCAACGTAAATCTCAAGAGAATTTTTTTTGTAAATATAATTATGTACGTGGTATAAAAGCAATCAAAAAACAAAAGCTAAATAAATATACTCGGTTTTTTTTTTTTACGAAATAGGCGATAAAAGTAGAAATAAATGCACAAGGTTGTTTAAGTGGGCTCTTTATAACTATTTACATCACTAAAGATACAATATAACGTTAGTTTCTAAGCATGTGCAATGGAAGAAAACATGATCATAAAGCATTTTAATTCATAGATTTTAGCTTTAAAGACAACATGCTCATTAATGATAAAAAGGTTTCAAACATACATTTGGAAATCTTCTTCAAACTTGAAATTCAGCTGTAACCTTCTTCAATTCTTGCTATGGACCATCACTAGAACTTTTCTACTATCCTCTAGAAGCCTTAGATTGAGATATGGGACTTAAAACAAGCAAGAATTTAGGGAATTTGAGGGGAAAAGATCACTGGTATCACTGCTACTGAAGAACTCTTATTCAACAATCTTTTCTTGGGAAAAATCAACTATCTTGCATCCGCTTTCAAGTTGATTTTTTGTGTCTTTTATGCAGGATAAACATGCAATCAGATTGCTTTACAAAGATCCAACTCCTACTTCAATTTTTGTATGGAATTTGAAGTGGAAGATGAATAAGTAGTTAGCTTTTGAAAGTGAGAAAATCCCACTTTTGGGATTTTTCCAACTTCCAATTTATTTTTCTATTTTGATATTTTTCAAAATTAAAACAATTTTTCTCAATTTTAATTCTTTAATTAAAACTAAAATTTTATTAATGTTACAAAAATTAATTTTATAATAAAATTATTAATTATTAATTAATTATTAATTATATTAACTTAATATCGAATATTAAATTAATCCGTCACCAATCCACCACCATGAATCTTTATTCAAGAAATTAATATTTAAACATATTTAAATAATAATCGATTCTCCAATATCGTTTAATTCCAAGATTAAGCGTGTAATTATATTACATATAATTACTAATTCCCTTAATTTGAATATGAATGTTTCAAATCAACTTATCACACTATTCTAAAGGTTATTCCGTTTGTGAGCTAGTAGGGGACCTACAGATCATGGGCTATTAGTTAACTACCAGATCACTCCATTAAAAGCCCAGTAATTACACTCCTCGTAGATATATTATGTCCACTCGATATAACCATGATTAGTAAGTTAACCCTTCATAGTTATTGTCTCAGTATTAGGTTGTTCAATGTCTCCTAACGAAAATTGTACAAAATATATACAAAAAAAAGTTATAGAAAATAATCTAGCTAAACTTTCACCTCTCCAATTCTTAAGTTTGGGAAACAAAACAAAATCAATTTGAAGTCCAAAATATGCACCTACTATATATCACAAGTAACCAAGATAACTCTCTTAGACTTTCACCCTATCATCCCCAACACATGCTTGAAAGTAAAACACAACTCATCGAGTCACTTTCAATCAATTTGAAATTCAAGATATGCACCTAAGTAACTAAGGTAATTTTCCAAACTTTTTTACCCCTAACACACATTCAAAACAAAACACAACTCATAAAGCCACGTTCGACGAATATGAAATCCAAGGTATGTACCTACTATATATCACAAGAAGTAACTAAGATAACTCTCGTAGACTTTCACCCTCTCATCCCCAACACGCTTGATGGAACAAAAACTGAAGGTCTTGAGGAAGGAAAAATTTGAACAATGTCATCCTACACAATGAAGGTTGGATGGATTAAAAAAAATTCATGAACTGACTGCATATTGGGAAACAGAGGAATTAAAAATCAAAATGCACAATATTTATTATTATTTTTTTTAAAAAAAAACATACTAAGAAGGGAGCTTGCGAGGAAACCATTGGAGACAATAGTTTTAGATTATGAGTTTCTCATTGTCTTTTTGAAGAACCCTCAAATTTTCAACAATTTTAAGTTTATTATCGACTCTCCCTAGGGTGTATGGGTAGGAACAGTTCAGCCACCGTACATAAATGTTAAGGACTTTGTTATGCGCATCATCAAAAAGGCCACTCTAAATAATCCTAACGGTGAAAAAAAAAACATCAACAATAATGCCACAAATGTAGAAAGAATGAGATGAAAATTGAAATTTTATAATCATACCTTTAGAACTGATATCGCGGACATGAGGTTTGGAATAAACTTTAGAGGTAAGGATATTTTATGTAACGACCCTAGTTTCTAATATATTTCTAGGACGCTACTCTATACATGCATATGCTTGACAATACATTTCTCGAACGATGTTTAGGTGAAAGAGATAAAGGAAAAATAAATAAATAAAGTTATTACATTAAATAAAACTCAACGGAATAAGGAAGAGAACTTACAAAAGAAAAACAGAGAATTTACAAAACAAAACGGTTTATTGTTCAAGATACCCCTGACCTAACTTGAAAATAAATAGCAAATAAATAAATAAATGAAATTATGGAGTAACCATAGGTTTCTAATACGCCTAGCCCCTAGACTAGACACTAGCAAAATGAAACCTAAGCAAGGAAGCAATGACTCGTTCAAATGACTAGGTCACGGATCTCTCTTGTCATGCACCGATCTATCTCTACCTTTACCTTTACCTGAAAAACACGAGAGAAAAAAGGGTGAGTATATAAGTATACTACTGGGCCTACTCAATGATATGTTAGCCTTCCCATCGGGACACAGGCACACAAGATGTGCATAGCCTAATGAAAATGCTAACAGTCATGACACACCACTAGAACATATAATAGCAATATTCCATGACATAAGTGTAAACTTCCAGAAATTTCAACTAACCAACAGGCATAACAAGATATTTCATTCCAATTTAGGACTAATGGTAACACATGCTTGGACTCGAGGGCAAACTAGTAGTAAATCACTTATCTAAATTTGACACAACGAGAAATTTCAATGCAAGCACGAAAGCAAGGAAATCCACACACTCGAACGAACTGGCAACACTTCAAATGAGCAGTCTAACTTGGCCACACAATACAAATCACAGTAGCATAACCCATCCTACAAATGCATTGAAATTGCATCCACTTACCTAAGGGCACCAAACTGCCCCAAACGAACTTTCACTTTGTTTGGCAACTTCCTTCACCACCACTAGATTCTGAAATCAACCCAAAAAAAAAAAAAAAAAAAAAATCAGGGGTAAGGATAGCCTTGGCCCAATACAACCAATGGCAATGAGTTACTAAAAGAACCCGAAACTTACCCCCAAACGGAAAGATCAGACGGAACCAACCAAGATCCGACGACAACCGGAATTGTCCGCGTTAGGACTGGCAGACGGCGCTTGGGTTAGGCTTGCGGCTGGCAAACTCGGCAAGACGCGGCTGGTGGAGGCAGAAGTTGAGCGACAAACGGCACTGACCTGTGTGGACAAGCGGCTAGGCGTGCGGCTGGGACCTGGGGTGGAACGCACAAAACTGAGGGGAGGGAGAGACCTGACGTGCGGTGGACGTCGAATGAGATGGAGGCGCGGCTACGAGTCGCCGGTGGCCGAACTTCACAATGGTGCGAACAAAAATGGGAAAGAAAAAGAAGTGACGGCGTCGAACGGCTGGACCAGGGGAGGGTTTCTTCTCTCTTTTCGTTTCCTTTGGCACGTTTTCCAATAACCTTTAAGTAATTATAAATAATACATATATAAACAAATACCATTTATTTCTTTTAACCCTAACCCTAACCCTTCAACTTTATCAGGTCCAAAAAGAAAGAAAAAAATCCCAATAGATTATGTTGGGTGAAAATTTTAGTTTTAAAATTAAGAGGAAACCAACATTTGGTTGGAAAATCCCACATTGGAAAAGTTTGCTTTGGAAGTCTCCCTTATGTACTCCAACCTTGAGCTTCCAGTCAGGCAAGGCGAGTGTGTGATTATTATTTTTTATTTTATTTTTAAATCGAAAAAAGAAAAGTGCTCCTTACAGCGAGTCATCCGCGTGAGTCCAAGTCGTTTGTGCGAGTTCGAGTCTTGCACGTTCTGAGGCTCTCCGCCTCTTTCTCACTCTACCGTTCCACGATGAAGGCCTATAAAAGGCGTGGCCTTCACCAGTTCATTCACACAATTTTTTCACTCTCATTCGAGTGTTCTCCTTTCCTCTCCTACTCTTCCATTGTCCGTTCTTCGAGTAGTAGGTTAGAAAGAGTGTGTGTTCCGATTGGTAATGGTGCATTTTCGATCGGGTTTCTTTGGCTGTTTTATCCTGGGGATGACATGGCGATATTCCAGACCTGCATGAACACTTAGGAAGAGCCGCGAAACGTCTTAAAGAGAGCGAACTCCACGAATTAGCCTATAACGAGTTTCTGTTATGCAGATTTTATTCTTTTCTTGATCGTCATGTCTCGACTGTTTGTTGTTTGTCGTTTTGAGGGTCTTACCGTTTTCAATAATTTAAGACGTCTGTACCGGCACATCACTAATGGCCCTCACTAGCAACAACGACGTTATGATATCTAATCTCAACCATCCATTCCGCTTCGAAGGAGCGAACTTCAAACGATGGAAGCAAAAGATGTTGTTCTTTCTCACTGTCAAGAAAGTTGCCGAAACTTGTACCAGAGGTAAGCCGATCATCCCTTTAGAAGAACCAACTGAACAACAAAAAAAAAAGAAGTTGTTGACTGGGAAGACAAAGACTTTCTTTGTAAGAACTTTATTTAAATGGTTTGACTGATGATCTGTATGACTATTACAATACAATGAAGACAACGAAAGAGGTCTGGGATGCCTTGCAAAAGAAGTACGACTCCGAGGAGGTCGGGTCAAAGAAATATGTTGTTAATCGTTATCTCAAGTTCCAGATGATGGATGAAAAATCCGTGGAGGCCCAGACCCTTGAATTTCAGAAGATAGCCCATGAGATAATTACTGAAGGTATGCCTCTAGACGAACAATTCCAAGTTGTTGTTATTGATGAACTACCCCCCTTTGTGGAAGGACTTTAAGAACACTTTGAGGTATAAGACCAAGGAGTTCTCCTTGGAGAGTCTTATCACCCGACTAAGGATCGAGGAGGAAGCTCAGAAGGAGGACCAGAGGGAGGAGGTGAACGCAGTACCTGAGAAACCCGCCTTTGTTGTGGTAAAATGAACATTGAGCCAAATGATCCAGTAAACCAATAGTAAAGCCTATAGGTTCTATGACTTAATGAACCAAGTGATCATTGAGTCAAATGATGCCGACTTCTTTGAAGATAAATTTCCTTTTAAATCAAGGAATAGTGGGGGCTCGGGATCAAATGGTCTAACCCTAGTTTGAAATCCTAATCCTAGGGAGGAAACCGACCCAGAACTAGAAGAAGCAAAAGGGCTAGAACCGCCAAAGATTTCGGAAATGACTTTCTGACCTATAATGTAGAAGAAGATCCTCAAGATCTGAAAGCTGACCTGTCCTCAGTAGATGCCAACCTATGACAAGAAGCCATAAATGATGAGATGGACTCACTTGAGTCAAATAGTACTTTGCACTTAGTAGATCTACCCCCAGGCTGCAAGGCAATATGATGCAAATGGATCTTAAGGAGAAAACTTAGACTTGATGGAACTGTTGATAAATTTAAAGCTAGGTTAGTACGAAAGGGCTTTAGACAAAGAGAAAACGTAGATTTCTTTGATACTTTCTCATTTGTCACTATAATTACCTCAATCTGTGTACTATTCTCTCTCGCTACCCTTTATAACCTCGTAGTACATCAGATGGATGTAAAGATCGCTTTCCTAAACGATGAACTTGAAGAAGAGATTTACATGGAATAACCTGAGGTTTTGTAGTCCATGGTTAAGAAAATAAGGTGTGTAAATTAGACAAATCTCTCTATGTACTAAAACAAGCTCCTAAGCAATGACATGAAAAATTTGACGACCTTATCCTATCTAAAGATTTCAAGGTTAATGAAAGTGACAAATGCATCTACTATAAGTTTTAAAATAATCTCTGTAATATTTTGTGTCTATATGTAGATGATTTATTGATCTTTGGGTCGAACTTGCACATCATAAATGATGTGAAATCAATATTAAGTGCAAACTTTGACATGAAAGACTTAAGAGAAACTAGTGTAATCTTAGGCATAAAAGTGAATAGGTCTGAAAAGAGAATTTCTTTGGATCAATCTCACTATATAGAAAATATTCTAAAGAAATATAATTACTTTAATTGTAAACCAGCCTGTACTCCTTATGACCCTAGTGTCAAGTTGTTCAAGAACACTGGTGACAGTGTTAATCAATCTGAGTATGCGAGCATCATTGGCAGTCTTAGATACCCTGCTGACTGCACTAGGCCTGACATAGCTTATGCTGTAGGATTACTCTGTAGGTTTACAAGCAGACCTAGTAAAGAGCATTGGAATGCTATAGAAAGATTCATGAGATACTTGAAGAAAACCTAAAACCTAGAATTGCATTATCAAAAGTTTTTCGCTATCTTGGAAGGGTCCAACGATGCTGTCTGAAACTTTTTTTCGGATGATTCAAAGGCTACAAGTGGCTATATCTTTAATATAGCATGCAAAACTGTCTCTTAGAAGTCCAAGAAACAGTCTATTTTAGCCCAATCTATGATGGAGTCAGAAATGATAGCACTAGCGACAGCTAGTGAAAAAGCAGGTTGGCTTAGAAGTCTGCTATCAGAGATTCCTGTACGGGAAAAGTCGATACTAGCCATATTGATCCATTGCGATAATACTGTAGCAATCGCAAAAGTTCAAAACCGTTACTACAACAGAAATAGACGATAAATACTTCGTAAGCACAGTACCATTAGAAAGTTTCTCACTACTGGTGCAGTTAGAGTGGATCATATACGAACTGATGAAAATCTGGCAGATCCTTTGATGAAAGAATTGACCAGAGAAAAGGTGTTCAGAACATCAGAAAGGATGAGACTCATGCCTATAGAAAGATGAATCACGGTGAGGAAAACCCAACCAGTAGACTAGAGATCCCAAGAAACATGTTCAACGGGTAATAACTAATCACGAATGATATATATAGTGAATCATGCTAAACCAAACACATAGTTCCATTCCTATGACTTATAGTCTGAGCATGATATCTTGAAGCATAAGAAAGGTTGAACTCAGTTCTTAATGAGATCTATACTTGATGACAAATGGGGTACCTAGCTATAAGAGTACTCTTGATAGACTCACCTTGTGAATGTGGAAGTGAGGGCCGCTTCCTATGGAGTTTTAGGCAAACTCTCTAGAGCGTTCACTAAACCGGGATACACGTGCTAGGCTTTAAAGCACTGGCTTTCGTACTACACCTTAATGACACTCTGTGTGAGATGCTGTTAGAGATAGAGTTCAAAACCAAGTATTACTCTAGTATATTCTGAATCATCTATACTACGTAAAGGTTCAAATCGTAAGACACATTTTCTTATGCACAGTGTTGTATAAACTAAAATTGCTCGATGAAAAAATTTCTTTCTTTTTTGTTTAAATTTTCAAGTGGGGGATTGTTGGGTAAAAATTTTAGTTTTAGAATTGAGATGGAACCAAACTTTGGTTATAGAACCCCATATTGGAAAACTTTGCTTTGGAAGCCTCCCTTATGTACTCCAACCTTGAGCTTTGGGTTTTGGTCCCAAGGGGTACCCATATTTTGGAGGGAGTGAGGAGATAGACCAATGTGGGTTTGGTGGACGTCCCACACGCGCGCCGCCCCTGCCATCCATCTGTCCGGTCGGGTAAGGCAAGGCGCGACTGTGTGATTATTATTCTTCTCTTTAATAAAAATATTATTTTTCTAATTTTATTTTAAAATCGAAAAAAAAGTCCTCCCTTGCAGCAAATCATCCGCGCGATTCCGAGTCATCCTCGCGAGTCTTGCACGTTCTGAGGTTCTTCGCCTCTTTCTCACTCTACCGCTCCATGCTGAAGGCCTATAAAAGGTGTGAGCTTCAGTAGTTCATTCACACAATTTTTTCACTTCCATTCGAATGTTCTCCTTTCCTCTCCTACTCTTCCATTTTTCGTTCTCCGAGCAGTGGGTTAGAAAGGGTGTGTGTTTCGATCGGTAATGGTGTATTTTCAATCGGGTTTTTTTGGCTGTTTTATCCTAGGGATGACGTGGCAATATTCCACACTTGGGAAGAGCCGCGAAACGTCTTAACAAGAGCGAGCTCCGTGACTCACCCTATAACGAGTTTCTGTTTTGCAGGTTTTGTTCTTTGCTTGACCGTCGTGCGTTTGCTATTCTTCATTCTGAGGGTCTTGCCGTTTCCAACAATTTTAAGACGTTTGTACCACCACATCACTAATGGCTCACACTAGCAACAATGATGTTATGATATCTGACCTTAATCATCCATTCCGGTTCGAAGGAGTGAACTTCAAATAGTGGAAGTAAAAGATGTTGTTCTTTCTCACCATCAAGAAAGTTGTTGAAACCTGTACCAGAGATAAGCCAATCGTCCCTTTAGAAGAACCAACTGAACAAAAAAAAAAAGAAGAAGTTTTTGACTGGGAAGACAAAGATTTTCTTTGTAAGAACTTTATTTTAAATGGTTTGATTGATAATTTGTATGACTACTACAATACAATGAAGACAACGAATGAGGTCTGAGATGCCCTGCAAAAGAAGTACGCCGAGGAGGCCGGGTCAAAGAAATATGTTGTTAGCCGTTATCTCAAGTTCCAGATGATGGATGGCAATCCATAGAGGCTCAGTCCCATGAACTCCAGAAGATAGCCCACGAGATAATTACTGAAGGTATGCATCTAGACGAACAATTTCAAGTTGCTGTTATTATTGATAAACTGCCTTCTTTTGTGGAAGGACTTCAAGAGCACTTTGAGGCATAAGACCAAGAAGTTCTCCTTGGAGAGTCTTATCACCAGACTAAGGATCAGTAAGTAACCGAGGGTTAAGTTCCCATACTTAAACATTTTTCTCCTTTCAACTTATCCTTTACCTCAAACGCACAAATCCAATCTAACTTAAACATTTAACCCAATATTTTGCTTACTTAAACCATAGACATCATGAAAAAGGGGAAAGTGAGGTGCGGGTCTTACAAATATATATTAAATTATTTATTTAATTAAATCAAATTAATTAATGGGAGGGAATTGCAACTCCCTCCCCCTATTTTCTCTCCACTTTCATGTAACTGGAAAACAAGTTTTCCAATTTTGATCGTTTTCTTCTTGCAAAACAATTTTGGAAGATACAAAGGTGTTGTGTGAATTTTTTGCTTTCCTTTCTTCCTCTTAAAATTTCCCTCCTTCCTTCGAACCTCCAAAATCACCAGAGCTCTCACTCCTCCTAGACTCTCACCAGAGAATACGGAGATCGCTCTCGTGGTGGTGTTTGAAGTAATCATTGAAGATAGTCTTCAAAGGTAAAAGCTTTTGAAACCCTAATTTATTATTTTGAATTTTTTTAGCATGTTGTATGTTTTATAATTAAATGCATGATCGTTCTTTTTTCCTCTGTAAAATTTTCAATTCTAAAAAGTTGGGATTTGGGAGATCCGGTTCTGCTCAAGGGTCCCTTCAATGTGGATCCTTAAATTGGTATCAGAGTCAAGTTGTTTTGATCCCAAATTCCATTTTTTTAATTAATTTTATAGTTTTGTGGGTCTTTAATTGCTGCATTCTATTTTGATTGATGTGATGAATGTTTGTTTGATGAATGTGGTTATTATTAATGGATGTTTCAGGATAGGACATATAGATTTATGGCTTTATTTCTTTGCAAATATGTTTGTAAGGGCCCATGTTTTGGGGCATAATATTGCTATAGAGTATGTATTCATTTTGTTGAGTCGTTCGTGGGTTCCCTATTCGTTTCTTTGGAGTATTCGAGGTGGAGTTTGACATTTTTTTGAAGCAGTTCGAAGCAGCATTGTAGGCGACTGTGTTGCAGCATTGCAATGCTATTGCTTAGTGTTGTGAAGCTACGATGTGGCAGGTGAAAAGAAATTTCCGTAGCATGGCAACGCAGGGCATAATGTTGCGACGCTCTGGGGCGAAAATTTCAAGTGGTCTGGCTTCGGTTCGCGAGCGGTTCGTGGTCTGCTGGTCTAGTTTGGTCCGTGGGTTCTCTAATTTGGCGGTTTCTGGTTCTTTTAGACCAATTCCTAGGCTGGTTCGAGCAGTTCAAGGCCCAGTTCACTTGTTTTGAATTGATGGCTATTATTATTAATAGTTAGTTTTTTAAATTCCTTTTATGTGTCTTATCTCAGTCCATTAACTGTTATTATTAATATATATGTGATGTATGTTTTATGCTTAAATATATGTCATATTGTATGTCATATAAAATTAAATCCAACCATAGGTTATGCATTTAATTTCATGCATCATTTATATTATAAGTGTTATAATATATATATATATATACATGATTTTAATTAATATAGCATGCTCATGCATCATATAGTATAAATGTTATAATATATGCATGCATGCATTAATAACATATACATACATCATTTATATTATAAAAGTTATAATATATAGTATGAATGTATGTTTATAGTATGTTATTAATAATTTCATTACCTTAGTGTATGTAATTGTTATGTATGTTAGTAATGAAATTGAAATTTCATGAAACATGATAATACCTTAGATTAATTTATAATTGTTATAATTAACTAAAGTATGTCAAGCATGCAATGTATGATTTTTAATTATTTCATTTCTTTATAATTGTTATAACTAAATGAAATTAGAATTAAAATCAATAATTAAGAGTTGCTTGTAAACCTTAGGTTATAATCATCTTTTAAAATTGTTTTAAAATATGATTCACATAGACCTAAGATCATGTTTCTAATGAGATTAGAAATCTAAGTTTAATTTTTTAATTAGTTTAAATTGATTCTTAATAAAAGATTAACAATGTAACAAATATATCTATAAGGGACCTTTTGTCTAAGGTGGGATATTTAAGTTGACGGAAACGTAACACCCCTACCTGGGTACTTACCTGGAAAGATGAAGTAGATAGATTTTTTACATGCATGCAAGTTTGATTAAGGACTATTAGAGTTTACTAAAGAGTTTAATAGACCTTAATCAAAATTGTTTAACTATTCAAAGGCAAGTGTTGTTTTTTGGACAAATTTAAACAATCACTTAGACAAAATCAGTAGTCGGATATTCCTAAATTAATTAACCCTAGGTAAAACACTCAGTGGGAGGAAAACGGGGTATGTGATATTTCATTTTATCCTCTTCACGTTTCTCCTTAAAGTTCACACCGTGAGGTCTATACTTGGCCTCGAGGCACCATGGGTGTCCCCCTATGGGTGGCATTTGTATAGATCAATATCAAGGTGAATGGAGAGAGTGTTTATAGTAAGTGGGAGCGGGATGTGTGACGATACATCCCTCGGTCTCTCTCATTAGATTGAAGTAAAGTGTCATGCATGGCCTCGTGGCACCATGGGTGTCTCCCTGAAGGATGGCATTTTTGCATGACGCTTTATTCAATCTCCATAATTGGATAGCGTTGCTTTAGTTTCATGTCCAAATTGGTTTTTCTCTACGATTTACTCATTGGGGCGGAACTCTAGAACATAAAATGAGGGGTCACATTTACAAGATTTGTTAAGCAAGTTAATAAATTCTGGACCGAACAGTGGTGATTGTTAGTTATAGTGACAAAGTGTTGTTTCTGTATAATGGTTGAGAATGTCTCATTTCAGTAAAAGGGCACTTGATCACCCTAAGGTGACTTTTGTCCTACCTCACTGAGACATCAATGCAAAATAGATGTCACTTAAGGTACATTAGACTAGTTTGCTAAACATGATTGGTTGTCTTGTTGGTTTAATACAAATAAACTAATTACAAATAATTTGTATGTTTTAGCAAGTTTATTTCAATGGCTACTGCTATTTTAAATTTGCTTGCCACTGATGAGTTAATGGGCGAAAACTACATTTCATGGAAAAACATGATCAACACAATTTTAATCATCGATGACCTTCGTTTCGTGATGAAGGACTGTCATCCCACTCCAACTCCAAATGCTGCTCGAAATGTTCGAGAAGGAGACGAGCGTTGGACACGGGTAGACGAAAAGGCCCGAGCATATATCTTGGCTAGTCTTTCTAAAATCTTGGCCAAGAAGCATGAGCCAATGCTCATAGCCCGTGAGATCATGGAGTCCATAAAGAGAATGTTCAAACAACCGTTCATACAACTCAGGCATGACGCTCTCAAACACATCTTCAATGCTCGTATACAAGAAGGGGCATTTATTCGAGAACATGTTTTCAACATGATGGTCCACTTCAATTTATGGAGATGAATGGGTCTGTCATCAATAAAGCTAGCCAGGTTAGCTTCATTTTGAAATCTTTACCTGAAAGTTTCCTTCATTTCCGTAGCAATCCAATTTTGAACAGGATTGACTACAATCTAACCACCCTCCTCAACGAGTTAGAGACCTTCCAGTTCTTGATGAAAAACAAGGGACAGAAGGGTGAAGCAAATGTTGCTTCATCCTTTAAAAAGTTCCAGAGAGGTTCGACCTCTAGGACAATGTATGTACCTTCTTCCTTTGGCAATAAAAAGTGGAAGAAGAAGAAAGGTGGAAAGGGAAAAGCTAACCCATTGGCTGCTGCTCAAAAGAAAGCCAAGGCTATAAAGGGAATCGTTTTCCATTACAACCAAGATGGGCATTGGAAGAGAAACTACCTCAAATACTTGGCAGAAAAGAAGAAGTCCAAGCAAGGTAAATTTGATTTGCTTATATTGGAAACATGTTTAGTGGACAATGATGATTCTGCTTGGATTATAGATTTTGGCGCCACTAACCACGTTTGTTCTTCATTTCAGGGAATTAGTTCCTGGCGACAACTTGATGCCGGTGAGATGATGATGCGGGTTGGAATTGGGCACATCGTCTTGGTTTTGGCAGTAGGAGGTCTCCAGTTGTCTTTACAAAATAAATTCATTTTATTATAAAATGTATATGTAGTTCCTGGTTTAAAAAGGAACTTAATTTCTGTAAAGTGTTTACTTGAACAATCATATTGCATTAATTTTCTTGTAAATAAAGTGTTTATTTCTAGTAATGGTGTCAATATTTGTTCAGATGAACTGGAAAATAATTTATATGTGCTAAGGCTGATAGCTACTAAAGCCTTACATAACACCGAGATATTCAAAACTGCAGTAACTCAACATACAAGACTTAAAATTTCTCCTAAAGAAAATGCTCAACTTTGGTACCTAAGACTATGACACATTAATCTCAATAGGATTGAGAGATTGGTGAAGAATGAATTTCTGAGTGAGTTAGAAGAAAATTATTTACCTGTGTGTGAGTCATGCCTTTAAGGCAAAATGATTAAAAGACCTTTTACTGGAAAAGGTCATAGGGCCAAAAAACCTCTAAAGCTAATATATTTAGACCTTTGTGGTCCAATGAATGTAAAAGCTGAAGGAGGTTATGAATATTTCATCGCTTTTACTGATGATTATTCAAAATATAGGTACATTTATTTAATACAACATAAGTCTGAATCTTTTGAAAAGTTCAAAGAATTCAAGGCCGAAGTTGAAAATGTATTAAGTAAAACAATAAAAACATTTCGATCTGACCAAGGTGGAGAGTTTATGGATCTAACGTTTCAAAACTATTAAATAGAACATGGAATTGTATTACCTTTTTTTCTCTATTTTTTAGACTTGTGGTGGTGGTTATGGGAGATGAGATCTTCTTCTTCTTCATCTTCACAGAGAAGGTTAGTGTGTGTGTTCTTATAGATCTCCCTGTAAAAGAAAAACTCCTCTCCAAAATTTTTTCCCCTCTTGCTAAAATATCAAGAGCCCATACCTCATGTGATTCTCAACCCCTACAGAGAATATGGAGATCTCACTTGTGGTGGTGCCCTTCTTGAATTGTTGTAAGTTTTTGGAAGATTGGTTGTTCGCGGTTGTTCATGACTGAAGAGGAGGAAATTCGTGAAGGTATCAGTTTTTCAAGGGTAAGTCTTTCTTTAAACCCTAATTCTTTTTCTCCTTCTTCTTTGCATACTATAAATTTTTTGTTTTTTTCCATAATCTTTAGTTCTGTAAATTTTATTTTACGTAAAATTAAAAATGGGGAATAATCCCCGCTTCCACAATGGAACTTCAACGTTTCTTATATAACCTATAGTTTTTATATTGTATCAAATACAATATAACCTATAATTTGAATTCTTTCAATAATGCGTGGATTTAATATAAATCAAATTTATATTAAATTTAGTTATATGAATCTAATTCACATAATTAATATTTGAATTATATTCAAATATTTAATTCCTCTCAAAATAAACTTTATATTATAATATATCAAATATATTATATTAATTATATCACAAATAATTAATTTAAATTAATTATATCATATATAATTAATTCCCTCAATTAATTTGAACAATTCAAATTAATCCAAAATTAATTTTCAATCATCCTTTTTGAGCTAGAGAGGGGACCTTATGGACATGTAGATTGAAGCTATAATTGGTACTTGGATAATTAATTAAACTTCTTTAATTAAATTATTCAACATCCATTAACTGCCGCTCACTCCACTGAAGACCGACAGTTGCGCTCCTCGCACTACATATATATTTTTGTGTCCATTGGATATAACTAGTCAACAGTGCGATGACCCTTCACAAATTGCTTGAAAGTACAGTTGGGCCAAAATTACTATTTTGCCCTTATAGTTGCATCTAACTCCTTAAGACCAAACCCTCTCGAGCCATGAGAGAGTGTGGTGCCACATTGTTCAAGCCTCAGAATCAGTCCTTAAGGGAGCAATCTATCTACTTACCACGTCATTAGGGAATGAGCAAATTCCATCTAGTGTAGGTGTGTTCCCGGCTCCCTAATTAGACGAATCCCCAAAATGATAGGTTTATTGAATCGGCGATCTAGCCAATCTCACCCAAACAAATCAAAGGATCACTTTCATAGGCAAGAGTTCACAACTCACTTAGGATTCAAGTCATGTCACCTATGGTCATCCTGGTGAAATGTATTATAAACAGTGTTATATAATGAGACTATTCATTTCGTGGTCCAGTCTTATAAAAACCCCTTTGTATAGAACATCCCTGCTCAAATGTCTCTACATGAATGATCAGGATCAGATTAATTGTAGCGCTTTACAACAATTGTAACATCTACAAACGCGTCATATTTGTAATGTCACCAGTGTTGAGATTGGTGCCCTAAATCTCGTAGTGTCCTATAGTGTGTAAACATTGTATGAACAAACTCTTATGTGATTAATAATATACGATATTTTTTATTCACTTTGTCCATAAGATATGTGATATTTTAGTTGCATTAACCACAAACCAATAAATTAACATCCAAGGTTATCATTGTAACTTAAATATGCATGTGGAGACATATAGGTGGATCATGTTTTAGTGATAATCTAAATGGTCTGTAGTAGATGGATAAGACTGGGTACCTTATCCTGGTGATACTACGAGTATGACCCACTTTGTAGGGGTTACAAGTGTTGTAAAGTGCTACAAATGATATGATCCTAATTATTCATGTATTAGACATGCGAGCGAGGATATTCTATACAAAGTTTAGTCTCATTATATAACACCATTCATAATGGAGACTTTTATTTCACCAAGAGAACCATAGGTAACTAACCTTAATCTTGAGTGAGTTGTGAACTCCTGCCTATGAGAGTGGTCATTTGATTTGTATGGGTGAGAGTAGCCAGACCGTCGACTCAACAAGCCTACCATTTTGGGGATTTTTCTGATTGGGGAGCTGGGAACACAACTACACAAGATGAAATTCACTCTTTTCTCGAATCAGGGATAAGTAGATAAATTACTCCCTTAAGAGTTGATATCGAGTCTTGAACAATATGACGCCACACCCTTTCCTGGTCCGAGAGAGGTTTAGTAATAGTGGGACTATGATCTATTGTTCATTAGAGGGATCAGTGGTACTTAAGAAGTTAGATGTAACTACATGGGCAAAACAATAATTTGGCCAGTTGTACTTATGACTAATTTGTAAAGGGTCATCGTACTGTTGATTGATTATACCCAATAGACACAGAAATATATCTGTAGTGCAAAGAGTGCAACTCTTGATCTTTAGTAGAGTGTCCAACAGTAACGGATTATGGATAATGTAATTAAAGAGTTTAATTAATTATTCATGTACTGTCGGAGCTTCAAGCTACAAGTCCATAAGGTCCCCTTGGTAGCTCAAAAGGATTTCGTTGAGAATCAATTTTTGAGTTAATTTTAATTGTTCAAATTAATAAGAGAGAATTTAATAATATATGATATAATAAAATTGATTCAATTATATATAATATAAATGTTATAATGTATTTGATATATTATAATTTATTTGGAGGAAATAAATATTTGAATGAGATTCAAATAGTTATTAAATTTAATACAAAAACGATTTATATTAAATGTCATAAAATAGCGAAAAAAGAACTATAGTTTATATTGTATATAATACAATATTAAACTTATAAATTATGTGTTATATTTAATATAACATACAGTTTAATATAAATAAGATATGATAAGTTAGTTATCATATTTATTTATATTAATTTTATTATTTTTTCCTATTTCTCTCCAACCACCTTAGTGGGTGGTTAATTAGTTTTTGTGGCAATTGGAATAAATGAAAAATAGTTTTCTTTTCTTCCATACGGTCCAGAAACACTACACGATTGAAGGCCATTTACTATACGATAGAGAAAAGAACATAATCGTTATGTGTCTTCTCCAATCTTCTTCCTCCTTCAAACTTAAACTCACCCTCCTAACCAAAATAGTCAGAGCCTACAACTCCTGGACTCTCACCCTGAGTATACCGAAAGCTCCTCATGGTTGTGTCTTTTGTTTTGGTTTGAGATTTCTTGAAAAGGATCTTCAAGCTTGTTGCTATTTTTTTAGTTCATGACAGTTCGAGGTTTTACACGAAAAAACGTTCTTCAAAGATATAATCTCTTGAACTCTTTTTCTTTATAAAAAGCATATTGTGATTTATTTAAGAATGCATATCTTGTATGTTTACTGTAAATTTGTTTTTTGATCAAAATAGAATTTGGATGATCTGCTTCTGCTCAAGGATCTCTTTAAAATAAGTTCCTTCAATTGGCATCAGAGCCAAATTAACATTATGATTCCAAATTCCATTTAAATTTGTATTGAAATCGTTTACAGTAGTGGTGGGTTTTAAGTTATGCATTGCGTTTAAATGTTAAATGTATGTGGATGGTTGTTGATGGATGTTTTGGGGTAGTAATCTTTGTTTATGGCTTTCTATTTAAATTACAAAGTCAATTTGTAAGGGCCCCTGCGTTTTTTTGGCATTAAACTTGCAATCGAGTTTGTATTAATTTAGTTTTGAGTCGTTCGTGAAGCTTTAGAAGAAAGCTTGCAGTGCGTTTCGATGGAGAAGACGAAACGGTGGCCACATCGTGTAGCTAGAGCTAAACGATCGTTTAGATTTTGTTATGCATTCGTGTAGAGTTTTCTACACGATCATGTAGCATCTGCTAAATAATTGCATAGCAAATGCTCGTGATCCTATAGAGTTTGCTACACGATTGGTTGCATTGGCTACATGATCGCATAGGTGCTCAATGGGTAGACGATCGCACAGTATATGGTACTTGACGCAAGGCTTGCATGCTAAACGATCGTGTAGGCTAACATGTTCATTGCATAGTCATTAGCTACACGATCGCAAATATACGATACTCAATGCTCACTACACGATTGTGTTTTGTTAGCTACACGATCACATGGTATGCGATACTCAATGCATGTTGCACGATCGTATAGACTTTCATGTTCATCGCATAGTTAAAAGCTACACGATCGAATATATACGATAGTTTATACTCGACGCCTCGTTACTTGATGATCAAGATTTTGCTATACGATCAAGCTGCAAGGGTTCTTGGTGGAGCAGTTCGTGGCGAGCGGTTCAAGACCCGTTATCGAAACTAAACGAAATTTGAGAAATAATTAGTGTTTAAATATGATTTAAATATTAATTAAATTAATTTCATTTTAATGGAATTTGTTTTATTAATTTAATATTAGATATTAAATTATTTTTTTAGTTTTATTTAAAAATTAATTAATTGAATTAATTTTATAAAACTAATAAATAAAATTAAATAAGTTTAGTTTACAAAATATGATTTTGGAAATCATTTTTGGAAAACTTTTTGAAAATTGTTTTTCAAAGTGGAGATTTCCAAAATGTTGGAAATCTCCACTATGTATTCAACTTCTTTATTCACTTCTCCATTTTCTCCATTGAGTAGGAGTTGCCCTCTATGCCAACCATGAATTTACAAGGTGAAAGCTCTATAAATTGAAGTGCTGAAATGAATTATGATTCATGCTTACAAGAACTTCAAAAAGAAACTTCGAGAAATCACCAAACCCCCTTTATATTTTATATACTTCCAGCTCAATTTAGTGTTTCCACTAGACAATCCTTGCAAGTGAATAGTAAAGAAGATCTTGGTGGTTGTCTATGTACTTGAAGATTGAAGCTCTTTCATGTGAGACTTAAAGAAGATATTTCAAAGGTATTGTGTTCAGCAAACCTTCTTCTGTAAAAGTTACTTTGAAGCATGCTATAAACTCAAATTAAGAAGTTAATTCTGTTTTTTCCTCCACTGCACGTTAATATACTCTAACAATATGGCCAAAGAATCCTTAGAGTTAATACATTCGGATCTCTATGGTTCAATGAATGAAAAAGTTCAAGGAGGATATGAATATTTCATCTCTTTTATAGATGATTCTTCAAGGTATGGTTACTTATCTAATGGGGCATAAGTCTGAAGTTATTGAAAAATTCAAGGAGTTTAAGGTTGAGGTTGAAAACCTATTAGGTAAAACTACAAAAACACTTCAATCTAATCGAAGTGGAAAGCATATGGATAAAAAATTCCAGAATTATATGATAGAACATGGAATTCAGTCCCAACTCTCAATTCCTGGTACACCTCAGCAAAAAGGTGTATGAGAAAGGAGAAATATAACCTCTTTAAACATGTTTCGTTCAATGATGAGCTATACTTAGTTGCCTAGCTCGTTTTGGGGTATACAGTAGAGACTACAACTTACATCCTGAACAATGTTCTCTCAAAGAGTGTTTCTAAAGAACCTTTCGAGTTATGGAGGGGGCGTAAACCTTGTTTGTGCTACTTCAGGTATTGGGGTCGTCGAGCACACGTGCTTGTAATAAATCCTAAGAAACTGGAACCTTGTTCAAGGTTGTGCCAATTTGTTGGTTACCTAAAAGAAAAAAGAGGTGGTCTTTTTATGTCCCACAAGGAAATAAGGTATTTATATTGAAAAATGCTATTTTCTTAGAGAAACACCACATGAGGGATCACAAACCACGAAGTAAGTTAATATTAGGAGAAGCTACTAAAGAGTCAACAAGAGTTGTTGATGAAGCTGGTCCTTCAACAAGAGTTGATGAAGGAGATAGTTCTTCATTGTTGAGAATGCCTCGACACAGTGGAAGGATTGTATCACGACCTAACCGCCATTTGGGTTTAATTGAAACTCAGATCATTAGGTCTTGTTGACAGTATCAAGAAACAAGAACTTGTGGAAATAAAATGCATTCCCTATATTGTTTAAATAGAAGTCCACTGTATACAAATATGTTTACAGCGATCTTTTCAGCTAAAGTGTTTGAGGATCACCTAGTGAGACTAGGACTACGGGTTGTATAACTTAGGGCAAGTGGGAGAAAAACCATGGGTATGTGATACCTAAAAGCAAACCGTGGGTATGTGATTCCTTAATTTATTGTATTTTTCTCTATAAAACTCAAAAACTCAATGTATTCATATATATGTTACCACTGGAGTTTTAGTCCAAGTGGGAGTGTTGGGTTTTATGTCTTAAAACTTATGGTTTGTAAACAATAAACTTATTCTGTAAATCAATAAAGTTGTTATTGAAGTTTTGATTCAATAAATTTGTTATTGAATATATGAATTATTTATTTCATTTTAGAAATAAACCCAATAAACTAAAAGATCCATGACTATTACACAAGTACTTGAACTTTATGTGGAGACATAAGAGTGGATCAGGGGTAAATAGTCAAAATGATCTATAGTATACGAATAAGGTTGGGTACTTTATTCTGATAACACTATTGGATGTGGCCCACTTTGTAGTTGTTACAATGAATTGTAAAGTGTTACAACGAAGTGATCTTGATTCATTCATGTGATGACATGAGGAGTAGGGGCGTTCTGTGCAATGAGTTTGCGTAAGATCGGACCAAGAAATAAGTCACTCTTACTTTATAACGTTGTTTATTGTTTAAGACTGATTGTTTCATAGCAATGACCTAGGTAACTTGTCCTTAATCCTAAGCTATCTATGAATTCCTATTTATTTGGAATTATCCTTAGATTTGCATAGGTGGGGGTTGACTTAATAGCACTAGCTAAATAAGGCTCCCATTTCAGGAGTAAGACCGGGTAGATAGCTGGGGACATAGAGTGCAAGATGGAATTCACTCATACCCGCTTTTAGGGATAGTGAAGGAACTCTTATACAAGAGTACATATGAGCAGAAGTGGATCTTTCCAATTCATTGTGAAAAAAGTTCCACATATACATTCAATCATACAGATGTGCATTCATAATGCTAAATTACTGGTATGCTTTAAGGATCAATAAATAAAAGACCGAGAGATCATACCAGTTGAATACTTTTCTTCACACTTTTGCTGGAACGGTAAGCTATCATTGAACAACTCACAATCATCTACCTCGAACAGTCTCCACAAGAACAGAAGGAAACGGGGACGACACCACCACTCGGAACCCTTAGTATTCTCGGAGTGAGAATCCAAATGATGGGCTTTGTTCGGATTTGGTAGAGGGGAGGAGGAAGGGAGATCATATACAATGATCAAGCAAGTGGGAGAAAGGCTCGTCTATTGTATAGACAAAATGCTTGATCGATTAGGTTAAGTATACGATCGTGTAGGAAAAGGTAAGCGGTCGTCTATACGATCATGTAGGAAAAAACTAAGCGATCGTTTATACGATCATTTAGAAAAACTCATGCGCTAAACGATTGTTTAGTAAAAGGTAAACGATCGTTTAGTAAATAGCGCGCGCGGGTGTAAGCATTAAGCGATCATTAAACACTATCATATAGGTAAGCGATCGTTCAGCACTATTGTATAGGCTTTGATTTTACTAAGTGATGACACACTTTGACACTATCTGCCCAATAATGCTTAACACATTGTGAGCTATTTAAGTATCTCAAAGCCATTCTTTATCTTACTCATCCGTTATGAAAACAGAAGAGACGTCGGTCAATTATCCTATAACTGTCCAATTAATGATAATAAATATAATCACATTATATTCATAACCTATGGTTATGAATATAATGTGATTATATTTATATCCAATTTCCTCTAAATAATGTATCTCATACATAAAGTTAATTATATCATATATAATTACTAGTTCAATTATATCATATTTAATCGAACTCCCTCTTGTCAATTTGAACCTTTCAAACTGACCCAAAAACTGATTCTTAACTAGCATCCAAGCTACCAAGAGGACCTTATGGGCCTATGGCTCAAAGCTCCAACGGTACGTGAATAACTGACTAGACTCTTCAGCCACAATATCCACCATTTGTTAACTGCTAAGTATTCCACTAAAGATCGACAGCTGAACTCTTCTTACCATAGATATGTTTCTATGTCCATTGGATATAACCAATTATCAGTATGATGACCCTTCACAGATGCTCGTAAGTACAACTGGATCAATTTACCATTTTGCCCCTTGTTGTTACATCTTACTTCTTAAGTACCACTGATCCCTTTAATGAACAATACAACATAGTCCTACTTTAGAGAACGAGTGAACTCCATCTTGTGATGTTGAGTTCCCAGCTCCCAAATCAGACGAGTCCTCAAAGTGGTAGGTTTGAGTCGGCGCTCTGGCCACTCGGACCTATGCAAATCAAACGACCTCCTTCAATGGCAGGAGTTCCCAACTCACTCAGGATTGAGGTCATGTTACCTTTGGTCATCCTAGTGAAGTGAAGTCTCTGTCATGAATAGAGTTATATGACAAGATGTTAACACTTCATGGTCAGGTCTTATACAATCTTTTTGTATAGGACGCCTCCGTTCGCATGTCCCCTACATGAATGATCAAGATCAGACCATCTATGACAAGTCATAACACTTGTAACTATTCCACAAAACGGGCCGCATCCGTAGCGTTACCAAGATAAGGTTTTCCTCCTATATCCATATACTACAGACCATTTTGGTTGTCACTTAAGACATGATCCACTTGTATGTCACCACATACATGCTTAAGTTACATAAAGACAACCAGGGATTTTAAGTTTATTGGTTTGTCATAAAGCAAATAAAACATCTAAATGTGCAAAGTTAAGAAGTGAAGTAAATATCATATATTATACATCACAAGCATTTATACAAAATGGATTTACAAACTACAGGACACGAGACTTTAGGCCATCAACCCCAACAGATAGTACAGAGATTATTCCCTTAAGTGCTGACTCCGGGTCTTGAATAAGGGGCCCCACCCTCTATTGGCCCGAGAGGGATATAGTTTGTTGATTGGATCACAAACAAATTGTTCATTAGAGGATCAGTGGAATTTAAGGAACAAGAGGTAATCTCGAGGGTAAAACTGTTGTTGACCCAATTGTTATTACGAACAACCTGTGAAGGGTTAACTTACTAATCATGGTTATATCAAGTGGACTCAATATATCAATAGTAAGGGGAGTGCAACTAGTGGGCTTTAATGGAGAGACCAGATAGTTAATAAATGGGGTTAATCCGGTGTAAAGAGTTTAGCCAATTAATCTCGGATTATTGGAGCCCATGATCTATAAGTCCATTAGGTCCCCCTACTAACTCACAAATGGAACAAGCCTTAAAATAGCGTGATAAGTTAATTTGAATTGTTCAAATTTCAATAAAGGGAATTAGTGATTATATTTGATATAATTACACGTTCAATTATGGAATTAAACAAAATTGGAGAATTGATTAATATTTAAATATGATTTAAATATTCAATTCATGAATAGGGATTCATAGTAGTGGAATTGGTGATAAATTAATTTAACAGAATTAATTAATTTTTTAATTAATTATTAATTATTAATTTTATTAGAGAAATTAATTATTGAATTATTTTTTGTAAAATTAATAAAATTTCCGTTTTAATTAAACAATTAAAATTTAAAATAGTTTTTATTTTGAAAATTAGTTTCAAAATGAAAAAGAAAATTGGACAATTGGAAAATCTCAAATGTGGGATTTTCCCACTATTCAAGCACATATCTTAGTCACCCTTCCACTCCCAATTGACAGCTCAAATTCAAGTAGGAGCTAGTTTTTCTTCAGGCTTTCATATTGCATAAAGCTCCTACATAAAAACACTTAGTTTTAAGTGGAATTATGCATGCAGAAGATTGGATTTTGCTGAAGTTTGAGTGTTGAAGAAGGATTCTTCATTTTTCAGAAAACCAGTTTTCTTCCTCCTCTCAATTCTCTAAATGCTTGCTTGTTTTGAGTCCCACAACTCAATCTAAAGCTCCTAGAGGATAGTAGGGAAGCTTTAGTAGTAGTCCACAACCAGAATTCGAGAGGATAGCAGTTGATTATCAAGTTTGTAGAATATATTCAAAGGTATGTTTGAAACCCTTTTATCATTTGATGAGCATGCTTACTTTAGAGCTAAAATTGATGAATTAGAGTCCTTAATGATTATGTTTTCTATCGCTGCACATTTATAAAAACTAACACTCAAGAAGTTGAGGATATGAGACCTATTCTCTACGATTTAGTTGTGGACAACTTAATGTATGCTATGCTCTGCACTAGGTCTGACATATGTTATAGAGTGGGAGTATATTGCATGTGAAGCAGCTAAGGAAGCAGTTTGGCTTAGGAAGTTCCTAACAGATTTGGAAGTTGTTCCAAATATGGACTTGCCCGCTACATTATGTTGTGACAACAGTAGGGTAATAGCCAACTCAAAAGAACCTCACAACCATGAACGAGGGAAGTACATGGAGAGGAAGTATCACCTGATATGGGAGATCGTGCAACAAAAAGATGTGATCGCCACCAAGATCGCTTCGAAGCACAACATCACCAATCAATTTATGAAGACCTTCTCGACTAAAGTGTTCGAGAGTCATCTAGAGAGTCTAGGTCTGCAAGACATGTATATAGTATAATCTAGGGCAAGAGGGAGATGTGTAATGGGTATAAGGATGCTCTAGTTTATTATATATGTATATTTATTTTTCATGTAATGTACATTATACATTTGACATTTCCAGCTTTGGATTATTTATTGTATATGCATCCCACTGACTAAAGTTTTAGTTCAGAGGTATAAAAGGAAATACTTGGAGAAGATTGTAATGACCAAAATTTCCTATTGAGCTATAGAACGCTACTTTGTGCATACATAGGTTTGACAACAAACTTCTTAAGGAAAAATTTCCTATTAAATCTTTTATTTCATTTAAAAAAGGCTCAATAACGAAATCCTGAAAACATCATTCGCGATACCCCTAGCCCAAATTTAAAATAAATATCAATTAAACAAGTTATTAAATGAAATAAAGAAAGATTCATAAATTTTAAAATGCAAGATTCCTAAATATGACCTTATCAAAAGAAACCTAAGTGCGGACGCGATAACATGTCCAAATGGCTGGGTCACAGATCCCTCTTGTCATTCGTTGGTCTATCTTTTAATGAACTCTTAACAAAGAGAACCAATGAGCGGAAGCAAATAGTTCCAAATCCTATTGTGAAAGAACGTGAACATTTACATTCTAAAAACACAGTTATGCATCAAATCTAAATTACAGCATGTTTCAACAAGAAAATACAAGAGATCGAGGGAACATACCCATGAAGAACCTTTTCTTCTCGTACTTCCTCGATCCAACAGCACGAACGTAGCACGAGCAAATCCAACGAACAACACAAACTGGTGAATACTCGATCACAATTAAGTTAAACTCGATACTCAACCCTCGAATGCAAACTCGACACTACCACGAGATTTCCTTGGTATTCTCGGTGTGAGAATCCAGGAGGTGTGGGCTCTGTATGGATTTGGTAGAGAGAATGAGGAACTATACGATCGAGTAAGTGGGAGAATCAAGAAGCTTATCGCCTAAACTTGGATACTCGATCGTTGAGTAACGAGAAACTATCGTCTACCAAACACTCAATGCTTGATCGTTTATCTCTCAAGGCTATCGAATAGCTATCTGCCTTATGCGCGATCGATTATGAAAAAATGAAAATCATTTTCATTTTATCCATCAGTTATGAAAAATTGAATACAACTTCCCCCTAAGTCGGTTATTAGGAGAAAAAACTGAAATCCAATTATCTTATAATTGATTTAATTATAAATAAATATAATAACTAATTTATCATATTATATTTATAACCTATAGTTTTAATATCACATCATATGTAATATATAAACTATAGCTCTTTTTTCTTTTTTGGCATTTAATATAAACCATATTTATATTAATTCCTCCAATTAATGTATCTAATACATCAAATCAATTATACCATATATAATTGGATTAATTTAATTATATCATATATAATCAAATTTTCTCTTGTTAATTTGAACACTTCAAACTAACCCAAAAACTGATTCTCAATAAGAATCCATTGAGTTACCAAGGGAACTTATGGAACTGTACCTTGAAGCTCCAACGGTACTTGAATAACTGACTAAACTCTTTAATCACGATATCCACCATCCGTAAACTGCCAGACATTCTACTAAAGACCGACAGTTGCTCTCTTTGCACTACAGATATATTTCTATGTCTATTGGATATAACCAATCAACAGTACGATGACCCTTCATAAATCGCTCGTAAGTACATCTGGCCAATTTACCGTTTTGCCCTTGTAGTTACATCTAACTCCTTAAGTACTACTGATTCCTCTAATGAACAATACATCATAGTCTCATTATGAGTAAACCCTTCTTGAGCCAAGAAAAGATGTGGGCCACATTGTTCAAGTCCCAGAATCAGCCCTTAAGGGAACAATTTATCTACTTACCCCTACTTTCGGGAAGGAGTTGAAGGATCTCTTACCAAAGAGTTCCATGAGCGCGTTCGGACCGCTCCAATTTCATAGTGATCGAAATATATGAAATACGTTAAAATGCACAGTCAATTACAGGCATGCTTTGAACAAGAAAAAGTACAAGGGAGAGAGTTACCATACCAGTTGAAAACAGTCTTCAAACTTCGAAACTCAATACAACGAAAACCTCTACCCGATCAACCAACGGCCAACAGAAGTGTCGACTGCAGCAGCACGAACAACCGCAAATTTACGAACGCACAGGGGACGACACCACCAGAAAAGAGCCTTAGGTATTCTTGGAGTGAGAACCCAAAGCGTGGTCTTTGTTGAATTTGGTAGAGGACAGAGGAAGAACAAATCATGTAGGCGATAAGCAAGTGGGAGGGAAAAGACGCTATCGTATAACAAGATGCTTATCGTTTAGAAGAAACTACACGATCGTGTAGATTTTACTGAAGTTTAGGAAAAAGTATATGATCGTTTAACAAACTCGGCGTACTATACGATTGTTTAGGAAAACTATCCGATAGTGTAGGAAGTAGCGTGCGATCGTTTAGACGATAGGTGAACGATCGTTTAGGCGCAGAGCGACTATCGTATAGGCTCTTGATTTTAAGCGATCGATTACTTTTCTCCAATGCGCTTCTTTCTATCTCTTTTGGGACGACGATTCAAAATGAAAACAATTTTCATTTTAATTCATCGGTTACAATAACCGACGCTGCCCTACTAACGCACGTTTGAACGTGAAAATTAGCTTAATTATCATATAATTAACCAATTAATTAATAATAAATATAATCATATTATATTTTTAACCTATAGTTTGATATCACATATCTACTATAGTATTTTCTCATATACTTAATAGAAATCATATTTATATATAATTTCCTTCAAAATAATGTATCTCATACATTTAGCCGATTATATCATATATAATTAACGAGTCCAATTATATCATATATAATTGAACTTCCTCTTGTCAATTTGAACATTTCAAATTAACCCAAACACTGATTATCGACTTTATCCAAGCTACCAAGAGGACCTAATGGACATGTGGCTCGAAGCTCCAACGGCCCATGAATAGTTGACTAAACTCTTTAGTCACGAGATCCACCATCCTTTAACTGTCAGGCATTCTACTAAAGACCAACAACTAAACTTCTCTTACCACAGATATATTTCTGTGTCCATCGGATATAACCAATCATGAGTACGATGACACTTCACAGATGCTCGTAAGTACAGCTGGGCCAAATTACTGTTTTTCTTCTATAGTTACATCTCACTCATTAAGTACCACTGATTCCTCTAATGAACAATACAACATAGTCCAACTATGTATGAACACCTCTCGGGCCAAGAGAAGGTATGTGGTGCCACATCGTTCAAGCCCTGAAATCAGCCCTTAGGGAGCTATATATCTACTTACCTCTACCTCGGGGAAGGAGTGCATTCCATCTTGTGTAATTGAGTTCCCAACTCCCAAATCAGACGAATCCTCAAAATGGTAGGTTTGAATAGGCGACTTAGCCACTCACACCCATACAAATCAAGGGACCGCCCTCAATGGCAGGAGTTCCCAACTCACTCAGGATTTAGGTCATGTTACCTATGGTCATCTTAGTGAAGTGAAGTCTCGGTCATGAACTGTGTTATATAACGAGAAGTTAACACTTCGCGGTCAGGTCTTATACAAACTCTTTGTATAGGATGCCCTCGCTCGCATGTCCCCAACACGAATGATTAGGATCAAACCATCTGTGCCAAGTCACAACACTTATGACCATTCCACAAAGTGGGCCGCATCCCTAACATTACCAGGATAAGGTTTCCCTCCTATATCCATATACTTTGGTTATCACTCAAGACATGATCCACTTGTATGTCACCACATTCATGCTTGAGTCACATACAGATAACTACAGATTTTATGTTTATTGGTTTGTGGTAAAGCAAATAAGACAAGCAACTGAGCAAAATACAAGATGTGAAGTAAATATCATATATTATACAACACAAACGTTCGTACAAACTGTTTACATACTACAGAACACGAGACTTTAAGGCATTAACCCCAACAAGAGTGAATTCCATCTTGTGTAGCTGAGTTCCCAGCTCCCCAATAAGATGAATCCCCAAAGTGGTAGATTTGAGTCGGTGAACTAGTCACCATACCCATGCAAATCAAAAGACCGCCCCCATAGGCAGGAGTTCACAACTCACTCAGGATTAAGGCCATGTTACCTATGGTCATCCTAATGAAATGAAAGTCTCTGTCATGACTGGCGTTATATAACGAGACTAAACATTTCGTGGTCCGATTTTATACAAACTTCTTTGTGTAGAACATTCCCGTTTGCATGTCTAATACATGAATGGTCAAGATGAGACCACTTGTAGCACTTTATAATACTTGTAACACCTACAAAGCAGGTCTCACTCATAGTGTCACTAGGATAAGGTTTCCTTCCTTTATTCATATACTACAGACCATTTAGGTTATCACTTAAAGCACAATCCACTTGTATGTCTCTACATAAATGCTTAAGTTACAACGATAACCAGGGATCTTAGTTTATTGGTTTGTGGTTAATGCAACTAAAATATCTCATATTTTATAGACTGTAGTGAATAAAATATCTCATATTATTACATCATATATGTTTGTTCATACATGTATTTACAAACTACAGGACCCTATGAGATTTAGGGCATCAACCCCAACAATGTTTACCTTTACCTAATAGACATGCAAGAAAAAGGATGAGTATATAAACATACTCAGTAAGCAACCCACTACTGAGCCGACTGAGTGAACTATTAGACTCCCCATCGAGGCTAGGGGCACATTACGCATCGTAGGCTTAGGCATAAGCATAAGTATAAGGAGTGAACCTGAAGGCACACTTTCTTAAGTAGTGACCTTAGAGGGGCACAATCATAAGCATAAATGGTGATCCCAAGGGAACACTATAACATAGGCATAAAGTGTGAGCCGAAGGCTCGCAATAGACGATGTGCATAACTTGATAAGAATGTTAATAGCCACTCATTTCAACAAAAACATATGCATAAGCCATAGAATTATTTCATGCTCAAAAGATTTCAAAGTAGTCTCTCATTCCATCTGTCATTCATACATGCATAATATCAAGATTCTCATGGCATAATCATAAGCTTCTACAATACCAACTAACCAACAAGCATGACATCACATTCTAAGCCAACATAGGGACCAATAATTAACGCAAACATGGGTTCAAGGGCGAACCGGCAGTAGGTAACTTACAAAATTAGCCCTTAAGTCAAACGGATAGCAGTTTAAACCTTCACCTCCACCGCCTAAAACCACAACATCCAAAATTAACACCAAATCCTAATGGCAATTCCACACCTACGATCAACACAACTTACCTAAAAGTACACGAAACCGTCTAAGATCCTCACCGAAGCTTCTATACAGTGAAGAGAAGACTTCCCCAACTCCAATTTAACATTAGAGAACATTATGGGTAGATTAAATATTGGCCAACACCTATACCAATCTTCATGGGAAATTCAAAAACACCCCCAAAACTTACCCAAATGGAGTAAAGCGGTGAAGGGTTCCAAGATCTAAGGCGCGACAAAAAGGTTGGGTGAACAATTTGGGCGGCATCGGCGACGATTGACATCGCGTAGAAGTTGAGGCCCCTTAGCGTTCCAAGGACTTTCAGAAGATGCTCCTCGTGCTCCGCCTCTATCTTGGAATAGACTAAGATATCATCAATGAAAATAGTTACAAATGTTTCCAAGAAATCCCTAAACACTCTGTTCATCAAGTCCATGAACAGCGTCAGAGCATTGGTAAAACCAAACTACATTACAATGAATTCGTAATGTTCGTAGCTAGATCGAAACGCTATCTTCGAGATATCATTGTCCCTTATTCTCGATTGGTTGTAACCTGACCGAAAGTCAATCTTGGAGAATACAGTAAATCCCTGTAACTAATCAAACAGACCATCGATCCTGGGGAATGAATATTTATTCTTGATGGTTACTTTATTCAATTCCCTGTAGTCTATGCATAAGCGTAACGGTCCATCTTTTTTGTAGATGAACAACACTGGTGCACCCCAGGGTGATACACTGGGTCGTATGAACCCTTTATCAAGAAGTTCTTGCAACTAGACATTAAGTTCTTTCAATTCGGTTGGAGCCATTCGGTATAGAGCTTTAGAGGAATAGTGCCTGGCTCCAATTCGATTGCAAAATAAATCTCTTAGCATGGAGGCAAACCTGGAAGTTCCTCTAGAAACACATCAGGGTATTATCTCACAACTAGTTTTGAGGTTCAGGCAACCTTAGTTTCTCTGGTGTCAATTATGCTAGCCAAGATACTCTAAGTACCTTGATTAAGCAACCTCTTGGACCTCACCGCTGAAATCACCTTAGGCAAGACCACAGTCCCGACTTCTTTGAACTTAAAACTAGCTTTCCTAGGAGGATTAAAAGACACCTCCTTCCGAGAACAGTCTATGCTGGTATAATTGACAGCCAACCAATCCATGCCCAGAATCACATTAAAGTCTCACATGTCCAACACAATTAAAGTTACATCAAGGGTGCAGTTTTCTATTTCTAACATATTTTTATTTTTTCGCTTATGATCATAATTTCTTTTGACAGAGTAGATACTGATAAAACATAATCCAAGGGCTCTAAAGCTAGCATAGAATGCTTTCAAACAATGATAAAATGAAAGAATGAGACGATCCAGAGTTAAATAATACCAAAGCACAGTACCCTAAGATCGAGAGCGTACCTGTCACTACTGTTCCAGACTACTTAGCCTCTTCACGATTTGTGGCATAGACCCAATTATGCTATTGTTGTCAGATTGAACTATCCTGATATGAATTTGAGGGTTGACCCTTCACACTTCTAGAACCAGTTTTAGGGCATTGGTCGGCTGCATGCTCTGCTTGCTTACACCTGAAGCAAGTCCCTGTACCAATCAGACAACATCCTAAATGACGTTTCTTACACGACTTGCACACAGGCCTATCCCTCCAGACTCCTTCTGAACTAATAGCGCTGCTTGATGTGCCCTAGTGATCTACCTGTGCTCTAAACCTTCTGCAGAGGCTTCGGTGCTTTCTACTCAGCTTTCCTTTTCTGACCTGAGGCAAATTCTGTTGTTAAGGACTTCAGGAACACTAACCCTGAGGGACAGCCTACTCGCACTTCCGCTTGAAACGTTGTTGCATAGGTGGTAGGTTCAAATGCCTGCATAATACTTTGCAACCCATCTCGAAGTCCCTGAAAAAATCTTTCAACTCTCATCGCTTCAGTAGACACCAGGTCAAGGGTGAAACAAGACAGTCTATCAAACTTCTCCTCGACCTGTTTGTTGTACCACACGTGGGCAGAGAAGTACTTCTAAAAAATCGTTCTTTGAATTGGTCCTACGTTGCTTTGCGCCCATTAGCTTCTATCATTCTTTCAGTTGAGCACCATCAGCGCTTGACATTATCGACGAGGACAAAGGCAACACACTACAACTTCTGCTCTTCTAGGCACTTCATGTACTGAAAAATCCCTTCCACAGTGGACATCCACAAGCTGTTGTGGGGTTTTTCAGGGACCCTTTAAACGTCAGAGGATCATACTTCTTGTAGTCTTATAGATATCTAGCCTTCAAGGAAAGGTCTGCCTCATCCTGATTCGGTACCTTGTATTGGTTCTGAACTTGTGGTGTCGGGGCCAGTGGGGGTGGCATCTGTTGCGACTGCGTATGCTAGGCTATCTACTCGGCGACAATGTCCATTAGTTGCCTTACCACAGCTTTCGTGACGACATTCCCAATTGTTGCAGCCATAGTAGTGTACTCCATTGGAATCTCTTAGGGTGACGATTTTGGCGGGGGCATGATCGAATTTTAAGGCCCATTTCTTTGTCTAACCTTTTGCCAGGTTTATCTAGAAGGGTCGAGAGGCGCGGGTCCCGCGTCTCTGGACTCTGCACTTTAGGGACTTGTACATCATGTTCCTGCTCCCCAATAATATTCTTACCTTGATTGTCCCTTCCTCTAATTCATGGTACCATAACCTGATAACCACACAGAACACTTTAACAAAATGCTTACAGACAATCCTGTCAATTACAATTATACATAAGGTAAAGTTCCATGCATATATTTTTTGAGGACTTTTTTCTTAGGGACATACTTGGCGATGAGAGCGATTCGTTATAGGCCATTAGGGACATCTTGAACTCACGATGTAAATCAATCTACAGAACCAAAAATTAGGTTCTGATACCAACTGTAACAACCCAAATTTTCCTATTGAATTCCTAGGACGCTACTTTGTGCATGCATAAGCTTGACAACAAACTTCTCAAGGAAAAATTTAAGTAAGAGAATTAAAACTTTTATTTTGTTTAAATAAGGCTCAATAAAAAAATCCTCAAAGCACCGTTCGGGGTACCCCTGACCCAAATTTAAAATAAATAGCAATTAAACAAATTATTAAATGAAATAAATAAAGATTCATAAATTTTAAAATGCTAGATTCCTAAATCATACCCTATCAAAAGAAACCTAAGTGTGGAAGCGATAACATATCTAAATGGTTAGGTCACGGATCCCTCTTATCATTCATTAGTCTATCTTTACTTTTACCTAAAAGACATGCAAGAAAAAGGATGAGTATATAAACATACTCAGTAAGCAACCCACTACTGGTCCCACTGAGTGAACTATTAGACTCCCCATTGGGACTAGAGACACATTACGCATCGTAGGCATAGGCATGGGCATAAGCATAAGGGGCGAATCCGAAGGCATGCTTTCTTAAGTAGTGACCCCAGAGGGGCACGGTCATAAGCATAAATGGTGATCCTAAGGAAACATTGTAACATAGGCATAAAGTGTGAACAAAAGACTCGCAACATGATAGCTCGATAAGAATGTTAATAGCCACTATCATTTCAACAAAAACATAAGAATAAGACGTAGAATTATTTCATGCTCAAAAGATTTCAAAATAGTCTCTCATTCCATCTGTAATCACATATGCATAATATTAAGATTCTCATGGCATAATCATAAGCTTCTACAATACCAACTAACTAGCAAGCATGGCATGACGTTTTAAGCAAACATAGAGACCAATACTTAACGCAAACATGGGTTCGTGGACGAACTGGTAGTAGGTAAATTACCAAATTAGCCCTTAACTCAAACGGACAGTAGTTTAAGCCTTGACCTATACCACCAAAAACCATAACATATTAACACCAAATCCTAATGGCAATTAAGATTCATTGCAACCCACACCCACGATGAACACGACTTACCCAAAAGTACACGAAACCGTCCAAGATTCTTATCAAAGTTGCTAGAAAATGACGAGAACGCCTCTCCGACTCCAATTTAACCTTAAACAACATTATGGGTAGTTAAATATTGGCCAAAATCTAAACCAATCTCTATGGGCAATTCAAAAAACACCCCCAAAACTTATCCAAATGGAGCAAGGCAGTGAAGGGTTCCAAGATCTGAGAAGTGGCGAACAGGTTGAGTGAAGAAGTTGGGCAGCATCGGCGACGAACAACGTCAAACAACATTTGGCAGAAGTTGAGGTACCACTGGGCAAAAACTCGAGCGTTGGCGGCTGTCTAAACGGGCGACGGCGACTGGCTGGATCAGGGGTTATCGGGCGGCTAAGTTGGACGGATCAGGGTGACGGAACTCTTATTCAAGAGTATCTACGAGCGGAAGCAGGTCTTTCCAATTCATTGTGACAGAATTACCACATATACATTCAAACATATTAATATGCATTCGTAATACTAAAGAGATGAAGAGATCATACTAGTTGAAGGCTTCTTCTTCAAAACGAATCTAAAACCCAATCGTCTACCTCGAACAATCACCACACGAATATAAGGAAACGAAGATAACACCACCATTCAGAGCCATTAGTATTATTGGAGTGAAAATCCAAAGTGTGGGCTTTCGAATTTGGTAGAGGGGAGGAGGAAGAGAGATCGTACACAACGATCAAGCAAGTAGGAGATGAGCTCGTTTGTCGCATAGACAAGATGCTTGACCGTTTAGATGAAGTATATGACAAGACATGTCTGGTCATCCTAGTGAAATGAAGTCTCAGTTATGAACAGAGTTATATGACAAGACATTAACACTTTGAGGTCAAGTCTTATATAAACTCTTTGTGTAGGACGCCCCCGCTCGCATGTCCACTACATGAATGATCGGGATCAGACCATTTGTGACAAGTCACAACATTTGTAACAATTCCACAAAGCGGGTCGCATCCATAGTGTTACCAGGATAAGGTTTTTCTCCTATATCCATATACTACATACTATTTTGGTTATCACTTAAGACATGATCCACTTGTTTGTCACTACATGCTTAAGTTACATAAAGACAACCAGAGATATTAAGTTTATTGGTTTGTGGTAAAATAAAAAAATCTAAATGTGCAAAGTATAGAGGTGAAGTAAATATCATATATACTATACATCACAAGTATTCTTACAAAGTTGTTTACGAACTACAGGACACGAAACTTTAGGGCACAAACCCCAACACAAGGGTCTTGGGCGGTTGGGAGATACGAGGATCGAGGCGGGGAGGGATGGGGAGGGGGAGGGCTGGCAGCGTGAAGGAGAAGAAGAAGAGGAGAAAAAAAAACATTTCCCTTTTTTTTCTTCTGACTTGTACACATACCAAGGACTTCTTCTTTTTCTTGCAAAAACACATAGGGTTAAGTTTTTGTAAGTGATCTCAGAAAAAAGTTACAGGCTCATCTTCATCTTTTCCTCTCTATCCCTTTTTTCCCTAAAAAATCCAAAATAGCCAGAGCCCACTACAACTGGTTTCTCAAAAGAATACCGAGGTCTCCTTATGGTGGTTCCCAATTGGCCAATTTTATTTTGGTTCGTAAATTTCACAGATGAGGAATTCGTAAAGATTGTCTTCGAAGGAGAGGTTTACTGTAACCCTAATTTATTTTTAGCATGCTATATGTTTCTCTAAATTTAAATTCATAATTTTTTATTCTTCTCTGTAAAATTTTCCAATTTTGAAAAATTGGGACTTGGGGGATCCGTTTCCGCTCAAAGGTCCCTTCAATGTGGATCCTTCACCAAGTTCCTTCAAAGAGTGTTTTGAAATGCCTTTTGAAATATAGAGAGGTCATAAAATTAGTTTACGACATCTCAGGATTTGGGGATGTCTAGCACATATGCTTGTGGGAAATTCAAAGAAATTGGAACCACGTTCAAAATTATGCCTCTTCGTAGGGTACTCCAATAAGAGGTGGCCTTTTTTATGATCCAAAAGAGAATAAAGTGTTTGTATTAACAAATGAAATTGTTTTGGAGGAAGACCACATTATAGAGCATAAATCAACAAGCAAAATCATATTAAATAAACTCAGCAAGGAAACTACCGAAACTTCAACAAGAGTTGTTGAAGAAGGCAAAACTTCAACAGGTGTTGTTGACATTGCTTCATTGAGTTAAATACATCCTACTCAAAAGTTGAAGGAGGTCCGACATAGTGGGAGCGTTACAAGCCAACCCATTTGATATTTGGGTTTAACTAAAACTCAAAGCATCATATAAGATGACAACTAATTTAACACATGCATAGCGGAAGGAAAAACGAATCTAAAGTACTCTAATTAGGTTAATTTCACAAAACAAGCATGCAAGTAAAATAAGAACAATGTTAAAGTAGAAACACAACCTTCTTCGACCTTAGAACGGGATGGTGGGATCCGGTGAGCGACTAATTTGGAGAGGAATAGGTTAAGTCATGAAGATAAACTAATTATGAGATTATCATATAATCTCATAAATTTTCACTTGGCCAAGAAGATTAAAATTCAATAAACTCTTCCTTTTAAAGACCATTTCATGAAAAACATGCAACTTTGAGTTTGATGAGAATTTAGCACTAAAAAATCCATTAACTCAAAGTGGGATTAGTGGGGTAAGTGTCTTCAAATGAAGACAACATTTACCAATGCAAAAGTTGGCATTTCTTACTTACAAATTTTGGATATTTTCACTAATTTGATCAAAAGTAAAAGTTTGAATCTCAAAGTCCAAAGTAAAAAATTATGACTTTTTGACTTCCAAAGTCAAAGTCAACAATTTGACTTTCATCACATTTTTGACCTAGTCAACAATTTTGACTTCTTAATGCAATTTTGACCAATTCCATTTAATTTCAAAATTAATTATAATAATCAATTTTAAATTTAAATTAATATTAAATAAATAACTAAACAATTTAATCAATTTACTTTAATATTAAATCCAACACTAATCCCAATCAATATAAATTTCTATTCATAAACTTAATATTTAAATCTTATTTAAATATCTCCTATTTTCTCTCTCTTTATGTTTAATTCACAACTAAACATTAGGTTAAATATATTGTATATATTTAATGCTTTGCCCCCAAAAACTAAATTTGAACACTTAAATTCGTTCGTCACACTATTCTAAGGTTTAGTCTGATATGAGCTAGGGGGACTTTATGGACCTACAGATTATGGGCTCCAACGATCTGAGAATAGTCAGCTAAACTCTTTAACCTAATTAACCACGATTCGTTAATTATTGGGTCACTCCACTAAAGCCTAGTAGTTGCACTCCCTTCACTATAGATATATTATGTCCACTCGATATAACCATATAACCATGATTAGTAAGTCAACCATTCACAGGTTGTTCATAATAACGGCTGGGTTAAAAGCTGTTTTACCTCCGAGATTGCAACTTGCTCCTTAAGCCTCCCTGATCCTCGAAAGAAAAATTGGTTTATGATCCAATCACTAAACTAAGTCCCTCTCGATCTAATGAGAGGGTGGGGCACCTTGTTTAAGACCCCGAGTCAGCACTTAAGGAAACAACCGCTTTACTATCCCTAAAAGCAAGTAGAAGTGAATTTGGTCTTGCACCATATGTCCTCAGCTATCAACCCGATCTTACCCTTGAAATGGGAGGCTTATTGAGCCGGTACTGTTGAGCCAGCCCTCGCCCATGCACATCTAAGGATAATCCTGAATAAACAGGAGTTCATAGTTAGCTCAGGATTAAGGTCAAGCTACCTAGGAGATCGCTATGAAGTAGTCAGTCTTAAATAATAAAAAGTAATAGTGACTTATTTCTTGGTCCGATCTTATGCAAACTCATTGCATAGGACACCTCTGCTCCTCATGTCAATACATGAATAAATAAGATCACTTCGTTTATAGCAACACTTTACAATAAATTGTAACAAATATAGAGTGAGTCGCATCCGATAGTGTTACCAGAATAAGGTACCCAGCCTTGTTTATATACTATAGACCGTTTTGGCTATTTACTAAACTTGATCTACTCTTATATCTCCACATAAAGTTCAAATATTCACATAACATCCATGGATCTTTAGTTTATTGGATTTAGACTTTACAAGTGCAATTTACATATTCAACAACAGTTTTATGAAATAAACGTCAATAACATCTTTATTGATAATAGAATATGTTTAACAATACAAACTCCGAGTATTCATCTTTAATGATAATAGAATTCATTGACCAACAAGCAGGCAATGGTTGATGTGGACAAGGATGAATATATTAAAGCCATGAATCAAGAAATGGAGTCCCATGTACTCAAATTATGTCTGGGAACTTGTAGATCAACCTGATGGGGTGAAACCTATAGTCGTAAGTGGATCTACAAGAGAAAATGAGGTGTAGATGGAAAGGTGCAAACCTTTAAGGCTAGATTAGTAGTAAAGAGTTATACTCAGTTTGAGGGGTGGACTGTGAGGAAACCCTTTTGCCTGTTGCTATGGTAAAGTCTATCTGGATTCTCTTGTCCATTGTCATATATTATGACTATGAAACATGGAAAATGGATGTCAAGACTGCCTTTTTGAATGGTAATCTCGAGGAGACAATCTACATGTCTCAGCCAGAAGGATTCATTGAACAAGGTCCAAAGCAAAAGGTTTGCAAGCTAAATCGATCCATCTATGGATTGAAACAAGCGTCTCGATCTTGGAATATGAGGTTTGACACTGCAGTCAAAACCTATGGCTTCAATCAAAATGTTAATGAATCTTGTGTTTACAAGAAGATCATTAACAATTCAGTAGCATTATTGGTGTTGTATGTGAACGATATCCAACTCATTGGGAATGATGTAGGTTTTCTGATCAAAATTAAGGAATGGTTGGTTGCTCAATTCCAAATAAAAGATCTGGGTGAAGTAGAATTTGTTCTAGGGATCCAAATCATTAGGGATCGTAAGAACAAATCTCTAGTCTTGTCTCGAGCATCGTATATTAAAATGCTTGTTAAATATTCTATGTAAAATTTCAAGAAAGTTTACTGCCTTTTAGACATGGAATTATATTGTCTAAGAAATAGTGTCCTGAGGCACATCAAGAAGTTGAGGAAATGAGATGGATTCCTTATGCATCTGCGGTGGGTAGCCTTATATATGTCATGTTGTGTATTAGGCTCAACATCTGCCATGCAGTGGGAGTGTCAGTAGATATTAATCCAATCGAAGATTTGATCATTAGATAGCGGTTAAAGCATTCTCAAATATCCTAGGAGAACGAGAAACTATATGCTTGTATATGGTGCTAAGGGTTCGATCTTTATAGGATACACTAACATTGATTTTCAGATTGATAAGAATTCAAGGAAATCCATATCAGGATCAGTGTTCACTCTGAATGGAAGAGTTATAGTATGGCGCAGCATTAAGTAAGGAAGCATTGTGGATTCCACAATGGAGGCAGAATATGAGCTGCTTATGAAGCTGCAAAAGAAGTTGTTTGGCTCAAGAATTTTCTGATGGATTTGGACGTCGTTCCAAACATGAAATTGCCTATCACCCTTTATTGTGACAATAGTGGTGCAGTGGAAAACTCCAAGGTGTCTTGACGTAACAAACGAGGAAAATACATTGAGTGCAAGTATCATCTCATTAAGAAAATTGTGCAACGGGGAGATATGATCGTCACACAGATTGCCTCGGAGCACAATGTTGATGATCCATTTACAAAAGCTCTCATGCCTAAAGTTTTTTAGGGCTCTTTGAAAGCATGAGTCTACAAGATATGAATCATATAATCTAGGGCAAGTGAGAGATGATGTTGGGTATATTGTATGCCATAATTTATTGTATTATGTTTGATATTGTACATCCATTCGCTTTAGTACAAGTGGGAGATTGTTGGACTTGGTATCCTAAATCACATGCATCTTGTAGTTTGTAAATACAAATCATATATTTAATAAGATAAGAGGTATTTTATTAACATTTAGACTATATTAATTCAATCCAATAAACTAAGATTCAAGGTTATTTCATGTAACTTAAAACATGTATGTGGTTGACATATAGGTGGATCATGTTTAAGTAATAACCTCAATATTCTATAGTAAATGGATAAGGTTGGGTACCTTATCTTGGTGACACTATGAATACGACCCACTTTATAGTTGTTACAATTGTTGTAAAGTGCTACAATTGTTCTTATCCTAACCGTTCATGTGGAGACATATGAGCGGGAGTATTTTATATAAAGAGTTTGTATAAGATCAAACCACAAAATGAGGCTCTCTATACAACCCTGTTACTAGAAGAGACTTACATTTCGCTAGGATGACCATATGTGACTTGACCTTAATCCTGAGTGAGTTGTGAACTCCTGTTTATGAGGGCAATCCTTTGATCTGTATGGGTAAGAGTGACTATGTTAGCCGACTTAACAAGTCTACCATTTTGGGGACTTGTCTGAGTAAGGAGCTAGGAACACAACTACACAAGATGGAATTCACTCCTTCCCTATCTTAGGGAAAGTAGATAAATTGCTTCTTTAATAGCTGATTTCGGGTCTCAAACAATGAGGCTTTAACCTCTCACTTGTCCAAGAGGTGTTAGCTTATAGTTGGACTATAAACTTCTTGTTCATTAGAGGAATCAGTGGTACTTAAAGAGTTAAATGTAACTATAGGGGTAAGATGGTAAATTGACCCAGCTGTAGTTATGAGTAATTTGTGAAGGGTCGACTCATTGTTGATTGATTATATCCCTGGGCACAAAAATATATATGCACTGCGAAGAGTGCAGCTATCGATCCTTAAGCTGAGTGATTGGTAGTTAATGAATATTTATTAATTTAATTAAAGGGTTTAATTAATTAATCTTATATCATTGGGGTTTCTAACTTGTAGGTCCATAAGGTCCCCTTTTAGCTCGCTAAAGGATAGTAATGAGGAATGATTTGAATTATTCAAATCAATTAAGGGAATTTAATATTAATGAGATTAATATATAATGGTTAATCATAGATACGATCTATAATCCAAATTATGTAAGAGATAAATATTTGAATGAGATTCAAACATTCAACTCAAGTGAATTAGATTCGTGAAGAATTAATTAATTATAACGTTGGAGAGATGGATACATATAAATATTTGATGTTTGTATGTTAATAAATTAACTATATATTAAATAGAATTTAATATATAGTTATTTAATTAGTGTATTAATTAATTAAATGAGGATTATTTACTTAATTAGCACCAAGGGTATAAAAGGAAATACAAACTCTTCTCCATATAAATATATCCTTATAGCCCATTTAAGGTAAGGAATTGATTTTGTGTAAAAATATTGAGCCTCCACACTAAAATCCTCTCTACTTTCACACTATTTTCTCTCTAACTCTTCCTCTTCCAAGTATTGAAGACCACTTATCCAATTATTGGAATCCTAGAGAATAACAAAGTTATTCTTACGATGGTGTCCTTGATCCTGAAGAGTTGTTCATGATTAAAGAAAGAGAATTTTTCAAGAAGCTTAAGATTCAACAAAGGTGAGCCACGTTTTCCCTTTTCACGTCTTCAATAGCATGCTGAATATAATGTTTATCTCCATTGTTATTTATATGGATTGTTGTGATTTTGTTTCTTTAAAATGGAAAAATCAAATGTGATGCGATCTCACCCTTACGTGAGAATTTGATTCCCTTTAGAATCAACGTAGTTAAAATATTACAAGTTTTATCATTGTTTTAATTCTTGTACTTTAAATTTCATTCTATGTGGTCTATATACTTTCAATAAATTGTAAAGTTATTCAACATAGTTAATTTATTGTTGATTTTTAATAAACATTTAGTATCAATTGGCATTTCATTTATGGTCTCAGTGTCATTTCTTTAGTAGAATTTATTATTATTTTAAAATACTAAATTTAAGATTTATTTAAAATATATGCACTATAATTATAAAAATAAAAGTACATAGACTAAAATATAACGAAATTTAAAATATAGAGACTAGAATATAATGAAATTTAAAATATAGAGACAAAAATAATACAGTATTAACAAATATTTAAAATTTCATCTCACATATTGTTAAAATACGAAACAGAGCGAACAATAGCCTAATTCGACTAATATGAACTTGTATTATCAATTTCGATATTTACGGTTTGATCCTCTACCCTACCTGCTGTAAATAATAATAATAATAACAAAAAAAATTAACATTAATAAAGTATCGATCTTCCATGCTATTATCTAACATACTGGATCAGGTATAACTAAGTAATTTCATAATAAATAATCATATAGTCGACCTACTTTATTCTTACTACCTCCACAATTCTTTTTGTAAAATCCACACACTTGGTTGTCTTTGTACTAACATCATATAATTAGAGATTTGGCCATCAATTTTTTTCATAATTGTCTTTATATAACACATTGTTCACGTGAAGTTTCCGAAGAAACGTATTTCGTGGAGTTGAACTTGAGTTGGTATTGATGTTGATGTTGATTTGATGCGATGTGGTTCGATCTCTAGTACTTGATCCTTTGATTCTCTCTCGACTGAATGGATGTACTTGACTTTAAGAAGAAAGGCACGAGCGTTCTTGAAGTAGAAGTCTTAGAAGAGTCTTTGTGTCTTCAAGGGTCTTCTGTCTTCTAGGAGTGCAACTTCAGAAGTCTTCTGCTTATTGATGAATTCTCTCTGGACTCTCTGAATGTAGAATTGCTAATCCCTTGAGATGAGAAAAGTTCCTCTATTTATAGGACTCTTTGATGGGCTTGGGCTGGTTGGCCCATGGGTTTGGGCTTGGTTGACCCATGGGTTTAATGGGCCTATGGATTTGGGCCTAGCCCTTGGGCCCAATTACTTGGATATGGGCCTACTTTGATATTTAGGTCTCATTAAGCCCAATTTTGGACTCAACTGGACTTTAACCCAAATAATTATATCGGATTGGGCTAAATTAATCTTCCCGATTCAACGGTCATGACCACACTACGTAACATAATCAAAATTTGTCTTCAACTTCAATTCGGGACATGTGTAAACTCCTAATTGGTATCAGATTTAATGATTTGGAATTTCATCATTAATTTAGTAAATGACGTGGTAACTTGTGATTGGTCCAAAATTTCTCATTAAACAAATGCCCCTTCTCGAGATTTATGCACAAATATAAGTGGATGAATCTCGAAAAATATAAAGTTGGAATCAAAATCCAAATATATATGTTCTTGAATTTGACCTCAATTGATGTGTCAGTCAAACTATGAATTTAGTACATAAGTATATCTCGACTTTTGGATAAAATTCGGAATATGGCCAAATTTACGAAATTTTTTTAGCTTTGTCCCAATTTAATTTGATTTTAGGGATAAAATTCAGAAATTTTGAATTTAAAATAAAAATTCAAGTTTCACCCCAATTTAATTTAATTTAGAGGTAAGACTAAAAAATTTGGAAAAATGAAAATTCAAGTTTCACCAATTTTATTTGGGAATGGTAACTTAAAAAAAAAAATTATTTTTATTTTTAAAAAAAGAAAATGAAAATTCAAGTTTCTTCACCACTTTAATTTGATTTGGAGGTTAAAACTTAAAGATTTGGTTCTAAGAAAGAAATTTGAGATATGGCCAAATTAACAAAAATAAAACTTTGAGCTCTGTCCCCAATTGAATTTAAAATAAAGGAATAAGTTTCGTCCCCATTTGATTTAATTTGGGGTTGAAACGAGGTTAATAAAAAATATTTGGTGCATGGCCGAAAGTTTTAGAAAGGAGAAAAGAAAAATAATCAAAGGTGAAATTTGGGGGTTGATTTTTTTTTAAAAAAAAATCTTGATTTAAACAAATCTTGGATTTCCTATTCGATTCTAGAATCCTCTGCAAATAGGACCCTAAGCCTTCTCCAATCCCATCCCAACACAGGTAAAGAATCCCTTTCTCTCTCTTTTCTTTTGTTCTTGTTTTTTTTTTTTTTTGTCAGAGCCGTCAGAGTCGAGCCAAGATGCGCCGGAGCCGTGAGCCATCTCCAGCATCTTCACGCAGCAGCCCAGCCGAAGCCGAGCCGTCGGAGCCGTGAGTCGTCCACCTAGCCCAGCCGCGCCTGATGAACGAAGTTGAGCCCTGCATCGCCCGTTGTCAAACCACCCTGCATCACCCGCGAATTGAGCGCTGCTGCAAAGCTTCCACAACCGTCCGTCGTCAAACGCCATCCGTCGTCCGCGCATTTGCCGTCCGTCCAATGCCAGTTTCGTTCGAGGCTCGTTCAGCATCTGCTGTTGCCGTCCGCCGCATCTGTCGTCTGTCCAACCATTAGCCGTCGACTGCCACTACTGCGTTCGTCGGCCGTCGCTCGCCGGGCTCGTGCACCTCGCCGGTTAAAAGATGGGAGGGCGCCCTACGGTTCCACGCCCCTTTCTTTTTCCTCCTTGTTTTGTTTTTTTTTTTCTTCTCTTTTTTTCTTATTATTTTTTTTCTTCTTTTTTTTTTCTCTTTTATTATAAACAATATATGTATATATTTTTTTGTCTTTTTTTTTTTTTTTTTTCAGCAAAACTCTCTTTTCCTTTTTTTTTTCCTTTTTTTTATCCTTTTTTTTTAAGCAAACAACATAAACAAAAATGTTTTCTTTTTCCTTTCTTTCTTTTTTTCTCCTCTTTTTTCTTTTTTTTTTTTATTTCTATTTTTATCTCGGAACCCTATGGCTGAGGCTCATTCCTTTATAACATTTTTTTGCAGGACGATGGTTTACTTCACCGAGCACGTTTCATTTAATGAGATACACCTCGTGATTTTTAAAGATCGGACTCAACCCAAAAAGGAAGGACTTAGCCTTCTTGTGGTAAAGTCATTAGCCGATCCTTTCGCTGATCGCTAGCTAAGTCTAGAGGACAATATGATCTTTTCCAAATTATCGATGGAAGGCCCTTCACCTGGGGAGAGCGTACATGGATCCTGGGATCTTCTATTCATGAGAAGACCCCTAATCTAGATCGAGTGCTAACTCTCGGGCGTCGTATAATTGAGGGCCAGGTCCGCTGGACCGCCCTGACAAAAATCCCTAGAGAACTCGACTTTCTTGACTGTTACGGGAGTGGCTCAAAGTTGTAGTTGGTCTAAACCAGTGATTCCTTCGTGACATTAGTTTGGTTGGCGCAATGACGACCTCATTGCACACATATGATCGTAATGATGACATAGTTCGAGCTTTCCGTGAAGCTTGGTGCCCTTCAACCAACACTCTTCATACCGCGACGGGCGAAGCATCAATTTCTTTATGGGATCTCTGGTTGCTCAGGGGCCTTCTCGTCAAAGGAAGCTTTTATAAGTTGATTGATTATAAACTTTGAGTCACCGAAAATCTCTGTGCAAGCCACCCCAATCTCCAAAGTCGCTTGGAGACCAATTATCAAGGCTTGGTATTAGGAGATATTATTTGAGCATAACTTAACAAGTGCAAAGCTATAGGGCAGCATATGCTTTTTTGGCGAAATGAGGACGATGCCTGCCCCCGCACCACTTCTCCGTGCCGCACCATCAAACAGCATGACCCATAGCCCTGAGCTTTCTATGAAGAGAACTTTATCGTCGGGCAAGTCTTCACTCAACTTCCAGTCTGATGGAACTGAGTGATCTGCCAAGAAGTCGGCCAATGCCTGCCCTTTGATTTCCTTTTGTGGTACATAAACAATGTCATACTGTTGAAGCATGATTTCCCACTTGGCTAAATGCCCCGAGATGATTGGCTTGGACAAAACATACTTGATGGGATCGACTTTCGCAATTAAGTGGACTGTGAAAGCTTGCATGTAGTGCCTCAACCTATTTATGGCGAAGAAGATCACAAGGCACGTATTCTCAATAGGAGAATAATTGATCTCAGCTCCGTTTAGGGTCATACTTAAGTAGTAGAGTGCACGTTCTTTTCCCTTGTCTCCTTCTTGTGCTAACAGTGCCCTCAACGATCTCTCTTGTGCTACATTGTACAGTATCAATGGCTTGCCCACTACTAGGGCTCATAAGATAGAATGACTGATCAGGTACCTCTTTACCCTATCGAAGGCATTTTGGCAGGCCTCATCCTATTCGAATTTTTCTCCCTTTCTCATCAGTCTCTGAAAGGGTTGACACCGCCCTGCCAGATTAGAAATAAACCTCCAGATGTAGGCCAGACGAACTTGCAAGCTACTCAACTCATGCAGATTCATTGGCCTTGGCATCTTCTAGATGCATTAATCTTGGATTGATCTATCTCTATCCCTCGATGTCTCACAACGAAGTCTAAAAATTTTCCTGAAGTTACGCCAAACGCGCACTTGAGGGGGTTCATCTTTAATTGGTACTTTCACAGGCGATCAAACACAGTTCTTAGATCTTTCAGATGGTTCTATCATCACTTGGTCTTGACCACGAGGTCATCCACATAGCATTCCACGTGTTTGCGCAACATATCATCAAACACCTTCTGCATGGCGCGTTAGTAAGTAGCGCCAGCGTTCTTCAACTCGAAGGGCATCACCTTTAGCAATATATCCCTTTTGGGGTTTGAGATGCCATCATTTCCTCGTCTGTGAGGGCCATTCGTATCTGGTTATACCCAGATGATTCGTCCATGAAGGATAAGGCCTCATGTCCCGTCGTTGCATCGACCATGATTTCTTTAATGGGCAATGGAAAATCGTTTTTCGGGCATGCGTTGCTTAGGTCGCGGAAGTCCATGCAGACATGAAGTTGTCCATTCTTTTTTCTTACCGAGACAATGTTGGCTATCCACGTCGGGTATTTGACTTTGCATATGAACCCAACTTTAATAAGCTTATTGACTTCAGCCTCAATCTGGGGATAAGTTCCGGCCGAAAACGTCACTGAGCCTGCTTAATGGGTTGACACCCTTGTTTGATCTCGAGATGATGGACTACTACCTTCGAATCTAGTCCTGACATCTATTTGTATGACCAAGCGAAAACATCCCTATATTCGATGAGCAAGCTCATGTGTTCACCCTCTTCCTCTTCTGGGATGGATGCACGGGTGAAAGTTGGATGCGACTCCTCTGTTATGCCTAGATTCACCTCTTTTAGCTCGTCCACCGTGGATTAACCACCGTCCTCTAGACCTTGTGGAGCGTCTTCCACTTCCTCTTCGGTCATACCTTCTTCCGATTCTTCGGTGATGGTGACGTGGTGGCATGAAGTTTTTTCTTCTTCATACTCTAAATTTTCATTATGAAGATAGGTGAAGACAACGTCGCGCCTCTTTACTTTGAGCGAGCCTTCACCTGTGTTTAAAGTAACAAAGGTCTTCCTCTTCATATGTGAGAGGACGGTACTAAGTATTTTTCCATCATTTCTTTCCTCTCCTGATGGCTTCGTGTTGGATGGCCTTTCAGGCGTTGCCAAATTGACGCTTGGGGTATCAGGCCCCTCTTTCTTATAGTCGTTTCGGGGGCGTCACCGCAGGCTTTTCCCTTCCCCTTTGTCTCACTAGAGACATATTCGTCGAGGGGATCTTCAACCCTCTCGTGCTTCAGGCGATAAAAACGGAAGTACGGGGTTTTCCTTTACTTTCCTTTGGAACTGCATCTAGTCTCTCGAAGGCAGAAGGTCGCGCTACCACCGGCGGAAGACAGATGATTTCCTCATTTCTTTCATTCGGCAGAGTCAACCTTCAAAACACTGAGCGTCGAGTAGCTCCAGGAATCATATGAGGGCTTTCCCTTTCAACTTCTGTTATGCTCAATCTCTCGAAGACCAAGGTACATGCGACAGACAGCCTAATACGATCGAAGGCTAAGGCTCTTTCATATTTGCCCTCATTTTCCCCTGTATTATCGTCTTTTTCTACAGTGATATGATTGTTGTTGGCCATTTTTGCTTCACCTTTCTGATTATGCGGACCGGCTCTGACGATTCATATCCGAGTCCCGCCCTCGACGTAGGTATAGCTTGTCCCTCTTGCAAAATCTTCTTTTGGGTCGACGAGAGTCTCGGTTGCTCATAAATCTTAAAGCTCTTGAACTCAGTGTGAGTTGTGAAGTCATAACCCCCCCTTCGCCAGCAACTTGTTAGCCTTGGGATTGAATCCATCTTTAGTTCCCTTCTCGGGCAGATTTAACCCTGTCACTTCCGCCTCCGGCTTGTGGACTTTTTGCTTCGTTATTGGCGTGATAGGTATGAAAAAACCCTCCTTTAGAATTTCTATGTCGCCAACTTGCAAACCTTTTGAGCATTCCGTAAAAGGTGACTCACCTTTCTTCCATCTCGACAAAGGGACATAGTGCAGAATCGGAGGTTTTGAGGTTTTTTCGTCCCTCACCACAGGTGTCTCTCCAACACTGGGGATGTCCACCCTCTTTTGGGTTGGAAGCTTTATTGAGCGGAAAATTATTAGGGACGGATGGGGTTGTGTACGCAATCATGCGTTAGACATGACTTAAGCTATGCGTTTATGCCCATGCGTCAGAGGACATGTGTCGGAGTGAAAATGCGTTAATCTAGTGTGCAATGACCATACATTCCTATCACAAGTTTTCTTACGCTCACGCTAAGTATAACGCAAACACAAGTTTCTCGGGTAATCCGAGGTCAAACACAGGGACTTGTCACTCAATAATGCTGGTGAAGCAATGCGTATGAGGCGATGAAAAGAAAAATAAATTTTTTTAATGGATTTACACACTACTTTTACTCCTAACTAAACAGATTGAGCAATAGAAAACTTGCGATGAGAATAGGTAGATACACAACAACCGTTAATGCATAGTAATGTTTATTATCTTGAATCACCCGAATAATCCCAGCTCATCGCACAAACGCATCGCACACCTTTCGGTGGTCAGCCGCATGACTATATCTCTATAGTGCATGATTGCGTCGAGCATAAGATTGTGTCTATCTCTAGGAATAATGCATACTTTGCTTTAGTGTGTTCCATCTCTTACCTTCTCAGGCAGTTAGATACGGCTATTTAACTTATAGACAAGCGTTCCTACAGCTTTTCACCAAGCAAAGAGGATTAACTCACTATAGTCACACAATACACACCTTTCGGTGGGTTGCTACATATGTCCTATCTCTAGGCTACACGATTAAGTATGCAATCGCCTTTGATAAATAAACGTTGAAGATAAACAATGATAGAGATAAAGATGATGATGAAGATGGCATTGAAGGAATCAATAGATGTATTGATTACAAAATGTCTTAATATCTTAAGCTAAAATGTAATACAATCAGAGGGTAGAAGTGAAATGAAGGATTCTGTGTCAAGGCTGTTGGTGGTGCCATAGATGAATGGTGGAGATATCTCTCTCGAGCTCTATCTCTAGCGAAAACTCCAGTCGTCACTCGTTCTGGTTTGTGGAAGTGAAGAATTCTCAATAAAAATCTTGTTCAAGCTCTCGTCTGTGATCGCAAACCTCTGCCCTGAGGCAGAAGTTCGAATGATTTGAAACGAAGGTCCAAAGGCTATTTATAGAGTTTAAACGCCGACAACTATCATGATTGTGTTATGGCTCACTGATGCTTTTGTCACGGTATGGGCAAAGCCACTTCGTCTTATCTCATTGATACTCCCAAGGTATGCGTCCGAGCTTGATTCAGCTGAAGCATCAACGCGTCCTTCCCATCTTGCGATCGTCCTTCTATTATGGTTTTCACTCTGTGGTTGCAATTCCCAAATGATCACCGCATCCGCTTGATCACCGCAACTTTTGTGCGATGGATGCATTCAATCACTACAACTTCCATGCGATGGACGCATTCGATCACCGCAACTTCCATGCGATGGACGCATGCAATCCAACTTTCAGTACATGCATTTGTCTTTGCGATTGCTTGGCTTCAACGCATGTGTTTGTCTTTCCGATGCCTGGCTTCAACGCATGCGTTTGTCTGCGATTGCTACAAAAATATACACTTTGGCTTGGAGTAACGCATGATATTGGGGTTAGTGAGGATTTAGGTGTTAATTGACGCAAAACTCAATTTTTCGCAAATGCTAGGTATTATCACCGCATTTTCTTCTTATTAGCCCTCATGATTCTAAATAAAAGGCTTATAATAACTGGTATTTCTGCTAATTATCAGGCTTGTACCTTGCTACCCATCCCTTTCTCTGTGTCTATTGACAACCTTGACTGGGATCCACATGCTTTCTTTGTCAGTGAGGTCTCTGTGGGCATTGTTTCTTCGGAATTCTCGCTCTTTAGGTAAAACTTCGTATATGCAAAGTGAGATTCAGCCTCAGAAAACGGATTAAAGTTTGCTTCAACTTTTTTAGTCCCATCTTGGTAAAACTTGAAACACCAATGCAGTGTTGATGTAATCACACAATTCTCGTGAATCCAAGGGTGCCTCATTAGCAGCCTATAGGTGGTCTTTGAGTCTATCACATGAAACAACGCATTAGCCTTTAGATCGCCAATGAGAAGCTCTAAGTATATCATGCCTATCGTCCTTTGGCTGCCTTGATTGAAACCTTGAATCACTAATTTGTTGTTTGCTAGATCTTCCATAAGTATGCCCAGTTTTTTCATAGTCATATTAAGTATTATATTGACGGTGGATCTATTTTCGATGAGGATTCGACCCATTCTCTGATCTCGAATGTATCCAGAGATGTACAAAGGCCTATTATGCAATTTAGATCCCAGCAGTAGATCTTTATCTGAGAAGCCTATGGATGTACAACACGAGGCATACATACGTGCTGCGGATATCGGTGCACTAGATGCGTTGGATTTCAGCAATGCCGCAATGAGGGTCATCTTGGCTTCTTGCGGGAGTGAGAGCAGATCGTCTATGCTGAATGACGATAAGCCCTTTGGCTCTTCTGTCAATTTTAAATGGGCTTGGGAGGGTATCTTCTTCTTCCGCAGTACTGACAACATGACATGTAGCAGCCTTTGGTGTCTTTTCTGACCCCCAATCGCAGAAGTTCTTCAGGAGGAAAACCGCCAACGTCACATGTTGCCTGGGATGAGGAACGTCCTCGTCTCCCTCATCAACAGCCTTGGGCCTCCATGCCTTCTTTCTACCCTTCATTTTTTGTGTCTTTCTCCCTTTACTATAACTTCGACAAGAGCGTGACTCTTTGGGTAGAGTTTGATCCTTTCTTTTTACGGCATGTTACAAGGATCCAGCATTTGTTATTGTTATTATCAACGTGCTCTCCTCGATTTTGAGGATCTGTGGCTTGGACCTCCCGTGACACCGCACAACCACAAGTTCGAAAGACCCAAACTGGACCAAATCCTCAATTTCTTCATAACATATGATTGGTGCCAGCACGCTTGGAGTTACCGTCACCACGACATGATTTGTTTGGACCACATCGTCTAGATCCAGCTCTATTTTTCTTTCATGGGCCAACTTGAGGATTAACTCCTTCGATACAAAACATTTTTCAACTGGGTGGCTAAAGACCTTGTGATCTTACAATAATTAGGATCGTCCCCTTTGTCGGCTTGTTCCAGTCGTTTACATTCTAGTAGCTAGATAAGGTGGTTCTCCAACAGTTGCTCGAGCATATCTGCAACATCGGAGTCGGGGAATGGGTAGACTTTTTCTTGTCGCTCCCTCAGAGTTAAGCCACGTCTTTTGCTTCATCCGTTTCTTTTCCATCTTCTTCTATTTCCCTTTCGAGGAAAACTTTAATGGGGTCGTATTAACGACCATTGATTCCTTTATGGCACATTTCACAATCTTCTCGACGCCTTTCACTTCCTTCTTATCTTTCTTCGGTTCGTGGATCAGAAAGTCCTTCGTTCCCCTATTGGCGATACTTAGCTCCATGTCTGGGCGCGAGTCGTCAATTCTTCAAAGGTACGAGGCTTTATTCCTTATAGGATATAGAGGAGTTCCCAGTTCATACCCTACGTGCACATTTCCATAGCAGATAATTCGATGAGTTGATCTTTGCAGTCTAGACTCAAAGCCCTTCATCGGTTGATATAGTCGATGACCGGCTCCCCTTTCCATTGCTTGGCGTTTGTCAGCTCCATCATGCTGACGGTGCATCTAATGCTGTTGAAGCGATTCAAGAATTCTCTTGTTGCTCCCAGTTGTCGATCACCTCAGGTTCTAAGTTTATGTACCAAACAAAAGTGTTTCCTTCAAGGGTTCTAATGAACTGCTTGACTAGTCTTCTCCCCTTATTCCCGCATTCTCTCATGTTTCTACGAAGTGGGTGAAGTGTTGCTTTGAGTTACCATTTTCGTCGAATTGCTGAAACTTTGGGGGTTGATATGCTGCAGGCATTCTCAAGTTGTCGATCCTCTGGGTGTATGGCTTAGAATACATGAAGGAAATCTGAGTCGAGCCTCCATACTGAGGCCTTATGGAGGTCATGATCAGGTCTTGCAATTGTTGGACTGACAGAGAGGCCACCGAAGCTGACTGTTACAACTGGTTTTCTTGCAGCACGATCTTTCCCTTGTCAGCTGCTTTGACCATGGGTGCTTGGCTTAATTCAGCAACCTCTCAAGACTGCATTTGTTCTCTCAGGGCAGCGATCTCATAGTCTCACTCCTCGACGGCTTTCATCAGAAAATTGATCTTCCTTTCCATTTCTACCATGGTCGCTTTAGCCGTTATATCTGCTATCATGACAGAAACCACCTCTGGCTGCGAACCCCATTTCGGCTTGCTGGACGCAGACGAAGAGTTGTCAAACAGGGGGTTCTCTTTTATGATAACCCCGCCTTGTGGGGACTCTGTCATTTACCTCAAGATGTTGTGCACGATGAGGGAGCTTTGCTCTTGCTCCTGTGTAACTTCCCTTGAGCGACTGCGAGTGACAGGTTCTGTGTAGGAGCTGTTTGTGGAGGAAGCTCTGGATGCCATCTTCTTTGGTGCCATTTGTCTTGTTTGGATGCTGAGAGATTCCACTGGACATGCCAATTTGTTCACACGAGGTTTTTGGAGAAATATATTTCATGGAGTTGAACTTGAATTAGTGTTGATGTTGATATTGATTTGATGCGATGTGGTTCGATCTCTAGTATTTGATCCTCTGATTCTCTCTCGGCTGAATGAAGTTGCTTGACTTGAAGAAGAAAAGCACCAAGCGTTCTTGAAGTAGAAGTCTTGGAAGAGTCTTTGTGTCTTCAAGGGTCTTCTGTCTTCTAGGAGTGCAGCTTCAAGAGTTTTGGGAGTCTTCTGCTTATTGATGAATCATCTCTGGGCTCTCTGAATGTAGAATTGTTGATCCATTGAAATGAGAAGAGTTCTTCTATTTATAGGACTCTTTGATGGACTTCATGAGCTTGGGCTGGCTGGCCCATGGGTTTGGACCCATAGATTTGGGCTTGGTTGACCCATGGGTTTAGTGGGCCCATGAATTTGGGCTTAGCCCTTGGGCCCAATTACTTGGATCTAGGCCTACTTTGGTATTTAAGCCTCATTAAGCCCACTTTTGGGCACAATTGGACTTTAACCCAAATAATTATATCGATTGGGCTAAATTAATCTTACTCGATTCAACGATCATGATAACACCACGGGACGTCATCAAAATTTGTCTTCAACTTCAATTTGGGACATGTGTCAACTCCTATTTGGTCACAAATTTAATGATTTGAAATTTCATCATTAATTTAGTAAATGATGTGGCAACTTGTGATTGGTCCAAAATTTCTCATTCAACACACATATTGTGGTGTATTAAAAAAAACAAAGTATTATTTAACCTACAATATTTCATATCTTTTTTTTTTTTTTTTTTTTTTTTTTTTTTTACGTTTATGTTAATTTTATGTCTTGGTTATTAAAACGAACATAGCTTAATTGATATATAGATGTAGTAGTAACTAAGAGATGCATATTATTAGAAAAAGAAAAAAAAAAGAGTGGATATTTATGTCCCAATTAAACCAAACAATTAATATTGAAAAGTAAACTAAATCCACATGTTCACAAAAGCACAATTAAACTTTAACTTTAAATCTACTTTTAAATATTTAAATTTAGCAATCTGTCCTTCCAATATGGTAGTAATTGCAATTATACATTCTAACTTTCAATTTAAAAAATTGAACCCTCCACATTACATAAATATTAAAATTGGGTCAAATTATACATTCAAACTTACATAATTGTATAAATTATAACATTTGTGTAAGTTTAACAGTTTAATTTTTATCATTTTTTAGTCCAATTTCTACAATTATTGTAAGTTTGAGGGTCCAATTTTAACACTTATAAAAGTTTAGGAGCCCAATTTTTACAATTAAAAGTTTGAAGATATAACTACAACTACCACCATACTTTGAGGAGGTGGATTTTACAATTTGCCCTTTGTTTTTTCAATAAGTTCAAAATTATCTCATCTTTTAGAATTAAAACTCATATATCATCCAAATTTTAGCCTAATTCTGTTGATTAATAGCATTTTTGGGAGTGATCCTCAAATTATAAATATCACATTTGTTATTTTTTATTTTTATTGAAAAAGGATAATTCATTAATCACACAATTTAGATATAAGTACCTTCATTAAGAAGAGAATAAAATCAGGGAGGACAATCAGAGGTTAAAAAAAAAAAAACATATTCCACAAAAGATATAAAATAACTTGAACAAGCTTCATGAGCTACACAGTGGGGTACTGTATTTTCAACCTTAGAACAACAAAACTTACTTCAACCATCATCGAAAACACAAACCAAATAGCATTGATGTTTTTTTTTTTTTTTTTTTTTTTTTTTTTTTTTTTTTTTTTTTTTTTTTTTTTGCTTGTGTAAGATCCATTGAGTAACCGGTTAGAATATTGATAACTTTCAAAACATCTAACTCAACAATAAGGGAAAAACATCCATCCTTAAAATTTAATTGAATACATTTTAGACCTTTCCGAATAGCTTTGGCCTCAAGCGCCTTTGCGAGTCATTTGCGATCGAGTTGCTGCAAACTAAAACAGATCAGGGATCCATAAGAGTTCATGAAACCATCAAACTGATCCTTCCCCTACCAACATTCTTAAACCACGATGCATCCTTGTTCATCTTCCAAGAATGTGGCGGCAAATTTATCTGAAGTGCGTGACCAAAATAAAAATATAAAATACATAATCATTCACAATCATGAGTAAAATTAAACAATAATTTGATTTTGAATAATTAAAGTATGTTTTGAAGTAATTTTAAACAAGACAAAAGTGTTTTGACCATTTAAAAATTACTTCTGAACATGTACCAAGTATCATGAGAGATTTAAACCCCATCAATTAAATGTAGTTATTTAAATTATATATGAATGTGATAGGATTAAATTGAAAAATAGAAAAAGTATAAATTTATATTCCTAAACTTTATGAGTTGTACCAATTTAAACTTTGAACTTTTGTGAATGTGCATCAATTTATATTATCTATTATGTTTTATTTGAAAAAACTCCGCGTGAAATTTATAATTAGATCAGTTCAACCCTTAATTTAGACTCTTATTCATAATTTGTTGAGAATCATAAGTGCATTTACTCTGAGTATCCATTTTGTAAAATCGACAATTTAAGAAGTTGTTTGTTTTTTTTTTTTCTAGAATGTAGATAACTTAAATATTTAGATGTTTGAAATTATAGATGCTCAAAATTACATATTTTTGACATCTTTAAATTATCATGTTTGTTTTGTATGAATATTTTTAAGACATTTAGAAATATTTGGATAAATGTGTTTGTTTTGTAAGATTTCTACCTGAAAATGTCTTAAATTTACTTTGATGACTGTTTATTAATTTGTAATTAATTTAATATAATTTGTTTTTTGAAATTGATATGAATTTCTTTTTAAATTAATATCATTCTATTATTTTATTGGTTATTCTTCTCAACAAAATAATATATATTAATTTAAGATTTTTTTTATAAAATAAATATTAACTTCATTTTGAATTTGAATCTCTCTCTAAGAAAGGAACTACAAGACTAAAATATATAGTTTACACTATTTATTTTAGTGATAAAATAAAATACGGAATTGTGACATTTATATATATGAAAAGAAGGGTTAAAAAAGTAGAGAGAGGATGCCCTAATACAGGAATTAAGAAAATTCACATTTCAGGAGGTCATCCCAAACTCTCGAGATCGTCCAAAGATGTTCGAGAATCTCTTGATGCTCGGGTATCTTATATCATGCCATAGTTTAAAATATTTCGATAGAAATTTCGAGGTTTCGACCACCTCGAAAGTTCGATATGGGGAGAATTTTGATTTTCCTCCAATCTCGAAATTCGATGAAATTTTCATTTTTTTTTTTAACATTTAGGCTAAATGGAATTTTTTTTCAAGGTTTATAGACTTATCTTAATTACATGAATTGTATAGTTTCACAGGTCAATATATAATTTCACCTCAAAATTGAATGGATGTAAACTCTATTTTTTTACCACCTAAAGCTTTCATTTTCAATAAACCAAATTTGAGAAAAATAATTACATATATTTATTTTTAACTTCATTCAAACATGTTTTCTTTGAATTTTCACATCATTTCACCTCAAAATTGGATTAATGTAAGTTTTACTTTTATTTTTTTACCATCCAAAGCTTTCACTTCTAAAAAAACGAAAATTGATAAAAATAATATATATTTATTTTTAATTTCATTCAAACCTTTTCCCATTAAATTCTCACATCACTTCCGCTCAAAATTGAATTAATTGAGTTTTGCTTATTTTACCGTTCAAAGTTTTCATTTTCAAGAAAAAGACTTAGAAGAAAATAAAATAAAATTTGATATTATTTTATAATTATTTTTTCATTTCTTTTTAAAATTTATGCTCTAGCATCAATTTTTAAATAGATATTCTCATTATGTTTCTAAATATTGTCTTACTTTATAAAAATGATGATTAAAAATGGTCAAATATAGTATAATTAGGCTACAATCAAAGTTTCATCAACTAATTATAACAATTTTCATAAAGCTTGTCGAAACTTCCATGAATATCATTATTTCCATAAAATCGGGACGTCGATATTTCGAACCTTGATCACCACAAAACAAATGCGATAATTTGGATACTTACTTCGTGGGAATCCAAGATTCTCATGAAGAGTATAAATTGATCGATTTATAAAAATTTAAGAATTTAATTAATCAAATTATAAATTTTACACGATATTAATCGAACGAAGTTTAGAGGAGATACTTAGAACTTTAAAAAATTTAATTGATATAACCCCTAAGAGTATAAATTGATCATTTTCCTATTCGTGCATTAATGATTATTTATGGAGTTAGTGAAAGCAGAAAAGGACAAGAAAAAATTAAATTTAAAAAATGCAAAAAAAGAATCCAGAACTGAAAAATAAAAATAAAAATAAAAATTAAACGTTTTGAATTTCAAGCTGAGGCATTGCGATGAGAGAAAGGACGAGGAGACAGCCCAAAGGACAGAGAAACCCAGCCCAAATACATGAATTTTAGAAGAAACTGGGAATTTGAATTGGAATTGGATGTGTCTGAAGGGAAAAATAAAAGTATAATTTCCTCGTCACTAATTTTTCCTTTAAAAAAATTGCTTTTTCTTGCTGAAGATACTCGTACGAATCACATTGGAGGCAGATAAACATGACAAAACACCCAAAATTGGATTTAATTCTAAGCAAAAGAAAAAATTTAACTGTAAATAGTTATTGCAACAAGAAACCCCATACGCAAATTCCTAAGAGAAATTCTTCATTTTGCCTGTCTCTTCACCTTCATCCTAAAATTTCCCACTTTTTTCTATTTGGGTTTTGTTTTTAATTATGTGTTAATTAACCAAAGACAGGAATTTATGCAACCCATCTCACATTGTCTTATGCTTCAATCTTCTTAACAAGATGGGTTTCTCTTTTTGGGTCAATAGATGCCAAAACATAGCAGTAGGAGGACAGAGCAGAGGAGAGAGACAAGGGCGAATGAGATAAGCAATCGAACAATTTTTCGCCATGGAAGAAGGTATTTCGTCTTCTCCTTCGGATCGTCTTAATCGGTGGTTCGCTTCTGTTTTAGTTTCTTCATTATGGGTTTCTTCTTTCGTTTCAATTGGATTTGGTTTTGTGTTGGGGTTGGGGCAATTCATCTTGTTTCCTCGGACCTAAGTTTTCTTCTGCAATGGCGAAATGGGTGTTTGGTTAACAATAGAACTGAGTTAAACAGATGATTTTACATGTTTGCTTTTCTTGCTGTTTGATTCCTTCATTTTTGTTTCTCTTTTGGTTTTATTTGTCGTTTTCACGAGTCCTAGGAGATGGTTACTTTTAGGCATGTATACATCTTTGTGTCAATAATTTTGATTCTGTGGTAATAGTTTGAGTTTTCTGGCTTGTTTCGTTAGAAACTTGGTCTAGGTTCGATCAATCGGATGAACAGCCAAATAGAAAGTCGATTTTGTGCCATTCAAATGCTTTATGTTGTCCTGCAAGAAGCTTGGGTTGGAGGAATCAATCCTGTTTGATCTTGTCCATTTCTTACTGTTTGACCCCCTTTTCTCTTTTGGGTTTTGTTTGTCGTTTTCACAAGTCCTAATAGTTGGTTACTCGACACATTTTCTAGTTTCCATAACTTGATTATGTGATAATGGTAACATCAGCTGAGTTTGAGTTTGCTGGTTTGTTGTTAGAAACTTTGAATACATTTGATCAATTGAACGAACAACCAAACAGGAAGTTGATCTTGCTAATTAAATGCTTAATGTTCTCCTGCCAGAAACTTGGCTAGGAGTAGTTATGGTGGTCAGGTTACTGAGCCAAATTGTTTCTTTCCATTAGATTGTAAGGTAGAACATCCAATCAGTTCTCATTCTCTTGTATCCTTGCGCATGTATATCTGCTCTGCCTCTAACCCAATCCATTCCTTTTTTTTCCCTTTTACCTCAATTGCCTCTCTTTGATTCTTCTAAGTATTGCATTTTTATCTTTACCTTTCTTTTGTGAGTCGTGAGTGTTGGGATATATGATTCATCAATTATTGGAATGAGCCAAAAGATTGACTCGAATATCTATTGTCTGTTTACTGCCCCTTGCCCTTAGGCTATTACCTCCTTCTTTCAAATATATTTTCAGTTTCCTGAAAAAGAAGAAATAAAAGAAGGCTATTCCGTGGCAAATGGATGATAATTTTCATGCTGTGAGCATGAAGGTGTTGGCTATGGTCACGTTTCCATTTGTGTTTCAAATCCTCCCCCTGACACTTACATACCCTTTCATTAAAGTAAATGAAGGTCAATTGATTATACCTGTGTCTGGACCATAGACACTTGCAAGAAACAAACATACAAATGATACAAATTTGATCTTCAATACAATCATACAGAAGACACATTCTTTTGTGTTAAGTGCAATGGCCTCTTTATCTCTTATGCAAAAATGGTAGTGTTTCTCGAGTCTGAAGTTGTGGTGATTGCACTGGCCTATTGCTCTGATGTAGTTACGTATGATCCCACATTCATTTATTACAAATTTCCAAGCAAATAAAAAAAAGAAAAATCAAATGTCTGATTTTTTGACGTTTATACATGGTTTATATTGTTCTTCAACTCATAAATGATGGTGTGACATGTTTGTAGCTTTCCGATATGTGGACTTGGAACCATGCATGACTATGACTTCTATCATTGATTTTTAGTGATTTATTTACTTTTTTCTTGAACTCAAGAGTTGGGTAATGCTATGCATTCCGAGGAGAACAAAGATTCTACTGAGAAGAACAAGAAACGGAAGTTGAAGACACCTTCCCAGTTGGTTGCTTTAGAGAAGTTCTATAATGGTAAGAGTACATCCTCTTGTCAATTCCTCCTGTAGATTCTTTGTAATCCGTTTAATCTGAAAAAGTTTTTGATGCCAATTCCAGAACGTAAGTATCCTACAGAGGAAATGAAATCACAGCTCGCCGAGCAGCTAGGTTTGACTGAAAAGCAAATATCTGGATGGTTTTGCCACAGAAGATTAAAAGACAAAAGATTTTGTGATACATATACTAGTGTACGGCAGGATCGTTCAAGTGGCGTCATTCAAGATCATGGCAGTGGGCTTGCACAAGATTCATGTGGTAGCACGAAAAATGGAGACTATTGGCATATTGATCCACGTGAAGTTGAAAGTCAAAAGCCTTACGGCCATGAGCTAGCTTCAGATAATGTCCTGGAGCGTAGGAGCCAATATACAGAAAATGTTAGTAATATGGAAAATACATCTTCGGAAAGCAGCTCTTCTTTAAAAGATAGGTTAGTATCTCAAAATGAGAATCCATATGATACAGAAGTTTCTCGGTATTTAACACATGAGGGTGCTATTCCACCATCAAATCCAAAGGCTTTAAGCTCTCTGCGATACAAACCATCTGGCTATTTAAAAGTGAAGGGCGAAGTTGAAAATGCTGCTATTACTGCTGTTAAGAGACAGTTGGGTGCGCAATATCGGGAGGATGGTCCACCACTTGGTGTGGAATTCCAGCCACTTCCTCCTGGTGCATTTGAGTCCCCAGCTAAAGGTCCGAGCCATGGTAAACAATAAAATGTATTTTATTGTCGACAATGTTCCTATTCTTTTTAGTAGTCACTTCTGATATAGCATATGAATTTGCACTTGTAAATGAAAATGTTTTTACGTATTGTTATGCTCAATAAAAATTTGTATTTACTTTTTTATGCACTCAAATAATATTAATTGGTCCCCATTATTAAGGCTCTTTTTCTTCTTTCTTCTTGTTTTTTCCTTTTTCTCTTCTTTCTGAATTAGTTATTTTATATGAGTGAAATTGGTCAAGGATAATAGGGTTCTGAATCCTGATGATAGATGGAGGGAAATAAACTTCTATAAGATTGGATTGCAATTGATAAAGTGTGGATACCTTTTCTATTTTCACTAGTGAAGAAACTTGAAATCTAAAGAGCATTCAAATTTCAACATTTGTGAGGCAGTTATCCACTCGAAACCTTGTCCTCATCGCACAAAAACAAACATGGATAAATTATAGTGAACGAAAAACTTGAAAACTTGATAATGAGTCAACTTTTTCCTTTTCCTTCTTCTTTCTCTCTCTCTTTTTTTTTTTGTGTGTGTGTGTGTGTGGGGGGGGGGGGGGGGGGGGGTGGCAGGAGGATACTCGATATATTTCAATTCAGTTACTCTCCATCTCTTAAATGGCTTTTAGAAGTATGAAGAGGGAGTAGGATCAGAAGATAGTAGAATGTTAGGTAACATTTAAACTTTAAAGCAATAATCATGGATCTACTGAACACAATGTTAAACTTTCAGTGCCTCTGTCAGTAGAGATAACTCCTAGTTGCAGAATCTGTCATGCCTTACCGTACGCTTTTCTTCTGAATTTTACCTCCAATGATTTTTATTTCTGTTACATCAGACTTTCATTGAGCATCATACCTATTTTTTGATGGATACTTCACAGATTCATACTATGTTGGAAATCCGCTTCTTCCTCGTTCTCCAGACATATTGACAATGAAGAAACAAAGAGCTCTTGGCTCTGTAAGTGAACCTTGATTATGGCTTTCTTCAGATGTTATTTTATCATGTATTTTTATTTTTATTATCTTTTGATGTGGCCCTAATATTAATTAAGAGCTAATCTGTGTGAAATTCAGAGACTTTATCTTATGCTAATCTCTCGTAAACCTATTGGTAAATCTGACCATGTTCTGGAAAGACCTGAAAATATTTCTTTTATATGCTTTTATTTAAGTATGACAACCGTACAATCTATTTAAGCCAGAGATACATACGCATGCCCACATACATATTGGTAATCTTGCTGAATCTGGATCTTTCATTCATGTATTTTGAAGTGAAGATAATGAATTTTTTCTTTCATCTGGGAGTGCAAAGAAGTTACTGTACAAGTGTTGTAATGTTAGTCCCTTCCAAAAGAAATTTTTTCATAACCTTCCCATTTAAGTTGGTTATTGGTAACAAGTTGAGACAATTATTGGAAATAACATTTAAAGCCCCAAGTTAGAAGAATCAAGGCATCACTTGGAGAAACTTGAGATTTGAAATAACTCTCATTTAGATATTGCAACATGGTGCATAGTTATTCTGCTAGCTTCAAAGGGTGTTCTTTTCAAGTTTCAGATTTTGACAGCATAGTTTGCAAGGAAGGAAACACAATTGAGATAAAAGAATGATGTTCTTATTACCGGATTTAAGATTTAATTGATGAATATAGACTCCCTCTTGTGCTTTTATTTTAACGTGCAATGCTTATCACTGTCAAGGATGAAATACTAGTATCTTAGTGCTTCAATATGAATTTTGAAATTCTGCTCCAATTTAAATTCAAACTGTAATATGAACTCTAATACACTTGAGATAATTTTGATCTTTCATGATTACCCGTGATCTGATATCAAAGATAATATATCATGAAAGAAAAAGATTTCAAAGATGCTAGTTCTCCTAATATTTTCTTGCTCTCTTTGATTGCTCTACAGAGGTATGAAGTGCACAGTTCAAATATGAGTTCTCAGGACTCATATAGGGAGGAAGCAGCTCCCACTGGCACTACATGTAGACCTGAGTGTCAGGAAAAGAATTCTGTTTACCAATTAAAGAAAAGTTCCAACTATTACAACAAATCCGATCCATTTCCTCGACAGAACTCTCCCTTGAATATGTATGAGGAATCTGGTGGGCTGACATTTTCCAGTAGTAAAAGGGATCACAAAATGAACCCTAGCTATAACATTCCTAGAAGCCGAACCGATTCTGTTTCCAACAATCATGGCTCCTATTCATCAAAAGTTGCTAGTGAACAGACAGAAATGCAGTTGCATAACCATGGCTCAAAGAGTTTTTATAGGAGTGGCTATTTGGACTATAATCCTAAAAAGATGCCAAAGGTTTGTACTTCATGCCTTTTAATTACATGTTCTTGAATTATTTTTCCCAAGGATCAACTTTGAGTATTTCCATTTTTTTTAATCCTTGTGTGCTTGTATAGGAAATGTTCAATGGAGAAGAAAAGGCAGTAAATGAAAGTATTGATCTAGTTAGAGGGAAGATCCCACCAACAAATGAATTGGCTGTGAGTTCAAGTGGTGTCATGTTTTGCATAATGTTTTGATATTGTGGTGTTGTGCTTTCTTGCTTACACTTTCCCTACTCATATATCAAGGTTGCGAATCGATGTCAGTTGGATTTTCCTCGGTCAGACTATGCAGCAAAAGCATCCGTTTCTGAAAAACCAGGGCGGAAAAATCATGCTAGAAGGTCCGTTCAAGTAACCATTGCTAGTAGCGTGCAAATTATTGTGCGTATTCATATTGAATTTCTCATTTTTCTCTTGTAGTATCTGCAAACGCTTCTCATTTACACTGTCCTTTTTTCTGGCCCAATCCCAAATTTATTGCCGGGTCATGCAATGTAGGGAGAAAAAATCATCTTGATGATGGTTTGATCAAATTTTGGTTGGTAGTGGTCAGAAATTTTCTTTTTTGGAATAAGAAAGTTTTTCATTGAATGGGAATAGAATACATAGTGGAGAAGGTGAACACAAGGTATCCTCCCATGTGCTTTGTAGCTGTATAGAGAGGAGTTCCAAAAAAAACAAAGACATTTGAAAGAGTACACTAGAAAGAACTGAAAGCCTAAAAGATATCCATCTTTGACCTGGTTTCTCTCATAGCAAACCATCACAACATACTTTCAAGCCGCCTTCCTTAAAATTTATTTGAGATGGTCGTTAGCTTCCGCCGTAGCATGAAAGAGAGACCAGAACCATGCAGTAAAACCTGGACCAGTGCTTAGGTATAAGGATTAGTTGTTTTGGATCCTGTTGTCTGGTGTTTAAACTCCTCAGAACTGAGGACCACACGGATAATTTAAACCTTTTCAGGGACTCACTATTTTCAAATGGATTTGGTGGCAGGCTTTGCGAGTTTTTATCTTGAATTAGTTTGAGCAACAAAAAGACTTACAAAAATAGCACCTAGATTTAACCATCATGCGCTGGCCTAATGGTAAATAAAAGGCTAAGAGGAAGTAGGTTCAATTTATGATAAGGGCTAAGAGGAGGTAGGTTTAATTTATAGTGGTCTACCTAGGATTTAATATCTTACGAGTTTTCTCGACACCCAAATGTTGTAGAGTCAAGCGGGTTGTCTCGTGAGATTAGTCGAGGTGAGTGTAAGCTATCCGAGACACTCACGGTTATCGAAAATAAAAAATAAAAAATTAAAACCTAGATTTTCCCAAACCCTAAGGACCAGACAATTGAATCTCTTTGGAGAGTTGGGCAACGTTTTGTTGCCAACCTTTTGCATGTGACCTAACTTAAGAGCCACTTTGAAGTGTTATATATAGAACATGCAAACATCAAGATCCACCTCAGACTGCTTTCTTCTTTCTATTTTGACCAAGGCTACTGACAAATTGCTGCATGGATGTCAAAACTTATAAACTTATTCAATGGATGAGAAAGAAATACAATTGTAGCTGGTACACATATAATCTTCTTGCCTTCACCTTTAATGTGGTTGAAATTGCTGCATATATTTCCTGTAATGTAGCATTGAGTGCATCTCCTTGGAGATTTTCAATGAGCTAAATATTGACAACAACACATGCCATGTAGGTCCACAATGGAGATGCCTTACAGCTTCTCCGTCGATGAAGCTGAAGATACTAGTTCATCGTTGGACTGAGCAATGGTAGAAGTTCCGGCAAGGTCTGAAATTAGAGTACATAAATTGGAATTATTGTAAATTGGGTAGTAATATTAGTGAGTTGAAGCAAACTTTAGGCAGATTCTGGCTGTCAGGTTCTCTCCCTCCCTCTCCTCTCTTGTGTATACGTATAAAGCCTCCATTTTATAACCTTCTTCCCACAAATTCTACAAGGTGAAGCCTATCTTCTATCCTCCTTTTTGTTTCTGTGCATGGATGATGGATCTCCTATCGGGATCCTGGTCACGTAGATTTGTACTTCTGTAATTTTGTTTGAATGACAGAGAAGCATTGACAATGTATTATAAACTGCACCGTCCATCTATGACTCGATATTTTTGTTTCAAGGAACTGTTTTGAAGTCCTAACAATATGTTATCTTATATTTTAGCTATTCATTTGTTCACCTAAAGGGATGCTCGTCACATGTTATACTCAAACATGCCTTTGTTAGATTTGTTATGTTTTTTTGTACATTTGCTTGCCATATTATTTTATCCTATTCTAACATATTATGAAAATAGCTCACCTATCTACCAAGAATTGGCTGAAGGATTTCTCAGCCACACATTTATGTCTCTCTCTGAATTATGCTATGTTGTCATTAAGTGGTTCAAGTGATGATGCTGTTCTGAAACAATGCAAACCAAAACAGTCTCTGAATGCTTCAATCATCAAATTTGTTAGCATTTGGAACTGGAACTATCCCGTCTCAATCTCAACCTTAATCATTAAAACGTATGATTTCGATTGAAGTTATTGTGATTGTCCCATCTCTACACGTCCTGGCACATGAAGTTCCCCTCAAAATCTGCCCAATTCTTACACGTATTGTTGTTTTCAATCAGTCAAAAGAGATGTTTGTTGTCTCAAATTGAAAACTTAATAATGCGAAAACGTTGCAAGGTGATCGAATTATTGTTTAACAGCTTTGCTTCTCCTCCTAACCAACACGCGATCACATGAAAACATTCATTAGCTCAGTTATAGGGAAAATGGTAAAAAAAAAAAAAAAAAAATGTTGAAGAGATTGAAGAGATGAATGAATGTTTATAAAAGAGAGTGGCTTGCTTTTTTGTGCATCATGTGGGTGGGGGGTTGCCTTGCAATTGGAGGGGCCTGCTCTCAATTTATTTGATAAGCACATTTCACACAAAAAAGAATTGAGTGCTCAGTTTACAAGAAAACTGAGGAATTATTGAAACATGAGATAGTTGAGAATGAAAGATAGGTAGAAAAATCAAAGGCATTCATTCAATGGATGGTGTCCAATGTTAGGGCTTCATTTACAGCTCAAGATTTTGAATTTTAATAAAAAGGTTTCAAGTTTTGGACCACTTAGAAAAAGGAACTTACAAATGACTTGTGGCCTCCATCACTCTCACCTCTCACTCACACCTCACTTTTCTAAAAAGTGTACCCACCTTCTTGTTCCTTTCACTCTTCATTCCTTTTAATCAAATCTTTTCTTCTTTTTTTTTTCTTAATAATTTGAACTTCTGGTTCTTGAGCTATGCTAAGGTAGATTTTTTTTTTTTTTTTTTTTTCTTTTTCTCTTTCAACGTCTTTTCTTACCCTTTCTAAATTACTTGGTATCACTTTTGGAATGGAAACCTCTTTTAATCAATGAAAAGTACTTCTAAAATACTCGTCAAAATACCATTTTAGTTCATATACTTTCAGATTTGTTCAATTTTAGTTTATACACTTTTGAATGTCCAATTTTAGTTCATGTGTTTTTAATAAATTTTAAATTTAATCCTTTAGAGATTTTTTAAAAAAATCAATTTTGATTAAATAATAATAATAATTTCCATTAAAAAAATGCATTTTGTGAATATATTTCCTAAATTTAGAGTGGAAAAGCTCACGGATAATTAAAAGAAATTTTTAAAAATAAACGATAGAAAACTAACCATAGACTAAAATTAAAGGAGTCTCAAAGTACAATAATTAAGATAGTCCTTTTTAATATAAATTTAGGTTGTGTAGTCAAAATTGATATTGCAAGTTTCTAAAAATACTTTAATATTATTGTTTTAAATTTTTTTTGGTAAAAAGAAACACTTTATGGGTACCTTTTACAAATTTGAAAGAGTTTTTAAGTTAAAAGTATTGCTCTACAACTTTTTCCAAACTCATGCTGTCATGCAAGTTAATCCCACACTCTACAATTTATGACTTGGTTGCTTGAAATTTATTTGCCTTATTTTACCAATAACGAATTTATACAATTTAGAACTTTTACTCTTTTTTCAATATTTAAAATGTCAATGTTGACGAAAATGTCGAGTTTTCAATTTTATAAGAAAATGTTAAGAAAAATATCGATAGATGTCGATGTCGATGAATATTTCTGAAAAAATTATAAAAAAAAATATTTAAATTAATAAACAAATATTTTATAATTTATAAACAAGTTAAAATATTTATTATTTATATTATATTACATTAGTGATTTCTATTTTTATATTTTCTTTAATTTTATATGAAATTTTACGATATAATAAAAATGTCGATTCACCCTTTATGTTGATGTCAAGCTCATAGAAATATCGTGATGTCAATGAAAATTTAGTATCGTTATAATATAAATACAAACTACATGAATTCAAACTTTTTAATCATACGGGTACAATTAAGTTGACGCAAAACTATAGAGAGAGAGGTACAAATTCAAAGTTTTTGAAATCTATAATCAAACCTACCTTTTATGTGTTAATTAATTAATTTGATTTGGATATCTTTCTTGATATGATGAAATTTGTAAATTGTGATTTTTTTTTATTACAATAGAGATATTAGATAAAATTTGTAAAATGTGATTTTTTTTAATACAATAAAGAAGTACATATTAATTATCGAATTATGCTTACTTTAAAATTTGCAAATTGTAATTTATATTTTGCTTTGATTTGATCACTCATTCGTTAAGTTCTTGGTTTTTTTTATTGGTTGTTCTCAAAATGCAATCATTTTACTAATAACAGAGTTGATGCTAACGTTTTATTAAATGGGTTTTTCGTTGAATTCTAATGTTGAGTTTACTATTTTTTTAATTTATTGTTATTTTCACATTAGGTAATAATATTAAAAAAGACGTGTTGTCTTTTTACTGGAATATATTCAATGAAGTTAGACCACGTTTTGGATGGGTATCAATCAATTGCTATCTTGGTTAGTGGGATTCATTTGATTATTTTTTATGTTGTTTATACGTTCGTCTGTAATCGCAATTAGATGTGGAATCTATCGTATTATATGCAATCGAATCTTGTAAACTGATTGATCTTCAGAAGGTGCTTAATCGGATTGAGTTTGAATATGCAGTGAGACCCACTAATTTTATTAAAATATTTTATGACGAATTTCCATCTTTTATCCTCGGATATCATAACATACAACTTTACGGATGCACCAATCGATAAATATTTAAAAACATATTCGCTCGCATGCCTATCGATGTATCGATTTCGATTATAGAGTCGATAATAGTTAACTAATACATTGATCGGTAAATGTTTTATAAACTTTACAGATTTCAACTTTTCATACGCTTATCAACCTATCATGTATATTAATCGATATCGATAAAGTTGACACAAATTCGTTTTGAATCACTTTGTTCGTTGCATGCATGTGTTATTATCAGTTCCTTATATCTTTAGGTATTCTGTTGTATATTCTAAAGGCAACCTCATGAAACAAACAAAATATGAACAGAAAAATAGAAATAAACGATTTGTAGGAATTTCATTTCATACCAAAAAAAAAAAAAGTTAGAAATCTGTAACATGATTTTAAGTTAAAGAAAGTTATGGGATCAATGTTCCATATTCACCCCAAAAAAAAAAAAGAAGAAGTTAAAACCCTAGACTCCCCTCCACCCCCCGAGCACGAGAAGAAGAAGAACGTATCCCATTCAGAATCACTAGATAGAGCACAAGTGTACATTTGCGGTTCTTCTTCTGAACCTTCGTGCCGCTTGGTCCTTCTCTGGCATGTTGCTTCTTCTCCACCTTTTTCACCTTCCCTTACCATCTCGGTTCAATGGGCAGATGACCGACAACAATGATGCCTTGTGGGGGATGGTTAGTTCACGCTAGGTTGTGAACCAACATAATTAACTCCCAATGTTGGAGTGGGAGTTGATGAATGCTTGGGTGCAAATGGTCCTTCTGTGGTGCTCGCCTTCACTTCTACCAAGGTCATAATTCATCATCTTCATCGCATCCATTTTCCGTTATCAACTCCATTACTGACTTACCGCTATCGACTTATTGTTATCAACTTATTGACTTACTGTTGACTTACTGCTATTAAACAATAGGGACAGGACGAAACGTCAAACAACATTCATATCGACGAACGATCTTTTGTCGGTAAATATTATTAGATCACAAAACAAATCAGGTCATGTCAATCATAGTGACAATAAGTGAAGGGATTACTGACTGATCACTTATGAACGAGGTAATATCATCTTACTAATACTAGAGAAATAATGGCGTTCGAATTTGAAATGAATATGTAGGACGTATACATTGATCGTAACTCAACTATAGTTGTTTGAAGAGGTAATTGAAGACAACTACAATATAAAACAAAGTAAAAAAAAATAATAATAATAATAATGGCAGAAAATGTTCAATTTATAGATGGGCAAGGGAACGAATTGCTCTGAGGAACCTTAAAATGTGAAAGTACAAAGTTGAAGCGAAGAGGAATGATCTCAAACGGTCGATAGATAGTTTGAAATGTTGTCAATGGGGGTGTTGTCGATCGGAAAACATTTTATGAGTGTAGTTTAATTTTTTTAATTTTACGTTTCAATTAATGATGTGAAATAAGCCGCCTCAATAACAGTAACACTATTTTTAAAAAAAATTGATAATTAAACACCAACAAATATAATAAAATTATTTTACGACTCAATTGATGATCCAATTGGAATCAACTCAAACTACATTTTTTTTTTCAAACATGGTCTTAATTGTATTTTGCAAAATTGATAATCGAAATAATAATAGAAAATATTACCAGATTTTAAATTTTCTTCATTTATAAGATTTCTCATATTTCTATTTTTACCATTATTTTCTCTCTCTTTCTCTCCCTCCATTTTCATAATATGCTATAAAAGAATTAATTCATTTAATCACCGAACAATTATAGTTTTCCAGATTGGATTTGGGTCTCATGTAATTATTTTGATAATTTTATAATTGTTTTTCTTTTCCTGCTCCATTTAGTAACAGTTTGAGATGTTTTCACTAATTTATTTATATAATTATAAATTTATTTAAACTATAATAGTAAAACAAAATATGTTAAAATGAGTTTATTTAATTATAGCCCTTCTAATTTTAATCTTTATATTTTTAATAAATATTAAATTTAATCCCACTAATGATTCATTATTGATTTATTTTAGAAAAGATTTATTACTTATTAGTATTTTTACTATAAATTTTGAATACACATTTTCATATTGCATTTTTTTCTTTTTGCATAAAAATTTGAATTATTATCTAACCAATTTTGGTGAAAATTAAGTTTGACAGACTACATTTAAAATTTCTTGAAAGTATAGAAACTAAAATTGGAGAAACTTCAAATTACGAGGACCAAAATGATACTCTAACGAACAAACTGTTATCTTACAATGTTAAAGTTGTATCGATACTTTGGTTGAGCTTTATACACCTACAAACAAAAACAATGAAAAAAACAATATAAACATGGTTGAAATTACAAATTTAGTTTATGAATCATCAAATTTGTGCTAGAGAGTTCTTAAACTTTAAAAATTTTAATAAGTAAGTGAACTTTCCATTTTATGTCTAATAATAAGTGATTATTTTAGCTTAATGGTAATTGACATACGTTTACTCCTTTAAGGTCGAAGGTTCATTTCTTCATTCTCCCACTTAGTTGTACTAAAAAAAGATTACCTAATATCCCTAAACTTTACATATTATGTGTCAAAATTTCAAGTCTAATTAGTCTCTTTGAACTGATCAACATTTAAAGAAAAAAAAAATCGCCTATTGGCACATAAAATCAAAAGTTTGTGTCAATTTGATGTTTGTATATTCGTCAATTTTAGAAAATGCTAAAGACGTTGAGTGCATTAGACACAAAAGTAAAAATTGGTTAAATTATAAATTTAGGTCTTATAGTTTGGAGAAAGTTAGAATTGAATACATACGTATGGTTTATAATTAGAATTTAGTTGCTTAACGACTATTTATGAAGATTTTATCAAACCATAAAAACTATTTATGAGATTTTATCAAATCATAAGGATTAAACTCTAATTTTTAAAATGGTATGATCACATTCAATTTTTAAAATTACTAAGTCTAAAGGTGTAATTTAACCTTAGAAAGTGATTTATTTGACTATTTTAAAATTCAAACACATAATAAAGCCAATAGTAAAATTCGAAGCCAATTAAATGCAAATATTAAAGCTTTAAAGGCTAAGCATTGTAATTTAATCTATAAATATTGGTGGATTTAAAATGAAGTGAATAAAAGGTATTTGAAAATTGGAAGTGAAAAAATGGACGGCGTTAGTTGGGCATGTGTCAAGGCCCAACCGACGGATAATGGGAGAAAATGGAAAGGGCACATGTCAACATCGAAATTTGACAAAATATCGTGGCCATTGTCACTTATCATATCAACTTTTTTCCTCTTCCATTAATATTTTCATTCATTTTTTTTCTTATACCATTTCGTAGCAGTGTAACAGTTAATTGATTTAATAAATGTTTAAACCCATCTCGATCGTTTAAGAATACAAATCGTCCATGAATTTATACATATATAAACATTCTTATATTATCATACTAAAAAATATGTATTATAATATTAATTAAAAGATTAAAGATTTAAATCGACAAACTAAAAAAAATATTAAATTCTATTATTATTTATAAGTGCATAAGTCATGAATAATTAAGAAGACATCAATTCTCTCCTCGGCTAAAATTAATTTATACATCCATTTAACAAAATTCTATATATTTATAATTAAGAGTTAATGATATTGATAACGATTAATGTTTTTAGAACTTTAGCCGATATATACTGTAGTGTATTTCAATATATGCATCAACATTTATTCAAATGATTGATAATGTTAGACTTCAGTAGATCATTTTTTTTTTACTATTGAATCATGATCTAAATTTTATTAATGAATATTTGGTTCATAATCATTTTTTTGTCTTCATTATTATTTTATTCCATTACCAATCATATTTAGCTTCTAATTGTTGATTTATGTGCTTAAAGTCATAGTTTATTATTTAAATAAGTTTGTTCTAAAATTTCACAAAAAATTTTATAGATTTTTTTCCAAAATATCCTTAGATATATCCATAAATTTGAGTTACCAATATTTACATCGATAACGATATTTTTCGTCTTTGAATACAACAAAGGTATGAACATTCAAACCACATAACTTTTAATCACTAAAATTGTATGATAACGAACTATGCTCGTTTCGATATCTGTTAATTTTAGTGAACCATGATATCATTTAATTATTAATTTTTTCGTTAACTTAACCCACTCAAAATAGTAGGGTTAAATGTTAGAGTACCAAATTGGGATTAACTCGGACATTTCCCGTAATTTTATTTGGGAAAAATATAAATTTATAACCCTAACATTGGGGTTATATAAATTAAAACCTATAACTAATTATTGTATAATTGAGATAATAAATTTTTGCCCATATATCAATTTGCGTTGTTATGTTCTCTTTTGATAAATATGACATGGGACTCTATCAATTAAACATTTAAATTTTTATATAAATGAATCAATTTAGACTTTCATTTGAGATTTCCTTTGATAATTGTTCATGCATAATTCTAATAGTTAATTTTGTTAATTCAACCCTTGAAGAAGTCTACATATGTGCAAGTATTGACACGAACAATTTCCATAGATAAACTTAATAATGGGGAAAATGACATGGTTAATCCATTTTGAAGGCCCAAAATGAAAAAAAAGCTCAACTTTTTAAAAATAATGATAAATCGGCCTTCGACTGACGTCATGACCACATGAAGTTACAAAATTTCCCTTCCTTTCTTGATATATATATATATATATATATATATATATATATATATATATTATTTCTTTTAATTCTTCTTCTCTGGTGCATCTGAGTTCCTGGTATATCTTTTTCTTTTGTTTTTCCCTTTCTTATTCTTCATGTCCTATTCTTCTTCTTTTCCTCTTCCACATCTTCTTCTTTTTCATTGACATGACCACAATTTCTCGCTACGATGACTCCACACGAGCAACTCAGATGTGTGACCAACTTCAGTTTGTGCTGTAGAGAGGGACCATGGAGAGAGGATGCGAGGCAAGAGAACGAGATAGCAAAGAGCGATGTGAGAGAGGAAAGAGATGGAACACGAGAACAAGATAGCGAGATAGCTATATTGCAAGAGAATGATGAGATAGCCAGATAACTAGAGTGGGAGAGAGCGATAAAGGTCATTCTGCATGTATGGAGGATTTCGTTTTGGTAATTTCACTCAAATCTGATGTCAACAAATGGTTAATAAAAAAACTAGTTTTAAAAAAACGAGGCAAATCTCATTTTTCTCTCCAATTTGGGTTATCTGTACAAAATCCTCTTAAAAAGGAGTTTAAATTGATTCACTAATGACAATTTATGATTTTAATTAAATAAAATTATAAGTCACACACTATATTTAAAAACGAAATCTAACAAAGCGTGTAAATTGCTACACTTATGGTTGTTCGCACAAGGTTTCCGGAGAGACTTAATTCGTGAAATTTGAACGTTGTATATGTATTAATTTTAGTATAGCAAGTACAATCTTTAATATATAATCCTTTGAAGCTTTCAAAATAAATTATAATCTTTGAGCTGGTTTGATTTTCATGATCGACCCTTTGGGCTTATTAATCTTCTTCGGCCTTTGGGCTTAATGATTTTCTTGGATGATCGGCCTTTAGGCCTGTTGATCTTCTTGGATGATTGACCTTTGGGCTTATGATTTTCTTAGATGATCGGTTTTTGGGTTTGATGATCTTCTTGGATGATCGACCTTTAGGCTTGTTGGTCTTCTTGGATGATCGATCTTTGAGCTTGATGGTCTTTTTGGAGGATCGGTGTTCGCACGAGGTTTTCTGAGAAACTTGTTTCGTGAGGTTGAATTTGTGTTTGTGTTGATGTCGATTTGATGTGAATGTGGTTCGATCTCTAGTACTTAATCCTCTAATTCTCTCTCATTCGAATGCTATGGAAGCATAGTGTGTGGATGTTCTTGAAGTTGGAGTCTTGGAAGAATGTTTGTATCTCTAAAGAACTTCAGTCTTCAAGCGTGGTTAGCTTCAGGAGTCAAGGAGTCGAGCATGATCCATGGGTCTTGGGCCCAATTAGTTGGATTTGAGTATTATTTGACATTTGGGTTCAATTCAGCCTATTTTTTAGCATAGATGGACTTTAATCCAGATAATAATATCAAATTGAGCCAAATTAATTTTATCTAATTCAACTGTCCATGATCCTCTAATCTAGTGAATGACATAACAATTTGTGATTGGTTCAAAATTTTTCCAATTGCTAACCTGAGTATAACTCAACTGACATAAATTTGTATTATCAATCTTGAGGTCTCTATCTCCCACACATTAAACAAAAGAGTTGAATTGAAATTTTTCTCGAAAATGTTACTATATTAGTTAATTTAAATATAATTCAATTGGTCAAATACAAATAACATCAATATTATTTGATTAGAAGAAACAACAAATTATAAAAAGAAACTACAGATTTAATTTGGTAACTATAGTTTTAAAAGTTTCAACTTACCCCTTACCCCTTACCCCTTACCCCTCAATTGACGGAATACATAATGAAAAAATATATGATTTTTTTTAATGAGTAAAATATAATTTAAGGATGTCTTCAATGACAAAATTATTGTTTTTTTAAAATGATAAAAGATCAAATTTAAATTAAACGTAAGATTAAATTGTAATTTTTAAAATTATAGACATCAAATGTGTAACTTAACCTAATTTTTTAAAAATGGATATACCATTTATTTTTCATGGAAATATGCAAATATCAACATGAAAATGAATTTTGTACTATTTGTTTCGAGCTTTCGATTAGAGGTGTTCAAATAACGCAACAAGTGACTACTCACAATGTAAGGATTGAGTTGAATTAATTTTGTTCTTGGGTTGGGTTGGGTTAGGTTCAACTTTTCCTATTTTTCTTGAATTAGATTGGATTGTGGGTTGGCTAAAAGAAATTTGGGTTCACCTAACCCAATCAGAAGTTTATATATATTAATAATATATACATCTTTGTTTAAAATTTGATTAATTTGTATTGATTAATCATTGGTGATTTTTCAATATTTTTCTTTTAAAATTGTTATGATATATGTCTTTGTTTAAAGTTTTTAGTTATTAATCATATGTAAATTTATTTTTAATTAAAAAGAAAAAATAAATTACAACCTGATAACTCAAACTAACGCATCCCAAATTTTAAAGATTAGATTCAAAATTTTATTTGCATTATTTGATTACCAATTCAATCCACTCGAAATTTTAAATTGATCCTAAAAACACCCTCAATCTAAACCAAGTTTCCAACTCACGTACACCATACTTCCGATTAAGCTCAAGCTCTCACTCCGAACGAACAGCAAATTTTCCATTTTTTAAATAATAATAATAATAATAATTATTATTATTATTTTTTACAATTAATTCCTATTCGTCCTGCTCTTCACTCTCTGTCATTCTCTCTCATCGACTTTCTAGTCTCTCTCTTCCTCTCTCTCTTTCTTCCCTGCAACAACTCCGAATCAGATCATAGTTCCCAGTTTTCTTTCACTTTCTAGTTTCTTGCACTTTCATGCTCAGATACTTCTTCTCTTACAATCAGAGGTATTACTCGAACTTTTGCGGCGTGTTCACGCGAATCTGTGGAAATTCACCACTGTTGTTTCCGCCTATCTTTGATTCTTTAACCTAGCTGTTATTATATTCTCCTGTCAAGTCATTGAAGCAGCCTGCTGCTTAAGCCAATTCAGCGAAGTTATTCAAGAATTTGCAGCTATAGTGATTCAGAGTCAGTGCAGTTTCAGAGCGCTGGTTGGATGAATCGGACGGCAGCTGTGTAGTTAAGTTGAGATGGATGATTTTAGAGGTGTAGATTGGAATTTCTTGTTGAATTTGAGTTTTAGGTGTAGAGTGAGTGGCTTCGCGCAAGAACTGGTCAATGGAGGCGCTTGGTTATGAAAATGGATGAGTTAAAGTTAAGTCTTCAGATTTGAGGGTTCAAGAGGAGGAAAAGTTGATGTCGAGGATGGATAGGATGACTTCAGATCTTAATAGGAATGGTCCGGTGGAAAGGGATATCGAGCAGGTGCTCTCATCCACTTTCTTCTCTTTTATATCCTTGTAAAACTCAAACGTACTGTTGTCCATGATTTGCGAACTTATAACGGATTTATTGCTATGTTTCTCTCAAATCAGTGTAACAAGCGTATAAATGAAGTAGTTGAATTTTTGTTAGTATTGTTTTGCACTTCCGTCGTCGTCAGTGGCATGTTTTAGTCTCGTTTTCATTGCAAACGAGTGCCGTTTTAAGTACGATGCATTCATCAGAAGTTGAGTTGGAATATCTTTTTATGAATTTCTGGACGCAAGTTTGATTTTCTTAGCGGGATATGAAAAATAAATTAATTAGTCAAAGTCGAAGGTAGTTGCGTGCTGAATTTGATGACTATTTTCTGAACAGATACGCTTTCAGGTTCTAATGAGGCAATTCAGCATTGGTAAAATTATTTTATCCTTGGAAGATTCCACATGATTTCAAAAATTGCCTAGGCAAACCGAAGGATGCATACTACACCCAATCTTGTTGATTTAGAATCAACTAGGCCACCTTCTTGAACAATGACAATGGTTGAAGATGAATCTAGCAGAACCATCACATCCCTTCTCAACACTAATGCCCTGGATCTAAATTTAATTCATAGGATCAATTTAGTTAGCTATGATGTTCTTCATGAGCAATCATTGCGATGGAATCAAGCTGTGGTTCCGTTCCTGTTGTGCATGTTCATTTATTGATCCAAATAGTCAAATAGATTCCAAAGACTAGTGGTTTCAGCCAATGATGTAAATTGGCAACATTTTCAAGGCTATTAATAAGCGCAATATAGTATATGAGATTGTAGAGAGGAAAATGGAAATGAAGGATGAATAATATTCTTGGAAGAGGTGTGAGGTTTGGCCCGTTTTTATGTCTCTATCTGGATGTCCATGTCTAATTATTATTGTTTTTAATTTTTAGTTTTAACAGTTACCACTTGACCATATAATTTCTTATCTTGAATCTGTACCATCTAAATTTCGACTACTCAATAGCCAAACTTCTGTAAGGCACTTAGATGGCCTACACATGCTTATAGTATGTAATACTTTTCTCTGTTTTACATATTTCAGTCCATTATTGCTCTAAAGAAGGGGGCTTATCTGCTAAAGTATGGAAGGAGGGGAAAACCAAAATTCTGTCCTTTCCGGCTTTCCAATGTAAGTTTGATTATGTTTTAACGAAATTGTTGTAGGATTTGTTCAGAAATTAAACCTTTGTATTAGTCATTATTGTTGTACGCCTGATAATACCTTCTGATGGGAAAAGCTCAGTTTTAACCCCATAACGGTTAATGAACTTTGCTCTATGAGATCATGTTTATGAGAAAATTACATCTTACATATGAAAATATATAGGTAATTGATTTTCTTAAAATAGGATCATTATTTGTGTATCCATATTTACTTGGATAACTTATCATCATAAAGAAAGGGATGTCCATGTCCAGCTGGATAAAATGACATTCTCCTCCAAAGTTCAACGAAATTATACTCCAATTGAGTTGGATAAGAAAAAAGCAGACTATTTGATGTTTTTTAGATCCTAATGTAATCAAGTCAATATTAAACGCTTGTCATACTCTTTTCTCTTTGGTTGTTGATGGAATTCCGTACTATGATTGATCTTAGTTGCATGGGATAGTGTCATAAGAACTGAAAGTGATTGGCGATGTTTTATGTTTTCAGGATGAGTCTGTTCTAATTTGGTTTTCAGGAAAAGAGGAGAAACACCTTAAACTAAGCCATGTTTCTAGAATAATATCTGGGCAACGCACTGTAAGTACCATTTTCTAAAGATCTGATTTCTTTAAACATATGTTCATTCTCCCCTGCCTTTGTGGCCATATCAATTGATTTGCATCCAATGTGATATTTTGATAATTATCAAGAGACCGTGGTAATGTTTATTTCTCTGAACTTTAGAAATCTCTAAAATTATAGCTTCTTGTATAGTGAAGCGTCACAATTGAAAAGGTGGCTGCTGACATTGTTTGTGGTTCATTTATAAAGTTTAGAATGTGATGGCTTTTGAAACTTTAAGATGCTTGGCATGTCATCTATGTTGTTAAATCCTTCCTAGAAGGTTCATGTGTTGGCCTATGACCAACCAACCTAGAAAAAGTATATAATAGCAGAAGTACCGAGGAGAAGATGTTTAATGTACATCTCCATTTAAAGGTTCTATGATAAACTTGCTATACTATTTCAATCTCTCTCTCTCTCTCTCCTCCTCCTCCTTTTCTTTCTTTCTTTTCCCTTCTTCTTCTTTTTCTCGCTCTCCACATAAAAAGTGAAGTACTTATTGGTATTTGGGCATTTTCATGCACCTATTAAATTAGATTATTTGAGTCATTGATTTTTTACGCTTATTTTGTTTTGTTCCTTACACTTTGATCTTCTTTCTGTTTAGTCTAAAGGACACAGTTCAATCTTTGTTTAGCAATCATGATAAGAACATTTGGTGGTATAAGAATCAAGATAGTATATGTGAGGAAATTTTAGGTACAAACATAAGATTTAAACCGTACTTGTAATTTTAGGCTTATTTCAACCAAAAACATTATGGAAATCAGTGACTATTTTACTTGTGTAGTGACTTTATGATGTATCGTATATGTATGCTATATACTGATCAGATCTGTTTCACAAAACTTTGCAGCCAATATTTCAAAGGTATCCACGGCCAGAGAAGGAATACCAGTCATTTTCTCTAATATATAATGACAGATCTTTAGATTTGGTATGTTATTAATTTAATTATTATTTTGTTTATTATTCTGTTTGCATTCAGTTCATTGGCCTCAGCCTCACTCTTGCTTATCTTGGCTACTGTGTTATTTTAAATCCTAACAATCTGGTTATTTATTCTCCCCACTAGATTTGCAAGGATAAAGATGAAGCTGAGGTTTGGTTCAATGGTTTAAAAACATTAATTTCCCGTAGTCATCACCGAAAATGGAGAACAGAATCTAGGAGTGATGGGATGCAATCTGAAGCAAATAGTCCTCGAACTTACACCAGAAGAAGTTCTCCTCTTAATTCACCATTTGGTAGTAATGATAGCTTGCAAAAGGTGATTTATTTCTTCCTAACCTCGTTTATTATGCAAAGTAAATCTTGATAAGTAATGTTTTTTTCCCTTCAAAATTTAGGATGGTGATTTTCGACTTCAGAGTCCATATGGAAGTCCTCCTAAAAATGGAATGGATAAGGCGTTATCAGATGTTATACTGTATGCTGTTCCTCCCAAGGGGTTCTTCCCATCTGATTCTGCCAGTATATCAGTCAATTCTTTATCATCAGGTGGTTCAGAAATGCATGGTCCGATGAAAGCAATGGGAATTGATGCTTTTAGAGTTAGTTTATCAAGTGCTGTCAGCTCTTCCAGCCAAGGCTCAGGTCATGATGATGGTGATGCCTTGGGAGATGTTTTTATTTGGGGTGAAGGAACTGGGGATGGTGTTCTTGGTGGTGGAAGTCATAAAGTTGGAAGTTGTTTCAGTCTCAAAATGGATTCTTTGCTTCCTAAAGCCCTGGAATCTGCTGTAGTTCTGGATGTTCAGAACATTGCCTGTGGTGGACACCATGCTGCGTTAGTGACCAAGCAAGGAGAAATTTTCACCTGGGGGGAGGAATCAGGAGGCAGGCTTGGGCATGGTGTCGATTCTGATGTTTTGCAACCAAAGCTTGTAGATGCCCTTGGTAATACAAATATTGAATTGGTATCTTGTGGTGAGTACCACACATGTGCTGTAACACTTTCTGGTGATTTGTACACATGGGGTGATGGAACTTACAATTTTGGTCTTCTTGGCCATGGGAATGAAGTAAGCCACTGGATCCCAAAAAAGATCAATGGACCATTAGAGGGCATACATGTCTCTTCCATCTCTTGTGGACCTTGGCACACTGCAGTTGTAACCTCTGCAGGGCAACTTTTTACCTTTGGTGATGGAACGTTTGGTGTTTTAGGCCATGGAGATCGCAACAGTGTCACAATGCCTAGAGAAGTGGAATCTCTCAAGGGTCTGCGCACTGTGCGGGCTGCTTGTGGTGTTTGGCATACTGCTGCCATAGTTGAAGTTATGGTTGGAAGCTCGAGTTCCAGTAATTGCTCTTCAGGGAAACTATTCACATGGGGAGATGGAGATAAGGGTCGATTAGGGCATGGTGACAAAGAGACTAAACTAGTGCCCACTTGCGTGGCAGCTCTTGTTGACCCTAACTTTTGTCGAGTTTCTTGTGGGCACAGCCTGACAGTTGCCCTTACGACATCTGGCCATGTTTACGCAATGGGAAGTCCCGTATATGGCCAGTTAGGCAATCCTCATGCTGATGGGAAGGTTCCTGTTCGAGTTGAAGGAAAGCTTTCAAAATGTTTTGTGGAAGAAATAGCTTGTGGTGCTTATCATGTTGCTGTTTTAACTTCGAGAACTGAAGTCTACACTTGGGGCAAGGGTGCAAATGGTCGTTTGGGTCATGGTGACACTGATGACAGAAATTCACCAACTTTAGTAGAAGCTTTGAAAGACAAGCAAGTTAAAAGCATTGCATGTGGTACAAATTTTACTGCGGCTATCTGCCTTCATAAATGGGTTTCTGGTGTTGATCAGTCTATGTGTTCTGGCTGCCACTTACCATTTAACTTCAAAAGGAAGCGACATAACTGTTATAACTGTGGACTTGTTTTCTGTCATTCTTGTAGCAGTAAGAAATGTCATAAGGCTTCTATGGCCCCAAATCCTAACAAACCCTATCGTGTATGTGATAACTGTTATAGCAAACTACGGAAGGCACTTGAAACTGATACTTCTTCTCAGTCTTCAGTGAGCCGAAGAAGAAGCATCAATCAAGGAAGCAATGATTTTGTTGAGAAAGATGAGAAACCGGAGTCTGTCAAGTCTCGTGCTCAACTTGCTCGGTTTTCTTCCATGGAGTCTGTGAAGCAAGGAGAGAGCCAATTTTCCAAGAAAAACAAAAAATTTGAATGTAATAGTAGCAGGGTGTCGCCGGTTCCAAATGGAGGATCACAGTGGGGAGCTATTTCTAAATCATTCAATCCAGTGTTTGGGTCATCCAAAAAGTTCTTTTCTGCTTCAGTTCCTGGTTCTAGAATTGTCTCCAGAGCAACATCCCCTATATCAAGACGAGCAAGTCCACCTCGTTCAACAACACCTACTCCAACACTTGGAGGCCTTACTTCACCAAAGATTGCAGTTGATGATGCTAAAAGGACAAATGATAGTCTTAGCCAGGAGGTTGTTAAGTTAAAAGCTCAGGTACACAGAATCCACTTTTCTCTAAGCTTCTTGAATAGAGCTGATCATATGATTTTTCATGATTATAATTTTGTTGTTGAATTTAATGGTATATGAAAGTTAATTCATCTTGAGAAGCTAAATTAATATATTTTTTAGCAAAAAAGTGTCACGTTACACACAATTTTTTCCATGGAGATGTAGCCACTTCAAGGCTTGAGAGAAGTAGTTGCACTAGTTTGATTCCTATGATACAGTAGATGATGATGTAGAAGAATCAAAGTGTCATTCCCTATCATTATTCTTTATGGTGGATTTATAATCAATTTCGTTGTCAAAATGTCCAATTACCAAATTGGTTTCCACATGAGCAAAAACTATAAGGCATAAAGAAAATAATGCAGTATTTAGATGTATGCAAGATTGTCTTAATTATTTAATTAATTATTTCCCCTCAAAATTGTTGCAGGCAATCATCTTTTCAAATACAAATAAATGAATTTGTAAAAAAAAAAAAATTATGGTTGGAAAGAAGCCATAGCTTATGAAATTTCTTGAATCCTCTTGCTACTCTCTCATGAGTTTTTCTAAGTATCCTTATTTTTTTTGTTTTTTTGTTTTTTATTCTTGCGGAATATGGGTATACCAATTGGCATGGAAACAATTATTAGTACCAAATAAGTTCTTTAGAAGTTCCTTAGTGGGTGCCTGGGCGGAAATATTTTCTCTCCATCTTTTTCCCTTCGTTCTATCAATTGAAATCTGTCTTTTATTGGAAAAGAAATTACAGAAAATGTTGACTCCACACAATTATTTTATTTATGCTTAAGAAAGGGAACTGTTGTACTAAACTTCTTCAAGGTCCTTCACTTTGGTGCCAACGCAACGACTGTCTTTTTAGGGATTCCTCCTCTACTTTTGATTGTTTTATGGATTTGGTTCTTTCTAATGCTTTTATTTGGTGTAAATCAGAGCATTCTTTTATTCATTATAGTTGATCTTTTTTCCTTTCCAATGGGAGAGTTTTCTTGTAATCATCTTTAGATGTTGGGTATTGGGTTTCCCCATTTCATTCTTTCAATGAAATGTTTCTTTTTCTAAAAAAACTTCTTTGGGGTCCTTAGATTCAGTTTCAGATTGCCTTTCCTACATCATCCCTTTTTATTTGTCGTACAGAAACCATAGTTAATTAGCAGTCCCTAAATGCATCATGTCTTACCAATTGCCTTTTTTTGCAGGTTGAAAATCTTACCCGTAAAGCTCAACTTCAAGAAGTTGAGATGGAAAGAACAACCAAACAGTTGAAGGAAGCACTGGCATTTGCTGCAGGAGAAGCAACAAAGTGCAATGCAGCAAAAGAAGTAATCAAGTCGCTTACTGCCCAAGTAAGTTGTTTATTCTTGTATGTGATGGTATGCTGGTTTATGGAGTTACATATGCATGTTACTGTTTCTGTTTCTCACCTGAAAATAGGACATCTTGCATGCCATTTACTTGAGCTTCATTACATTACTGTGTATCGTGAGGGCCTTCATAAAAAAATTACAAATAATAAATCGTGAATCGTGAATACCAAATTATGTCCCTTTCTGTAATCAATCATTGGAATAGTGCCTTGGCTTTAATCTCTTCATTTAGTCTACCGATGAATACAACATCCTCTTCTTGTTCACAGAATTTGAAACTGGAGACTGTTATCTAGCTTTATTACTTGGATGGTGAAGAATTCTGAGTGAGATTAGTTACCTTGGATGGAGGTGGCCATAAAATAAACGTGACCATAGCCTCTTGCACGAATTTCAAATTTTACTGATGAATTAAGATTCTTGTACCACTAATGCTATCCTAACGTATAGCCGATAGGGTTTACTCTAGGCATTCACCTTGGGTAAAGTCTACTTGGGTTCTCGCTAATTCAAAGAACTAAAACTAGTTAGTTAAGGTAATTTGTTTACATTATTGATTATAAGCCCATATCAAGGACTAAAAAAAAAAAAAAAAATTGAAATGTTTTTGGCTGGCAATGTTATGGTAGCTTAAGTAGCTGCTATTTCTGATTGAGATCCAAGTTATTCAATATTGTCTCTTAAGTCTTATCTTACTCTCTGTTAGCACTCCTTTCAGGTGGAAAAATACAAATTTCAACTTTTCTCAGTGAATAGATAGACGTATTTGTATTGTACTTAAAGTTGCAAATTTCCTTTTTCGATGTTTTCAACAGTTGAAGGAAATGGCAGAAAGACTTCCAGTTGGAGCAGCTCGCAACATCAAATCACCTTCTCTGGCCTCCTTGGGCTCCAGTCCTCCCTTCAATGATGTTGTTACTCCATCGATTGACCGATCTAATGGTCAAACAATGTCTCTAGAAGCTGACATTATAGAATCAAACAGTCACTTGTTGTCTAATGGGTCTACCACTGCAAGTATTCGTAGTTCAGGCCATAACAGACAAGGCAATTCTGATTCAACAACTAGAAATGGTAACAAGGTTAAAGAAAGCGATTCTCGTCATGATGCTGAATGGGTTGAGCAAGATGAGCCTGGTGTATATATCACGTTTACCTCTCTTCAGGGTGGTGCCAAAGATCTCAAGCGAGTGCGTTTCAGGTATAATTCTTCAGCCTTGCTGACTCGATCCTTTGTAAAATAGTTGATTTGAAGCTAGTAGCTAGCTTATATGACTTCAATATCAGACTATAAGAAAGAAGGCGAAGCTTTTGCCTATGCTCCCATCATTATTCTTTTGCAGACCGACCAATCTGTTATCCTCCCATGTTTTGGTCACTAGGTCGTGTGTCTAGCTAAATAATAACTTAGTGAAGTACAAATAATTTGTTATGCCTGTGAGCAGGTTTGTGATGTCTCATTGTGTATTTGAGGCAATCTAACCATCTAAGGATAGGCTATGTTAAAAAAAATCAACCACCATTGCAAAAATTCATTAATACGAAATCTTATGCATGACGTTAAGGAAGAAAAGTCAACGAAATTCATTGGCTACCGTTGGTAGTGGTAATCATCAACTTTAAACTTCAAGTTTTCCTGTCATTATTAATGATCAGAAGTTTGTGAGACTAGAACAATATGGATCAAGCATTTATTCTTGTTGTTTAATGTTGTTGGAGTTTATGAAGCATGTTGTGTGGAGATGATCAGTTATGTGTTGGCCATCTGTCTAATCTCACAGTACTAACAATAGCATCACTTGCGTAAATCATATGGTCTACCGTACTTAGATGCAAAATTTATAAACACATCAATTTTTTCTTATTGCAGTCGGAAACGGTTTACCGAGAAGCAAGCAGAACAGTGGTGGGCGGAGAACCGAGCAAGAGTATATGATCAATATAACGTGCGTATGATTGATAAGTCCAGTGTGGGCGTTGGTAGCGAGGACTTGGGCCACTGACGTGGAAATTGGTCAGTCTAATCCAATTGATTGTAAATGAACAGGTTGTTTACAGGCTCACAGCTTATATTACTACTGCTAAGTGATAATATGATCAATTTGTTTGGTTTTATCCATCCCTAGGGATAGAAAAGAAAAAGGCCATATATGGTATTTTGAGTTAGAGGGATAACTAGAGGGGTTTGTGTTTTTAATTGTTCCCCTGTTTTTCACCTTCATTTTCTTGTTTGTTTCTTTGCCTTATTTTCTCTTTTTGGGGGGTCCCTCAATTTTTCCTCTATATATGTGCCTTTGTGGGGGATTGAATGTAAGAAATGTAAATTTTTAGTAACTCTGCTGGCCGTTGTTCACATCAGCTGCAATGTAAATCCGATAAGCGAATGCATTTGCATATTTTTTTTTGTACTTTTATCTGTTATGAGCTTGGTTTATAATTCCATTTTTTTTTCTTAGTTAAAGAGCAGATTTAACTATTACACTTTCGGTTTTGATTTCTTCTGCCTTCTTGGATGTGGTGCATTTGGTGGTACGATAGCTCGAGTCCCTCAAGCATGTTAATTGTATATTAAGAAAGAAAGTTTGACGACTTACCTTTGGTATTTTGATGATTATTATAGCTAGAAGCATTCATTATTTTCTACTTTGGATGACCTTTTCCTGCATTTACCATAATTTGACCCATAAATAATTTTAAGGACTTTGTTAGTTTATGGTTGGGGTTCACTGCAAGATCCAATGTCCCATTTCAAGATTAAAGAAGTCGAGTTAGTTGGATTGTGGCAAATTTATTTATGCATTTTTAAAAGTATGTTGAAATAAAAAATGGAAAATTTATGTTGAAATGGAATAATAAACAACTTGGCACTTTCATAGGTAGTGATTAATATTCCAAAAACATTTTAGTTGATAATAAGGAAAAGGTTTAGCTGTTTGAAGAATGTAAATAAAAATTTTCATTGAAAAGAAAATAGTTAACTATTTTGTAAGAGGATGAAAAGTGACTAATAGATATAATTGTTAATGAATTATTATAAATTGATTTAATGATATTAATTTTTTTGAGAAAATAAGTCACTGTCAAATTGCCGACAAAGATGATCAATATTCACATCTCGTTGTAATCGGCCAAAAAAGTTTTTGTTTTCTAGCTTTTGAGAGGGCTCCTTCTTGTTCTAATCTAACTCTTAGTATGGCCATTAATAAAAAAGAGAAACCCATATTTTAAACACTACGATGATAAACGGCTTAAAATTTTCAAATAAAAGGAAAATAATTAAATCTTTTTATTTGTGAGATTATTTAATATTAAGATTGTTTTACTCAATTTTCTTCGTTGTTCTTTTGACTCGTTGGTTTCACATCAAAATTTGAAACATTACTTATAAAAGATTGAAATATATAAACAACCCAACATGAATCTTTTTCATCATGTCTAAGATTGAAGTAACTAAACACGATCCATGGAAGGAAGATGTACTATATTGGTAAAGGCACTAGCTATCACTCTTTTGAGTATTTTTCTAACTTGCATAGTTTCAAGATTCCAATATCATTTCATTTATGTATTTTTTTACACAAGTATCATGTTAGTTCATTCATGTACTTTTTTTACACAAACGTCTTATAGTCAAAATGATTTTCTACTGGATTTGTCCACGAACATCATCATACAAGGAAATATTCTAATGTGACGATCTATAATTTCAATTAGAATTTAGAATTCGAATTTGTAAATCACATTTATTTAGACTTTTACTTTTGAAGATTAAGCTTGTTATCCCACAACTTCTTTATCATTTGATTTTTCATCTTTTCTAACAAAACACTTAAACGCAAAATTGAACATAGCTTAACTGACGTAAAACTTGTATTATCGACCTTCTAAAGTTCGATTCTTTCACCTCACCAAAGGTCAAAAGAAAAAATAAACTACACATTTGAATTCTTAACCAAATTAAAAATAAAAAAACACATTTTTAAAAACTATTTCAAGGAAGGCATGTTACTTACCATCTTTCTCACCACAAATGTTAGGTATTTTAATTCTAGACATTGCATTTCTTCCATTACATTGCACTTTTGTCCATCTATTCTCATAGTTGTATTGTAATGCATGGATTATATGATATTATTATCTGCCTTGAGAACTTGCGCTAGCTCCAAATTACTGAAACAAGGCAAGCTCATTCATCAGAAAATATTTTCCTTAGGCTTTCAGTCCAACATCGTCCTCTGCAAAACCCTTATCGGCTTTTACTTTTCCTGCCATGATTACAGATCAGCTGAGCTTGTTTTCCAGACCAACGGTTCCCCATTGGATGTTTCTCTGTGGAATGCTCTTCTCTCTGCTTACACCAAGAATTTCGGGTTCGTTGAAGCTCTGCAACTCTTTGACCAATTGAACTGTCATTCTCATGTAAGACCTGATTGTTACACTTACCCAGTTGTTCTTAAGGCGTGTGGTGGATTGGGTAGAGTTGTTTATGGGAGAAGAATTCATAACCATTTGATAAAAACGGGTTTGATATGGGATGTTTTTGTGGGGAGTTCTTTGATGAATATGTATGCGAAATGTGATCAGTTTCATGATGCCATTAACCTGTTCGATGAATTTCCTCAGAGAGATGTGGGGTGTTGGAACACAGTTATCTCTTGTTATTTTAAAGATGACAAGGCTGAGACTGCCCTGAAGATGTTTGATAAAATGAAAGAGTTGGGTTTTGAGCCTAATTCAGTGACTTTTACTGTTGTTGTCTCATCATGTACAAGGCTTTTGAATTTAGAAAGAGGTAAGGAGATTCATAGAGAGTTGATAGATAGGGGGATTTTGTTGGATGCTTTTGTTCTTTCTGCGCTTGTGGATATGTATGGAAAATGTGGTTATTTCGAAATGGCCAAAGAAATTTTTGAGCAAATCCCAAGGAAGAATGCGATCACTTGGAATGCTATGATCACAGGGTATAGCTTGAAAGGTGATAGTAGATCATGCATTGAACTTCTCATGAGGATGAATGATGAAGGAACCAAACCGACATTGACGACTTTGACCAGCATTATACATGCTAGCTCAAGGTCTGTTCAACTTCGGCATGGAAAATTTATACATGGATATATTTTGAGAAATAGAATAGATGTTGATATCTTCATTGATGTTTCTCTCATTGATTTCTACTTTAAATGTGGATATGTTTCTTCAGCTGAAACTATCTTCAGAAATATATCCAAGAATGAAGTAGTTTCTTGGAATGTCATGATTTCTGGATATGTCATGGTGGGTAATCACATTCAAGCTCTCCGTATCTATGATAACATGAAAGAACATCATGTAAAACCAGATGCCATAACATTTTCTAGCACCTTATCAGCTTGTTCACAGCTAGCAGCCTTAGAAAAGGGTAGGGAGCTTCATCACTGCATCATCAGTCATAAGTTGGAAACCAATGAAATTGTTATGGGGGCTCTTCTTGATATGTATGCTAAATGTGGGGATGTTGATGATGCGTGGAAGCTCTTTCATCAATTACCAAAGAGAGATCTTGTGTCGTGGACATCGATGATCACTGCTTACGGATCTCATGGCCAGGCTTCAGAAGCTTTGAGGCTTTTTGATGAAATGCAGAAGTCAAACGTACGAGCTGATTCAGTTACATTCCTAGCAGTTCTATCTGCTTGTAGCCATGCTGGATTGGTTGATGAAGGCTATAAATATTTCAACGAAATGATCGCTCAGAACATTAAGGCCAGCATTGAACACTATTCATGCTTGATAGATCTACTTGGACGTGCCGGAAGATTACATGAAGCTTATGAGATTCTTCAAAGATCAAAAGAGACTAGGAAAGATATCGGATTGTTAAGCACACTGTTTTCTGCATGTCGCTTGCATAATGATTTTGTTTTAGGTGTACAAATCGGGAAAATGCTTATAGAGGTAGATCCTGATGACCCATCTACTTTCATTTTGCTGTCGAATATGTATGCTTCTGTCAATAAATGGGAGGAGGTACGTAAAGTACGGCGAAAAATGAAAGAACTGGGATTGAAGAAGAGCCCTGGTTGCAGCTGGATTGAGATAAACCAGAGGATCCATCCATTCTTTGTTGAAGATAAGTCGAATCCTCTGGCTGATGAGGTTTATGAATGTCTAAACATTCTAGCTTGTCATATGGAGAAGAATGAACTAAAGCTATCATAGATTAGCAAAAAACTGGTACATTGATTATGTCTGCTTCCATACATGTCTAAAGAGCCATCAAACTCATTTCAAGAGACAATACCACTCGCTCAACAAATGTGACAAAGTTGCCTTCCAAAGATCTCAATTACCGTGCAATGTTGGCCCAAGTTTTGCTGAGGCTCATTACACGAGTTGATCCTTAAGAGGTGTCGTTTGAGACGTTGAATGAGGAGAAGAGTTTCACTGTGATTGTGATCGAAGGAATAATTTCAGCTGAAACAGTGTTTTCTACAACATTGGTTGGGAGTCATGGGATCCATAGGCCGGGGTGAGAAGATAGATTGTGGTTAAAGTCATTCAGACTACAATTTAGTTCTTCGACAGAATACTTGTGTGCTAGTGGATTGCACTCATTTTTTCAGCCCAATCCATGCACACAACATAAAAAGAATATCAAAATATCTATAAAAAAATTTGTCACCTGACAGATTGTGGTTCAACTGTATGAATTAAAAAAAAAAAAAAAAATGCAACCTAACTAAAAAGTAAATATTTTTGTTAATTTATTTTCTTTTTCTCCGTAGGTTTATTTTTTACGCCAATTAATTGGCTCAATCTTATCTATCATATCTAGATTAATAACTCCAAATTTTCTTACTCTTTTTTTCATTATAATAGTTTTTAGGGGAAAGACTATTCATCGCCATCAACTTCAATTAGTACATATACCAATAGTTCAACTTATACTATCAATTTCGAAATTTGAGGTTACGTTGTTGTTTTCTTTTATCTATCTTCATGTTTTTATTTATAGTAACTTTTGTATATTTTAAATGTTGTTTTTTCTTATTGTAATTGTTTTCTTTTAATGAAGAAACATGGATCATTTTCATATGTTGGGTGTTTAAAAAATTAATAAAAAAAAGATCTATGTCTGACAGATAGTGTACCTACCGATACAATACTTACAAATAAAAAATACTTTTCCAAATTTACAATACTAAAAGCAAAAGTAAATACAATATTAGGTTCTGCAAACTTGATCGAAGATTTTGGAAAAGAAAATATTATTTTGTCTCGATAAACAAAATTTACAATTGACAATGCATTATTTTCTAGTTAATCAAAGAGAAATCTTCTAAGTTTTAAAGATATACGTTGCAATTGTTATTATATTGAGACTGATAGTAAGAATAACGTGGAATATCTATATATCATATCCACTGTCTCAAATGAAAAATGTATATTGAAAGAATTGTCTGCTTTATCTTCTAGATTGTATTATACTCATATACGAATAATTGAAACCGTTGGAATACATAAGCAAGCAGCGGAAGAAAACAAGATCATTAAGCATTCTAATCCATTAATTTTGGCTTCAAATTCAGCATGCTCATAAACTAAAAAACGAGGGTTTCAACACTAACCTTTGAAGATACCTTTAAATCACGAATTCCAACTGCAATCTCCTTTTCCTTTGGTTGTGAACTACCACAAGGTCTTCCCTACTATTCTCTTGGGGTCTTAGATTGAGTAGTGAGATTCAAAATAAGCTTGAATTGAAGGGAATTTGGAAAGAGATTTTTTGGTTTTCACTTTGAAGAACAATCTTCTTTCAACCTCTTGATTTCTCTATAATTCAGCAACAATTGCATGGCCATTCCACCCAAAATTTGAGCTATATATTGCATGACTATCATGCAATCAAGAAGCACGTATGAATTACAACTACCTTGAATTTGCTGGTTTGGTGAATGAGCTTTGAATGAGCTCCTTGGTGGTGAGTGGAAAATCCCACAAAGTGCGTTTTTCCAATTTCTCATTTTTTATTTATTTTTAAATTCCAAAATCAAAATTAATACTAATTTTTTATTTTTGATTTTGATTTTCAAAATCAACTTTCAAATTTTTAATTTTTAATTAAAATTTGAAATTTTTATTAATTTTACAAAAATTAATTCAATAATTAATTTTTCTAATAAAACTAATAATTAATAATTAATTAAACAATTTAATTAATTTAATATCAAATATTAAATTAATTAATCACCAATTCCACTACCATGAATCCCTATTCATGAACTTAATATTTAAATCATATTTAAATCCTAATTGATTCTCCAATTTCGTTTAATTCCAAAATTAAACGTGTAATTATATCACATATAATTACTAGTTCCCTTGCTAATTTGAACGTTTTAAATCAACTTATCATTCTATTCTAAGCCTTATCCGTTTGTGAGCTAGTAGGGGACCTAATGGACTTACAGATCATGGGCTCCAACGATCCGAGATTAATTGGCTAAACTCTTTACACTGAATTAACCTTCATTTGTTAACTACCAGATCATTCCACTAAAGCCCAGAGTTGCACTCCCCTCACTGTAGATTTATTGTATCCACTCAATATAACCATGATTAGTAAGTTAACCTTTCACAGGTAGTTTGTAATAACAGCTGGGTCAAATGGCTGTTTTACCCCCGAAATTACCTCTTGTTTCTTAAGTCCCACTGATCCTCTAATGAACAATTGGTTTGTGATCCGATCATCAAACTGAGTCCCTCTCAGGCTAATGAAAAGGTGAGACCCTTTGTTCAAGCCCTGAAGTCAGCACTTAAGGGAACAACCTCTCTACTATCCTTAAAAATGGGTAGGAGTGAATTCCATCTTGCACCCTATATCCTCAGCTATCTACCCGGTCTTCCCCCTGAAATAAGAGGCTTATTGAGCCGGCGTTGTTGAGTCAACCCTCACCTATGCAAATTTAAGGATAATACTGAATAAACAGGAGTTCATAGTTAACTCAGAATTCAGGTTAAGTTACCTAGGTCATCGTTTTGAAATAGTCGTCTTAAACAGTAAACAACGTTATAAAGTAAGAGTGACTTATTTCTGGTCCGATCTTATGCAATCTCATTGCACATGACGCCCCCACTCCTCATGTCATCACATGTACGAATCAGGATCACTTCGTCTGTAGCACTTTACAACTGCTTGTAACAACTACAGAATGGGTTGCATCTGATAGTGTTATCAGAATAAGGCACCCAACCTTATTCATATACTATAGATCATTTAGATTATTTACTCGAACCTGATCCACTATTATGTCTCCACATAAAGTTCAAGTACTCATGTAATAGTCATGGATCTTTTTAGTTTATTGGATTTATTTCTAAAACGAAATAAACAATTCATATATTCAATAACGACTTTATTGAATTTCCAAAAGAAAATAAGTTTATCGTTTACAAACCACGAGTTTTAGGGCATAAAACCCAACAGAAACATATGCAACAATGAACCTGAAGTTCATAAATCCAGACATATTTGCAATTTGGCATGACTGATTGGGTAATTGAGGATCTATAATGATAAAGAGAATTATTGGGAATTCAAATGGACACTCATTGAAGAACCCAATCTAATGAATTATCATGTGATGCTTGCTATCAAGGAAAATTGATAATTAGACCATCACCAACTAAAGTGGGGACTGAATCACTTGCATTTTTAGAACGAATTCATGGTGAACCCATTAACCCATCAAGTGGACCATTTAGATATTTTATGGTATTAATAAATGCATCCAGCAGATGGTCACACATGTGCTTATTATCAAGTCGAAATCTTGCATTTGCAATATTACTTGCTCAAATAATTAAGTTAAGAACACAATTTCTTGATTATACAATTAAGACTATTCATCTTGATAATGCTGGTGAATTTACATCCCAAACTTTTGATAATTATTGTATGTCAATTGAGATAAGTGTTGAATATCCTGTAGCTCATGTTCATACACAAAATGGTTTAGCATAATCATTTATAAAATATTTGCAATTAATTGCAAGACCATTACTTATGAGAGCTAAGCTTCCTTCATATATATGGGGACATGCTATTTTGCATGTAGCGTCACTTGTACGCATTAGGCCAGTAGCTTATCATAAGTACTTGCCATTACAATTAGCTTAGGGTCATGTGCCAAATATTTTCCAGTTGAGAATTTTTGGATGTGTAGTATATGTTCTAATTGCTCCACCACAACACTCTAAGATGGGTCCTGAAAGGAGGTTAGAAATATATGTTGGATATGATTCCCCATCAATTATTAAATATCTCGAGCCCCTAAAAGGTGATGTATTTACTGCACGATTTGCTGATTGTCATTTTAATGAGACAAATTTTCCAACATTAGGGGGGAAATTAAGAAGTTGAAAAAAGAAATTACATGGAATGCATCGTTATTGTCTCATTTAATACCCATACAAATCAATGTGAACTTAAAGTTCAGAAAATAATTTATTTGCAATAATTTATTTGCAAAATATAGCAAATCAATTACCAGATGCATTTATAGATGCAAAGAAAGTAACTAAGTCATATATACCAGTTGCAAATGTTCCATAAAAAATTGATATCCCAACACAACAAGTTGTCACTAATGAGCTTGGAACTTGCTAGAGGTGTGGTAGACCAGTGGGTTCCAAAGATAAAAATCCTCGAAAACGAAAAATAATTAATAGTGAAAAAGACTTGGTTGAGGATGTAAATACCCATAAAGAAATCCTCGACATGACTAGTGAGGAAGATGAAATACCTAAAGATAATAATGAAATTTCAATAAACTATGTCATTACAGGAAAAAGATGGAATCAAACTAATGTACTTATTGACAACATTTTTGTGTATATGTTACTTTGATATTATATCTGAAAATGAGGATCCTGAACTAAAATCTGTTAAAGAATGCCGACATATAAAAGATTGGCTCAGTGGAAAGAAGCAATCGAGGCATAACTAGAATCACTTTTAAAATGTCAGGTTTTTGGACCAGTAGTCCGAATATCAGAAGGTGTTAAACTTGTGGGATACAAATGAGTATTTGTGAGGAAAAGAAATGAAAATAATGAGATCACAAGATATAAAGCAAGACTAGTTGCACAAGGTTTTTTACAAAGACCTAGTATTGATTTTGAGGAGACATATTCTTCGATAGTGGATATAATTACATTAAGATATTTAATTGGCTTGTCTGTGTATAAAAGTCTGAATATGCATCTTATGGATGTAGTCACAATATATTTATATAGATCTCTTGATAATGATATTTATATGAGAATTCCAGAAGGATTTAAGGTACCTGAAACATATACATCAAATTTTCGGGAATGGTATTCAATAAAGTTACAGAGATCACTATATGGATTGAAACAATCAGGATGGATGTGGTATAATCGCCTAAATGGATATTTATTGAAAGAAGAATATCAAAATAATCCAAATTGAGCATTTAGCAGATGAAATAGATATAAAAAAATTCACAATCAGGATTTGCTATTATAACTGTATATGTTGATGACTTGAATATAATTGGAACTCCTGAAGAGCTTTCAAAGGCAATAGAATATCTTAAGAAAAAATTTGAGATGAAAGATCTCGGAAAAACAAAATTTTTCTTGGTTTGCAAATTGAGCATTTAGCAGATGAAATAGATATATTTCGACCTTGAGAAGATAATGAAGAACTTCTTGGTCCTAAAGTACCATATCTTAGTGCAATTGGTGCACTTATGTATCTTGCTAATAATACAAAACCAAATATTACATTTTCAGTAAATTTATTAGTTAGACAAAAAGACATTGGAACGGAATTAAACATATACCCTGTTATCTCCAAGGAACAATCAATGTGGGTTTGTTTTATTCAAATAAATCAAATTTTGATTTAGTTGGTTATGCAGATTCTGGATATTTATCTGATCCACACAAAGTTAGATCTCAAATATGTTATCTGTTCACATGTGGAGGAACTGTTATATCATGGTGATCGGTAAAATAAACTATAACGACCACTTCCTCAAATCATGCTGAACTCTTGCAATTCACGAGGCTAGTCGAGGATGTGTATGATTAAGGTCAATAACTCAACACATTCGTGAAACGTGTGGCTTGTCTTCTAATAAAAATCTTCCAACAATATTACACGAAGACAACACAACTTGTATAGCCCGAATGAAAGGAGGATGAATTAAAGGAGATAGAATAAAACATATTTCACCGAAGCTTTTTTACACTCACAATCTTGAAAGAAAATGACGACATCACTGTACAATAAATTTTTCGAAGGATAACCTAGCAGACTTATTTACAAAGCCATTACCAATCACAACTTTTGAAAAATTGATGCACAACATTGGAATGCGGCGATTCAGAGATCTTAAGTGATGTTTTCATGAGGGGAGTAAATATATTATATTCTTTTAGGAGTATGTACTATATGAAATATGTACCATTTTTCTTTCACTAGAATGTTTTTCCATTGACTTTTTTCTAGTAAGGTTTTAACGAGACATATTATATATATGTGTGTATATATATATATATATATCTAAGGGGGAGTATTATGAATATTATAATTAAAAATAGATGTCTAGTGCTTAGTGTCCCAAAGGCCATGTGTCATCATTCATGTTGTCCATGTGCCTTGTAGTAATTCATGCTTCGTGTTCATCTAAGTCCACATTCTACTTATCATTTTGTCTATAAATAGTGACCTTTGGTGGATCGTGATATATTCATTGGTGAGAAATCCACACCAAATTCCACTAAAGTTTTCACTGTCCAATTTTAAAATTTTAGTTTTTATTTATTTATTATTATTATATTATATTTTTCCATATCCGTATTCCCAATGAGCTTCTCGATTTCATAACAAGCATAATATTTTATGCATAGTTTTTTGGGGTTTGTACATGGGCATGGGATTTGGTCCTAATTCAATAGTACACAATATATATATATATATATATATATATATATTAAATACTATCTTTTCGAGGCAATTAATAAAAATTAAACTTAATCAATTTTGCTTACGTGCATATTGGGAGAATGGTAGACATAATATTAACTTGTAGAAAATGCATCACTTTTAAGTAATCTTAAATTAAATTATATTAGAGCCTACTCGTATCTCAAATTAATAATCTCTCTCTTAATTTTTGAATAAACGTGCACAGTACCATTTTCCTTTTTCCAATTTTCCTTGCTTGTTTGCTTGTTGCTTCTTCCCTCAATTTTGTTTCAAAAGTACACCAATTTGTATCAAAATGCAATGATCTTTGGATTTCATATTATTATCTTGTTTTGGTGAAAATTTATTTGTGGGGAAAATTAGTGGACAAAGAATGCTATGGAAAATTTTAATGGTTAATATAATAGTATAATATAATGATGGTCCTATATATATGTATATATATATTTATCAGATTCTTGGCATAATTACTTTAGACATAAATGTTTTTTGTTTTGAATATTTATCCAATGAATTTTTCTAATACGATTTCAATATGAGAAATTTCAACCATGAACAACTATATACAGTCATCTTGCTGATTTTAAGGTTATTCATTCATGTCACAAGATTAACGTCTTGAAAATTATGAGCATTTGTGACGATCTGGAAAGCTTCCTATCCACATCTACTTCAAATATTACGATCGAGTTGGATTGTCTTGAGATGATTCACCTCCTCAATGATAAATCTACTAATTCCACTAAGGTATATTTTTTTATTGAGGAGATTAAATTGTTGGCTTTGATTTGAAATCAATTTCTTTTTCTCATACAAAGTGCTAGCATAACTTTTTGGCACATTCTCTTGCAAGAAGGACTTTGGATAAGCAAACTTCATCTTTTCTTCTTTCTCTTATCCGGATTGGTCTATTTCATTAATTTCTATTTATGTAATTCTATAGATGGTTTTTTGTTGTTCCTTTCTAAAAATAAATAAATAAATAAATAACTATACACTGGTTTGATTATTAGATTTACTATTAAATATTTCATAGATTATATATGATGTCGGATTAAACAGACATCAATCCGTTGTCGTCCAGCGGTTAGGATATCTGGCTTTCACCCAGGAGACCCGGGTTCGATTCCCGGCAACGGAATTATTTTTCTTTTATTTAAATGCTTTGTTCTTAAATGGGCCATAACGTATTTTCCAAAGTGTTCAATTATGGGCCTGGCCCACGGTCACCGTCAACTTTGTTGAAGCGTGGGTTAACGAAAGCCCATATTCAGATCCTTTAGACAGTGGGCTGAACGTGGGGTGAAAAAAGCCCATATTCCATTCTTCCCGTGTTTATTTTTGGGGCTGGTCCAATATGGTGGTTTCAACTGGGTTGAGGTGCAGGCCGATGAAAGCCCAGATTCTGATTCCCGGAAGGCCATTCTGTGGGAATTTTGAGATCAGAGGATTCGGCGATTGTTGATATACAAATACAATTCGAAGCTTAATTGCTCATAGAACAAATTTTCTGTGTGTTTTCTTCGTGGAGAATAATATCAAATTCGCTGAGTATGGCGAGAGATAGCTGTTTGGCTCGAGTTACTGCCGGAGTTGCCGTTGGTGGCGCTGTAGGCGGAGCCGTCGGTAAGGAAAACCCTAAAATTTCTTCAAAGCTCTATTCTATTACCTGTCGTCTTCTTCTTGCGTAGCCTGTTTTCCTTTTTCTTTCTCGAGTTCCGCGTTTCCGGTTATGATTCGATTGTTGTTCCGCTTCCTCGGTGATTGAGTAGTTATATGTATAGGATGTGTTGGATTAAAAGTTTGACATAAAGCAGGATGGTGGATTCTGGTCAAGTTGCGTTCTTGCATCTGGGATTGGACCATGCTTGTTTTTCCGTGATAATGTACTACTAAGAAATCTTCTATTTGATCGTTCACGTTAAAGCTATGTCTCCTTCGGTTTTTATAAATTAAGGCTTTCTTTGTTGGATCATTGTGTAGAAAGAGTTCTTAGCTGTTCATTGCCCATGTTAATGATTAATTTGGGGGTTCTGTGGTAGATTTAACTTGTTAAGTATGGAGTCAATTAATCTTGTGTTTGGCGTCTGGTTGTATTCCATTGGCTTATTTTGTGTATACCTCATGAAGTTGACCGGAACTTGTGTTAAAGCATGTAGCATTATCATTTGTGATCTATCCCAGAATATACCGACTTTCTGATGCTCAAAGTTGTAGCCTTATTTAAAATGTAATAGTATACTTTTTGAAGAAGCTCCTTATTTGCTTTCTCCGTTTTCAATCTATTAAAGTTTCGAACATTATGAACTAGCCAGTGCCACAACTTTGAAGATATACGTCAGTAATTAAGCCATTTTAATCAACAATTTGAGCTAGCACTTTTTCTTTTTGAATTTTAATATTGGACGGCCTTTTATGTTTTAGAGTTTCTTACAATCAATGTTATATAATTTCTTTTTTCTGTGTAGGGAGTATAACTCCCCCCACGAGGGTTTTTTTTCATATTGTCCTCCAATTGTCTGCTATAGTTTGAAGTATGATATGTTTTGGCTAAGGATTCTAGAACTAACACCTTTTTCTTTTTTTTTTTTCTCTCTCTCTCTAGGTGCTGTTTATGGGACTTACGAGGCCATTAGATTTAAGGTATACCATCTTCTCTGATCCAAATCTTTAAAAAACAAGACTTGAAGTTCAACCGCAGCACCCTATCTGTTTTATGATGAATGAAAGTTTCTCATCAAATTATCATGAACAATTAATCTTTTCCCAATTAATTGATGTCTTATCTAAACATCTTGAAGCTAATAAAGCAATATGAGATTCCAGCTCTGCCTCAGTAGCAATTCTGTGATCATGGGAGAAAACCAAAGTTATATTTTATTAGCAGGGGATCAAAATTCACAGTCAACCTACTTTGAAGTGAAAATAAAATACTACACATTTGGCCTTCTGAAAACAAATTTCATGACATTCCATGTATTTTTATGTTCTTCTTCTCATTCTAAATTGTTAATTAGAGGAGAGGAATCCATAAATTATAGCGAATTGTTAATTATTGCTGAACTGCTACATTTGTTTCTGCAGACAAACGTCTATTTCCTGTCTTAAGCCCTTTTGCATTATTAATTCTTACTATGTTAAGTTTTCATCCGAAGGACGCAAAGACATACGACGAGCTTAATACAGTTCCTGGTGATGATAGATGGGTACTAATTATCGGATAAACTTGCATTTGTTCTTGCAGGTGCCAGGACTTTTGAAAATTAGGTATATTGGACAAACAACACTTGGAAGTGCTGCCATATTTGGCCTTTTCTTAGGTGCAGGGAGTTTGATACATTGTGGAAAGTCATATTAAATCATAAACTCCTGTATTTGGATCAGACAATATTGTTTGTTTTTAGATTTCTTGCTTTTCAACATGAAGTTAGTGCAGCAGGCCATTTGTTTATTTAAAAGCTTCCATTTGTGGTTGTTGGTTAAAAGAACAAAGTGGTCAATTGATGGTGAAATGGCTTCACCCTACTTGGATGTGGGTTTTCAATTTTTTTATGCCTTGGTTTTGAGATTTCAATTTTATGGATATATTAATAAAATATTGTTATCGATAAATATTTTTTAAAATAAAAAAATATAGAAATTATTTAAATTAATAATTAAGTTGTTTTTTTTACCTCTAAATTAAGTTGTATGTCGTCTTATTAGTATTTATAGTCATATTTAGAGTATATGAGATATTGAAGATAACTATTGATCTTTAATATCAATTTTTTACTTTTAATTTATGGAGAGGTTACTTTCTAAAATATTTGAATTATTTTCAAAGATATTGTTTCATGACTTTCATTTTAAACCATTCCTCCCAAAAGCACTCTGACTCTTGGACTATGGTAAATAGCACTTCTTTCATTTTTATTTATTTGTTTACTATTTTTTTAAAGTAAAAACACTCCTACAGAAAAGTTGGTCTGCCTTATTATTTTAAAGTCAGTTCACTTGCTGACTACAAATTCTGCAATCTTGACAGCTTCATTAGAGTGGTTAGCACAGTATAGCAAGTGATTTTATATCATTAGGTGCATGAGAGGAGGGAAATAAAAAAGGTTGTGATTGTGTCATAGATTAAGTAGGGGTGATCTTTAGTCGGTCAAAGTTGGAAACCGATGTCGAATTGACCATGATCGATTTTAAAAGTGACTAGACTGTGCTTGACCGTCATCTAGACCAAAAAACGATTGGCCAACAGTTTGGTTGGTTTGGTCTTTTTTAAAAAACAATACATATAATATATTTACTTATTATTTTATTAATTAAAAAATGCTATATTAAATATTAAAAAATTGAACTATTTAGATTTATTAAATAACATTCCTTTTCCTTCTTATAAATTTAGTTAGTCAATTTGGATCCTATTGGAAGCTATGAAAGTGAAACTAAATGTTAAGACCTAATCTAATATATTGTTTTATAATATATTTTATAATATATATTATATAATATTAAATATAAGATTATATTATAATATATTATCTATATAAGATTAAGATTATTATAATAATAATAATAATATTATTATTATTATTATTATATATTTGTTAAAAAAATAAGTAATGCATAATACGGTCAACTAAACCAAAGCCATCGACCAATCACATGTTGGTTTTTCCTTCCTTCAAATCAACACTCGATTGTCATTTCCCCTTTTTCGACCGACCGATTTTGGTTCGGTCGGTTCCGATCGGTCGACTCGGTTTTTCAACCTACCATACTCCCTAGTTTAAAGGTAGGTAGTCACGTTGAATAATTTAGCTTGTATAATAATTATCATCACTATAAAATTACTTAGAAATTTGATGATACAATTTTGGTTCTTGATCTAATTTTCTAATGATTGATGTTTCATCATCTTTTTTCAAAGTAGCGAGAGCGCGAGAGTGAGGAATAAAGATTAGAAGAGTCCTAACATGTGAGAACACTATTATAGTAAATTAGTTTAATCTTAGTGCAAGAGAGTGATAAATATCTCTATTTTTAAAATTTAAAATCTAGGTCAAATGACATTTTTCCGGACATGTGTACAAAAATTTCACAAAAAAAAAAAAGAGTTGTATTGCTTTTATCATCATTCGTCGGCAAGAACAAGTAAAAAAATATTGGAAGAAAAACGACTCCACTGGGGATCGAACCCAGAATCTCTGGTTCCGTAGACCAGCGCCTTATCCATTGGGCCATGGAGTCGTTGTTGATAAAATTAACGCTTGTAACTACAAATTTACTGTTAATCCAAGGTAAAAAACACTTCAAAAACCAAAGATCAAATTAAAGTAGAAATCTATCATATAATGATTTTACTGCCAAACAAACATTTGGTTACTTCGATTTAAGTCAATAATAAAAACTGTTTAGTTTAACTTTCTAAGTGTTTAAAAACTTTTTTTTTTCCCTTTACTTGGAAGCACTTATTTAACCACTTAAAAATCAATTTCAACTAGTAGTTTGAGAATCTACAATAAGAGTAGTTTTAATGAAAACAGTTTCAACGAGTTAAAAAAAACATTATTACATTAGCTTCGAAATAGTATGATGTCATTTCCCATTAAAAACCAAAAGCTGGGAGAGTTGATTGTGTTATGCAAATTAGAATTCCAGTTGAAAGTGTTTGTAATAGGATTTCTGAACTTTCTCAATACATAGCCAGCCAAGCCAAGCATTCATTCTGATGAATGCCTCATGGAGTGAAAGTAGACAACAAATATTACAATACAGTACTTTCTTTACAAAGTAGACGAAAACAAATGCTTGAGAACAGATCACGTTTCGACCGAAATCAAATCCGAGATGGAATGAGAGGGATGTTGTTCTGCAAATATGAAGAAGCTGCTGCAACACCACTTCCAAGCTTCACTGGATAACCAACATCCTTCAGAATCATCTCCACACCAGCAAGACAACCTAACAGTTGCAACTGAAGAAACGACCCATCAATGTATCAGCAGATGATATCAAACAGTTACATTGTAAAACCTAGGGGTGTTTATGAGTTGGGTTGGGTTGGGTTGGTTTCGGTTATATTAGGTGAACCTATGGACCAACCCAACTCATAAAATTTTCATTTTTTAAACCCAACCCAACTCAAATGAGTCGATAACCCAACCCAAACCGCACGAATTGGGTTGAGTTGATCGGTTTTTTCGAGTTTTCGGGTTTTTTGAACACTCCTAGTGAAATCCATATGTTAAAGCTTGTTTCTAAGATGTACAAATACAGATATGATAAATTTTTTTGAAAGCCGTGGGACACGATACAACAAGATACGTTTACTAAGTATACATTTCAAAAAATATAAGAAAATTCAAAGTTTTCATAGTTTGGAAGTATAGAAAGCCTTAGAAATGAATATTATGAAAATAGGAGAGAATTGAAGAGCAACTTCACCTCATTTAGGTTGCCAAGGTGCCCAATTCTGAAAACTTTACCAGCAACTTTGTTGAGGCCAAGACCTAAACTCAAATTGTATCTCTTCCAAGCCCTTCTAACAATTTCTGAACTGTCAATGTATGGGGGAACAAGCACAGCAGTCACAGTGTCACTGAACCATTCCTCCTTTTGTGTGCAGTTCTTCAAACCCCATGCCTCCACAGCAAGCCTGTATGCATTTCTAACTGTTAAGAGTAAAACCGAAAAAAGGGAACGAACTTTTATAGTTAGTTCTGAACTAAAACCGAAAACCGGAAACATTAACGTTAGAATTCTAACTTCACAAGTCTTTCATCACCCAATTTGAAATATCTGACAACCTTTTGTAGGATTTACTTCTAGGGAAATGTACTATTTTTTTTTTTTCCCCTTTGAGCAGTTGCAAATATAGCAATAAGGCCCAAAGTATTAGAAGATATAGCATAATGTAAGGGAATGTGTAGATATAGCAAAATTTAAATACAGCTCTCGGAGTCTATCAGTGATAGAGTCTATCATTTATAGATTTTATTATATCTGCAGTTTATTAAAAATGTTGCTATACACTTAATTATTAGTCCTAAAAGTGTTACCCGTTGCAATTATCTTTTCTTAAGGCAAGTGCAACAAAAGATATGCATTAGTCGACCTTGTCGCTTGGCCCAAACGTTTATGTCTCGCGATCACATTTTCAAGGCCTTCCTCGAATATGAGATCCAAAGCTGCTCTAAGCCCATATAAGAGTTGGATGGAAGGAGTGTAAGGCCAGTATGTTCCCAAGTTATAGAACTTGAGATAGTCCTTCCAGTCAAAGAAAACTCTGAGTGATTTTGCTGTTTTAGATGCCTCGAGTGCTCGGGGGCTGGCGCAAACAATACCGATCCCAGTGGGAAGGGAAAGCGCTTTTTGAGAGCCAGTCAAAGCCACATCTACTCCCCAATCATCCATACGAAAATCAAGAGCACATATCGAAGACACTCCGTCTACGAGAAAAAGAGCTGGATGCCTGTATTCATCTGAGAATTTGATATAAATGTCAAGACTGGAGATATAAAAACTTGGCAGTAAAATCTCATAGACAAACTACACTAAGTTCGAATGACGTTTTCGGTTAATCTAGTTTTCGATCGATTAATACGTAATGAGACTGTTGAAAAACTTGAAATCCAACTCCAACTAAATTCAGATATCAAAATGAAATGTAATCTTGTCAGATGCTTACCAAGTATTCTTCTTACAAGGGACAAATCATTAGTCACACCGGTTGCTGTCTCATTATGGACAATGCAAACTGCCTTAATAGTATGATCAGTATCAGCTGCAAGTTTTGCAGCTAAAACATCAAGCTTAGCACCTTCACCCCATTCACTTTCAATCACGTCGACTTTGAAATTTAGGCGCTGCTGCTGATCAATCCAAAGCAAACTGAATTGACCAATGAGGAACGACACGATCCGATCACCGGGAGACAATGTGTTTGTGAGAGCACTCTCCCATGCACCAGTACCTAATCCATAAGTAATGAAGTTGGGAAAAATGTGATTACTTTTCTACTTATTTCTTATGATCCTAACCTAAGAAACAATATAATGCGCCAAACATTCAGTAACATTGATCATAAAATTTTATTGAACTCCAAAATGGTACATCAATGATAGTAAGAGTGAATTTGACATGATTTAGGAAAAAGCAAAAAGTAGTTTTAGCCAATTTAAAACCAATCACAGCCATGAAAACATACTGATATGATGAAATTTGTTAAGAAATCAACACTGTAAATAATAGATAATCGACACAAAGATTTACATGATTAATGAACAGTGTATTTACTACGTCCACAGGCAGGGAGAGAGTAGTTTATTTTTTTTAAAAATATCATATTATAGATCAAGAGGCCCCTTTAAGGTTAACTAGACTCCCATACTTGGTCATTTGAAACACCAGATAGCAGATTCAAAGTATTCCAATAAAAGTTTTATTCAATTAGCTCGATCAACCCATCAAAAGTATGGTACCTGTGGTAGGGAACAAAAATGGAGTGCCTGATGTGGTTTTGAATATCTTTTTGACATCTTCAAGCAGAGTCTTTGTCAGTGCTGGAACAGCCGGAGAACGATAGTCCTCGTTGTTCCTGTTCATCGCTCGAAGGACTTGTTCGGGGATATTAACCGGTCCCGGCACAAAAAGATGGTTCCTTCCAGGTCCATATACATAGTCCATCTTTCCCTTTTCAAACTTGTTAAATGTTAACAGATTGCAAACTTGAACTTGCTGGTCTCAACAAACCTCAGCTGCAAAAGAAAGAAAAAGAAAACAATGAATACTCATGCACAGCTTCCTTCTGAAGCAATTTTATCTTCTATAAATGCATGATTCAAGTACTATGTGTTTTTTGCATACTTTTATCCATTATCAATCAAAATCACTGGGCTCTTAGCAATCAGTATCAGCTGTTCAAAGTCAATTAAGGGATAAAAACCACTTTCAAGTTTACTACAAATGAAAACACAGCTAAAACAATGAAATAAGAAGTTTTTTTCTTTTCTTTTCTTTTCATAACTTCTTGTTTTTATATAAAGATTACAATTCAACAGGTAACAACAAAACTTTTATCACCCATCCACCTAGTTTTAGTTTCTTATTTTGTACAATCACTGGAAGAAAGCAGAACAATCATATTCAGGTGAGAATTTACCATTGGCCCAAGGGGTTTGCCTCAGCTTTAATGTGTTTTTTTATCAGTATAAAACAAAGTTATTTTAGCCAACAAAATGACCATATAGCATAATGGGAAGGTGCACTAGCCCTCTCCAATAGGCCATATTTGAACCTTTTGCATGCAAATCTTTTAAATTATTTCTCTTTTTTTTTTTAACTATAAGACACAAAATTAAAAGTTCATAAACTAAATTTGTAGTTTAATTTTTTTTTTACTCGTTTTAATATGTTTGCGAAGCTTTAAACTAAATAGGATCAGTTACATCATATTTGTACAAATTTCGTCATGGTTTCTCATGCGAAATGAATCATAATAATATGAAATAAAACAACACCCAGTAAATAACTTTCAACTTCTTTACCAAAGAATTTTATGAACTAATTTACAAACCTTTGAATAGAAACAAGAAAGTTGTTCATAAAACTATTGTACACAAATAAAAATCCATAATCTTCAAACAAAAAACAACATATCAACCATGAAGAGAGGGGAAAAAAAAAAAGAAAGAACAACTTTTCAAAAAAATTGTATAGTAGAAGTAAAGTTATTGAAACCAAAAGGCAAGGTTAAACACAAGCAGCCTTTTGTCAAGTTTTCCCACATCACTAAATTCAAAGGGGTTGATAATTCACTGAAATCCAATTCAACAGAGCATACATATTTGAGATATTGTAATGAAGCTTTAAGAACCATCTCAATTTAACAATTTGCATGCTGTTTTGAGGAGGGGAAAAGTAAGAGCAAAAGACAGAATAAAGCATAGCCATACAGAGAGATAGGAAAAGGGAAGGTTTCAAAATTGAGATTACCAGAAATGAAGTGAAGGGGAGGAGCTTGGAGAGTAATTAGTGTTGAAACCATGAAAGAGGAAGTGGGGGAAAGGAGCTGATGTTTATAGGAGTGAAGGGAGGGAGAGCCAACCATAACAGAAGGGCCCCATTTCACTTGCACATGGCAGATAAGAACTCATAGCATTGGCCCTCCTTTTTTTTCTTTCTTTTTTTTGTTTCTCTCTTTTCTTTGCCTATTTTCTTACATTCATATAATTGTTTGAATCTTTTTACCCCCACCCCTTTTTAAGAAAATACTTAGGTGTCGCATAGAGAGCACCTATTTTTGTGCAGTCCATGAAGGTGTCCAATAAAAAAAGTTTAGCAGTAATGTTTTCTTTAAATGATTTTTTTTTTAAAGTAATGGAAAGCATGAGCTAGGTACAACATGTTCAAAAAATAAAATGGTCAATAAGTCAATTAAATCAACTAACTTTTTCAATATCCTATTTCTACTTGAACTATTTGGTCCCTATATTTTTAACTTTCATTTGTTTTTGTTCATTTTGGTTCATTTATTGTTAAAATGTGCATTTTAGTTATTGTACTTTCAACTTTTGTTTATTTTGGTCAATGTACGTTCAGATTGTGACTATTTTGATTCCTATATGTAAAATTTTAACGTAGTCTCCGTATCGAATTGAGATGTTTATAAAACTTCATTACTTAATTGTTAGTATTGTGATAATCTTCATAGAGAAAGGGCAGGCAATTTAGAAGAACCAAAAATAGGAATATTGAAGAGTAAATTCAATTTTTTTTTTTTTTTTTTGAATGTGGGTTGTTGGTGTTACAGCATGTAGTTTTGAAGAGTTAGGAATTTGAGGCAGACAAAGCAAATTATAAAGATAAAGTGATAACGGTTTATAGACCACAACTTCCTCCAACAACACAGTCCACACAGTTAGGATTTCATGTGTTTGTTGTTTACTCCTAATCAGCAATTTTATCCTCCTTTCCTTCGTTTTTTTTTCTTATTTATTTATTTATTTATTTATTTATTATTATTATTATTATTTTGAGTTCTCTCTTTGGGAGGTTGTGTGTGACCTATACCAACTCACTTCAATAAGATCATTTTTCTTGTTCATTGAAATAAAATATGTCGAAATATGTTACATTAGCCCTAAGAGCTCTTGTAAGCATGACATTAAATAATAAAAACTTCTCTATCGTGAATTTTTCTCCTGAATTAGAGTTTTCCACGTAAATCTTGTTTTTTCCTCTTTTCTCTTTACTTTTCAATAAAATAATAAAGGGTTGTTTAAAATCAACGGAAATAACTTTGATCGAACATATCTACAAAATTATAACATGATTTGTTCTCTTAGTGTGACATTTGTTTATAAGCATAATTAAGGTTTCTTCAAGTACAATTAAGGTTAAACTATATATATATAGTAAACATTTCAAACTGTCCTTATAATAATTTGCTGTCGTACCCTTTAGATCCGAATTTCATTCTAGAATTCTAAAAAAAAATTATGTTTCACGAGTAGTTTTGAAACTTTATAGAAAGTGGAGTAGTTCTGCCAAATTTCAAGAGAACATATTTTTTAAACAAATGACTATTTGTTTCATATAATATAACCAATAATTAAAGCTATTCGTGAATGGTTATGAAGAACAAACTACCAAACTTGTTAGATTCAAGCTACGATTTTATTCATATTTAAGATATGATTTGATTCATGTATGTTTCCTTGTCACACAAGAGAGAGTAACCACCTGCTAATTGTTACTCAACTAGGCTGCTGTCCTTTTGCAACTGATATGATCCAATCAGAGAAAATCTTGTAGGGACAAAACAAAAAACATTTCATTAGCTTGCAATATCTCATTTGCCTGCTTTCCATTTACCAAATGGTAAAATTTGTTGGACATGTCGATGTTTCTAAAAAACAAGAGTTTTAAAGGGAGGGAAAATTCAATGGTACATTTGAAGAATCTCATTGAACTACATTTTCTTATGGACAAATGAGGAAACAAATTGCACTATTGTAGCCAAAAAGGAAAAAAAATGATAAAATTTTCTGAAATAACTGATAATGTACAATTCTGGGTGAACATTGTATGTATAGGACTACCCTCGTGAACTTGTGAGCCAAACGAGCGAGAAGTAGATCCCTTCCGATTTTTAGCTATATACGAAGAAATTACTCGAACTCAACTCGCAAAGATGCCTCAAGCCTTCAATATAATGTAGAACCTTTTCGAAATTCCTCGGCAATCAATGGGGTCAGCATCAAAAAAATCCCATTTTTATGTTTTTTTTCCGCAGATTTAACGTTCTAGGGTCAGCCACATAACACTAATAGAGGCCTGCAGCTATTTATTCCCATGGTGGAAAAAGAACCAGAGAATTATATACCGCTGCAGTGGTGAACGGGACCAGGTCAAAGCTGAAATCCTTCTCTCGGATCAGCTCCCTCCTCCCACACTGCATAAGAGGCTTACTTGGTCCTCCAAATCTTCAACCTTGTCTCACAGGAAAACTAGTTTGACGGATCCTATAAGGCCGCTCATTAGCAAACCTCCTGTTCTCAGTTGGTGCTGCCCCAAGAATCCCCAATGAGTTCGGATCTGGTATCCGACCGCCGTTACTCATGGGTCTATCAGGTGGACAAGGCACTTGGTATTCATTATCTGCATCTCCCCCTCTTCTTCGTCGTTTCCATGCTTCAAATTTCTCGGTTTCGACCCCCTTCTGAACTGGTTCAGATATTTGGAAGGAAGTATTAGTTTTGTTCCCCCGTACCCTCGGAAGATGACGTGGTAAGGGTCCAAAATGAGAGGAGTCCCCATCCCTGCCCATAAGAGCAGACCCAGTACCATTGATGTAGGATGGACCTGCTCCCACTTCTTTTTCCTGCTTGAGTTTTGAATAAATTTGATGAAGTCTCTCCCCAGATAAATTTGAAAAGGTGGAGACATAATTCCACAATCGCATAGTCATCCCTGCAAATAATATCGAACCGGTTAGATTTCATTGCTTCAGAAAAACACAAAATTAGTCAGTCCACAGTATCTTGCACTCTGATAGATTACGATCATAAGTATTTCAAAGTGAAAATTATAGCCGGTTAAGAATATAAGTTACAGGTGACAGGTGACGAGCATATAGAAAAAAAGAATATCACAAATACAAATGATAACATAATTATACTCAAGGGCACATACTATCTTGTTTATATGGTTCCTCCTCATGATCAAGAACAACTTGATCTATCCTTCGTCCCAGAAGCTGCAAATAATTGCGAATTTTTGAAAGCACCTGAGGGAAAAGGAAAATAAAAATTTTAAAATATTGTTTCATAAGACAGAAGGGTTCAGAATTCAGAACCAAAATAACGGGACCTTTTCCTTTGGGAGTTTGGCACTAGTTGTCTGTAACCTTTGAAGTCGTTCTAGAGTTTTAATTTCATCAGCCATGACATCTTCACACCATTCCATCCACTTAACTTCCTTAAAATGCTCATATACTTCTTCATTGTCAGACATTTCACCCTCCTCCTTCACGAGGTTCTCGACTCTCTGTGGTTTAGAAGTTCGGTCCCTCAATTTTACGTTAACCTTGGGAGAACCTGGTTTCCCCTTTCTTTCTATGCCACGTGATGTCGAAGCTTTTGGAATATTTTCCCTATCCTTCTTTGCAGTCTTGCGACCAGCTTTAGAATTCAGACTTTTACCGAGGGCAGCAAGTTCCTGGTCAAAAAATTTGTGGAAAGCATCATCTGTAAATCATGAAATGTCTGGAGTAGGAATTAAGAACCCAAAAAAAACAAACAAACAATATATGAGCTCACACGAAGAAACCACTCAAACTACAGTGAGCTCGAACATACACCAGTAACCAAGGACACACATGAAGTTGAAAATACCAATACAAAATTAATAACTTAGGCTCCATTTGGCAACCACCATTTCATTTTTCATTTTTTGTTTTTGAAAATTAAGCTCATTTTTCAATTTCTTAGGATGGTTTTTAGTTAAAAACCAAGATCATTAATTGTCCAATCTATTTTTTAATTTTAATACATGCAATCCTTGCGACACCATAGAATATATAATCATATTCATTTTTACATAATTCTTCCTACAGTATTTTTTATCTTCTTTGTAAATCTTTTGAGCTAAACTTTGGGGTGGTGTCCAAACCAAACAGAGTGAACTACAATAAAGCTTTCCAGTTAAAAATTAAAGTAGGAAAACTATCATTTTAAAGAAGCTGTATACTTTTGTACCAGTAAAGATAAAGAGCATGAAACCAAACTAAATCTAAAAAAACCCTTCACATCAAAGGTTTCAGAAAAAGTCTAGTTGATAGCAAGCCATAATGATTTCTCACACCATGTTTATAGAACATGAAACAAAATAAAATCCAAAATGAAAGCTCTAAGTAGGTCAAATAGTTCAGAAAATGGTAGAAAATACTACTAGCTTTGCAAGTTTATTTATTAACTTGGATATGCAAACCATCAATTTAAAATAAGCATCCGTATAGCACTTACCATCTCCAGAAGCGCATTAGCGCGATCTCTCAAATTTGGAGCACGTGGAAGAAAGGTCTCATGATGTTGAAGTTCCACTGGAGCAATCTTTTTCATTAGACCGAGTTTTTCGTCCAATCTGATCTTTTCCCAATTACCAAAACCATGGTAGTGTACTCCCAAAAGTAATCTTGCATCATCAACTTAGAATAAAGAAATATATGTATTAGCAGAAAATAATATAAATGGAGGGAGGAGAGTATAAGGAGGACAACCGAATACTTACTTTGGTTCCAACCACAACCTTTTGACCAATTTGAAGGTTTCAGGTGCATCAAGGCACGAAATTGTTTAATAGGATCTTCATAGCGGCTAATTCGTTTTGCTAGAAGTTGAAGTTCTTCAACTCGGTTGAGGAGCTCATTAGCTTTCACTAGCACACCAAAGAAATCTAACATAGGTCCCTAGAGAAATTATTCAAACTTTTAACAACCAGCAAGTCCCCTCAGGTAAACCAAATTGCAATTCGTCTTGGGCAACCAGAAGAGGAATTCATGTTTTATATAATCTAAACAAACCTTTGGGTCTGTTGATCCTGATTCAACAGCGTCTCGACAGCCATCAATTAAAGCATTGAATAGTTCGATTTGCTCTTCAGGCTTAGCTGCCCCAACTGCACCACCAACCTCACCAGCTATCAAGCTAATTTGACTCTCATTCCCAAATTTCATAACCTGATTTTATGTTGTAGCAGAAAATCAAGCAGTGTGAACAAAGATCAAACATGTCAAAGTTCAGTAGAATAATATTCCAAAGAACAGAAGACAGCAATTAGTAATTATCGAAGAATTAAAAATCAATAACATTAGTCGCATGTGAGCCATTTATCAATAAAAAATTTGAGTGTTGATGCTGGGATTGGAAGATGGAAATTTCCTCTCCAACATAAGTAGTAGCACACCCGTATTCCTAATGTCTTAATTAAATGATGGTGCAGCTACTTCAAGGAGTTTATTGTTAGTCTGGTCTAGCCAAGGAGTCTCAAATCCATGTTGGAGGAATTTCTTCCTCCTTCCCCCTTTTGGGATAAGGGCAGCATGCTCTAATTTACTTTTTGCGATATTTTGTAGGTCTTTTGGGAAAAAGAACAATAAAGTTTGTAAAGGGGTCAAAAAATCTGAAGAATTTGCGGACTCTTACTATCTTTCATGCCTCTCATAATTTTTTGTAATTACCCTTTGTCTTATTTAGCTTGACTCGAGCCCATTCCTATGTTAGTTGAGCTCCTCTTCGGATGGTTTTTAATGTAAACTTGGCATTTTACCAAAAATATAAATAAATAAATGTTGGAAGAACTATGAAAAATGTCTAGTGAAAAAATAAGAACTTTTTATCATTTAAAAAATTATTGACCATTCTATTAGGAACCAAGGTAGTACGGGTTACCTTTGTCCCACATCGGTTAGAATGAGATGACCAATGTGGTACTTAAGTGGTTTAGCTCTCACCTCAATAGCTGGTTTTTGAGGTGTGGTACTCCAAGGTGCTTAAGTACCAAAAAATGGTATCAAAGCTGGTTGTCAGTGTTCCGGAGAAGAGCACAAACGGAGGATTCTGATCAGGTGTTTTCAAGTGAAGTACAGTTGGTCTAGCCGTCAGGATGTCGGCTTTCTAGGAACGGGGTATTGTTAGGAACCAAGGTAGTAGAGGTTACCCTCACATTGGTTAGAATGGGATGATCAATGTGGTACTTAAGTGGCTTGACTCTCCCACCTCAATAACTGGCTTTTGGGGTGTGATTTTCCAAGGTGCTTAACTACTTAATACATTCTAAGATTTTGGTATCATTCATTCCAACCGACCGATAGACCAACTTTTCATAGCACTTTAAAGAAAAAGATGGTCGGGTGCAGGCTGCAATAGAAGACACAATGCACATGTAGTTTTGGACTCCAATAAAAGGTCATGATTAAAAAAAATAAATTTATTTATTTCTTTTCTTTTCTCTCTCTTTTCCCCTTACCCTCACCACCAAATGCTCCCCTTTCTCTTAGCTTCTCTTTCTCTCTCCCTCCCTTTCTCTTTTCCCTTCATCACCTTAACATTTTTCATCACTCTGTTTTGTGATTATATTTGTTGCTTCATCAACGCTTCACCTCAACAAGTGGTATGCTCTATACATGGTCGGTTTGGTTCTCATCACTCTCTCTTCTTCTCTCTTTTCCCTTTCTTCTCCCTCAACATTTCTCTCTATCTCCCTCAACGTTTATCTTGTTGCAATTTGGAACCATCGTTTGATAGGGATCTTGTATATCCTTTGGATTATTTCACTCATCAATGACATTGTTTCTTATAATTTTTTAAATTATTAATAATAAATAAATAAATAGAACCATTTCTCTCCGTTCCTTCTTTCTCCCTCAATGATTTCCCTTATCTCACCCTCAGCTTTCAGCATCCCAAAACCGACAAAACAAATCAACCAACCACGTCTCCACTCGGCCGTTTTCATGGAGCATCCCAGAATCGTCCACCTCCGACCAACCGAAACCAACATGTCAGTGGTTAGCATCCGTTTTTCATGAAAACGGACTCCAACAGACCGAAGTACACCCCCACTTTTCAGTGCATATGCTATGCTGTAGAAGTAATCCAGTCGGACATTTTTAGACAAGTGATGGCTTATAGCATCCAATTAGAAGTGAGTGTAACATGGCCCACAAAATTGGTAGATAAAGGTAACAACAAATAAAGATAGAAAAAATTTTCATCTGGTCAAACAATATGAAGAATCATATCATGCACGTCAAATTAATGGCACAACTGACGATCATTATTAATCCAACTGCATGCTTTAATCCCAAAAAGGGGAAAGGAAAAAACACAGAACCTTACCACACGATAAAAACGTAATGCATCTCTTTTAGACAAATTCCCACAAGACCACCTTCTCACTTGAGCAGATGCACCTTCAATCATTGGTGCTGAAGGAACAGAAACATCAGCTTTACGGCGTTTATGAACCCTCTCCACAGGCCCAGATCCTTTCTTTCTTTTACCACTATTCTCATGCTGATTGGCCTCTGCATAGCTCTTTGTATTCCTGGCTGCACGAGGAGCTAGAGCTTCCTAAAATAAACGAAAGTAAAATGGATGGATGAGTGCTAGTTGGTATAAAAATCAAGAAATCAATATGCAAAATAATTTTAAATACTAGTTGGAATAAAATTTATAGTGGCACGGAAGATCTTCAGGTTCAAAACTAAAATTAACAGTGTAGTACAGATTCATACTTCAGCCTGAGACACAGCTTCTGGTTTTATCCAACGACTCCAGAAACTTCCATCATCTTCAGCACTACAAAAGTTAGCAACCTGTTCATTCATAACCACCAAGACCCCCCCCCCCCCCCCCAAAAAAAAAAAAAAAAGAACAAAAGAAAAGAGAGATGATCAGTCAAAAAGGTAAGTCAAACAATCAGAACAAGCAGAATGAGATACAGTGGCCGCATTTATGCCTTGCTATCCATACTACTCTTCACCATCTATATGCAAACATCACTAGCATAATAACCACTAGAAATAAAAACAGAAACAACAAAAAAGACATCACCACCATAATATCATTCATTATCTTGCCTTGAAAGCACTCAGCAATTCATGCCCTTCCTCTCCTCCAGCTTCTTTCTCTTCGACCTTCTCTGCCCTTTCAAGAATCTCATCAATATCCATACTTTGAAGCCGTTTCTTACTATCTTCATCATTCTTGTCCTCCTTGAAAAGTTCCTCAGCCCCAAATCTTAAGATCGCTGATAGCTCATTCTGCAGAGCATAAAACTCAGAGATGTTAGATAGTTTTTTTGTCAGAGAGATAAATAATCTTAAAAAGCCAGTGGAGACATCCAGAAAAAAAGGGAGTCTCACACAATTTTCATTACTCCAAATAATTCAGGCTTCCACAATTTTCAAGTTTTTCAATAAAGCAACTACAGTGGTTTTGCAACACCATTCTTACTTTATCAAAACCAATGCCTTTTTTGGCTTCTTTCTTCTCCAATCTACCCTCCGCATTTAATTTTTGGATCACCAGATGGTCAAGAACCTATAAAGCACAGAAATATTGAGACCAAACAGAAACAAAATCCTAAAATAAAATATAAGTTTCATCAACAGATATACACGTAGATTGAATGCAAATCTAAGTGTCAGAATCATGCTTAACAAGTATTTTTTTTTTTTTAATAGTACCATCTTCTTCTTCGCTCGCTCCAAGATATCTTCCTCAACACTACTGCTTGTAACAAATCTGTATATATTAACTACTTCCTGTTGTCCAATTCGGTGAGCTCTACTCATCGCCTACAACAAAGTAGAGAAGGGAGCCAATTTGTAAAAAGAAACCTCTCAAGAAAGACGACTAAAAAATGGAGTCAAAACTCAACCTGTAAGTCATTTTGTGGGTTCCAGTCTGAATCAAATATGATAACTGTATCTGCTGTTGCAAGGTTTATACCTAAGCCACCAGCTCGAGTTGAAAGAAGGAAGCAAAAGTCATCACTACCAGGTGCGTTGAAATGATCCATCGCCTGCTGCCGAAACTCGGCCTTTGTACTTCCATCAAGCCTCTGAAATTGGAATCCTCTGTATGACATGTAGTTAGCCAGAATATCGAGCATTCTAACCATCTGCAACACACCATCATAATCACTATATTATCTGCACGAAAAGCTACAACAGCATAATCTCGATTAAGCTGTATTTGTACATAGAATAAGGTTCACCAAAACTGCAGTGAAGTGAAGGGTGGTTTAAAAAGAAAATTCAATAAACAGACATTCCTTTGAGGCCAGATGACAAGGGAATCTTCAGGAAACTTTGCTGTAGGGAGGAGAAAAGATGGCAGTACCCAATGATATCCTTGCAAATCGAAAGACTATCTCTATATAAGTGCATAGAAAATTAGAGGTAACAGAGCTCGGAACCGGGACAAAACAACTGTTACTAACTTTCAACTCAACTCCCTACAGAAGTTTGTCGCTTCTCATTGACTAAAAGTTTGACCCTTCAGTGTTTTTTAAAAAAAATTCAATTGGAGTTCCCCTTCCCACCTAATCAAATAATCCATAGCATTCAATGCTCCAGAACGTATGCTATAAGAGGCCATAATTTTTAAAAGAAGAGGATGGCACTAAGGTCTAGCTATAAGAACTTTTCCTTTTGGTGATTATTGTTGAAAATGAAATAGAAGAATATTTGATGATGGCAAAATCTATGCAACAAACAATGATTAGAATATCCAAAATCTTTGAAAGGGATACTAAATTTACAAAAGCAGCAGCGTTCAATAAGAGTTTGAGTGGCTAAATGCATGAAACTGAAAGTATATCAAAGTGTAAACATCTAGATTACACCGCAGAATACATCTAATAAATTTTCAGCTCCCATGACTTGAAACAGATACATCCCCAAGAGTCACAAGCTGATTAAACTGTTATGTCAAACTGTAAACATGCAAGATTACACAACAGAATACATCCACAAAAATTTGAGCTCCCATGACTAGATACAAATCCAAGAGTTGCAAGCTGATTAAACTGTCATATCTTGTACCAATAAATAACCCCCTATCAACAGAAGGTTGAATTAAATCAAAGGCAACAACAGTAATAATACTTCGGGGAAACAAATTCAACTAGCATTCAGAAATTTATGACCTGACCTGTGAAAAAATCAGAACCCGATGCTTCGTTTCATGCAGCCTCATTAATAACTTATCAAGTATAACTAGCTTCCCGCTGCTCCAGATGATTCTATCCAGCTTGCTGCTATCATTTGAGTCAAAGTCCCCACCATAACCATGATCTGCACTTTCGAACAGAAAGGGGTGATTGCAGCATTTCTTTAACTCCACCACAATATTCAAAAGAGAAACCTGGAAAAAAAATATATAATTTTCAAGTAATTTAAAATCCTGTAAGTCCAATCAATGTTAATAACAAATAAAACACTTGAATACGATCAATACTGACAAACAGAATAAACCATGCTAACAATGAACCCAATAAGTAAATGAAATAGGTTGCTACCTGATTCCCACGAACTCCTTTGTTTAAATCATGAAAGTTGCGTTCTAAAATCCATTTGTAATATCTAAAAACAGAAAACCAAGTATCAAACATTGTACATCAATTTCTATAATTGAAAATATTACTTTAAGCCCAACTTTTTGTAATTTTATTAAAGAACTGATTTTCTGTTTCCTTTCAATATGTGAGTGTGCATTACTTACTGTTTCTGAAGCGGAGACATCTCTACCCTAAGAATACGCTCAATCTTAGGAGGCAAAGACTTCTCAACATCCTTTATAACACGACGCAGGATGTGAGGCTTCAGTTCCATGTGAAGATTAGCAAGCTACAAAAAAAATCAAAATCACGAAGGATCAGGTGAAAGCAACATCCTCAAAGTGAAACAGAGTATTCGTAGAATAGAATATTACCTCAATCTCATCGAAAGAACTAAGGTTCTTGTAATTATGAATAAAATCATCCTTACTCTTGAACTTATCAGGATCAAGAAAGTGAAGCAGAGCCCTGTGTGAGGCAAAACGGATAAACAATCTTACAATTGAACACGTACAGAAGAAACTGAATTTAATACTAATGAGCATTCCAATTGAAAAAAACGGTAGTAGTTCCTTTTTTCCGATATTACAAAAATGGCATTACACAGATAAGGTAAACATGCCACATTTAGATGATTAACCAGCCGACTCTCAAACCATACTACACAGGAAGTTAGCAGTTACCAATCAAACTAAGAATAATGTAATGTTGCAGGAGACTACATGAAAGGGTAATTAACATGAATACATAAAGTGAAACTGAATTCCAAAAAAATGTATTCATATACTTGTTTCTTGAAAAATCACAGTACAAAACAAACAAAAAGTTATTACTGAAGTTTATGAATGAGAAACAAGTAGAGAATATCTTTTTACAAGGTAGAATAAGAAATAACTTCTTTGTCAATTTAAAATAGGCACAATATTGTGCATGGACCAAACCAAAGACAAGCAAAAAAGTTCTTCCTATCGTCGTGATGTGAGAATAGTCACTTGGACTACAGCTTATTCGCATGTTAACATGTTTTCTGCAAAATCACAGCACCAACATGGCAGAAACACATCTTTTAACAAAAGTATGTTCTAAACACATTTAAAAAAACTTTTGCACATTTCAATACTTTCTGAGTTACAAACTTAACATTTTAAATATCATATGTAAATAATGTGGCAAAACATTCATCTCTAAAAAGCATAACAAATTGCATGTTTCTAATGGCATGGTATTACGACAAAAGTTTTGGAGAAAATTATAGCTAAATATATATATTACTGAATAACTCAGTATGATAGAACAAATAAATATTTAAAATCGAATCAATCAATTCAAAGTTAGTTAGTTTCTCTTATATATGCTTTTGTCCCTATTGGAATTTTTTTTTTATGAGAACTATAACTTTTTAAAAAAATTGATAAGAATGAAATGCCTAACACACAAGTTTAAGTGTTCAAATGTCAGATATAGACATGTTAGTGAAACTAAAAGTATCCAACATTCATAATCACGTGCATGTGAATACAAAGCACAAATGCACACACTAGTCTTAAATAAACCATAGAAGGTTCAATATTCCTTAAGAAGTTAAATAAAAGGTCTGATATAACACATGAAACCATACGGTACCATAACCAACCAAAGCACACTCCAGGCAAAAACAAGAGAAAAAGATTAACTGCACTGCACGGCAATGAGGCAGCCTTCAATGCCGGAAAACAATCATCTTTGGCATACATATGATAACAAATAGAATAAATAACGAACTGAACATAAATATGACGAACATCAATATTAAGAAGTAGAAAATCAAATAATACCATAGCTCTTCCACGCTGTTTTGTAATGGAGTACCAGTAATGAGCAATTTATTTTTTGTGCTGAATTCCTGAAAACCCAGCAAGTATCACACATCAGTAATACATCAAACAAGTATGACATTAGAAAGTTGCAATAATTCAAAATATTAACATACCGAAAGGGTTGTATACAACTGTGCCTCACTATTCTTTAATCTATGAGCTTCATCAACCATCAAATAATTCCACTTAATCTTTGAAAGAACAGCACGGTCCTTTAGAACTACTTCATACGTAGTTAACAATGCATTAAACTTTATCGGTCTGCCAGTTCTTTTATTTTCAAATTCATGCTGTTGACAAACCTGCAACCAAATAATTACAGGCAAGAGTAGAAATTACGAAGAGAATAACAAAACAAATAAAAGCTTGAACATCAGATAGATTTAAAATATATATAGAGAGAGAGACAGAGAGACAGAGAGAGAGAGAGAGAGATCTTAGCACAGAACCTTCCCATTATCTTGTTTTCAATTTTATAACCAATAACTTCATTCCCAGTAAAATAAGCATATAGTAGAAATATTTTCATCAAATATGTTACATCGCCAATAAACCCAAAAGCCTAAGTTGATGTGGTAAATTTAATTATACCAATACTTCCACACCTCTCACTTGTGGTCTTAGCATTTGTAGAAGCCCAAAATGTAGAAATCAACAATATTGGAAAGGAAATGACCAACTCAAAAGTTTAAGTAGTTGCACAAACTAAACTTTATTGTTTTGATGTACCAACTAACTCAAAAGCTTATGTTAATGTGCTAAAATAAATTTAATTATATCAATACTCCACAACCAACACCATTTAGATAAAGTTCTAGAAAAGGTAACTTGCCTCTCTGCTTGCACGGGTACCAACATAGACAATAACATTCATATCAGGCAGCCACTTCCTAAATTCTTTAGCCCAGTTTGACAGGGTGGATAGTGGTACAACAACAAGAAATGGACCGTAGATTTGTTGGGCATTCTGTCAAAATATATATATATATATATTAGTCCTCAAGATTAATCTACCAGAAATACTTACAAAACCACTGACGAGAAAGTCCACCTGTAGAAAGCCAAGCATGGAAACAGACTGAACAGTTTTCCCAAGACCCATTTCATCAGCTAAAATTACATTAGTATCATTTCTCCAACTACAAACATGAAAAAAAAGACCAATTACATAACTATCAAAAAAAATATAGTCAAAGAAATAAATGAGACTGGAGAGCAGCCGTCTTGTATGCAACTGAACAGCACCAACTTACCAACCCCTTCTAGACCATTCTAAGTATATATTTAACTAAAGTTGAACATTTTAAAACAGAAAATAGAAAACCAAAATAAACAGATCTAACGTGCAATTAAAATAATAAATAAATAAACAAATAGTACCTGTTAACAAGAAAATTCAAACCCTCGAGCTGATAATCTCGAAGCTTGCCTCCCTTCAACCACTCAGGCTGTTCATCAAGTTTCCTTAAACTCACTAGAAATCAGAAAAGCTATAATATTAAAGTATGCTAACTATACATAGAGAATAAAGGAAGACAAGAATTTACTCTATGGAAAAGGAAAGTAGAGGCCAAACAGAGATAAACCACCAGTACCATTTCATATATACACGATTAGCATCTAAGCAACACTACAAATCAATATTTTAAAAGGCTATCAAGGCTAACACCTTGAGTCCCGATTGAGATAACACTCTAACTTTTAGCCTCAAAACTTATGTCTTCTTAGTTCTTTTGACGATGAAAAGCTTACGCCTCTATGAAAATAGATTGAGACTTAAAGCATCTACCCCTCATATAATAACTAAAAAAGTAAAATTAATTTACCTCATTCTTCAGAAAATGTAAATAAATAAATAAAGGTTCGAGTCATAATAATTTGAACTACTACTAGGATGTTAAATATATCCTTTTAAATTTTTTGCTTAAACGGAAATTGGCCTTGGTGATTTTTTTTATACGTTTATATACCTATTATGTTTTTTTATAATAGAGGATTTCATTGATGGAATGAAATTAATGGTTAACTAGTATTATCTTTCCGGTTTCCTAACAGCTAAAATAAATCTTCACTCATTCAAAACTATGCATACTCATTTTATTGTTTATTATTTTCTCATTAACCACAGGCAATAAAATGAAATAATCTCTAGTGTAAAACGTATCATATAATTTTCAGGGCTCTTTTGTTTTGTTTTTTTTTTTTTTTTTTTTTTGATAAGAGCTCTTTTGTAATCTTTATTCTTTTTGTGGTCCCCACATGGACCATAGTTTTATGTGTCCACCTCTTATACTTGTCTTAACTCTCTTAATGAAAGCTGATTGTTCATAAAACATTTATTATAAATATATATGTATAACAAGATACCTACGATTTGATTTCTAATCCTCCACAACTATGGCTTTGTAATTCCATCAACAAATAAAACCTTGTTTCTTACATAAATATGCGTATGTAGTGTAGTACATAAAATCCATGTGTCAAAAGTTAGTTATAAGTAAGATTTCATGACATCAAGTTACCACGGACCTTTGCTCTTCTTACGCTGAAGATCAACTGATTTCCCTTGCACAGATATTGCAGCTTCACGAGCCTGCTCAAATTATGGAAACAGGAAAAAATGCATCAACCAGCTTCGACAATACAAACATGATTGGAAAAATTAAGCACAACGATTGAACAAACTAACTAATACAAAGATGTCTATCTTAATTTGGTCTCTCTTTTTAATGAAGAAATCGACGAATAAATGAAAGAATAAACGTAGAAAGTACAAAAACAGAAACGCTTGTAATAAAAGCAGTCAAAAACAAAGAACAATAAGCTAACAAACTATAAAATTACCAAGAACAAAACAAAAAATGGGGGGTGGGAGGCTCCATTTCAGAAGGATGAGAGATGAAGGATACTCGGAAATTTTTTTAAAACAATTTATCACAAAGCCATTCACGGCTAATTTGAATAAACACATAGATCTACCCCAGCTTTGGCGCACTGGGAATTATTTATGTGAAAAAATAATTTTTTTAGTCAAAATTTAGCAAGTGATAGAAAGAAAATAATTTGTTAAATGTAAAATATTATAATGGAAAACATTTAGGGTGTGTTTGACAACCCAGGAGAGTTGGGTTGAGTTGGTATTTTTTTACCAACTCAATATTTGACAACCAACTTTAAATATTGGTGGGGTTGAGTTGGTTATTTTACCAACTCACCCCAACTCATCCTAACTCTCCTCAATTCTCTCTTCCTCTAATGTTTTTAATGGTTCCACCCATCGGTCTCCGTTGGTAATTACCGCTACCACTCCGGCAACATACTCTGATGACCACCTTTAGACGGCCAACTCCGAGCTCCGGCAACCACCTCCGACGACACTCCGGCAACCAATTCTGACAACCACCTTGGTACACAACAACTCTGACTTCCACATTTGCACAACCAACTTCGACGAAGAACATCGTGCACCAACCACCTCCGATAACAACTCTAGCGACTAACTCCAACGACTACCTTTGCACAAGCAACTTCGGCGACATACTCTGACTACCACCTTCGTGTGCCCAACTTCAATGACCATTGATAAAAATAAAACGGTGGGCTTAATTATCCACCATTTTATCACTCTCACTCTCACCCGTTCTCCCACACGTTTTCATTACTCTCCCAACTCCCTCGATTACTTTGTCATTTCTCTCTCTCTCCTGCATCTCTTCACATTTACTCTCCTTCTCTCATCTTCTCTCTTCTTTCGCCGTCTGGTTTGTCTTTCTCATTTTCTCTCTTCTTTCTCTATCTGGCTCGTATGAGTTTTATTTTTCCTTTTCTTTCTCAACTTCTCCTTTCTCTTTTCTTATTTTCTTTCTATGGTTATTCTTTTAGATCTAACATTCTTCTTCTATTTCATTTTTTTCTTAGATCTAAAAAATATTACATGCAACGTCCTATTATTATTTCACTGAACAAAAGTTTAACAATATATTTTAAACAACCTATCCTTGATGTTTTCAAATATTACATACTTCTAATGAAATAGTGGAATTTAAAATCATGGCTCAAGTTTTTTTTAAAAAAGAAGATAGTTTGTACACTAATGCAACATAATAGTGGAAAAAATAGACATCAATGTTTCTAAAATCATTCCACCAATTTTAAAAAGGTAAATCCATATTCCACAAAATTAGTCAAAAACTCAAAAAAGACTATCTAATAGTTGGTTTTATGATTTTAATTGTAAAATTTTGGTTTTTTTAAGATTAATATTTAAGTGTCGCCCCTTCTACCTAAAACAATGCCAATAATTTCATTTGATGGCATTAATCCTTTCAGTTCTTTTTAGATTTTATGGTAATTAATGATTAAGCTGAGATTTTGAATGGAATAATCACTTCTACTTGAGTGTTTAAAAAATTGAATTCAAAATTCTATGTTTTGTATATGAATACTTTATAGAGAATTTGTTATGTTTCGAGAATGGAAAAGAATTTGAAGTTGTTTTGTTTTTGTCTTAGAAAAGTTAGGAAAATACGTGTATAGTTGAAAATTAAAATCAACAATAGCAACAAAAAAAAAAAAAAAAAAAAAAAAAAAAAAAAAAAAAAAAAAAAAAAAAAAAAAATCATTTACAAAAATAGCACTAGATACCCCAACTCAAACACAACTCTGCCCCCAAACACAAACAATAATTACCAACTTAACTCAACTCTGTACACCAAACACAGACAATGTAACTCTCCAGATAATAATTACCAACTCAACTTTCTGCTTTTATTGCACGTCAAACGCCCCTATTGAAAATACGAGCATTATTGCCCGTGTTTTATCAAATCGTCTGAAGAGGGTTCTTCCTTTCACCATTGTTGCCAATCAACTTGCTTTTGTAGCTAACAGACAGATTCTTGATGCATCTTTGATGGCTAATGAGCTTATTGATGATTGAACCAAGAGGAATAAACCTGGGGTTATTTTAAAACTGGACCTTGAGAATGCCTTTGATACGATTGATTGGGATTTTCTTGATTCTATTCTTCAGATAAAAGGATTTGGTTTTCGTTGGCACACTTGGATTAGAGATTTCATTACTAGTACGAATTATTCCATCATTATTAATGGCCGCCCCCGTGGCAAGATTATTCCCTCACGTGGAATAAGACAGGGCGACCCTCTCTCTCCCTTCTTATTTAAACTTGTTGTTGATTGTTTGAATCGTCTTCTTGACCATAGCTCCGCGTTGGGTCTTACAGTTGCTCATCCTATTGGTCACTCGGATTTTTCTCTGAATCACTTATAGTTTGCTGATGATACTTTATTGTTCTCTACTACTGATAGATCTACTTTACAGAACTTGTTTGACATTATCCACATTTTTTAATGTGCATCAAGGCTCAAAATCAATCTTGCTAAGAGTGAGCTCCTTGGAAATTTTTTTTTGAACAAGAAACAAACCACTTCATTAAGATAATGAAAGCTATTACAAGTGAAAGAAAGGAAACAAACACTAAAACAAAACATAACAAGGATCAGCAAGTGCACCAGGATATCTCAAATAAGTTGACACCTCCGTAACACTCTCGTCATCTCCTAACTCTTAAAGCAACGAGGCTTAAACATAGAACAAAGCTGAAAGAAACCATGCCTGATACAAAGACTTACATCAGATGTGGAACTGAAAGATAAACTTAAAGCCAAAAACTAAGCAATTACAAAATCATGAAAGCGGGAAAATGAAGGCATTCCAATTGAGATTGATGTCTTGAAGGAGAAATCTTTAAATTCTTTGGCGAGGGAGCACCTTGGGATTCATGTTTCAAACTCTGAATTTGATTGGTTGTTAACGTTCTTTTGGTTGCAAAAGAGGTTTCTAGCCTACATCTTATCTGGGGCTTCCTTTGGGTGGCAATTCTAAGTCTGTTTTGTTTTGGCAGTCTGTGGTTGAAAGAATTAAGCATAAGCTCCATAATTGAAAGTATGCTTATATATCGAAAGGGGGCCATCACACTCTCATTCAAGCACTCTCTCTAGCCTTCCAAACTTATTATTTGTCTTTGTTTCAGCCCCCTCATCTGTTATTGGTTGTCTTGATAAGTTGGTTAGAGATTTCTTTTAGGAAGGTTCTCGTGGTGATGGTAGCTTACATAATGTGAACGGGGTGGTTTCTCAACGTCCTCGATTATTGGGTGGTCTTGGCATTGGAAATTTTAAACATCGAGACTTTGCTTTTCTTGCCAAATGGACTTGGAGATTTTTATCTGAGCATGATGCTTTATGGAGGAAACTTATGGTTGCTAAGTATTATTCCACTTATTGTGTTTGGCCCTTGCCTATTTTTGGTAGTTCTTCCAAAACTCCTTGGAGGTACATTTGTGCATTTGCTGATCAGATTGTCAATCGGATTAGACATCGTATTGGTGATGGTTCCTCTACGTCTTTCTAGCATGACTCTTGACTCGGTTGTGGTGTCCTTGCCAACACTTACCCAAGGCTTTTTCGATTGGTGCAACACCCTAAGGTTATTGTTGCTGATACTTGAAGCTCTTCTTCATCTGCTTGGAATTTGAATTTACGTCGTAATCTTATTCTTACTGAATTGGAGATTGATGAATGGGTTTCATTATCCCTTCATCTCGCATCTGTCCGCTTTCGTTCCTCCCCTGATACTTGGTCGTGCCTCTTGATCCTTTTATGAGCTTTACTGTTAAATCTCTTATGACTGATTTGGTGGGTGATATAGATTCGGTTTTGACTGATCTTTATTCAGTGATTTGGAAGGATAGATACCCCAAGAGAATTAAAATCTTTCTTTCGTAGCTCAATTGGAGTGCCATCAATACAGTTGATCGTTTGCAACATCGCATGTCATATATGTCTCTTTCTCCCTCTTGATGTCATATGTGTCATAAGCATGCGGAATTGCCGGTTCATCTTTTTTTCCATTGTTCCTTTGCTACTAGCTTTTGGGATCTTCTCTTGCCTGCTTTTGGTTGGTCTTTCACTTGTCCTAATAATATTTCTGATGCTTTGGCCTCCGTATTTGTGGGTCATCCTTTTGGTGGTTCTACGCAGGTGATTTGGTTGGCCTTCATTCGTGCGTTCCTATAGTGCTGATGGGGTGAAAGAAATGGAAGAGTTTTTAATGATACTTGTTCTTCTCGTGCTCGGTTTTTTTAACTTGTTTTGTCTACTGCTTTTTCTTGGTGCAAATTAAAACACCCTTTCACTCACTTCAGTTTATCTTTTTTAGTCAGCAAATGGCGATCTTTATTGCAATTTGCTCGGGGTTCTCCCCTTATTCTCATCAATTAATTGTTTCTTTTACCAAAAAAAAATCTAGACTTAAAATTTGAAGTGTATTAAGACATTATTTTATAAATAGGAGTATAGCCTAATTACATGATACTGAAACTTGATAATATCAACTACTAGACATCATACTATAATTCTCCAAAATACCCCTTGGCTTGTAAATATTTTGAGCTAATAACCATCTTTTTATGTCAAAACAAGTTTGATATTTTTAAATTAAATTATAATTCCATTTCATCACTAGTAACAAATTAATCCTTGTGCTTCCATTTACTTCATTTTGGCCCCTACATTTCTTAGTCTGTATCATTGATAATACACTTGACTAATAATGTAAGCTGACCTGGCTCCACATAAAAGCTGACATGACAATTTGATATTATATGTCCACGGTTCCACATGTAGAAGGAAAACTCAAGTGGCATCATACCAGCTTCCACATGGTGCCATGTCAGCTTTTAATGGAATTAAATCCATATGTTAGAATGTAGGGACTAGAATAATCGAAATGGAAGTATAAGATCAAACATTGACATAGTACAAGAAATACAGCTACTATTACACAATTTGACCATCACTGTGCACTAAGAAATACATCAAACGTGTCCTTAATTCTCTGGCTTGCAACAGAAGACTACAACCCAGTCCGAAGAATATGACCAACAAGCTTGTACCTTCTTATAAAAAAGTTAATAATCAAAATTAATAATAATCTCGCAAGAGTTGAAAATAAAAACCTCCTCTATTTGTCTCATACATCAATTTACCACAACACCCATTTCTTAGGTAACTCATGTGGGTGTAAAAGTTTTGTGACCTTTGGATGAGTTTTGGAAAGTGCAAACTCCTAAAGTGATACTTTTTCTTTGGATGAGCCATGGGAAGTGCAAACTCCCAACATTTTTATGAAGAGAGGTTGCTGCCCAGTGTTTTTAAATGTCCAAGGTGCACTAAGGCACAATAGCTCTCTGGAGCCTAGACACAAGGTGCACAAAAAGGCGCGGGCTTTTTTTTTATGAGGCGCACCATATATAAAAATATTACATTAAAAAGAGAGAGTATAATTGAAGTGGAAATATGGAAAAAATGACCCCAAACACAAGAAATTTTGCATTTAGGTTTGGTAAACTTGATTCTTTTAATTAATAAAGAAGGAAAACCTTAATTATTACTATTTTTAAGAATAATTGAAAAAACCCTTGGCTTTGATCCTTGGGGCTTCACAAAAGGCGTGTCTTATTTTGTGATCCAAGGTGAGACGCCAGACTTGCATCTTGGACCTAGGCGTGCGCTTGAGAGGGCTTTAAAACACTGTTGCTGCCAACCGAAATCATTTCCCTTGTACATTATGCCTTTTAATTTCATATTTGGGACAGAAGCAAGAACGAACAATTTCTTGGCTTTGGCGTAGCACTTAGTTTGACTGCCAAGACTCATAAGAACAATCTTTTCTATATAAATGTCCATACATGGTAGAAGGTTTGGGGAATGCTGGAATTTAGCTGGGCTTTGGAGCACCTTGACCAGGGAACCCAAGGAAGTTTTTACGATTACTAGTGGTGGGGGGATGGGAGGAAAGTACTGCAATGAACGGCTCTAAGTTTGGGCCAGAGCTCACTAGTACTTTCAATATTCTTAATGAAACTATTTAATACCTATTTAGAAAATTTCATGAAGTCAACCACCTAAAACATAAGACATCAGTAGATAGGCAGTACCGTACAATTGGCATAAAATTAATATTTTAAATCAACAATAAGAAAGCAAAATGCAAATAGCTAAATACCTTGTACTCGTCGATAGCATCTTGCGCAAATGAAATATCTACATCCTTTTCCCTAACATCAAATTTAACGAAATAACATTAAGCAAAAAGGATTTGCAATAGAGGTGGAATTAATACATGGGGAAAAAAGATAGCTAACTTCACAAGAAACAATTGGTTTCATTGAGAAAAGAAAGAATACAATGCAGACAAAAAAAACCAAGTCCACAAAAACTCTGCTAAAGAAAGGGGTTCTAGCTGAGTAAAATGTTGCCTAGAGAATAATTACAAAAAGTATTTGAAACCGAATCCCAAAAAGAAACATGAAACATCACCAAGGACCAAACACCACTAGGGTCCTCTACACACCTCAAAACACTTTGTTGTTTCTCTCTCCCAAAGATCCAACAACAAGGCATACACCCTTGCAAACCACAAGAAGCAACTTTCACAATATCAAACTCCTAAAAAGAAACAATTCCAGACAGCCCCAGCGAACTAACAGCTTCAAAGAAGGTGATCCATGTCTTCCTCTACCTTTTGACAAAGAATACAACGAAAAGAGCCCATTAACATGTGCCTCTTTCTCGAAAACCCATCCCAAGTGTTCACACGGTCAAGTAAAACTTGTCAGGTAAAGAATTTGACTTTCTTTAAAATCTTAGTCTTCCACAAACATCCCCCAGGTCTAAAATTAAACTCAAGCAAAGACAAAAGAGAGGCGACCTGCCGGAACAACAAACAACAAAAGCCAAAGGAGAAAGACATAGAGATCCCCAACCAAGCCAAAGAAATCAGAGATTATATGACTTTTAAAGGAAGATAAATGATATAAACGAGGAAACACATAGTAGAGAGGCATGTCCCCCACCCACTCGTATCCCCAAAAATACGTTTTTGTTCCTTCCTCCACTATGCAACGAATAAGATGGGAGAAGGAAAAGAGCTTAGAAGAAAAAATGTTTCCAGAGATTCTAGTATGCGCCTTTAACCCCTTTGGACAACCATTTAAAAAGATGGGATCATACTTGCTTGCAATAATCCCAACACCACAAAGATTAAGGCTCAAGGGAGAACCACCCAAGCCATTTAGCCAAAAGGGCTTTGTTGCGTAACCTTATATTCTCATTCTCTAACCCTCCCTGAGATCACCCAACAGCCTCTCAACTAACCAAATGGGAACCTTTCCCTTCATCCATCCCTTCCAATCTCTATACTCTTGCAAACCAGCCTAGAAGCTCGAAAAAGAGATACAATAAATTTCAACACCGTCCTAATCAGAGAAGACCTTCCAACTTATTAAATTTAAAAAACAAAAAAAACAAAACAAACAAGAAAAACAATCAAACAAACAAACCAATAAAAAAAACCCTTCTTCCAATCGGCAAATATCTTTCTGATCTTATCAACTATTGGATCCCAAAAAGAGATGGCCCTCAGATTTCCACCAAGAGGAAGGCCAATTGATCCTTGTATCCAACTTCAGAACCAACCTCCTCTACCCAGCTTTTGATCCCAATTGATAACCAAACTTTAACATTTGCTCCCATTAATCTTAAGCCCACATATTGCCTCAAAGAACCCCAACATATGGTAGGAAAGATTCTTTAGAGCAGAAGAAAACCATATCATCGGCAAAGACATGGCCACCTCCTCATCACCAACCTTAAAAGGGCTCGATAATATTGCCTTCAGCCCCCTGTTTATGAGTCTAAATCAAGATATCCACAAGTAAGAACAAGAAAGGGAATAAAGAGCCCCTGTCTTAAACCTGGAAGCCTTTATCAAACCCTTCGGTGCTCCATTTAAAAGGATCGAATAATTCACATTTCTAACACAACTCCACATCCATGTCCTCCATTTATACCCAAAGCCTTTTTTCTCCAACACCTTATCATATAGCATTTCTTTTCTTCTTTTTTCAAGGAGATAATTCTCTAAGCTCGCTCATAAATTATAAAAGGGGAGAAAAATAGTTTATGAACTCATTCAGAAATTCATTAGAAAAATATTGATTCTTGTTACCAAGTTGCTTCGGCGTAAGACAATCCTTGCCACTTTACCAAATACTCTGGCACTACATCACCTGAACCATCTTTGCTGATACGGTCAGCAATAATTCTCTCCACCTACGAATCCACAGTTAAATCTGATTACTAAAAGTTTTAAGCAAAAGCCTAAAAACAATAACGAATAGAGTTCAACAATGTAACCTGACTATTTTGCTTGATGAGATCCAAATCCATTTCCTTACTGACATCATAGACCTCGATCTGTAGACATATTAGCAAACAATGAATAAGATGCCTTATCAAAAGTTGTGATGAACTTCTTGGTGAATAAAAAATTGCTTCACATAGAAGAAGCACATCATCGAGGCTATTTCACCCTGAATCAACAATCCATCATCATAGTTTTTTTCACTTACAAAATTTTGTTTTACCATAATTTGACACAGAAAAGTTATTGTTAATTCCCTAAAATATACTACTAGTATATAGTAGATAGTTAGAATAGATAGATAAAAATAAATAAAGGAGTAAATGCCTAAGTGACTGAGCGAAAGAAAGTTTCCACTAATACCAAAATGAAGGTAAGCAATGCAATAATGCACACTACAAAAATAGCTTGAAAACAAATTTTAAGATTTATGATACTGCTCTCAGATGATCAATGAAATAGTTTCTTGTCCCAAAAAGACATAGATTGTGTTACCAATCATTAAAATAGCTATTAAAATGTACTATTTTAACAAAATAAATAATTAAAATAGCTATTAAAATGTACTATTATAACAAAATAAACCATAGAAAATGTGTCATTGCAAGATTTGCCTTCAGACAACTTAGATGACGGCTCATATGCTGCAAGTGTGCATGTATGCTTGTGTTCAAAGATTATCATACATGTTATTTTCAAAGGCTTCCATTGGTAAAGCACTTCGTGAATATTCAGAGTACTCTTACGTCAATGACAATTTGCACTAATCAATTTTATTACAGTATCAAGCAAAAATTACCTCCTCACGGGAGACACTCTTCCTGTACCTTATTTCCTCCATGACCTTTTTAGTGTAGTTTAAAACCTTCTTAAAACCACTAAGCTGCAAGAAAAATGTGTTTAATGCCAGTGGAAATAATAAGAAGTTAGCTAAAGACAAAGACCCGTTTCAACAAGAGAACATTCTTTAGATGAAACGATACAAAACAAAACAAACCAAAAAAACATTCAGAAACATACATATTGTAGTTCAGAGAATGGTTTCCATTGACAGTGTAAATGCGACTGGCCTTTCCATTTTATCAAAAATTCCACCTCATTCCAATCCGGTTCAGAATCAAATGAATGACTAGACAGAACGGGATCTATTGATCTGTTATTTCTTATAGCAACTTCAGCAGTGCCTTTTGGCTGGTGCCAGAGAACTTTTTCAATGGCATCACCATCTTCCTCCTCGAGTTCCTCCTAAAAGCACGTATGACAAAGATATTGAAAGAGTAAATTAGCGAACCAAACTAATACGTGAGACGAGCCTTTAAATAGGCCTCAAAAAAACCTATATGGCCATTTTAAAAACACATACAACTGGTTGAACCAATACCCAACCCTGCTAAACCAGACCGTAGTAACAAAAGATAATGACGAGGTAACAACAAATGAACTAAAAATAAATAGGAATGTGGGTAAAGATATGAATACATACCAAACAAGAATCAAAAAATCAACATCAACAATCACAAGCTACATAAAAGTAGTACAGCTTGTTGCAATCCAGCAAAGGAGCAACCCCAAAATAGTACGATACTTGTTATAATTTTTGAAGAAATAGAAACTTTGTATCAAAAAGACCAGCAAACATGCAGAAAAAGAATCATAGTTCAGAACCATATACATGGTAAACAAAACATTATTTCAGAAACTATAAGAATATATCTGCCAGCCTCTATATAAATTGAAAAGTGCAGGCACACCTTTTGGGACTTTTTCTTTTTGCCCTCATCAAATTCTTCACTTTCTTCACTTTCAACATATGAAACTTTTCGAACTGACCTACTAGAAGTTCTGACCTCATTTCTTCGTCCTGAAACACCTGTTGTTACAGAATAACGACCACTATTCTTGCGAAGGTGAGTACCAGATTTCCCTGAACTTTTAAAACCCTCAATGCTATCACTGGCAGAATCCTCCATTGATGATTCATCCTCTTCGTATGAAAATTTCCCTTTTCTTTGTCGAATAGATGATTGGTATGCTCTACGTTCACCGGTAGATTTTACATTGCGTCCTCCTTTACCCCGTTGCTTTCCCCTGCCTTTCTTTCCATAATTAGGTCCATCATCATCAGAAATCTCTAAATCGTCATCACTCCCATCATCTTCCTCATAATCTTCACCATCCCAGTCTTTATCCTGTAATCAAAAAGACACTAAATTAGCATCCAATGGGCAGAAAGATGGTAATGTCAGGTCATAATTAGGAAGTACCAGACAGAACCATCATATATTTACTGCATAACGGAAAAATGTGGAGAGAAGAGACTACATTTCTAGAAATATATACACATACACACACATCTACAACCATAATGGGGAAGAAGAAGAAAATCCCTTTCAGAGAAAAACAAGTGGTAGAGAGACCTGTAAGGGTAGAGATTGACAAGGGAATGATGAAAAGAAAACCCAAGGAATGAAATTGTTAGGAACCAAGGTAGTATGGGATACCTTTATCCCACATTGGTTAGAATGGGATGACTAACATGGTACTTAAGTGGCTTGGCTCTCCCACCCCAATAGCTAGCTTTTGGGGTGTGGTTCTCCAAGGTACTTAAAGTATCTAACAATGGTATCAGAGCCGGTTGTCGGCGTTCCGTAGTGGAACCGGCGGAGGGTTCTAACCGAGTGTGTGGCTGAGTGAAGTATCGTCAGAGTAGTTGCGAGACGTCGACTTTCTGGAGATGGGGTATTGTTAGGAACCAAGGTAGTATGGGATACTTTTGTCCCACATTGGTCAGAATGAGATGACTCATGTGGTACTTAAATGGCTTGGCTCTCCCACCCACCCCAATAGCTAGCTTTTGGGGTGTGGATCTCCAAGGTACTTAAGTACCTAACAGAAATTCATCCAGAAGCATCAATGAAGAGGAAGCAACAAAATACTGACTAATAAAGAGAAGAAAAAAGAAATCAGTCAAGATATTGTTTATATAGGGAAAATCCTAGATAGAAAATTGATGCTGGCAGAAAGTTGGAGACAGAATCTTTCAGAGCTTAGCTTAAATTTTTTATTTTACGTTAAGATTACAGGGCTTCATACTCATCACAACTTTGTTCCATAACATGAAGAGTTTGATTTATATATGAGCAGTTTTGATTCACTTTTTCTTTGCCATCATGTACTTTATAAATTTATTCAATTTCATACAAACAACATTAATAACAGAGAAATGAAAGGAGGGAAGAATACACAAATATATGGAAGTATGGTTCCTGAAAGGAAGGAAGGAAAAAAATTACATCATGAAATCCAGCAGACAAAAAGTTGTTGAACAATACATGCAAATACCTACCTTTTTCACTGAACGGCCACTTCCAACGCCATATTCAGGTTCGAAGTCCACATCGTCAGGGTCATCTTCTGCAAGCACCCACGGATATTAAATTTAGCTAATACGATGAAGTCAAATTCAGATTGATAGAAGAGTAGGAAAAAAGTGCAGCCAAATGCCAGCCAATTAAAATTAAAGAAGCATGGTAAACAGTTCAAAAATAATCCTACTGGAAAAGGTACCTTCTTCCTCATCCTCTTCATAATCAGCATCATCATTATGGTCTTCATCATCTCCATCGTCGTCATCTTCATCGTTCACAACTCTAGAATTTCTTCGCATGTGATTGTTGTTGGCATTAACAGAATGCAACTGTGACCTATTTGACTTCACTGAGTTATGAAACCCCCTGTACACAAGGGAATCACTCTGCTCATCTCCATCTTGCTCGTAATATTCATCTGACAACACCCCATCTTCTGCAGGGACATCGGTATACCTTCTTTGACCTTTAACCTCTTTTGGTTGGTCGTCATCTTCAAATTCTGAACCTCCATCCTTCTCATTGGATATATTATCCTCTGATCCTTCCCCGGTTCTATTGTCAGACTCACTCTTAGACTCCTGCGCAGAATCAGAACCTCCATGGATCATAGGTTGGCAGTCCTTCCAAAATGTTGAACCCCACCTTCTACCCACTGCCGTTCTTCTTCCAGAATTCTGTAAGTTTGACATTCTCATAGCAATACCATCATCTGCAGCTGGCTCATTTTGAAACCTACTGGAATCATCTACCTGACCTCCACTGTGATAGGGTGCATCCATGTTCATAGTAAATTCTTTTTCTGTACCCATGTCTTCCTCGTCATTTCCTGCAGAGGTGTGAGTTCTATCGCTAACTTGTCCCTGGCCTTTATCTTCCAATACACCATGAGAAACTGGTTCGTTTGAATGATTCCTAAAAAAGGCCATTCTTCTACATGGAATAAAACACCTCAACTTAGTGCTGGTGAAAAAGAAGCTTGTATCCTGAAAGTTGAAGGCTACACTTAATACTATCTCAATCGAAGTGGAAAGTAATAAACTAGAAAAATTAAGCTGTTCCTTAGTAAAGGACAAGTATTCAAAATCATAAATATATGCCGTATCAGGAAGATAGGGAATTATGAATGGTGAAGTAGAAATGCAGCAATACTGAAAGCGGGAACGTGAACCTCAAAAGAAAAAAGTTCGAGAAAGATACTAGTATCAAACAAGCTTCGTCCGCACCATCCTGAAAAGTTTATTGTACTTTCCGATTCAAAACTCTCAAAACCCATTTGATGACTTAACTTACATCATACATTCAACAAACCAGCTTCGAGTATCTTTTGTTTACTAGCCTTTCCGAGCAGAAAACAGTTCGGGTGAACTTACAGCAATTATTTCAAACGAAGGGTGAATTAATTAAGCAAATGTAAAGAATTGAACTACAGGGGTTAGTCTGAATCAGCTCCTATTCGTATTACTTCTTTTATGCAAAATCCAAATGAGTAACGAAGCCCAATGAGTGTACAAACGAGGCTCGAGACTAAGCAATTCGTTCATCAATCAGAAAGAACATTCCTTCATGGAATTCAAAACACATGAATATCCGGAACGGAGACAATTTCAAATAACGCGGAAAACTAATGCTAAAACATACTGCAAACGGCAATTTTCAGATCAACAATCTAATTCCGAAAATCAAATATTTTGAAGGCTAAAACCCCTCGAAACCCCAAAAAAAAAAGCCTAGCATTCAAACGAACTCCCAATCCACAATCAGAAACTTTAAAAAACGCTTAGAAATTACGGCGGAATGAACGATCGGGAGGAAGAGGGGAAAAGATGATCGAAAAGAAAAGAAAGTCCCTCACCTTCAAGAGGTAAGCAGAAGAGAGAATGAAGTTTGACTAATCAAGATGGAAATAACGCAGAAGGTAAGAGTTATCCTATTCCTATCGACGGCGCCAATTGTAAGTCGCCGGAACTGAATCGGCGACAAGGCGAACAATGAGGAATTGAATCGGCTTGGGTTATCGGGTTTGGGAGGGAAAAAACGAAAGAAATTCAAAAAGGTCGTCGACGACGACGGTGGCGGCGGCGGTGGCGGCTGAGATGCGCCAGGTGGCAACGTTAACAACAGATTTAGGAGGAAGAAGAAGATGAAAAAGAGTGAAATTCTATTTCGTTTAACCTTCCTCTCGTTTTTTCTTTTTTCCTCTTGTTTTTTCTTTTTTTTTTTCCCCCCTCTTTTGTGGTTGATTTAACGAGGGATTGTTTCCGAGAGAGGTAGGTGTTTATGAAAAAGGATGAATTAAGAATTCGGAGATAATTGAGGGGATGTCATGGGGGGTGCCCTGAGGGGTTTCTTTTTTCTTTTTTCTTTTTTCTTTTTTTTTCCTCTTTATTTCCTTTTTTTCATTTTTAACTCTCTTTTTTTTTTCCCTTCTTCTTCTTCTTTTCCTTTTCTTTTTAATTTTTTCTTTGGTGTTTAGATGCTCTGGATTTCCATTATCTTTGTGGTTATTTATTTTCTCCCACCACCAATCCTAAATGAAAAAAACTAATTGTTAAATTACAAAAAATACCCTCAACTTAGTCATATGTTTAAAAACTACTTTTATATTTTTAAAAGTTGCGGATATTATCCTTAAATTTTTATGAACGTTTTCAAAAATGTTCTTGGAGTAGAAATTCGTTTGAATTTGGATGAAAATTGAGATGTGAAATGGTGTAATAAGTGACATAGAATGAAAATTTGAATCACCACATTGTTTTAAGTCATCCCACGTAGTTTTAATTCTTGATTTCTATAATTCTACCAAATTTATAACATCGATGAAAGTTTAGAGGTAATATCGTAACTTTTGAAAATATAGAGATATTTTTTAAATATTAAAAAAAAGTCCAGGGTTATTTAATATCATTTAGCCTTCTTTTTATAACTCACGATACAATTTATATTGCTCCATCTAGAAAAAAAATAGATTTAAAATCTATCATGTTGCATAAATTCTTGCGCTTAAATTTAGTTAAATGTTGTAATTTTCCCACTATTAACCATCAAAATCATTATAAAAGTTTTGATATACTCCCTAATTTAAATAATGTCAAAGAAACAAATTTTTAGAAAGGAAATAAATAAATAAATACATCTTGAGATAAGAGTAAAGAAAACCATTCGGAGAACGATGTAGAAGTCATTCTCTCGTTCAAGGCCTTGGATGCAATGTTATGTGTCAAAGCATTATGAGACCAACAAATGTGGGTAAAATAAATATTTCAAGAAGTTTGTGTTGTGAATTTGAGGAGCACAAAGGAAATATGGATGGTAATAAAATATAATATTAAAATAAATATAATATAATATATAGATAAAATAAAATAATAAAATAAGAAATGAGAACATTTTCAAATTTCTCTGCTTTCTCCAATTTATATGGAATTTGCCCAACGAGTGTGATTTTAAAATTCACAAAATACCACTATTTATAGGCAAAGTGGCAAGTATGATGTGCACTTACATGGACACCAAACATGAATAATTACAAGGTACGTGGACAACATGGAGGGTGACTGACACGTGGCTTTTGAGACACTAAGCAATTGACATCTATTTATTATTATAATATTCATAATACTCTCCCTTAGATGCCAATATATATATAAAATATGTCTCATTAAAACCTTACTAGGAAAAACCCAATGAGAAAAAAAACTCTAGTAAAGAAAAAAAAATATATATTTCATATAATATATACTCCTAAAATAATACAATATATTTACTCCCCCTCATGAAAACATCACTTAAGATCTCTGAGTCATCGCATTCCAATGTTGTGCACCAATTTTTCAAAAGTTGTGGCTAGTAATACCTTTGTAAATAAGTCTGTCAGTTTATCCTTCGAACAAATTTGTTGTACAGTGATATCGTCATTTTCTTCAAGATCATGAGTGTATAAAAGCTTCATGAAATATGTTTTGTTTTGTCTCCTTTAATATATCCTCATTTGATTTGGGCTATGCAAGTTGTGTTGTCTCCGTATAATATTGTTGGAAGATTTTTATTATAAGACAAGTCACACGTTTCATGAATGTGCTAAGTCATTAACCCTAGCCATACACATTCTCGACTAGCCTTGTGAATTACAAAAATTTCAGCATTAATTAAGGAAGTGGCCGTTATAGTCTATTTCACTGATCACCATGATATAGCAATTCCTCTACATGTGAACATATAATTTGTTTGAGATCTAGCTTTGTGTGGACTAAATAAATATCCAGAATCTGTATAACCAGCTAGATCAAAAGTTGATTTATCTGAATAGAACAAACTCATATTAATTGTTCCTCGGAGATAATAGGGTATACGCTTAATTTCGTTCCAATATCTTTTTGTAGGATAATAACTATATCTAGCTAATAAATTTACTGAAAATGCAATACCTGGTATTATATTATTAGCGAGATACATAAGTGCACCAATTGCACTAAGATATGATACTTCATGACCAAGAAGCTCTTAATTATCTTCTCGAGGTCGAAATATATCTTTCTTTATATCCAATGAACGGACTTCCATTAGAATATTTAATGGATATGCTTTGTCCATATAAAATATTTTCAAAAATTTTCATGTATAAGTTGACTGGTGAATAAATATTTCATTTGCCAAATGCTCAATTTGCAAACCAAAGGCAAAAAAAAAAAAAAAAAAAAATAGAGTTCCAATTATATTCAAGTCATTAACATATACAGTTGTAATAAAATAATCTTATTGTGATTTATTTATAAAAGCACGTAGATATATTGGATTATTTTAAATCCTTATTTCAATAAAAATCCACTCAACCGATTGTACCACATTCGTCCTGATTGTTTCAATCCATATAGTAATCTCTGTAACTTTATTGAATACCATTCTCGTGAATATCATGTATATGTTTCAGGTACCTTAAATCCATATGGGATTCTCACAAAAATATCATTATCAATAGATCCATAGAAGCATGTTGTGACTGAAAGAACCCCTGTGAAGGGGATTGCAGCGGAAATGAATATAGATTCTCGACTAGCCTTTGTAAATAAGTTTGCCAGATTATCCTTCGAACAAATTTGTTGTACAGTGATGTCGTCATTTTCTTCGAGATCATGAGTGTATAAAAGCTTCGATGAAATATGTTTTGTTCTATCTCCTTTAATATATCCTCCTTCGATTTGGGTTATGCGAGTTGTGTTGTCTTCATATAATATTGTTGAAAGATTTTTATTAGAAGACAAGCCACACGTTTCACGAATGTGCTAAGTCATTGACCTTAGCCATACACATTCTCGACTAGCCTTGTGAATTGCAAGAATTTTAGCATTAATTGAGGAAGTGGTTATTATAGTCTATTTCACCGATCGTCGTGATGTAGCAGTTCCTCTACATGTGAACAGATAATCTGTTTGAGATATAGCTTTGTGTGGATTAGATAAATATGCAGAATCTGCATAACCAACTAGATCAAAAGTTGATTTATTTGAATAAAACAAACTCATATCGATTGTTCCTCGGAGATAATGAAGTATACGCTTAATTTTGTTCCAATTTCTTTTTGTAGAAGAATAACTATATCTAGCTAATAAATTTACTAAAAATGCAATATTTGGTCTTGTATTATTAGCGAGATACATGAGTGCACCAATTGCACTAAGATGTGGTACTTTAGGATCAAAAAGTTTTTAATTATCTTCTCGATGTCGAAATATATCTTTCTTTATATCCAATGAACGGACTTTCGTTCGAATATTTAATAGATGTGTTTTGTCCATATAAAATCTTTTCAAAATTTTTCCTATATAAGTTGACTGATGAATAAATATTCCATTTGCTAAATGCTCAATCAGCCAGCATTTAGCAAACCAAGGTAAAATTTTGTTTTTCCGAGATCTTTCATCTCAAATTATTTATTAAGATATTCTATTGCCTTTGAATGCTCTACGGGAGTTCCAATTATATTAAAGTCATCAACATATACAGTTATAATAGCAAATTCTGATTGTGATTTATTTATAAAAACATGTGGACATATAGAATTCTTTTGATATCTTTCTTTCAATAAAAATCTACTCAGGCGATTGTACCACATCCGTCTTGATTGTTTCAATCCATATAATAATCTCTGTAACTTTATTGAATACCATTCCTGGGAATATTATGTACATGTTTCAGGTACCTTAAATCTATCTGGGATTCTTAAAAAAATATCATTATCAATAGATTCATATAAATATGTTGTGACTGAAAGAACCCATGCGAAGAAAATTGCAACGGAAGTGGATCATTCCAAATCCCAATCGTTTTTTAAAAACAAATTTGACAGTACATGCATTAGGGAAAAAACAATATTACACAACGTGCCAAAAAATAAACCAAAAAGGTTAGGAAACCTTACCCTTGAAGACGTTCTTCAGATTGAGTGCCACAAACACAACCACGAAAGAGTCCTCAGTATTCTATGTTGAGAATCTAGGAGGTGTGGGCTCTAGAGAGTTTTGGGATTTAGGGAAAAGGAAGAATTTTTCTTTCTTGAGAGGAAAAACCTTAATAAGCCAAAAACTTTTTACAGAGAAAAAACAACTGTGTATAACCCCTTTTTTTTGCTGTCTTTTTACATGTATATGAAAGAGACCCCTCCACCACTTCTTACGTGAGTGGTGGAGAGAAAAAGGTAGGGAGGGAGTTCCTTAATTATTTTAAAAATTAGATAATTAGAAATTTATTTAAATAATAAAATAATTAATAAATAATCTTAATTCATAATTAAAATTATAATAAAAATATATAATAACCAACTTGTTATATATTATGCAATCATATGTTATATCATATATAACATGTAGCATATAGTTTCTTTTCTCTATCTCATGATATTTAATATAAATCATATTTACATTAAATTTTAATTATATGAATCTAATTCGTATATTTAACATTTGAATAATGTTCAAACATTTAATTCCTCTCATAAATTCTTTATATTATAATGTATTAAACACATTATAGTGGTTATATCATATATAATTACATAAACTTAATTATATTATATATAATTAACTCCCTCAATTAATTTGAACAATTCAAATTAATCCAAAACTTGATTCTCATAAAATCCGATGAGCTACCGAGGAGACCTCATGGACCCGTAGCTTGAAGCTCCAACAGTTCATGAATAATTAATGAAACTCTTTGATTAAATTATTCATCATTCATTAACTGTTGAACACTCCACTAAAGACCGAAGCTGCACTTTTTGTACTATATATATATATATTTATGTGTCCATTAGATATAACCAATTCACAGTATGACGACCCTTCATAAATTGCTCGTAAGTACAGGTGGACCAAATTACTATTTCGCCCCTGTAGTTATATCTAACTCCTCAAATACTACTGATTCCTCTAACGCACAATAAATCATATTCCCACTATGACATACCCCTCTTATGTCAGGAGAGGGTGTGGCGCCACAATGTTCAAGCCCTGGAATCAGCCCTCAAGGGAGCAATTTATCTACTTTTCTAAACATTGGGGAATGAGTGGATTTTGTCTTATGTAACCATGTTCCCAGCTCCTCAATCAGACAAATCCGCAAAATGGTACACGTGTTGAGTCAGAGACCTGGCCACTCTCACTCATACAAATCAAAGGACTGCCTTCATAGACAGAAGTTCATAATTCACTCAGGATTCGGGTTGGTCATCCTGATAAAATGGAAGTCTCTATTAAAAACGATGTTATATAATGAGACTACTCATTTCGTGGTTCGAACTTATACAAACTCCTTTGTATAGAATATCCCCGCTCACATATCTTCACATGAATGATCAGAATCACATCACTTGTAGCCCTGGGTCATACTCGTAGTGTCACTGGGTTCAGAAATGGTATGCCAACACGTTTTCTCCTTAACCAACCAAAGTATGATGATGGCAATAACCTCTTTTGTTGAGAAGTTCACCCCTCCATATGTGGAAATTGGGGATTAGTCGCGACTATTGTCATAGTTAACAAGGTTGAAACTTCTAGGAAAAAACTTTGAATTGGGAGAGCGATCCTTCACTAATTACTTAACAGTTGGCGGGTTTCTTTGTATGTGTTGTCCGAAAACCGGGATAAGGTATCCAACCCTATTCGTCTACTACAGACCATTTAGGTTATCACTTAAAACATGATCTATTCGTATATCTCTACATACATGTTTAAGTTGTGAGATAACCATGAAATTTAGCTTATTGGTTTGTGACTGATGCAACGAAAATTGGAATAAAATATCATATATTTTGTTAAATAAATAATAAGTTTGTACATAACATTTACAAACTATAGAACCCTACGAGATTTAAGGCATCAAATCCAACAATGACTACATCCATAAGATGCGTATCCAAAATTTTATACATAGTCAAGCCAATGAAATATCTTAGTGTAATTGCATCCACCACTGTAGAATATGTCTTTTCATAATCAATATCAGGTCTTTATAAGAAACCTTGTGTAAGTAGTCTTGCTTTATATTTTGTGACCTTATTATTTTCATTTCTTTTCCTTACAAATACCCATTTGTATCCCACAGGTTTAACACCTTCTAGTGTTTATACTACTGGTCAAAAATCCTGACATTTTAAAAGTGAGTTTAATTCTGCATCGATTGTTTCTTTCCACTGAAGCCAATATTTTCTGTGTCAACATTCTTCAATAGATTTTGGTTTAGGGTCCTCATTTTTAGATATAATATCAAGAGCAATATTATATGTAAAAATGTTGTCAATAATTACATTAATACGATTCCATTTTTTTCCTGACATGACATAGTTTATTGAAATCTCATTATTATCTTTAGGTATTTCACCTTCCTCACTAGTCATGTCGAGGATTTCTTCATGGTATTTAAATCCTCAACCAAGTCTTTTTCACTATTAATTATTTTTCGATTTTTAGGATTTTTATCTTCGGACCCCACTGATCTACCACGATTTTAACGTGTTTCAAACTCATCGGTGATAACTTGTTGTGTCGAGATATCAATTTTTTTATGGAACATTTACAACTGGTATATGTGACTTAGTCACTTTCTTTGCATCTATAAATACCTCTGGTAATTGATTTGCTATATTTTGAAAATGAATTCTTTTTGAACTTCAAGTTCACAATGATATATACCGGGATCTGAATGAGACAACAATGGATTCCATACAATTTATTTTTCCAATTTCTTAATTTCTCCCCCTAATGTTGGAAAATTTGTCTCATTAAAATGATAATCAGCAAATCGTGTAATAAATATATCATCCGTCAGGGGTTCAAGATATTTAATAATTGATGGGGAATTATATCCAACATATATTCTTAACCTCCTTTCAGGACCCATCTTAGTGCATTCTGGTGGAGCAATTGGAACATATACTGCACATCCAAAAAATTATCAGATGGGAATAATTTGGCTCATGACCATAAACTAATTGTAATGATGAGTACTTATGATAAGCTATTGGCCTAATGTGTACAAGTGACGCTTCATGCAAAATAGCATACCTCTATACAGATGAAAGAAGCTTAGCTCTCATAAGTAATGGTCTTGCAATTAATTGTAAACATTTTATTAATGATTCTGCTGAACCATTTTGTGTATGAACATGAGCTATAGGATGTTCAATACTTATCCCAATTAACATAAAATAATTATCAAAATTGGATGTAAATTTACTAATATTATCAAGACGAATGGTCATATTATCAGGAAATTGTGTTCTTAACTTAATTATTTGAGCCATTAATCTTGCAAATACAAGATTTCAACTTGATAATCAACACATGCGTGACCATCTACTGGATGCATCTATTAATACCATAAAACATCTAAATGATCCACTTGGTGGGTTAATAGGTTCACATATATCACCATGGATTCGTTCTAAAAATGTAGGTGATTCAGTCCCCACTTTAGCTGACGATGATCTAATTATTAATCTTTCTTGAGAGCAGGCATCACATGATAATTCATTAGATTGAAGAATCTTCTGTCTCTTCAATGGATGTCCATTTTGAATTCTCAATAATTTTTCTCATCATTATAGATCTTGGATGACCCAATTGGTCATACCAAATTGTAAATATGTCTGGTTTCATGAACTTCAAGTTCATTGTTCATATGTTTCGATTACTCGTATATAAGTATAATATAATCTAGAAGATAAAGCAGACAACTCTTCCAATATACGTTTTTCATTTGAGATCGTGGATATGATATATAGATATTCCACATAACTCTTACTATCAATCTCAATATAATAACCATTGCAACATATATCTTTAAAACTTATAATATTTCTCTTTGATTGACTAGAGAACGATGCATTGTCTATTGTAAATTTTGTTCCTCTAGACAAAATAATATTTGTTTTTCCAAAACTTTCTATCATGTTTGCAAAACCTGATATCGTGTTGACTTTTGCTTCCAATATTGTTAGCTTGGAAAAATATTTTTTTACTTGTAAGTATTGTATGTGTAGTTACACTGTCTGTCAGACATAGATTTCTTTGCTCGTTTTTTAGATACCCAACATATGAAAATGATTCATGTTTCTTCATTGAAAGAAAATAATTACAATAAGAAAAACTACACTTAAAATATAAAAAAAGTTACTAAAAAACATGAAGATAATTTTTTTTTTTTTTAAAAAAAACAACGCTAAGTCTAAATATTCTCAAAGTCAAAAGAAACATTTGATTTCCACCAACTGTGTCAATCTTCTTTTTAGGAGATTCAAAGAAGTCCGCCACATCATGAAAATTCAACAAGTTGTTATTGAATATATAAATTGCTTATTTCGTTTTAGAAATAAATCCAATAATCTAAAATATCAATGACTATTACATGAGTATTTGAACTTTATGTGGAGACATAAAAGTGGATCAGGTTCGAGTAAATAGTCAAAATGATCTATAGTATATGGTAACACTATTGGACGTGGCCCACTTTGTAATTGTAAAGTGATACTGACGATGTGATCCTAATTTGTACATGTTATGATATGAGGAGTGGGGGCGTCCTGTGCAATGGGTTTGTACAAGATCGGACCACAAAATTAGTCATTTTTACTTTATAACATTGTTTACTATTTAAGACTGACTATTTCAAAGCAATGACCTAGGTAACTTGACCTTAACCATAAGCTAACTATGAACTATTGTTTATTCGGGATCATCTTCAGATTTGCATAGGTGCGGGTTGCTCAACAACGTCAGCTCAATAAACCTCTATTTCAGAGGTAAGAAAGGGTAGATAGCTGGGGACATAGGGTGCAAGATGAAATTCACTCCTACTCGCTTTCAAGGATAGTAGAGAGATTGTTCCCTTAAGTGCTGACTCTGGGTCTTAAACAAGGGGCCCCACTTTTTCATTGGCCCGAGAGGGACTCGGTTTGTTGATCGGATCACAAACCAATTGTTCATTAGAGGATCAGTGGGACTTAAGAAACAAAGGTAATCTCGGGGGTAAAACAAACATTTGACCCAGTCGTTATTACGAACAATTTGTGAAGGGTTAACTTACTAATCATGATTATATAGAGTGGACATAATATATCTATAGTGAGAGGGGTGCAACTATGGGCTGGAGTGACCCATTAGTTAACGAATATGAGTTAATTCGGTGTAAAGAGTTTAGCCAATTAATCTCAGATCGTTGAAGCTCGTGATTTATCTGTCCATGAGGTCCCTCTATTAGCTCGTAACTGGATTAACCTTAGAGTAGCATGATAAGTTAATTTGAAACGTTCAAATTATAATTAAGTGAATTAGTAATTATATGCGATATAGTTACGTGTTAATTTTGGAATTGAACGGAATTGAAAAATTGATTAATATTTAAATAGGATTTAAATATTAAATTCATGAATAGGGATTCATGATGGTGGGTTTTGTGTTGAGATTAATTTAATATTTGATATTGAATTAATTATAATTAATTAAATTGTTTGATTAATTATTTATTATTAATTTTATTAGAAAATTAACTATTAAATTAATTTTGTAAAATTAATAAAATTTTGAAATTTTGAAAACAAAATTGATTTTGGAAATCAAACTTGTAAAACAAAATTAAAAACATCAAAAATGGAAAAAATTGGATTTCTCCACCATCACTACCAAGGAGCTCACTCATTTTCCACTATTTTCATTGAGTCAATCTTCATAAGCTACTCCTCATGCAACAACCTATTTTGTATGATGGTCTTGCAATAAATAGAGGAGATCGGTCTGAGAATCGAGTAGGCAAACTGATGTACTTGTTGAGTTTTTGCTGAAAACTTGAGAGGTTGAAGAAGGTGTTCTTCAAGTTGTAGCAGTGAGCTTATTCTCCAAATTCCCTTTATTTAAGCTTATTTTGATTCCCAAAACTCAATTTAAGGCTCCAAGAGAATAGTAGAGAATGCTTTGAGATGGTTCACAAGAAGATTTGGAGAAGATTTGCAGCTGAATTCGAGATTCAAGTGGTTCTACAAAGGTATGTCTTGAAACTCTCTTATTAGTTCATGAGCATACTTAATTTATAGCTAAAATTACTAAATTAGAACGCTTATTATTTTGGGATTGGTGTCATAATTCTCCTGGTAGTCTCATAGTTTGTAAACACTCTGTAAACATATTGTTATTAATAAAATAAATGTTATTTTATAAGCATTTAATCAATCCAATAAACTAAGATCCCAAGTTATTTTATGTATCTTAAGCATGTATATGGAGATATACAAATGGATCATGCCTTAAGTAATAACCTAAATGGTCTATAGTATAAGGATAAATGAGGGATACCTTATCTTGGTGACACTACGGATACGACCCACTTTGTAGATGTTACAAGTGTTGTAAAATACCATAAATGGTCTGATCTTGACCATTCATGTGGAGACATGCGAGCGGGGTATCCTATACAAAGAGTTTGTATAAGACCGGACCACGAGATGATTAGTATCTTTATATAACGTTGTTGATAATTGAGACTTACATTTCACTAAGATGACCATAGGTGACATGGCCTTAATCTTGAGTGAGTTGGGAACTCTTGCTCATGAGGGCAGTCCTTTGATTTGTATGGGTGAGAGTGGCCAGATTGCCAACTCAACAAGCCTACCATTTTGGGGTTCGTCTGATTGGGGAGTTGGGAACTCAGCTACACAAGACAGAATTCCCTTCTTCCCCGAAGCAATGGTAAGTAGATAAATTACCCCTTAAGGGCTGATTCTGAGTCTTGAACATAATGGTCACACCCTCTCTTGGGAAGAAAGGACTTAGTCATAGTAGGACTATTATTTATTATTCATTAGAGGAATCTGTGATACTTAAGGAGTTAGATGTAACTATAAGGAAAAAACGGTAAATTGGCCCAACTATACTTACGAGCGATTTGTGAAGGGTCGTCACACTAGTGATTGGTTATATCCAATGAACACAAAAATATATCTATAGTGCGAAGAGTGCAACTGTCGGTCTTTAGTGGAGTGACCAATAATTAACGAATGATGGATCTCCTGATTAAAGAGTTTAGTCAATTATTCACGTACTGTTGGAGCTTCAAGCTACAAGTCCATAAGGTCTCCTTGATAGCTCAATGGGTTCAAGTTGAGAATCAAATTTTGGGTTAGTTTGAAGTGTGCAAATTAACAAGAAGAAATTTATTATATGTAATATAATGAAATTGATTCAATTATATGTAATATAATTGATTTAATGTATTAGATACATTAATTGGAGGAATTAATATAAATATGATTTATATTAAATACCATAAAATAGAAAAAGAACTATAGTTTATATGTTTCATATGATGAAATATTAAAACTATAGGTTATAAATATGATATGATAAGTTAGTTATTGTATTTATTTATAATATATTAATATATTAATTATGTGATAATTAGTTAATCTTTTTCTTTAACTGGATTGAGTGGGAGGTAATTAGAATTTTTTTTTGTAACTGTGGGATAAAAAGAAAATGATTTTCCAAAATTCAGAAGTTGATGTATTCAATCGGATTGATCTCACAGAAAGGCTATCGAGTAAAAGTGTTTTACTAAACGATAGCATAGAGAGACTATACGATCGAGTTTTGAGTTTACTATACGATAATTATTCGTTTACTCATTGCTTCACGATCGAGTAGCAAGGCTATACGGTAGGCTTCTTCTTACTAAACGATCGAGTATCTAGTCTATACGATAGACTTCATCCATCTCCCACTTACTCGACCGTCTACTTCCTTCGTTCCTCTATCCAAAGTCACACAGAGCTCACAACTCTTGGATTCTCACACCGAGAATACTAAGGTAATTCTTGTGGTGGTGTTCTAGTTCTGTTTGAGGGTCGAGGATCGAGTTGAACTCAATTGTGATCGTTGCGTTCGAGTTCGTGCTATTGAACCAGTTGCTAAATGATCAAGGGATACTTAAAAAAAGGTTATTCAAAGATTTACATACTCTATCCCTTATCTGTTCATTTAAAGAAGCATATTGTAATTTATTGTTTATGTATAATTTGTTCCGTTAGACTGTAATTGTTTGAGTTCTTTAACAATGAAATTTGGAACGATCCGCTTCCGCTCACTAGATCTCGATTTAGATTTCCTTCATATCGATCCTTTTGTTGCATGCTGGTATCTTCTAACACCAAATGTATCCACTCATAACGAGTTTTAGGAAAAACAATTATTTTTTATGATCATACCTCTCTTTCAAATTTTTTCACAAGATACGAGTATCTTTTATTGTAAGATACTCCGTTTTCAATTCCTCGTGGATATGATGACGAAGGAAAATCATATCTTTTGCTTTGTCCTGACTGGATGTCATATTTCCTTCTTTAATAGTCTCCTCATGACAAATAATTATTGTCATTAATATCAAGGGTGACAAATTCTAATTTTGTGAGATTTGTCATGGCAGCACCATCATAAAATATTGTACTTGTGTTAGAAATTTAATAGATACTGAATATACAAAATAACATTAAATTTATTAATTATAATGAAGAGAAAAAATCGACATACCTTTAGAACCTACCTTAGTGGGAAAAACGACAGGAGCTCGTGCTAATAACGTGCTGTGAATTTGAGGAGCAGAAAGGGACACGAATGGTAATAAAATATAATATTAAAATAAAACATAATATAATAATAAAATAAATAAAACATAATATATAAATAACAAAATAAAATAAAATAACAAAAATAAGAAATGAGAAAATTCTCAAAATTCTCGACTTTCTCCAATTTGTATGGAATTTGCCTAATGTGTGTGTGGTTTTAAAATCCACCAAATGCCACTATTTATAGGCAAAGTGTCAAGTAGGATGTAGACTTATATGGACACCAAGCATGGATGATTATAAGGCACATGGACAACATGAAGGGTGACACTTGGCTTTTGGGACATTAAGTAATTTGCATTTATTTATTATTATAATATTCATAATAGTTTGCACTATATGTGTAGCCTTTTCAATAAAGAAGGAAACTTCGATAATATCCATCTCATTTTCATTCAACAACTTAACTACATCCGGATACCCATATTTGATTCGAATAAGGTGTAAAATTGATTGCTAGGGTTTCCGCAAGTCCATATTGAGTCACAATTTTGATCAATGCATAAATTAACTATGTAATAACTTTTTCATGAGTCACGAGTTTTGACGGTAAATTATCAAATGTTGTTTTCATTTGAAATTTTATTGATCTTGTATCATATGTTAGAACAGATGTCACGAAAGGTAGCTACGGTGTGGAAAAACCACTGACCTGAAAGCAATTATGGCTCAACCTTGGTGCTAATTGCTATGTTGGTTGCTCCCCAAGATTAACGTCTCCAAATTCAGACGTGCACTCGTCGGAAAATGGACTAGAACCGATGAGAAGAATGCTCAAAACAGAAGAAGAAAGTAGAAGAAAATTGAGTTGTTGTGTTTCCTTTCTTAGGTCTGATCTGTGTTAAATAACATTAGAGAGGAGGACACGAACGATCATAAAACAAATGGTCATAAACGAACGGTCACAAGACGAACGGTCACAAAATGAACAGTCACAAATCGAATGGTCCGTTAACGGTAAAAAAATGAATAGTCAACAAAATATTAATAAAAATTTTATTTAAAAAACAAGTAATAAATTTAGTTCTTTTTCGTGTAAGTGTATCGAACTCGAACCCAAACCTGCCTGTTCGATCACGACACGTGTGTGGTGAAAGTGTTATACTTCCACCACCAACAAACTTTGGATTCTCATCTAGAATGTCGAGTATTTATACCCTCTGGGCAATTTTAAATCTATCCATATAGGACAAAACTTCCCATTTCCCTTAACTTTTCCTATGAGCCTAAGCCTAAAAGTCATCTCCAACAATCCCCACAAATGACTGTTACAGAAAAGTTAATAAGTAAATAGTATAAAAGATTATTTGGAAAAAAAAAACTGTTATGAGAAAATAAAGGAGATCAAACTTAAACATCAATATCTAATGATCTGAATTGATGCATAGTGAAGTAGGGCAATAACCTTGTTAGAGAGAGTGAGTTACCTCTTGAACTTTCAATAACATTGGTTAAGACCCCACAACACGTTTTTCTCCTAATTCTTTTCTTGATTCTACGATATAAAGTGTGCTTATTATGGCCATACACATAAACCTCGGGTCATCATGAAAACTCTAGAAAGAAACCTTTAAACTCTTTCATATAAGGTAACCATACATTTACTATCACATTAGATGCTTCATCAAGTTTGTTAGAGACAAACCACTTAAACCGAGACATGAAGACTTAGTCATTTAGTTTGTGTCAGGACCATCTTCATCAAGTCTGTCAAAGACAGACCACTCAAATACTGAGCTATGAAGATTTCATTATTATCCATCAAGTCCATATCAGAATCACCCAAAGAAAGGGCTATGGATCATTAAAAGGTTTTAGTATTATCCGTCATGTCCATTCTAGGACCATTCACATAATGAACTATGGACCATCAAGTCTATGCAACAAACCACCCAGACAAAGGGCTATGGACCATCAAGTCTACCGTAATAGACTACCCAGACAAAGGGCTATAGAATCCTATAGGGGTTTAAGCCCCATGTTTACCAATGATTCTCAAATTACTTTCCTTGCTAGGCATTTGGTCAAATGATCAATCAAAATTTTCTCAGACCTCACAAATTCCAAGGAAATAATTCCTCATTTTAACAATTATTCACAGCTCCATATCTAAGATGTATATGTCTTCTTTTGCCATTATATACACTATTCTTGGCAATACCTATGACAACCTGTGAATCATAGTGCACAGAGACTAGTACTATGCCCCTCACAATGGTACATCCCCAGTAGGCTTTTAAGCCATTCAACCTCTTGTCCTGCTAGTTTTAGAGCAATAAATTCAGATTCCATAGTGAATCTAGCTATATAAGTCTGTTTTGCAGACTTCCATGATATTGCTCCTCATTCGAGTGAGAATACATATCTACTTGTAGAACTGACCTCGTCATTATCAAATATCCAGTTTGCATCACAATAACCTTCCAATACAGCAAGGAATTTGTTAAATTGCAAACAATAGTTCATGGTTTCTTGAGATATATTAACAGATGATGAAAAACACTCCAATGATCCTTATCAGGATTTTGTGTCTACTCAATCTACTCAAAACATATGCAATATCAAGTATAGTATAGTTCATTAAAAACATAACACTACCTATAATCTTTGCATATTCAGACTGAGATACATAATCACCTTTATTTTTCTTAAGACTTATACTATCATCATAAGGAGTTCTTGTAGGAGGATCATCAAAACAATCAAACTTCTTTAGTAATTTTTCAAAGTAGTGTGATTGACACAGAGAAAAACCATTTTTAGTTTTTCTTACCTTAATACCAAGTATTACGTCAGCTTCCCATAATCTTTCATTTCAAAATAGAAGATAATAACAATTTGGTATTACGTACTGTCTCTATATTTGTTCCAAAGATGAGCATATCATCAACATACAAATATATAATCACACACTCAGCTCTAAACAACTTTGAATAAACACACGTATGTGAGGTGTTTACCTTAAACCCATGTTTATCGAAGTATCATTGAATTTTTCATACCATTTATAGGGAACTTGTTTAAGACCATAAAGAGATTTTTTTAATTTACATACTTTGTTTTCCTAATCGACTACTGTAAATCCTCCAGGCTGTACCATATAGATTTCTTTTTCTAAATCACCAGTAAGGAATGTTATTTTTACATCCATTTGGTGAATTAGAAGCCCGTGGATAGCAGCTGGTGCAATCAAGGCTCTAATAGTAGTTATTTTTGTTACAGAGGAATACTTGTCAAAGTAGTCAATACCTTGTTTTTGTGTATACCCTATTGTTACCGATCTAGCCTTGTATCTTTCAATTGAACCATCTGGCCTCATTTTCCTTTTGAAAATCCACTTGCACTTATTTTTTTTGAAAGATATACTAAGTTTCAAGTTTGATTTATGATTAAAGAATCCAGTTCACTCTTAATAGCTTCCTTTCATAAGCTAGAGTCTATAGAACTTAAGGCTTCTTGCTAAGTTTTAGGATCCTTATCTATTAGATACATATATGTAAACTAACATCTATATCATTTGGCATCTCAACTAAAAAAAGTAGTTAAAAAATCAGGATCAAAACTTTTCTCAATTCTCCATCTCTCACTTCTTATAGGTTCTATATCATGCATTCTATCTGTGGTGCTTTTAAAATTAACCTCTGAATAAACTTTATCCCTAAGTAATGTATTGTATGTACCCTCCTCATGTAGAAACTTGGTGTCTAGGAGTCTGTTGAATCGGGCTGGTCTTAAGGTTGTCCTAGAAACTGACAAGGTTGTCCTCATAAAAAATGGAGACTTTGTTGGTAAGAGATATCTTGCTTATGATTTTTTTATACTGAATACTATCCCTGTTACAAATATGATGAATGCAAATGCTTCTAATTCTGCTTACATAGCCGAGTCTCTTGATATGTTTAGACTAGGTCATGTGAATATTGCCAACTTAACTCTTGGTTGTCCCGAGCAAGTCTAAACTAGAGCATACATTCAAGCAAAAACATGAATATCAATCGTGCATTCATTCAGAGAACTCATTCAAAAATGTTAATATGTTCATGTGGGTTATTCAAAAAATTGATTCATATCTCTCTTTTCAACAATCAAGCAAACGAATGATACAAATGGACATTTAAACATTTAAAATTTTTCTAACAAATAATTGAAGCCTATTTTTTAAAAGAAAACTTCTTTTTCTTGTAAAGCCATAAAAGACAAGACTACTTAATTTTAGTTTATTTAAAGGCTAAAACTAGGCTATATCCAACTCTCAATTCCTCTTTGCCTACACTGGGTGGTTATTTGTCTATGATATACCTAACTTGCATTGGATAGAGACGATTCTAATATAAGGGTGCATTTTAAAAAAAAAAAAACTCATACACACAAAACATAAATGACATTTCTTTTACCTAGAGGGATAGCTTTCACACTCACACTGCAGGGAACCTATCGCTTTTTTCTCACGGGCCCTAATAACACGACAGAGGTAGCTCTTTTCACCTCTATCTATGCACACACACGTTAGTGAAGGTTATGATAAATTGGAGAATTAACTTTTTTTTTTGTGCTAGCATTTTTTTTATATATATACTAGGCCTTTTTTATTCCTCTATGTTTAAACTTGCCTCTAAAATAAGATAATTGTTCTTAGACCAAAGTTTGTTCTATCAAGTAACAAAGAAAATTAAGTAGATATGACATTTCTAAGAGTTTGAGATTCTAAATAAATTTAAAGACTAAATATTCAATTTTTTATGAAGTTAAAAGGAAAAGAAAGTTTCTTTTGAAAAATGAGTTTCAAATTTTGTAAGAAAAGATTTTAAGAAGTTTAAAATTTATTTGTATCATTGCTTGAGAGAATGTGTCATCAAAGTTCATTGATAAGAATCAAAAGATTGAGAAAAACAAATGATCATGACAAACAAAGTGAATGTTATTCTTGAATGAATGAACATACTTAGATGAATCATGCATTGAAAGCAAAAATGAGTCATTTAAAAAGGAAAAATGATGCCAAGATAATGATATTGTGTTTCTTAAGAGAATAAAAAAGAATGCCACGGGAATGTAATAGAGCTTAATTGAGATATATTTCATCAAGATCTTAAAATCCACATAACCCGAGCTTAGGTGCTCATGGGTCCTAGATGCAAAGATAATAGAGATAATAGAGAAAATAAAGCAAAATTTTTTGTAAGGCTCATTTTTAACAACCCTAAAAAAATGTTAAGAACATGCAATGTATTCCCACCCCCAACTTAAAAACTAAACATTGTCCTCAATGTTTATAAAACTAAAATATGAGTGAGAAGACAAAAAAAAAAAAAAAAAAAGGGAACAGAAAACTCCCCTAATTTCGTGCATGGTGGTAGAAAATTTTCTTTGTTTGTTTTTGTTTTTTCCCTGCATCAGCTTTTTTGCTTTTTTTTCTTTCATTTTTGTTGTTCTTACAAAAAAATAAATAAAAGAAAAAGAAAAGAAAGGAAAAGCTACAAGAAAAATAAGAAAGTTAGTCTAAAATTTTCTAAACTTAGAAATCTAATAAAGAAAACAAGTAAAAGTTGTTTTATTTTTTACACCTGGCTACCTCCAGGAAAGGCAAATTTTTAACATCAATTGCTTGATGTGACCTGTCTTTTATGCTTTTCAAGGTATATAAAAATTCTCATATTTATCCGGTCATCTCTTGGATGAATCTATATAGCATGGAAGGGCTATAAGAGAACTCATCCTTTTACGAGAACCAAACAGGTCGAATTTGGATTTTCTAATATTTGATAAAAAAAGAGGAAAAAAAAAGAATCAAATGACTTAAATGACCCAAAAGTGTCGAAAGAAAAAAAAAGACTCAACAACAGACTCAGACTCATAAGGAAAATACTAGCAATAATCGAAAATTCATGAAATTCCAGGACAAAGTACGATTATAGGCTTGGAAGCCTCTAACTGTTTTACCTGAGATTCCTTAAGGTGTGGTGCGGGCTCATACTTATCCCTACTTACTTGTTCTGAATATGACATGGAATAAACATCTTCATTGTTGGTCGAAGGAAACTCCTTAATTAGATCGACTTCAACATCATAGACGATGGAAGACTCTGAATGGTTCTCTGATGTAAGCATGGAGTGTGCAAGCTTAGGCATTTGATGAATCTTGACTGGCATGAGGGTTTGAGATTCCAGATGAAACTCAATTGAATCTTGCTCACAATCAGAAAAGCCATTAGCAAGTTCACATGTTTCTAATATCCAACGTCTTACCTTGATAGGAATTTCGAAAAATTGGCAACTCTACTAGATTGTCGATGTGAATTCCTCCACCGCTTAACTCAGTATTCTCTGATAATGTATCTTCCCAAGACTCCCCGATTCTCCTAACCGAATCGGTAATCTAGGCAACAAGGTCACATAGATTTTGAACGTTGGCTTTAACTTCGTGCCCGGAATAAAACCCATTCTGCTGGAAACTTGATGGTTTTTTAGAAAGATAAGAATGTTCCTGCACAAACTTATAAGAGTAGTCATAAAGTTCATGAACTAAATTTTTTTAGGAACTACCTAAATTGGTAGAAGAATACGACATCGATGATGGAGTTTGGTCGGGCTCGTTCCAAATTGGGTAGTGCTCGCATTCAGGACCACGCGAAACTTGTATCTATTCAGTAAGCACAACTTGAACAAGAGAGGTTAGTTCATTTACTTCACTTTTAAGCTTATTAAATTCTCTTACCTCTTGTTCTCTCCGGCGGGCTGCATACGTCACTTGAAGTTCGTAATAGATGTTCATGTCCGCCATATTAAGACAAGTAGACACAAAAAGAAGAAAATATTTTTGGTGTTTTAAAGTTTGCTAGTTAAGTTTACCTAAGAAAAAGATTAAATGGTTAGCCATTTCCCCGACAATGACACCATTTTATCCGAAGCTAAGTAGGTGTCGTTAGTTCTACCTAACCTAAAACAAACAATATTTATAAAGCTCGAACAACAACCTAACTAACTCGTAGTTAAAGTAGAAGTAAGAGGTCGATCCACAGGGAAATGTTATTTAATCCTTTCGTTAACCAAGCTTAACTATGAAAGATATTAAACAAAGGTTTTTGATTAAGACATAAACTTGCTAAAAATCAAAAGAATAAAGGATAGTTGTAACCAAGTTTAGAACAATCTTGCTTATAATCCAAGTTAGACATTCAATGCAATTCTTATCATTGAATTCTACAAATTTAATTCATAATCGGATTAAGCACGCAACTACTTACTTAATCTAGATTAAACTAGTCTCTACAAAGGTGGATAACTAGCAAAACCTAGTCAAGAAAGCGTCCTAATCAACAATTAAGATAGGATAGCCCTATCCCTAATCTATATACATGCTTCTACCTCTATTGGGTTCCTTAACGGTCATATAGAAGAGAAAACATGCACATTAAGTTCTAGGATTCAATTGCGTTGATTAATTGTTAAGTTAGCTTACTCAATTAACCGAATTTTCTTCAAATCTAGTAATTAGTGCATTCTAGGTTAGTCATCCATTCAACACATAATTACTATTGCTTCCTGGAGAACTTGGCTAGACATTCTATCGAACACATTAAAAGAAATATATTCAATCATGAGTGAATGTGACAAAACCAAGCATCTAGTCCAAACATGCTTAAGATATAGATCATTCAACATGCTTCAAATCGTGCTTCCCTCTTTTAAACAAAAATGAAAGAAAACTATTTATAGTTGCAGGAATAGCGTTGTAATGCTAAATCGTAGAAAAGCCAAAAAGCATTGAGCTAACGTTGCAACGTAAAATTCCGCTGACACTTGGTTGTGCAAGGCGTGGGGATGAATCGCGTTAAAATCTAGAGCGTTGCAACGTATTGAGTTTTTGTAGCAAAAAGCGAGCATTATGTCTTTAACTTGATACTTGATGCTTGATGGTCCTTTACTTGATACACGATGGTCAATTACTCGATAACCTTTTTAGTAATTACTCGAGGACTCGACAGCCTTACTCGATCATAGTCAATAGTATTCTAGTAAATACTCGATGCTCGATTACTTGATAGTTTATTATACTCGATGGCATTTTGGGTATTTACTCGATTACTCGATGCTTGTTTACTCGATAGCATTCACTGGCATTTACTCGATGCATTACTCGATGGCCTTTTACGCAATGATACTCGATGGAATTTCGATAATTACTCAATTCTATTCAATTTGTTGATTTTCTTGGTCATTTTTTTTATCCTTTTGGCACAATTTTCTCTTAATGACTCTTAAATGCCCCAAGAATCGTTTTACCTACAATAGTAATTAAACCAAATAATCAATCCTATTTTGGGAAAATTAACATAGAAAATATACATCCTTTAAAGACCTACCAATTGCATCAGTTAATAAACATAAGGAGCGTCAGGAATACATGAAACTAGTAAATGTCCTGTTTGTGTAGAAACAAAGTTTATCAATAAACCTTTTAAACCTGTCACATCTAAAAGTGCATAATTACTAGAACTGATTCATTCTAATTTAGTTTATTTAAAAAAAACACCACAAATAAAGGTGGAAAAATTACTACATCTCTTCTGTTGATGACTTTTCTAGATATACTAAAATTTATCTTTTAAAGACAAAAGATGAAGCTGGTAGTATATTTTTGAAATATAAAACAAAAGTAAAGAATCAATTAGATAAGAAGATTGAAAGGTTAAGATCAGATAGAGGTGGTGAATACAATGAGAATTTTCTAAATCAAATGGCATTATTCATGAATTTACCGCACCTTATTCACCACAACAAAATGGTATAATAGAATGTAAAAATAGAACTCTTAAGGAGATAATGAATGCTATGTTGTTAAGTTCTGGATTGTCTGATAATATGTGGGGAGAAGTTGTGCTTTTTGCCTGTTTTATTCTTAATAGAGTACCTCACAAGAAACTGGATAATGTACGGGTTGATGTCCTAAATCTCGTGGGTCTTATAGTTTGTAAGCAATGTACAAATATTTTATTTATTTAATAAAATATGAGATGTTTTATTCGACATTTAGTAGTATTAAGCCACAAAACTATAAACTAACATCCAAAATTATCTTTTGTAGCTTAAACATGTATGTAGAGACATACAGGTGGATCATGTTTAAGTGATAACCTAAATGGTTTGTAATAGATGGATAAGGATAGGTACCTCACCTAGTGGCACTATGAATATGACCCATTTTGTAGATGTTACAATTGTTGTAAAGTGCTACAAATGTTCTGATCCTAATCATTCATGTGGAGACATGTGAATAGGGGTATTCTATATAAAGGGGTTTGTATAAGACCGGACCACGAAATGACTAGTCTCATTATATAACACTGTTTATAATAGAGATTTACATTTCACTAGGATGACCATATGTGATATGACCTAAATCCTAAGTGAGTTGTGAACTCATACCTATGAAGTGGTCATTTGATTTGTATAGGTGAAAATGGTCAGGTCGTCCACTCAATATGCCTACCATTATGAGGATTCATTTGATTGAGGAACTGGGAACACAGTTGCACATGACGGAATTCGCTCATTCCTTGATGTCTGGATAAGTAGATAAATTGCTCCCTTAAAGGCTGATTTCGAGGCTTGAACAATGTGACGACGCACCCTCTCTTAGCCTGAAAGGGGTTTGGTCATAGTTAGACTATGACTTATTGTTCATTAAAGGGATCAATGGTACTAAAACGGTAATTTTGGCATAGTTGTACTTACGAGCAATTTTTGAAGGGTCATCACATTGTTGACTAGTTATATCCAATGGACTTATATATCTGTAATGCGAATAGTGCAGTTGTTGGTCTTTATTGAAATGATCGACAATCAATGGATGTTGAATACTTTAATTAAAAGAGTTTAACTAATTATTCAAGTACCATTTGAATTTCAAGCTACAGATCCATAAGGTCCCCTATATAGCTCAACAGGGATTTATGAGATTCATTTTTGGATTAACTTGAATTGTTCAAATTAATTCAAGGAATTAATTATATGAGATATAATTAATTTAACTTAATTATATATGATATAATTAATGCAATGTATTTGATACATTATAATATAAAATTTAATTGAAAGGAAATAAATATTTGAATATGATTCAAATATTAATTATGTGAATTGGATTCATATAATTAAATTTAATATAAATGAGATTTATATTAAATACCATACATTAATGAGAGAAATAAATTATAGGTTATATTTAAATCTAAATTAATTTAATTTTAATTTTAATTTTAAAGCGAGGGAATTTCCCTCCCCTTAATTCTCTCCTAAACTCTCATAGTGAATAGAGACAGTTAGAGGGCTGACCATCATCTTCTTCACAGAAGATTTACATAATTTTTTTTAGGAGTACGCTCTCTTTGGATTCCAAGAATGATTATAGGAAACTCTTCCTCTCTAAAATCTTTTTCTCTCCCTCATCCAAAACTCAGAGCCCACACACTCTTGAGTATTTTGCCCTACAAAGAATACATAGGTAACTCTTGTGGTAGTGACCATTTTTATTTGATTTTTTTTTTTGGAGATTGTGTTTCCAAGAAGGTTTGTGACTGGTTTGAGGGAATTTGTGAAGAAATTATTCTTCAACGGGTAAACACTTCCTTTTCCCTAAATTCTTCTATTAAATGCATGTTGTAATTTTTTTTTGATGCATAGTTTATGTACTGTAAATTTCCAATCATGTGAAAATAAAATTTGGGATCGATCCTGCTTCCACAATGGACCTCGGGGTTCTTTCAGATAAGACACCTACGAACTCTAGAAAGGATATGCACCTAATCTCTCTTGCCTAAGGGTGTGGAGATGTTTTTCTAGAAAGGATATGCACCTACCTAATCTCTCTTACCTAAGAGTGTGGGGATGTTTGGCTAAGGTACATATCCAGCATTCAAGAAACCTATGGTAGGTTCTAAAACTTTTGATTGTATGTTTATTTGTTATGCATAAGATAATGTTGCATACATATTTATGTATTTGAATGATAGATCTGTATGTCAATATAGGAATCCATAATTTTTTTTAGCATGTTTTTCCATTGAAAAAGGAACACTGGATTTGTTAGAATGACTAACTGTGAGATTGGTTATATTTTCATGCATTCCTTATCTAATAACATACATGAAACAAGAAATAATATGACTTCTATTAGTATGTTTGACATTGTAGATGTTAGCACCAAGGTCGTGTCGTAATTGCTTTTAGGACAGTAGTTTCTCCACGGCACAACTACCTTTCTTTACATCTGTTCTAACAATCTGAAAGCAATTAACCAAATGTCGATCAAGAATGGTAAGGTTCTTCTCGATTTGTCCAAGCTCAAACCACTGGACGGAGCAAATTATTGTCGCTGGTCTAAAAAATTATTGATCTTCTTCGAGTAACTGGAGATTGATTACATCCTTACCACAGAAGTGCCTACTGATATTGAGAAGGTGGCCACTGTCTCTGATCCAGAATCCTCCAAATAACCTCTCGATGTTTCTGATCAATCAAAGCAGTCCTCCACGATTGATCCTGTTAAGTATGAGAAAGACAACAAAATAGTATGTTGTCATCTGCTAATCATATGATAGATTCGATGTTCGATTTGTTCATGGTCCAAAAGTCAACAAGGTTAATTTGGAGTATTTTGGAGTCCTGATATGGAGGAGATGATGTTGGTTGCAAAAAGTACGTTGTTGGTAAATGACTACAATTTCAGATGACAGACAAGAAATCGGTAATGGAGTAGATACATGAATATAAAAGTTTGGTGGCCAACATTCTGGCCGATGGCATGAAAATGTGTGAGATTCTCCAAGCAAATGTTTTGCTTGAGAAATTTCCCCCATCCTGGAGTGACTACAAAAATCATTTGAAACACAGAAAGAAGGATCTGACACTGTAGAAACTGATCAGTCACATGTGCACAGAAGAAGCCAACGGGCTAAAAGATAAGCTAATTTCTGGAAATCTAAATTCAGTTAATGCTAACTTTGTTGAATCTTTTGTTACTAACAAAGATAGGTCCAAAAATCTTAAGAAGCAATTTGGAAAGAATAATTATTCTTAGAAGAATGGACGCCACAAAACTGTTGGTGGGAAGATTGAGAAGAAAAAAAATGATTTGCTATGTCTGCAGGAAACCAGGGCACAAATCCTACCAATGTAGTCAAAGAAAATTAAGGTTAAATAAGAAACCCACACCACAAGCTAGTCTTATTAAACAAGATGACGCAATCATTGCTATTGTGGAAGCAAACCCAGTGGAAAACAAAATTGACTGGATACTTGACACTGGAACTTTGAGACATTTATGTTCAACCAAGAGCTCTTTCATGACTACAAGGACACTGGTGACGGACAATGTGTAATCATATGTAACTCAGCCACAGTAGAAGTGCTTGGAAAAGGGAAGTGTTCGACGAGCCGGGACTAGCGTTGTCGTACCCGTCCCCAGCTCGAGCAAAGATAATTTATTTTTCACTGATCCAAGACTTATACCACAAATGCAGTAAAATGGTAAGATCGGGGTCGAATCCACAAAGAGACTGTTGAATCAACTTAGGCCAATTTATAAATTCCACTTAAAAAGGTTTTGATGGTTTTTGTTTTTGTTTTATAAAATAAATTAAAAATCAAACAGAGAAAAACAAGAGTTAGCACAGAAAAAGGTTGAATCAAAACCAGGGAAAATCTTGGGATTAGTTTGTATGCTTTTTATTTTCTATCATTAGGTACTAGTTAATTTCTCCAATTATGTGAACCCCTCAACCTATTAAAAATTATAATAGTCTAATTAGTTAATTTTGATAAAAATCTAAACCAGCACTAATTCAGTTTAAAACTTTTCCTTCTCAGCGACATACAAGTTAAAATTAAAAATCATTAAGAAGGGGTTCAATTGTTGAGACATACTACAAGTTGGATAGCCACATCTTATAGCACGATTTATTTGGGAAGGATTATACTAGGGCACACATAAATTTGGTCAGAAACAGTCTAGGCCCTAAACATGCGATCCTAATACGTACAACTCAATCAATCAATAATGCACAGGCTAGAATGATTTTGCATACAAGAAATTCAATAAATTAATTTTTCAGAAAAATTTATTGAAATTCTAGTAATAATAAAACGAATCCACCCAAAGGGTTCACAACAATTAAATAAATCAAACCAGTAAACTTCAAAATTAAGACGTACAAACTATCCCAAGAAAATTACCTAGCCTCTAAAAGACATATTGGAATTACAATGATCAAAAGAGAATCAAGGCTGACTATGGCGACAATTGCTCAGCAATTTGGCTTCAGTGGCTCCCAAGACTGGACTAAACTCTCAAAATTTACTCTATTCAGAGGTATATTACAATAGGAATGAGATATATGAAGGTTGGCCCCGAGCACCTTATTTATAGTTTCGTGCAACGTTGCAACGTTGCAGCGCACATTAGAGAGCGTCAAAGAGGCGTTGCAACGATGCCTCCAATGCTTGGTTGCGCCGCGTGTTGCAAAAAAATTTCGTCAATTGTCGTAATGTTGCAATGCTTGGAAGGAGTGTTGCAACGTTGGGTGTTCTATCCTTCAACGTTGAAGTTCAAGCGTTGAGATGCGTTGGAAAGCTGGCAATGATCCAACTCCGAAGCGTCGTGACACTTGAGGCAGCGTTATGCTACTGCCTTTCAGCGTCAAATAGGTGTTGGACTTAGGCTAATGAAAAGCGTTACAATGCTAAAACATGGTAGAATTGTCCTTTTGCATCTAAGCTTGATTTGGTGTGTTTAACTCCTGGTTTTTCCTTCTTTTTTGCTTGATTCTTCACCCTTGCAACGTACTTGCTCCATTGGGTCGATTCTCATACAAAATAAGTCAAATGAAGCACAAAAATTACCCAAGCACGGGAAAGTTAAGGCTATAAACTAGCTCTTTTTTAGAGCTAACAGGAAGGTTCTTTTAAAATTTACCTATGGAATTACTTTATCCTTAAGTAATGTATTGTACGTACCTTCCTTATATAGGAACTTGGTGTCCAGGCTAAAGGTTGTCCTAAAAGTTGACAAGGTTGTCCTTACAAAACATTGAGACTTTGTTGGTAAAGTATATCTTACCGATGGTCTTTTTGTAAGTGTTCCTGTTACAAATATGATAAGTGCAAGTGCTTTTAATTTTACTTACATAGCTGAGTCTCTTGATATATGGCATAGTAGACTAGGTCGTGTGAATATTGCATTAGTTAAGAAACTTAAGGATTTAAAATTGATTAATGTATCCGAAACACATGAAACTAGTAAATGTCCTGATTGTGTAGAAACAAAGTTTATCAAGAAACCTTTTAAACCTGTCACATCTAGAAGTACAAAATTACTAGAGTCGATTCACTCTGATTTAGCTGATTTAAAAGATAACACAAGTAGAGGTAGGAAAAATTACTACAATTCTTTTGTTGATGATTTTTCTAATGTAGTAATTTTTCTAGATATATTCAAATCTATCTTTTAAAGACAAAAAATGAAACTGGTAATATGTTTTTGAAATATAAAGCAAAAGTAAAGAATCAATTAGATAAGAAGATTAAAAGGCCTGATCCAATAGAGGTAGTGAATACAGTGATAATACACTTAAAGAATTTTCTTAATCAAATGACATTATTCATGAATTTACTGCACCTTATTCACCATAACATAATGGTATAGTAGAACATTAAAATAGATCTCTTAAGAAGATGATGAATGCTATGTTGTTAAGTTATGAATTATTTGATAACATGTGGGGGGAAGCCGTGTTTTCTACCTGTTTTATTCTTAACAGAGTACCTCACAAGAAACTGGAGAAGACGCCTTACGAACTTTGGAAAAGATATACACCTAATCTCTCTTACCTAAGGGTGTGGGGATATTTGGCTAAGGTGCCATATTCTGCATTCAAGAAACCTACGATAGGATCTAAATTTTTTTATTGTGTGCTTATTGGTTATGCACAAAATAGTGTTGATACAAATTTATGTGCTTGAAAGATAGATTCGTATGTGAATATAGGGATTATAATTGTTTTAACATGTTTTTCCATTGAAAAATGGAAACACTGAATCTGTTAGAACGACTAATTATGAGATTGGTTATGTTTCCATGCCTTCCTTATCTAATAACATACATGAAACAATAAATAATTTAGCTTCTAGTAGTATGTTTGACATTGTAGATGTTAGCACCGAGGTTGCGTCGTAATTGCTTTCAAGGCAGTGGTTTCTCCACGATGCAGTTACCTTTCATGACATCTGTTCTAACATAATACACATGTTTTGTACTTCATTAAAACCGTGCGAGAATACATTAAATGAATTTCTTTCTAAATGAATTTCAAACGAAAACTTATTAGAGCGTGAACAACTTTTCATGTTCGAAATTGAGATTTACAAATGTCTAACATATAGTGCAATTTGATGTAGAATAAACTTTAGATTAGTAAAATATGTTTTTTTTTTTTTTTTTTACGAAAAATAATATAAGTTTATAAGTAACTTTTTTTTTCTTTCTGCCAATGCTTATAGGTGACCATCGATTGAACTACAAAAAATATTTTTATTTTTCCATTTTTTTTATAATTATGGATTTAATCTTTTTTTAATAAACTTATTTGACCTTTTTTTCTTTATCGACAATCTTAAACGTGTATATATATTTTTTAGTGTACCTAATTAGGTTGTGCATAAATTGACAAACATTTTTTTAATAAAGAAATACATCACAAGACATAAATAAATAAAAAAATCACGATAAGGGGGAGAATATTGTTGAATAAATTGTCTTGTTTGAGGTCTTTGACACAATGGTATGTACAAAATTTTATGAGTTTGAATACTGGGTGCAAAAATTTGTGAGACATTCTAATGATCTTTTTTTTTTCTTATATAATAATGATGGGTATAATTATACTAAAAAAAGAAAAGAAGCGTGGGTATAATGTCCAAAAAATAAAAGAAAACGGGCTTACATTTTTTTTTTTTGAAGAATTACCTTTCTAATTTTCATGTTTAGGAGAATATATGCATTTGATTCCTGAATTTTAAAAATGTACCTTTTTAGTCCCAAGTTTATAGAAATAAGTCTATTTGGTCTATAAATTTTCAAAATATATCTTTTTAATCTCCAAGTTTATAAAAATAGGTCTAAAAGGTCCTTAAGTATTATTTTGTTTGATTTTTTAAAAATAATTATGTGATACTTAAAATTAGAAAAAAGTATTTTTAGAGAGGATGTGATTTTTAAGAATTATTCTTTTAATTTAAAATGTAGTATAATTAATCAAAAGAAAAGTATACAGTTTTTTGAGAGACTTTTTAAACCCATTTTTAAAAACTCGTGGACTAAAAATGTACATCTTGAAAACTCATGGACCAAATGGGTCTATTCTTATAAACCTGTGGACTAAAAATGTAAAATTTTAAAACTGAGGGACCAAATACACATATTGTTCAAAACTTGAGAACTAAAAGGGTAATTTTTCATTTTTTTTAATAAAAAATATATATTATGGAGGCCTTTGAAGTAAGAAGTTAGTTATTATAGTTTGGTTATAATAATTTTTGTTTGGGGGTGTAGATTATTTTAGTTTGTATTATAATAGTATGTGCTTGAGGTGTAAACTATTTTAGTTTGAGAATGAAATAGTAAACATGGTTGAAAAGAATAAAAAAAATGATGAATGTAAAATAATAGAAATTATAGCAAACAGTAAATATAACAAATGAGGGTTTGAAATAGTATTGACTGTAGCTAATTGGGGAATACAAAATAGTATTTATTGTAGCTAGAGTTGGTTATTATAGTCTTAGGATAGTCCTTCCCCAAACACACCCTATTTGTTTTGATGAGAGGGATCAACTCACACAAACAATATATAACCTATAAAAACAAATATCAATATTAGATAAAATATGTGACCAAGTTAAACATTTTGAAAGTTTATAGAGTAAATTAACCAAAAACCAAAAATTAAATGGACCAAAGTAGTATTTGAATCTCCTTTTTCTTAAATATTTGAGACTAGTAGCTCAACTGATAAAGTGGTCGCGAGGTATGTGATTTGAATCCTTCATCCCTATTGTACTTAAAAACAAAATTTCAAGTTATAGACTCAGGTGAATGCTCATGATTTTAATAACATAGTTGTAGTTTAAGGAGAAAGTTAGAATGTAGTCTCTATGATTTTAAAAGTTAGAAATTAGTCATTATGACTTGATAAAACCTCATAAATAGTTCATGTGGTTTGATAATGTGACACCCGAGTCCTCACAGGATTTCTTAGGTTGAAAAGATAATTTTAAATTAAAAGCTTGGAAAGGAAATGTTGACCAAGTGCTTGAACTATGCATCAGATGAAGAAAAATTCCTAGTGTTGGAGGCATAGTAGGTTGGGGTCATAATTTTGGTTAAGTGTTCAAGCTATGCTTTGAACCTAGAGTTGGCTGGGAATGGAGAATAACAAATTGGCTAAGTGTTGGGATGCAAAGAGAACACCTAGTCTAATGAGGAGGAAGGAATTTGGATCAAGTACTAGGTATGGGATGAGTCATCCTAGAGTTGGAAGCACAACTGAAATTGAAGGAGCCTTGGACGCATATTGGGATAGGAAAAGGCTTATTTAGACGCGTGCTAGGGCCAGAAGAACCATTATGTGATGTCTAGGGTTAGGAGAACGTATGGGGGAAGAAATGGTTAAGTGTTGAGCAACCATGCATTGAACTATGCACAACTAAGTGAGAAAATTAGGGTTGGACGCATAACAAGGAGATAATGAACGCATAAGAAATCTAGGCTAGAATTTGGCCAAGTGTTAGATAACATATGACACAATAAGTAGGTGGAAAGTTTGAGGGTTTGATGCTTAAGAAGTGTAGTGGACACATAAAAGGCTAAGTGAATACCATTTAAAGCATATAAATGGCAAGGATAGAGCCTGAGATAACCATTTAGGAGGAAATGCATTAAGAAACCCTAGAAGACATAGGGTAAACGCATACCACGAGAGGACAACATGCTTGGACACATGAGCCAATGTGTTGGGTATTTAGGAAGTTATTTAATGAAGAATAAAGCTAAAAAAGATGGTTTGAATGCACAAACTTAGAGAGGCATGCGTTGAGCTTCATCTTGTATGCATAATAGGAGGTTTTGGACTTGATCAAGGGAAGAAACCATGCTACCAAAAGGAAGTTAGAGCCAAGAAGTAGGGATTTAGGAAGTTTAACGCATGGACAAGGGGACCATGCGTCCAACAAGGTGTATTTGAGGCGTTGAGTGCTAGCAAGGGAAGGAACGTGGCTTCTCCAGATGAATCTTGGCAAACCGAAGTATGAGGTGGAGGGCGAAGGTGCAAAAATGAATATAGGACAACCACTTTAAAAAAGGAGCATGCATCGAACATCCTCAGTGGAGGACACAACTTACCTACATGCAAGTAGGTGGTGATGGAACGAACACATGTGCAACGGAAGAAAAACGGATCTAAAGTACTCTCTAATTAGGTTAATTACAAATATAAGCATGCAATAATAAAACAAGTAAAAGGGGATTTAGAAGTACAACCTTTGTAGTCCCCAAAGCTTCTCCAAATCCGCCCCAATCTCCCCATGAACAGTTGTAGACCACCACGAGAGTCTTCCCGACTATTCTCCAGCCTTAGAACGGGATGGTAGGATCCAATAAGTGACTAATTTGAAGAGGAAAAGATTAAGAATTTGAGAGAAAATTACAATGAGATTATCACATAATCTCATTCAATTCCACTATGGCCAAGAGTTTTTTAAATTCAATAAACACTCTCTTTTAAAGACCATTACATGCAAAACATGCAACTTTGAGTTTGATGGGAATTTGATTCTAAAAAATCTACTAATTCAAAGTGGGATTTAGTGGGGCAAGTGTCTTTAAATGAAGACACCACTTAGCAATCAATATTTGGAATTTTTCACTTACAAATGTTGGATCTTTCTACTAACTCGGTCAAAGTTTGACTCTCAATGTCCAAAGTCAATAAATTTGACTTTTTGACTTTAAAAAATCAAAAGTCAACAATTTGACTTCCATTGCATTTTTTACCTAGTCAATAATTTGAATTTAATGCAATTTTGACCAATTCCATTTAATTTCAAAATTAATTATAATAATCAATTTTAAAATTAAATTAATATTAAATGATTAATTAAATAATTTAATTAATTAAATTTAATGTTAAATTCTACATTAATCCCATTTATATGAATCTCTATTCATAATTTTGATATTTAAATCTTATTTAAATATCTTCTATTTTCTCTCTCTTTATGTTTAATTCACAATTAAACATTAGGTTAAATATATCGTATATATTTCATGCTTTGCTCAAAAAATCGAATTTGAACACTTTAAATTTGTTCATCACACTGTTCTAAGGTTTAGTTCAATATGACTAGTAGGGGGACCTGATGGACCTGCAGATCATGGGCTCCAACGATCCGTGATTAACCGGTTAAACTCTTTAACCTAATTAACCACCATTCGTTAACTATCGGATCACTTCAATAAAGCCCAGTAGTTGCACTCCCTTCACTGTAGCTATATTATGTCCACTCGATATAACCATGATCAGTAAGTTAACCCTTCACAATTGTTTATAATAATGGCTGGGTCAAAAGCCGTTTTTCCTTCGAGATTACATCTTACTCCTTAAGTTCTACTGATCCTCCTCTAATGAACAATTGGTTTGTGATCCAATCCCTAAACCGAGTCCCTCTCGGGCCAATGAGAGGGTGAAGCCCCTTATTCAAGACTCGAAGTCAGCACTTAAAGGAATAACCTCTCAATTATCCCTAAAAGCGAGTATAAGTGAATTCTATCTTAAACCTTATGTCCTCAGCTATCTACCCGGTCTTACCCCTGAAATGGGAGGCTTATTGAGCTAGCGCTGTTGAGCCAACCCTCACCCATGAAAATCTAAGGATAATCCCGAATAAATAGGAGTTCATAGTTAGCTCAGGATCAAGGTCAAGTTACCTAGGTCATCACTTTGAAATAATTAGTTTTAAAATAATAAACAACATTATAAAGTAAGAGTGACTTAATTCTTGGTCTGATCTTATGCAAACTCATTGCATATGATGCCCCTACTCATCATGTCAATACATAAGCGAATCAGGATAACTTCGTTTGTAGCACTTTACAACAAATTGTAACAACTATAGAGTGAGTCGAATCCAATAGTGTTACCAGAATAACACACCCAATCTTATTTGTATACAATAGATCATTTTGACTATTTACTCGAACATGATCCACTTTTATGTCTCCATATAAAGTTCAAGTACTCATGTAATAGTCATGGATCTTTTAGTTTATTTGATTTATTTCTAAAAACAAAATAAGCAATTTATATATTCAATAACAATTTCATCAATTTACAAAATGAGTTTATTGTTTACAAAACACGAGTTTTAGGACAGGAAACCCAACAAACTCCCACTTGGACTAAAACTCCAGCGGTAACATATATGTGAATACATTGAGTTTTTGAGTTTTGCAGAGAAATACAATAAACTAGGGCATCAAATACCCATGGTTTGCCTTTAGGTATCACACACCCATCCTTAGGTATCACATACCCATGGGTTTTTCTCCCACTTGCCCTAGGTTATACAACCTATAATCCTAACTGTTGAGGTAGATTTAGGGTCCTATAGTTTGTAAGCACTTGTATGAACAAACATTCTGTGATTTATCATGTATGATATTTTATTCACATTGTCTATGAAATATTTGATATTTTAGTTGCATTAACCACAAACCAATAAACTAAGATTCATGGTTATCGTTGTAATTTAAATATGTATGTGGAGACATATAAATGGATCGTTATTTAAGTGATAATCTAAATGGTCTGTAGTATATAGGTAAGGCTGGATACCTTATCTTGGTGACACTACGAGTATGACCCTCTTTGTAGGTATTACAAATGTTGTAAAGTGCTACAAATGATCTGATCCTAATCACTCATGTATTAGACATGCGACCGGGGATATTCTATACAAAGAAGTTTGTATAAGACGGACCATGAAATATTTAGTCTCGTTATATAATGTCATTCATAATTGAGACTTTCATTTCATTAGGATGACCATAGGTAACATGACCTTAATCCTGAGTGAGTTGTGAACTCCTGCCTATGAGGGCGGTGTTTTGATTTGCATGGTTGAGAGTAGCCAGATCGCCGACTCAACAAGCCTATCATTTTGGGGATTCATCTGATTGGGGAGCTGGGAACTCAGCTACACAAGATGAAATTCACTTTTTCCCCGAAGCAGGGGTAAGTAGATAAATTGCTCCCTTAAGGGCTGATTTCGGGTCTTTAACAATGTGGCGCCATACCTTCTTTTGGCCCGAGAGAGGTTTAGTCATATTGGGACTATGATCGATTGTTCATTAGAGGGATCAGTGGTACTCAAGAAGTTAGATGTAACTACAAGGGCAAAACGGTAATTTGGTCCAACTGTACTTACGAGCGATTTGTGAAAGGTCATCGTACTGTTGATTGGTTATATCCAATGGACAGAAAAATATATCTGTAGTACGAATAGTGCAGCTGTCGATCTTTAGTGGACTGCCCGATAGTTAATGGATGGTGGATAATGTGATTAAAGAGTTTAGTCAGTTATTTACGTACTGTTGGAGCTTCAAGCTACAAGTCCATAAGGTCCCCTTGGTAGCTCAATGGATTTAAGTTGAAAATCAATTTTTTGGAATTAATTTGAAATGTTCAAATTAATAAGAGGGAATTTGATTATATATAGTATAATTAAATTAATTCAATTATATATGACATAATTGATATAATGTATTTGATACATTATTATTTGATTGGAGGAACTAATATTTGAATATGATTCAAATATATTTTCTATGAATAAGATTCATAGTTATTAAATTTAATATAAATATGATTTATATTAAATGTCATAAAATAAAGAAAAATAATTATGATTTATATATTGTATATGATGCAATATTAAAACCATAGATCATAAATATAATATGATAAGTTAGTTTTTATATTTATTTATAATTTATTAATTATATCATAATTAATACATTTTTTCTCCATAACCACCCTTAGTGGGTAGTTATACGGTTTTATGAAAAAAGTGGGATAAAAGAAAAATGTTTTCTAATTATTCAAAACGACGTGATTAGCAATCAAATAAGTTAGTCTTACTATATGATCACTTGAGAGACTATACGATCGAGTAGCTAGTCAATGTGATAGACTTTCTCATCTACACGATGGAGTTGTTGTTTATTCGATCGTCTTCCTTTTCCACACTCGACCTTCCCTCAAACCAAAATAAGCCAGAGCCCACCACTCCTGGATTCTCACACCGAGAATACCAAGGTAATCTAGTGGTAGTGTCCAATTAGTTCGAAGATCAAATCCCTTGAATGTTGGGTTGGGGGGTTCTGCCTTGTTATCAAAAAGAGAGTTCGGTAAAGCAAACTCCCTCCTTGGACGCGTTGTTCGTTGTGTTCGTGAGCGAGTTTGATTGAGGGATATACTTGAAGAAGGGTTTTTCAAAGATATAATCTCTCATCCTTTGTTTTTATTTTCAAAGCATGTTGTAATTTAAGTTTTTGCATAATCTGTTTTATATGATTGTAAATGTATGAGTTTATTCACAATGGGATTTGGATGATCCGCTTCCACTCAAAGGTCCTATGTAATAAGAGTTCCTTCACTAGTCTCACTAGGTGATCCTCAAACACTTTAGCAAAGAGGATCGTTGTAAACATATTAGTATACAACGAACTTCGATTCAAAACAATATAGGGAATGCATCTTATTTCCTCAACTTCTTGTTTTTCGATACTATCACCAAGACCTGATGACTTGAGTTTCCACTAAACCCAAATTATGGCTAGGTTGTTATACATTCCTCCTGCTATATCGAGGTACGCTCAACTTTTTGAGTAAAATGCAGCTGACCTGTCGAAACAACTTTTGTTACCATGTCAATTTTAATCAATAACTTTTATTGACATACTTTTACTCTTATGGAAACTAAATATAATACATGGTGGCTTCTTGTACGTATACTTTTCCAGAAATTTTAGCATTTGTCATCACAAATACTTGATTTTATCTTACTTGAAAAGTATACTACTTTTGGGTTGCCTATAGATAGGCATGCTATTTGAACAGTATTCCAATACTTAACGTTTCGACACTAACACATGTGTCGATCTATTCTAAATTTCTTAACTATGTAAACATCTTTACATACCATAAACAACTTTTATGAGCTCTCCATATCTCATATGGAGTTTCAGAAAACCTTAAAATGGAATGATGTTCAAAACGACTAAGGCAACTAGATGTAGAGAATTATCACTAGATTTCATGTTCTATCGAAATAGCCTTTGAAATCTTTGATTCTCTGTAATTTCTACTTCGATCTAATTGAAGTGTTTCACTTATTTTACCTAACAAGTGTTATACACCTTGAACCTTTCAAGCGTTCTAAACTTATGACTTAGGTAAATATAACTATACTTTAGAATAACTACTAAAATATTCACACACTTTCTTATGCTTTAACATTCACCAGACCATAAAGATCTAAATGTACAAGCTTTTAATGGTTATTTGGTTCTTAAAATTTTGATCATCGTATCTTCAAGATAGACACACATCTAAAAGATTTGTTTTCTAACTTATTTAGATGACTACTTTAACCTTCTTAATCTCATTAAGACATGATGTGATGATAATCTTAATTACCAAAGATAAGTACCAGAATACATCTTTTGCCTTATTGTTCTTCAACCATTTTAAATATTTAAATATTTGAAATGACCTTAATCTTGGTTGGTTTTAACATAGAAGTTGCTTTAAGTAGAACAAGAGTATATCTTTTGCCAATGAACATTTCATTTACAACAAAAGATTTTATATAACTTGTCCTTTACTAAAGATAAATAAACTTTTATTACAATAATAAATGTACAAGGATTCATCTCTTGTCAGCAACTTCAAGATCTCCCACTGGTTTTACTGAGGTACTCTCCCATGTTCACAACCTGGAGCATTATCTCATTTGCAAGCAACCCTTAGAAACTAATTTCCTTGTTTTGCTTTTTCCGCTCTTTTCTTTGCAAGGCACTGTGGGCAATTTCTCTTCCAATGCCTAGCCTTGCTACAGTAGAAACATATTCCTTTGTCTATAGTTTTGTCTTTTCCTTTGCAACTAGTAGAAGTTTTCTTTTCCTGTTTCCCTTTGCTCTTTTTCACTGGAATACTCTTATTCTTAGAAGAAGAAGCAACATCAGGCTTTTTAGAGGACGATCCTCTTTTCTCAGCATCAGAAACATTTACCTCCGTTTTTGTCCTTTTGTTCTCAAAATGGACTGAACAACCTGTAGCTCATTGAGAAGTGTAGTCAGGTTGTATTCTATCTTGTTCATTAACGCGTTGGTGCAAAAGTGCAATAAGCTCTTCGAAAGAGACTTTAGAATAAAACTAACTTGGCTCCTCTCATCTACGACAACTTCGTTTACTCTGCCACATTGAAATGGACCATCATGTCAGGACATGTTCTCTAACAAAGGCCATTTCCTTCATTCGGCAATTATAAACATATTTGATAGCATCATGCCTCAGGGAGAAGGACGAGATTCCATAATCTTTTTGGCAGTATACATGCTTTCTATTTCTTTGCCAAGACATCAGATATGCTGACAAGAATGTAGTCACAGACTTTCTCATTTGCCTTCGTCCATTTTGTCGTATGCATCCCGAACAGTTCGGTTTGCATTTGAGCTAGGGATGGGAGGACATTCTTCTTCAAAACGAACCTTAAATCAGCTATCACCAGTATTGTATTTAAATTTGACTTCCATGTAGCATCATTGTCCCTAATTAATTTATCTGAAGCCAACAGTTGTCTCAATGAACTAGTCATTCTGAAAAATAGACAATTTCTTTATTAATGATTTGCTTTTAAACCCATTCATGTTTTAGCAAAGTAATAATGTACCCAAATTTCATTATTTTTGCAACGATACTATAGTGAGTCAGGATAAATGCTACTGAGAGGTTGTCAAATACTCCTTTACTAAAGCAAGACATTCTTGACTAAAAACCATCTCCAGAATAACTCAAATTCTGATAGTCATTTAGCTACCGTTTTCAGTTAAGAACTTACTAACACTTAGTAATTATGTAAGTGTAACTCTCCATTTTTAGATCTCAGAGATTAGTGGCCCTAACGATGCTACCGAATTGGAGAGTCAAAATTTGGAAACGACATAAGAAATCATATTCATTTCTAAAGTTTGAGTTGTTTTGAATCCTATATTATAACCCTCCGAGGGGATAGCTGTGGTTAGTGAATAGCTAATGTCGCCTTAAAGACGACAAGCAGGCATTGATGGATCTCATACCGAGAGTTCCATGAGCGGGTTGAGATCGCTCCGATTTCACAGTGACCGAAACACAAAAGATATACATTCCACACAAACAGTTAGACATATAAATCTAATTATCGGAATGCTCAGAACACAATAATTAATAAGGAAAGAGTTCATACCAGATGAAGACAATCTTTGAACGTCTGAACCTTAAGCAGCGGAAAACCTCCAACGAATCTACTAGCATCCAGCAAGTAGGTCGACTGCAATAGCACGATCAGAACGTACACGAACACTGCAGCGGGGACGACACCACTACAAGAGAAACCCGGGTATCCTTGGCGTTAAAAACCCAAAGAGTGGGCTTTGGTGAGTTTGGTAGAGGACGAAGGAGAATGCGTCGTGTAGACGATAAACAAGTGGGAGATGAAACTCTACTATCGTATAGCGGAAATGCTTATCATATAGTAGAGCTACACGATCGTGTATGAAAGGCTGGACGATCGGTTAGGAAAAACATATACGATCGTTTAGAGAAAACATGAAGCAGATGATCGATGAACGAGCTTCTATCGTATAGGCTCTCGCGATCGCTTTCACGGATTCTTTTGGGCGCGGACAATAATGTAAATGCACGATTTTATGAAAAATGAAAACGATTTTCATTTTTAATTCGCCGGTTACCATAACCATCGCAGTCAACTTCCCACGTTCGAATGTGGATAAATTCGTTAATTATCAAATAATTAATCAATTAATTTAATTAATAAATATAATCATATTATATTTATATCCTATAGTTTGATATCATCTACTATAGTATTTTCTCCTCTACTTGATGTAAATCATATTTATATCTAATTTCCTCCAAAATAATGTATCTCATACATTTAGACAATTATATCATATATAATTAACCAGTCCAATTATATCATATATAATTGAACTTCCTCTTGTCAATTTGAACATTTCAAATTAACTCAAATATTGGTTCTCGACTTTATCTAAGCTGCCCAGGTGACCTAATGGACCTGTGGCTCGAAGCTCCAACGGTACGTGAATAGCTGATTAAACTCTTTACCCACGAGATCCACCATCTGTTAACTGTCAGTGATTCCACTAAAGACCAACAGCTGAACTCTTCTTACCACAAATATATTTCTGTGTCCATTATATATAACCAATCATGAGTACGATGACCCTTCACAGATGCTCGTAAGTACAACTGGACCAATTTACCGTTTTGCCCTTGTAATTACATCTCACTTCTTAAGTACCACTAATTCCTCTAATGAACAATACAACATAGTCTAACTATGTGTAAACACCTTTCGAGCCAAGAGAAGGTGTGTGGCGCCACATTGTTCAAGCCTCAGAATCAGCCTTTAAGGGAGCCATCTATTTACTTACCCCTGCGTCGGGGAAGGAGTGAATTCCATCTTGTGTAGCTGAGTTTCCAGCTCCCAAATCAGGCGAATCCCCAAAATGGTAGGTTTGAATTGGCGACCTGGCCACTCGCACCCATACAAATCAAAGGACCGCCCTCAATGACATGAGTTCCCAACTCACTTAGGATTGAGATCATGTTACTTATGATCATCCTAGTGAAGTGAAGTCTTTTTCATGAACGGTGTTATATAACAAGATGTTAACACTTCGTGGTCAGGTCTTATACAAACTCTTTGTATAAGACGCCCTCGTTCGCATGTCCCCAACACGAATGATCAAAATCAGACCATCTGTGATAAGTCACAACACTTGTGACCATTCCACAAAGCGGGCCGCGTCTGTAGCGTTATCAGAATAAGGTTTTCCTCATTTGTCCATGTACTATATACTATTTTTGGTTATCACTCAAGACATGATCCAGTTGTATGTCACCACATACATGCTTGAGTCACATACAGATAACCAGGAATTTTATGTTTATTGGTTTATGGTAAAGCAAATAAAACAAATAACCGAGCAAAATACAAGATGTGAAGTAAATATCATATATTAACATCACAAGGGTTCGTACATACTATTTACAAACTACAGGACATGAGACTTTAAGGCATCAACCCCAACAGGCACAACATAGGAATCTCACAGTCCAAACTAATGGAAGAGACCACAGGATATGTTGACACATATTCTTCACCCACTTACTATGAATTACTTCCCATATTTATTTTGCTATTGTCCCATGCAAACACTTTTTGAATGGAGGTCACTCTAGTGTGATAGAAACCGTTGCATGAATCTCACGGTGTGAACTTTTAGGGACGTGAGAGCTAAGAACAACATATCTCATATGTTATTAATCTCCCACTGAAGTGTTCTATTTGTTTTTGGATAAATCTTTACTTAGGAATGTTCCGGCTAATTAAACAACCTAAGTCTATGTGGTTTATCCAAGTATAATGTTTATAAATAGATTTTAACCTAGGATGACTAGGTGATAACTGTTTTAACACTTCACACCATTCACGTATTCTCATAAAACCAATTAATAATACTCAATTATTCGGCCATAATCCTCAAGTAGGAGGTGTTCCGTTGATCGTCAACTTAAGTATCCCTAGCCTTAGACAATATTATATATTAGTTGAGTTTGCAACCGTATTTTACAAGATGTTGACCTATTTTAACTATTAAACAGATGGTTAACCTCTATGAGCATGCTTTTATCTTTGTTATGGATTTTAATGTCTAATCCAATTTTATAACAACTTATAAAATAATAGACATACATTGCATCCATAACATGCATTTATATAAACATTTGTTCCATGCATTTAATATAACAACTTATATCAAAAGCCATGGAATCCTACACATGCATGTTATATATTATAATACTTATAATATACTTGCAATGCATGCTACATGCTTATCCTATGGTGGGATTTTAAATCTATATGGCATACAATATGCACACAATAGATAAATTATTTAATTTATACACTCAAAATGTATAATTAATAAACATATTAAAATGAACCAATTTTGGCATCCTAAGCTAGCTAAAAGCTACACTTATTACAATAATAAGCAGAAATCAGTCCCAAATCGCCTCCAAACACTTCGAAGCACTTGAAGATTGAACTGGCCTACAAAACAACAAAATAACTCAAAACCGGTCAAAACTGGTCAAACTAGCTTGAATCAGACCGGTCTAGACCATCTGGATCGGCTGAGCCACCACCAGGCGCGCGAGTCAACGGTTGGATCGGATGCGAGGCGCGGGCTGACGGCTTGGGATGGGTTGGCGCGCGTTGGGCTTTAACACGGATGGACCTGGGTCGGGGCGCGGGCGTCAGGTCTGGAACCTACACGCGTCAACCATCGGCTCCGTGGGTTGAATCAGCCATCCGGGTCAGGTCGCGGGTCGTGAATCGGGTCTGGGAGGCCATTTCGGGTCTGTGAGCAAATAATCACCAAATTGGAGTTGCCCTCTTTGCCGGAACCGAGCAATTACAACCTAATTTCAACTCTAATGACTCTAGCAAATTTATAGACCCTTCATGACACATTAAAGTCCATAAAACACCGGGGGATTACAATAATTATTATAACCTAAGAAGAAATACTAATGTCAAAGTCAAAATTATCTATTTTAGAACATAACCATTCATCTCATGAATCAATACTCACCATATGCATAAAATTAACCAAAAATTAAGTACTTTAAACATGCTCTGATACCAATTGATGGAACAAAATATGCGCAACGGAAGAAAAATGGATATAAAGTATTCTAATTGGGTTAATTACGAAGATAAGCATGCAATAATAAAATAAGTAAAAGGGGATTTAAGAAGTGCAACCTTTGTAGTCTTCAAAGCTTCTCTAAATCCGCTCCAATCTCATCACGAACAGTTCGTAGACCACCACGAGAGTCTTTTCGACTATTCTTCGGCCTTAGAACGGACTGGTGGGATCCGGTGAATGACTAATTTGGAGAGGAAAAGGTTAAGACTTTGAGAGAAAATCTCATAATCTCATTCAATTTCGCTATGGCCAAGAGTTTTTTAAATTCAATAAACACTCTCTTTTAAATACCATTTCATGCAAACACATGCAACTTTGAGTTTGATGAGAATTTGACATTAAAAAATCCACTAACTCAAAGTGAGATTTAGTGGGGCAAGTGTCTTCAAATGAAGACAACACTTAGCAATTCAATAGTTGGAAGGATCTTTCCACTAACTTAGTCAGAGTTTGACTCTCCAAGTCCAAAGTCAACAAACTTGACTTCCATTGCATTCTTGACCTAGTCAACAATTTGACTTTTAATGCAATTTGACCAATTCCATTTAATTTTAAAATTAATTCTAATTATCAATTTTAAAATTAAATTAAAATTAAATGATTATTAAATAATTTAATTAATTTAATTTAATATTAAATCCAACACTAATCCCAATCTATATGAATCCACATTCATAATCTTGATATTTAAATCTTATTTAAATATCTCATATTTTCTCTCTCTTTATGTTTAATTTACAATTAGATATTATGTTAAATATATCGTATATATTTAAAGCTTTGCTCCAAAAACCGAATTTGAACACTTTAAATTCGTTCGTCACACTATTCTAATATTTAGTTCGATATAAGCTAGTAGGGGGACCTGATGGTCCTACAGATCATGATCATGGGCTCCAACGATCCACAATTAACCAGCTAAACTCTTTAACCCAGTTAACCACCATTCGTTAACTACCGGGTCACTCCACTAAAGTCCAGTAGTTGCACTCTCCTTACTATAGATATATCATGTTCACTCGATATAACCATGATTAGTAAGTTAACCTTTCATAGTTGTTCGTAATGACGACTGAGTCAAAAGCTGTTTTACCTCCGAGATTACATCTTGCTCCTTAAGTCCAACTGATCCTTTAATGAAAAATTGGTTTGTGATCCAATCACTAAACCGAATCCCTCTTGAGCCAATGAGAGGGTGAGGCTCCTTGTTCAAGACCCAGAGTCAACACTTAAGGGAACAACCTTTATACTATCCCTAAGAGCGGGTAAGAGTGAATTCTGTCTTGAACCCTATATCTTCAGCTATTTACTTGGTCTTACCCCTAAAATGGGAGGCTTATTAAGCCAACCCTCATCCATGCAAATCTAAGGATAATCCCGAATATACAGGAATTCATAGTTAGCTCAGGATTAAAGTCAAGTTACCTAAGTTATCGCTTTGAAATAGTCAGTCTTAAAACAGTAAATAACGTTATAAAGTAAGAGTGACTTAATTCTTCGTTCGATCTTATGCAAACTCATTACATAGGACGCCCCCACTCCTCATGTCAATATATGAATGAATCAGGATCACTTCGTTTGTAACACTTTAAAACAAATTGTAACAACTATTGAGTAGGTCGCATCCAATAGTGTTACCAGAATAAGACACCCAATCTTATTCGTATACGATAGATCATTTTGACTATTTACTCGAATCTGATCTACTCGTATGTCTCCATATAAAGTTCAAGTACTCATGTAATAGTCATGGATCTTTTAGTTTATTGGATTTACTTCTAAAAACAAAATAAGCAATTCATATATTCAATAAAAATTTTATCGATTTACAAAATGAGTTTATTGTTTACAAACCATGAGTTTTAGGACATAAAACCCAACAGGTGGTGGAAATGATAAGGTAATGGCTTAATAGGAAGAAGACACTCAAATTTTCCTCAAGAAGAAGGTGGCTAACGTTGAAAGCTTGAAGGGGATGACGAAGATGAAGTCTCGAAGCCTATAAATACCTTAAGAGGTTCTCATTTCATTCCACAACTCAAAAACCTCTTAAATGTTTCAGGGAAGAAGTGATTAAAGAGAGTCAAGAATAACTTTCCATGGTTTAGATTGTTATACCAGGCGTCCAAGCTTGATTTATAGACGTTGAAAAGGTCGAACCAGGTGTTGGGAGAGGGTGTCCAGGCGTCCAATTGGGAAGTGAGGAGCAAACCTTGTATCTAACAGTGCAACCCTGCGGCCAACAGTTGTCTCTGCCACTTTAAATGTTTAGTTTGGGCCTTGTAGGTTGGCTCGGGATTCAGAAAGAATATAAGATACAGGAGATTAGAGAATTCTTTTTCCTGGTGAATTGTGAGTGGTTATCCTTTCTCTGTCTTTTTGAATTGATATACCTTTATGTATATATAAGTACCTATGTATATGCATGGTTTCGAAAGTTGTGGCATGATCAGAAAATATGTTGTCTTTATTGATTTCATGTTGTTCTGACTATCTTCCTAATATTATGTGGATGCATGTTTATTGTGAATTGAATTGGAAACTAGAACTGTACCCAAGATATTGTTAGCACTTGAACATCTGATTGAGATTGTCAATATAAACTGGCTGGAATTGACAGCATACCCGGGTATGTTTAACGAGATATTGTCGACATGTACACATTCGACGGGTTGTATTGGATACTGAGATTGTTTCCTTTAAAATTGTATTTGGCTGACGTATTGCATTTTAGGAGAACATATGATCATGCCAATGTCATCTCTGTTACTAGGCTGAGGTCATGCATACTGTGTTTGACTATCTGTGAAATTGTATTCCCAAAAATGATTTTCACCAACAAATCTATTTTTTTATACTAAACTTTCCACTTGCTGAGCTTTTCCAACTCATGTTTTCCAAATGTTTGGTTCTCTTCCCCCCTCGGGTAGCGTAGGAGTGGAGTTATAAGGTGTTGTTAAGGTCAAGGTCTATCACACTGTAGCCACATTGTTGGGTTAAGGTATGCTTTTACGAGTTATGTAGCCCAGGAGTAGAATTATCTAAGTTGAGTCTGAAGTTGTGTAAATATTATAATAGTTTAATATAAAATAAATTAACCAGAGAGTTGTTGTCATTCTATACTTGGCTAAAGGGTTGTTTGTAATTTAGATCCAAGATAGGCAGTAGAGTTTGAGTTGTAACCGATAAGTGCAAGGTGATGGATAACACGTGTTACAAAAAGGTAATGTTTGTTATCTTCACGCTTTCTTTTAGGTAAAAGAAGTAAGCTCGGGAGGGGGCATGACAGATAAACCCCTCAACACATACTAATTGAAATGAAATATTACTGGAAAGAATAAATTTGACGTTACATGCTTATTCAAATAAAAAATATACGAATTGAGAAGTGAGAACGATTAACGAGTTCATTAGCAAGAGCAAGTGTAGAGTCATCGAGAGTGAGAGCACATATCAAGAGAAGCGAGACTCAATGGCGATGATTGAATATCGAGGGGCACCACATGTTGTTATTGTAATTTCACCATGTGATATGTCACGGGGTGGAAGCGCGGTATGAAATTTTTCATAAGTTTCCTGTGTGTCTAAGGAGGACGAGTAGAAGGTAAAAAAAAAAAAACTCAGTTTTTCTAAAAAATGGATATTTTTTCATTTGGTCTCTTGGGAGGGCTACGCATAAAATTATCTTTTAAAAAGTCCAAACGAATGATGACTCAATTTTTAAAAAGCATATATTTCTTTTGACATCATGCTTACGCCACATCAACGTGAAATTACCGAAACTGAACATCATGCATGTGGATTGGGATCTCGCTTTCACTATTTGCTATCACTACTCTCGCTCCTTAGGCTTTCGATTTCCCTCTTCTCTCTCTATCTTCTCTTACAACTCGTTTATCGCTATTTGTTACTGGTTCTCACTATTTGTATTAAAAAGAAGTGACTAACAAGACTTCTGAGGTTGAGAGCAAGGGAGGAAGGAACGAGACTATTGAAAATCAATAATTGAAGGCACAATACACGTATACAATAGAAAGTCGTTATAAGCAATTTTTTGCTGATAACGACACAAGTAAAAAGTCAAAAAATACTTTAACTTTAAAAAGTGGGACAAATTCCATTTCGGGCCACAATTTTGAGTGAATAGTAGAATTATCCCATCTCATTTTCCATTGGGATGGATTTCATTAGGATTGGAGCCTATTTTCGTGAGGGATGCATGACCTAAATTCCTCATCTCTCGCTTATTCTGTCCCTCGATCCACTGCCCATCGCTTTTCACCAGAACAAAAAAGAAGAACCGAAGCAAAATTTATTCTTGGCTCCGGTCAGTTCCTTTTCGGTTCCCTGTTTCCATTGCCTTCATCCTTCAGTTTCGTTAATTATTCGAAAAATTCAAGATGATGCTCGCTTGATATCGTTAATTCTGTAGATCCAAGGGGACAGGATTCCGATCCGATCGACATAAGCGTATGTAATTGTATAACTATGAGCATTTATGTTTTTCATGATCGAGATGTTCTGGTTCCGCTGCTTAGAATTGATGATTTTGTTTTCTGTTTTCCAACGTAACCTTCCTGAAAATATTCCGAAACTTGTTTTCTTAAAGGCTGGGGGCTCTTTCCTTTCTGCCTTCCTCGTCTGTGTATTCTTCAACTTGATGATGCAGGGAAAGGAAGGGGTTGATCGTAGTGAATTGTGAGTCCTATCCTTTCCTAACATTGCAGAACTACCGCTTTCGAAGACTGACCTAGGCAACTGCTAAACCTTGGACATTGGAGTAAGGTTCTTGCTCAGACACCCAAACTAATACTACTTGTTGGCCGGTTCTTTGCCTTTTAAGTCTTTTGAACGGTGATTAAAATCCTGGAGGACAATTCTTGTTTATTACATATTTGAATCTTTTGTTCAGTCTTCACGTGTTCAGGCAATTGCCATATTATTTTGCGTAAATTTACAAATGACTTAAGGTGTGATGAAATTAAAGAGGGGTGACTATCAATGGATTCCAAAAAAACTTCTCCAATTGGTTGTAAGATTAGTTAAACTATATTTACAAAAAGGGGAGATCAATTTACACCAACTAAGAGATACGAAAGTTATAGAAGTGAGAGAAGCACTGTAGTCTTGTTCCTTGTTTGTAAAGATGAGTTCTGCTCAAGCGAGGTAGACCAAAAGAAAGCTCAAACAAAATTTACAAATGAAGTTGTAAGGTGTACCTATGTAAGAATATATAGTATGGTTATTAGTAGGGGGCGTGTTAGTAAATAGCTAATAAATTGGTTAGGGCTTTTAGGAGAGAGGTGTGGAGAATTTGGGATGAGCATTGGCTCTTGGAAGAGAATTTCTCAGCCCTCTAGAATGTACTGAGAGTGTTATCTTTCTTTATGATGTTATAGCATATTTCCATTTATTTCTGTACTTCTGTGTTCGTGAGTTTTGTTGGAGGTATCCTAACAGAAGTTAAAAATGTACTTTCTATTTTAGTCATTTATGATGATATTGGAGTATCATAATTCATATATTAGTCATTTGTGAATGCACTAATGACAATACCGATAATTTTAGGTCCTGAAACATTTCTAATTTATGTTTGATAAGTTTTTTTTGCTCTTATTTCTTTGGCCCTTTGTAGTTTTGTTGTCCTGATAGATATTATGTGAGGCTGTAGAATTTTGGTTAATTGATGCAAGCACTCCTGTACATTTGCCTTTTCTGTTCGACACTAGTCTGTTTCACTTGCAGTATACTCTTTAATGTGTAATAACCAATGAGAAACAAAATTGAAATTAAGTAAATTTTGAACGATAAATCATCATCTACTACAGGCCGGAGATCGCCTTGGGAGATTTCTAAACATGGACGCCAAAGAGGCTGCTTTTTCTGGAAACCCACGGCGTCCTTCTAACTGTTGCAATCCTGTCAAACAGCTTGGACCTATCTCCCTAGAACATGTGCTCCTAGCTCTGCGTGAGTCCAAGGAGGAGAGGGATATTCGGACCCGTAGTCTTTTTAATTTCTTCGATGCTGCCAACCTTGGATATCTTGACTATGCTCAGATAGAAGCTGGATTGTTGGCCCTACAAATACCTGCCGAGTACAAGTATGCTAAGGATCTTCTTAAGGTCTGTGATGCCAATAGAGATGGCAGGGTAGACTACCATGAGTTTCGCCGCTACATGGATGATAAGGAACTAGAGCTCTACCGAATTTTTCAAGCTATTGATGTTGAACACAATGGATGTATTCTTCCAGAAGAGCTATGGGATGCTCTAGTTCAGGCTGGTATACTATACCCTTCTCTGTCTCATTTTCTATTTCACCCCGTCCTTTCTTTTTACAATACTCATCACTACAGTTTCATATTGTTTTATAAACTTCTTTTATATGAATTAAAACTAATTTTTATACTTCTGACATTTTATCAAACATTTTCATTAAAAAAAAAAAAAAAAAATTTCATGAAATTAGTAACACTCACTTGAACATGTTATATAACTTAAAAGTTTGAGTATTTTTTCAGACGTTTTCTTAGTTCTTTATCTAGACAGAAAATGCAATTCAATAAATGATCTAGAGTTGTGTTCTTATTTATTGAAATTCTTGAATTATTATTATTATTATTTTAAAATTATTTCATATATTTTTTAGTTCCTATGGTGTCAAAAAAAAAAAAAAAAAAAAAAAAAAAGCTAATGGGAGTTTAAAATGTACCATAGTTCATGTTTATGTTTTAATTTCTATTTGGTATATATGTAATAGAGAATAGTATTTTTAAATTTATTTTAATGATATAAGATAGGTTATTTCTTGTTTGTTAAAATCACACACACACACATATATATATGTATGTATGTGTGTGTATAATTGATATTGATCGAAGAACAAACTTTTTTAATATATAATAGTAATCTGATTTAAAAAGTTTAATACACTAATACTTAAGATAATTTATTAACGTTTAGTAAGAGTTTGCTAAATGACTATATGATACTGTGTAGCTCTTATTTATTTATTTATTTTAAAAAAGGAAGATTATATTAAACTATTTCTTGAACACTTGAATATATGTACCAAATCTTTTTCCTCTTAAGAATGTTCATTTAACTAAATTGGGGACCTATTATTTATATTAACGACAAGTATAAAATGTTTAACGAAGGGGTGTGTTTGATGTTTTTTTATTAGAGAATGAACATAATGCACCAAAGCTGATTGTCAGCATCCCCTTTTTAAGTTACTAAACTTATTTAATCACATTTCACAATTTTTATGTATTTTAAGATAAAAATATGCTAAACTTTGTTGTCTAGATATTTATATCATATCATCCTGAACATATTATAAATGCAATTTATTATTATTTTTTAGATTAATTGATCATAATGTATTGATTTTTCCACTACGGATAGACCAACCTCTCTAAATGGCTAAATTGTAGATCGATGGGGGTTCTTAGGAGCTCAAGTTTTGTGTATATGCATAATGAATTAACAAAAAATATATGGTTATCGCTCTAAACGTTTTCATATTGTTTCATATTAGTCTTTTGATTCGGCAATATGTGCCTACCTATTTGCTTCTTTTGTTGTATGGCTTTCTTAGGAATTTGTCAATGTGTCTGTTATAATATAAGTTAAATTTCACTTTAAATTCCTTATGAACTGTTAGGTTTTGTTATTGACAGGTTAATTGATTGAGTCTAAATATGTAACCACACTTATTTTTTGAATTTTTATTTTGGTTAATGAAACACAGTACACGAACTATTTTATTTTAAATTATGGGTAGTATGGTGCATGGATTGAACCGCATCTCCATTAATACCTTGTTTGATTATTAGTAATTTCAATTCCTTAACCTATTCAGAACTAATTTCATTATTTAACTCGCACCATTTAAATTTATTTTCGATTGTCTAATTTGTCAAACATTTCTTCTTCTTATGTGATCTGTATTATCTTGGGTTCAGTATGTCACACATCTTGTCATCTTATGTGCCTGGCAGTTTTAATTTTTTAGGTATAGAAATTGACGACGAGGAACTTGCACGCTTTGTGGAGCATGTTGATAAAGATAATAATGGAATCATAACTTTTGAAGAATGGAGGGACTTTCTTCTATTTTATCCACATGAAGCTACCATCGAAAACATATATCATCACTGGGAAAGGGTATGCCTTGTAGATATTGGAGAACAGGCTGTAATTCCAGAAGGCATCAGTAAGTATGTCCATCCTTTCAGGTATTTCATTGCTGGAGGTATAGCAGGAGCTGCTTCTCGTACTGCAACAGCTCCTCTAGATCGACTTAAAGTGGCTTTGCAAGTACAGACAACCCGAGCATGGATTATACCAGCTATAAAGAAGATATGGAAGGAAGATCATCTCTTGGGATTTTTCCGAGGTAATGGGCTAAATGTTGTAAAGGTTGCACCTGAAAGTGCCATCAAATTTTATACCTATGAGATGTTAAAGAGTATGATTGCGGACGGTGAAGACAAACATGATATTGGAACTGCCGGGAGACTATTTTCTGGTGGTATTGCTGGTGCGGTCGCTCAAACCGCTATCTATCCTTTAGATCTCCTGAAAACTCGGCTACAGACTTTTTCTTGTGAAGGTGAAAAGGTTCCGAAGCTAGGAAAACTTACAAAAGATATCTGGGTTCACGAGGGACCTCGGGTCTTCTATAAAGGTCTTGTACCTTCCCTTCTTGGCATTATCCCTTATGCTGGCATTGACCTTGCTGCCTATGAGACCTTGAAAGATGTATCGAAAACATATATTCTTCAGGACTCTGGTGCGTGATTTATTCATTTCTTGTTGTGTTTATATATTCTTCAATCATGACACAGTTATCTTTGCCCAAGTTTCTGCTTTCATGTTTCTTTAAGTTGGTCATTATATATCCCCTTTCTCACACAACCATCATCAGATCCCGGACCTCTCGTTCAACTGGCATGTGGAACAATCTCCGGAGCTCTTGGAGCCACGTGTGTTTACCCGTTGCAAGTTATTCGAACGAGGTATGGATGCACGGGCCAGTCTGCCTTTTATTCTTCCAATTTTTGTCTAGTGAAAATCAATAAATAATATTTGTGATTCTTATTTTCATGGGCAGCTGCAAATATAACAATTAGGTCCAAAGTATTATCATGTATAGCACAATGCAAAATAATTTGCAGATATAGCAAATTTTAGATTAAGCTCTCAGAGTTTGTCAATGATAGACTATATTGTTATCACGGATAGATTTTGCTATATTTTCTATTATTTAAAAATGTTGTTATACACATAATTATTAGCTCTAAAAGTGATACCTATTGCAATTACCCTACTTTTTCATTGAGATTGAGGTTGACTACTAACTTGGAATTGTTTTCAGAATGCAAGCACAAAGTTCAAATAGAGGTGCTGCTTATCAGGGAATGTCAGATGTATTTCGGCAGACACTGAAGCATGAAGGCTATGGTGGTTTCTACAAAGGTCTGTTGCCCAATTTACTTAAAGTTGTGCCTGCTGCAAGTATTACATATTTAGTTTACGAAAGGATGAAAAAATGGCTGGAACTTGATTAGGCAAGTCAGTGTATACATGAGATGGTATTATGGTTAGAATATTGACGAAAAATATTAGTACCCACCCCTCAAAAAAAAAAAAAAAAAAAAAAAAAAAAGAGAGAGAGAGAGAGAGTAAGAAGAAATCATACTTGGCAGATGCTAATTTGCTGGTTGAGAATTCGAGGTACATTATTTGTGGTCTGGAGGGCGTTACCTTCAGAATTTTTTAAACTATGAGTAATAATGGGAGGTGATTAGTGCTACGATTGTTGTAGCTTGCAAGTGACTAAATAGTTCATTTGGCTAATAATTTCCCACCCTTTTCCCTTGTTCATTTGCGATTTGAACACCATGTATGTACATTAGACGAATGTTATTGACTTGCCATTGCTAACCCCTTGTATTTCCCATTTTGTGCACCTCAATGCAAGCCAACTGTAGTTCTCAGAATTGCACACAACTGGGAGTTTGTTTGGTGACGATTGTGGGATAAATGGTATGTTTGGAGACGATTTTAAAATGATTAACATTTGATCATGGTAGCTACCTATCTAGGATTTTATATTGGGAAATTTTCACAAAAAGCAAAAATGTCAAACTATTTATTGAAACAACAAAAATGAAAGAAATTGATGATAGACTTTTATTAGTTTCTATCATCGACAGATACTAATAGACTTATATTAGCTTCTATCAAAGAAGATTAAAATTTTGCTATTTTATGTAAATAGTTTATCTTATTTTTCTATTTTTGAAAATCCTCATTAAATCCTACCGGTTCCTTAAATACCCAAGTGTCGTAGGATCAACCAAGTTGTTCCATAAGATTAGTAGAGGTGTGCATGACCCGGGTACTCACAAATAGCGAAAAAAATCCTTTGAAAAAAATGTTTTAAATTACTTGAAATCAATTTTAATAGTATGAAAAATGCAATAATAAGTGTAAAAACATTAAATTGATTTTGAGTGATTAAAGGTGTGTTTCATATTGATTTTAAACATAACAAAAATGATTTAATCATTTCAAAATTAATCCCAAACGTTGAGATATTCTTAAGTGTGATTTGAGAATTTTAAATTTATTAGTCAAAATTTATTTATTTCATAATTTTATAATGACTTTGTTATACACCAATTCACAACATTAATTTAAATGAACTTCTGTTGTAAATTCCACCAAGATCTCAATACTAAAAAATTATTAATTTTATACATTATCAACTTCTTAGTTTGTGTTATAATAGTATGTGTTTGAGGTGTAAACTACTTTAGTTTGGAAAAGAAATAGTAAACACACAAAGAATAAAAAAATGATGAATATAAAATAGGAAAAATTGTAGTAAATAGTAAATAACGTGGCAAATGGAGGTTTTGAAATAGTATTTACTGTAGAAAGAAGTGATTATTAGTTTTAGAATAGTTTTTGCCCCAAACGTTCTCTTAGAGTTTACCATTCTACTCTTTGCCCCCAAACACCAGTAACTTAGAGATCGATAAGCGATTCAAATTCTACCCACACATTCCTCTTTCTTAGCAACACATCAAACGGTTAAATAAATCAAAATGGAGCACAACTTGAAAATAATAATTTTTTTTTGTACAACAATTGTGATAATGAAGGGTGAAATCTTCAACCTTTGAAGAAAAGGAGTGCATATCAATTACTAAAAAAAATTAGAAAAATAAGCATTTCTTTAATAGAAAGTTTAATTCTAAGACCTTTAAAGGAAAATTAAACTATTTTTATGAATATCTCCAAAGAAACAAAAAAAAAAGAAAGAGAGAGAGAGAGATCACCAAAAACATGTTATTTATTAAAAAAAAAAATTCCAATTCAATTAGTTGAACTGAAATAACTATAGGAGTTGAATGAAACTTAAAACGAAAAAGAAAATGATAATAAGTAATTGAACGATCAAGGTTTTGTCCACTGTAATTTTGTTCATTGAGAGAAAAAATAATGAAAAATCTTACCGAGAGAACAAACAGCACACTATAAAGGAAAAAGAAAATTAAAAAAGATAAAAAAAAATTCTAAATATAGAAGGGATAATAATTGGGTGCATCTTGAGCATCACCCATCTTCATTCATATAAAAAAAATATTAAAATATTTCAAAAAAAGGAGAAAGATAAAATTTATCACACCATAATTTATGATTAGATAATTTGATAAGACGTATAAAGATATATGATGTTCAGGAATACATATTTTTCATACATAATCCATGGAGCTAAGCTTAGTTACAACTGTTTAAACGTAATTATTTTAATGAATAAAACTAAGGGCATTTTGGCCGACGCCCTTGGGCTTCCAATTCATGTAGCAAGGGCACATCTGCTTATTCCCATAGGTGCCCGGAGGAACGCACAAGCACTTCGCACAGCACTTTCTGCAGAATACCGTTATACGGCTTCTTGAACGACGTCGCCGGGCACCGTGCCCTGCACCGCCCCCCGCATTCTAAATCGCCGCCGCCGCAAACGGCCAAAACAGATTTGTATAGAGTTTAGTCTTGTGGTTCTGACTGGACTAGTGAAAAGGAAAATGAAAATGAAAATACGTGGGGCTTTTGCTTCCCTTCCGGACGGAGGCTGCCTTGAGTGGCGCCGTACAGCTTCGACGGCGCTGCTGCTGTTCCAATGCTACAGGCGGCCTGTGAGACGAGGAAAATTGGGCCATAATTGCTTGCCGTTCCACGTTTAAAATTATTTTTTTTAACACGGTTCAACTGTTTCATTGTAAGTACAATAATTGGAGTCTCCGACGAGAAAAGTAATGTCAAGGTAAGCCTACTCTGGTTGGCCTCAATTATTTTTAATGGCACAAATTGCCAAAAAGTACCCTACGAAAGTTGCAATTAAATCTTCAAATTTTCAATTGAAAAAATTGAGTCTCTAAACTTCTTCAAGTGTTAAAATTAGATCCCAAAACTTATAATAATTGTGAAAATTGGACCTACAAATAATAAAAACTGAACTTTTAAAATTATACAAATGTTACAATTTAAACAATTATATAAATTTAAAGGTCTAATTTGACTCAATTTTAACATTTATATAAATTTGAGAGTTCAATTTTTAGAATTAAAAGTTTAAAGGTATAATTACAATTTAGGTGAATCTTACAATCTATCCTTCTAAATATGGTGGATTGTTAAAAATAATCGATCACTGTTTTTTCCCTTATTGTGCACAAATAAAGATTTGAAGCTCTAATCGAAGTTGTTTGATTTTGGGGAATAGTTTATAGTTATTTTTTAGGACAAATATCATTTTATAATCTTAAACTTTGGGTTAATATATCAATTTAAATTATAAATTTTTGTATGTACATCAATTAAAATTGAAGTAAGTGAGTATTTAGTGAAAAATGATGGTTAAAAATGCAAATCTTGAAGTATAGGAACCAAATTAAAACTAAACTTAAATAGTATAAAATGTTGAAACTTAATGATCAAATAAAAATTAGACCCAAAATCTAGTGAAAAAAATGTATTTTTTCTCGTAAAATTTAAAATTAAAACTTTAAAAATATCATAGAAATCAATATTATTGTATTACCTGTTTCTCAAAAAAAAAAAAAAAAAAAAAAACGAGGTGTATTACCTGATTGTGTTTGGAGAAAAGAAACATGAGAGCAAGGGATCAGAGGAGGAAGCTGGAATGGGTTGTGGTGTAAAAATGTTGAAGAACTTTGTTGTATTTATATCCAATTTTTAACCTCCATTTTTCTTTTATTTATTTCTCTATTCATTCATCTTGAAAGTTGGAACCTCCTTTTAATTATTTCTAAGTGGATTTCATCCCAAATATATTAAATTATCTATTAAAAAATTAGCTATCCAAAACAAATGGTACGTAGAGCGTATTTAATCTTTATTTGATGGTAATATTGTTTTATCATTTTTTAAGTTTTGTTAGGGAAGACTGTTTCGTGTAGTTTATTTATTTATTATTATTTTTTTATGTTCAACAATATGTGAGGAAAAAAACAAGTCAAATTTTGAGAATTAAAAAAATAGCGTTCAAAAAGTTATTTTTATTTTTGAAATTTAGTTAAAAATTCAACCATTGTACTTAAAAAAATATGCAAATAATTCTAAGAAATATGGATGGAATAATCTTAAATTTCAAAAATAAAAATTAAAAACCATAACCAAATAGGGTCTTAATCTTTTGTATACCTTTTAAAAATATCTTTGGAGTATAATCTTTTAGAATTTTATATGGAAATTTGGAGATGAAATGGCAAGATGGTGACCTTTTGTAGAAATTTGAATTGCGTCAGTGGTACTATTGCTACTTTTAAAAGAACAATATAATTTTGAAACAAAAGGCAAAGTTTGAGGGATTTTTTTTAATCTCCCGTTTGCATTTTTTTTTCTTTCCATTTTACAGCCATGGGATGTTTGTTTGACAACGAAGGAATTGGAATTCCCATAGCGGAAGCATACGAAAGTCTTCGTGTCCTATAATTTAATATGGAACTCTTTAAAACAAAGAATAACGTAAACAAAGAATAAACATCATAAACTTAAGCATGCTTTTATAGATGACATTAAAGTACAGAGAGAAAATGGTAAGAAAGAACACTTACCCTTGAAGAACTCAATCTTTACGTGTTCCTCTCCAATGACCACGAACAGTGAGATTCCTTCGTATCACGAACAATTCTCCTATACTCTTTGAATACTACTACAAAAGTTACCTTGCTATTCTCAAGGTGAGAATCACAATAGAGTGGTGGGCTTACTTTTGATTTTGGTAAAAGGAGAAAGAGTGTTCTTGAGAGGGATTTTGACAGAGGAAGAAAGAGATGAAAGAGTGTTATTTTGTACAGATTCAGATTTCACGTAAAATTGAACCAACTTTTCTAACTTCTCTACAATGTGGTTCCTATATGAGAGATGCATAACTTCCTCTCAATAATAACTCCCTTTGGAGTTATTTATGATATTAATTATGTTACATTAACATAATTAAATATAACTATATATTATATCCCATATAATATATAATATATAATTTATATTATATTATATATAAATATAATCTATAGTTTATGTTCTCTCATATAACTTATAGCATTGATATGAGTAATATTAATTTATAGCTTTAATATGAATCATATTCATATTAAACTTTATTCTATAGTTTTATATCGATCATATTCATATAATTAACATTTGAATCATATTCAAATAACAACTTCTCTCATCAAACTATATAGTTTTAATATGAATCATATTCATATTAATTCTAACATATAGTTTTTATATGAATCTCATTCATATAATAGATATTTGAATCATATTCAAATATTTATCTCTCTCATTAAACTTTATATTATAATGTATCAATACATTATATTAACCACATACATTATACCTTATACATAAGGTCCATTGTTCAATTCCCTTTGATTGATTTGAACAATTCAAATTGATCCAAAATTAATTGATTCTCATTAATTCCTTATTGAGTTAGCAAGGGACCTTATGTACCTACAAATTAGAAGCTTCAATGATACAAGATTAATTAATGAAACTCTTTCATTAAATTAATCAACCTTCATTAACTGTTGGTCACTCCACTAAAGGCTCATAACTGCACTCTTCACATTGTAGATATATTTTTGTGTCCATTGGATATTAACAATCAACGATGAATTAACCATTCACAAATCACTCGTAAGTACATGTAGGTCAAAATTACCGTTTCACCCCTGTAGTTACATTCAACTCATTAAGTACCACTGATCCGTTTAATGAATGGTTAGTCATAGTCCAACTATGACTAGACCCCTCTCTGACCAGTGAAAGGGTGAGAGTTCTTATTGTTCAAGACTCGAAATCAGCCTTTAAAGGAGTACTTCATCTACTTACCCTAACAATGAGAATGAGTGAATTCCATATTGTGTAGTTAAGTTCCTAGCTCCGGGTTGTATGTCTTAAAACACATGGTTTATAAATATTAAACATATTCTATTTGACAATAACGTTGTTATTGAGGTTATTTAGTTAAAATATTATTGAATATGTGAACTGCACCTTTTTAACCTTAAATCTAATAAACTAAGAACCTATGCCTATAGCATGAATACTTGAACTTTATGTGAGACATAGGAATGGATCAAGTACGAGTATATAATCAAAACGGTCTATAGTATAGGGATAAGACTAGTTACCTTAACCTGGGGACACTATGGATGCGGCCCACTTTGTATTTGATGCAAACAATGTGATCCTGAATCATTCATGTGGAGACATGCGAGTAGAGGCGTCCTATGCAATGAGTTTGCATAAGATCGGACCATAAAATATTCACTTTTACTTTATAAAGCCATTTACTGATAAGACAAACTATTTCAATACGATAACCTAGGTAACTCGATCTTAATCCTGAGCTAACTATGAATTCCTATTTATTTGAGATTATTTTTTAATCTACATAGGTGAGAGTGACTCAACGTCATTGACTCAATAAGCTTTCCATTTTAGAGGTAAGACTAGGTAGATAGCTAGAGACATAGTCCTGCAAGATGGAATTTACTCCTACCTGATTCTAGGGATAGTAGATAGGTTGTTCTCTTAAATGTTGACTCCGAATATTGAACAAGGAACTCCACCCTCTTATTGGCCTGAGAAGGACTCGGTTTGGTGGTTGGACCACTAACCAATTGTCCATTAGAGAATTAGTGAGACTTAAGGAGCAAGATGTAATTATAGGAGTAAGATGGTAATTTTGACCCAACTGTAATTATAAATAACCTATAAAGGATCAACTTATTAATCATGGTTAAATAAAGTGGATAGAAATATATCTACAGTGAAGAGAATGCAGCTACTGGACTTTAGTGGAGTGTCCCAGTAGTTAACAAATGTTAGTTAATTAGGTTAAAGAGTTTACCGATTAATCTTGGATTGTTGGAGCTCATGATTTGTAGATCCATTAGATCCCATTGCTAGCTCATATCAGACTAAACCTCAGGGCAGTGTGATGAGAGAATTTGAAACGTTCAAATTCAGTTTGGGAAATTATTGTTAATTATATGCGATATAATTGATGTTTAATTATAGAAATAAACAAATTGGAGAGTTGGATAATATTTAAATATGATTTAAATATTACACATGAATAGTGATTCATGTTTGGGATTGGTGTTTTAATTAATTTAATATTTTATTAAATTAATTTGATTAATTAAATTTTTTATTTAATTATTTAAAATTGGTTTTAAGAAATTTTATTTAAAATTAATTAATTTGAATTAATTTTATCTAAAATTAATTAATTTGAATTAATTTTATCTAAAATTAATTAATTTGAATTAATTTCATCTAAAATTAATTAATTTGATTTAATTTCATCTAAAATTAATTATTTGAATTAATTTGATTTAAAATTAGATTTTTGAAATTCAAAATTTTAAATGAATTTAAAGACTTAGCGGGTTTATCCCACTTTTCCAACCTCACTAAACACCTCATAATCCCACTCAATTATGAATTGATTTGGTGTCAATTTGAGAGCAATTTGATTGTGCATGTTTTCCTTCTTTAAATAGAAGAAATTTTGCAGAGATTTGGATCTTTTGGTTGGCTTGTTGAAGCTAATTTTCCTCTCAAAAGTTCATGCAATCGAGATTTTCTAAGAGAAATTGTTCTTCTCCTTGTACACCAAAACACTTTCAAACCCTCAAAATTTCCTTCAATCTCATCACAAATTGGATCCCACGATCCGTTCTAAGGTCGAAGAATAGCGGGGAAGACTCTAGCAGTGGTGCATGACGAGTTCATGATTTGAATTACACAAAAGATTGGGCCAATTTTGAGTTTCTACAAAGGTCGTAACCCTATTTTTATGTTATAAATATGCATGCTTGTTTCCTAACATTTATGTAATTAGAGTGCTTAGAATCCTGATTGTTTATGCATATGCATTGTTAACTCTAACACGAATTTGACCACTCTCACCCATGTAGATCAAAGAACTGTTGGGAATGTCTTAAAACTCGCAGTTTGTGTTAAACATTTCTATTTAATTAATAACAATGACTTGTTGATTTTTCATCTTATTATGAAAATCCAATAAACGCATCCTTGGCTATAGTCTGAATGCTGTAACTTTATGTAGTGACATAAACAGGATCAAGTTGACAGTATATAGCCTAAATGGTCTAATAAGTATATGGATGAAATTGGATATCTCATCCTGGTAACACTATTGGATGCGGCCCACTCTGTAGTTATTACAAGAAGTTTTAAGGTGCTACAAACTATGTAATCCACAAATCGTTCATGTTGAGACATAAGAGTGGCTGCATCCTATGCAATGAGTTTGCATATAGATGGACCATAAAAATAGTCACTTTTCTTTATAACGATCGTTTACTGTTAAAACTGACAATTTCATTTATTATATAACCTAGGTTAACTCGATCTTAATCCTGAGCTAGCTATGAACTCTTGTTTGTTCGGGATTATCCTTTGATCTGCAGAGGTGAGAGTAGTCCAACAACACTGCTCAATAAGCTTACCATTTTGGGGATAAGACTGGATGAATAGCTGGGGACATAGCCTTGCAAGATGAAATTCACTCCTACCCTATTTAGGGTTAGCAAATAGGTTGTTCTCTTAAGTACTGACTCCAGGTCTTGAACAATCGGGGCCCGCCTTCTCATGATAGAGAAAGGATTTGATTCATCGAGATTATGAACCAGAATTGTTCATAAGAGGATCAGTAGGAACTTAAGGAACAAGATATAGTCACAGGGGTAAAACGGTATTTTTGACCTAGCTGTGATTACGAACAACCTATGAAGGATCGACTTACTGATTATGGTTATTAAGTGGACATAATATATCTACAGTGAGGGGAGTTCAACTATGGGCTATAGTGGAGTGTCCCATTAGTTAACAAATAGGTGTTAGACCGGACTAATAAGTTTAGCCGATTAATCTCGAATCGTTGGAGCCCATGATCTATAGGTCCGCGAGGTCCCCCTACTAGCTCGTAAATGGATAAGCTTTAGGGTAACTTGAGAGATAAATATGAAACGTTCAAATTAAACGGAATAAGAGAATAAATATTTAAATATGATTTAAATATATAAAGATGATTATTGTGCAAAAATTAATTTAATATTTGATATTAAATTAATTAATTTTTTAAGTTAATTTATGAAATTAATTTAAAAAAATTAATTTTTGTATTAAAATGATTTAATATCATTTTTGTTTTAAAAAGAAAATGAAAAAAATCGTTTTGCATGTTGCACAAAAATAGAAAATAGGTATTTTCCATTACCATCATCTTTATGCTCACACAAATGCATTATCTTATTGACCTTGATTCTCCAAGCATGAGCTGCAAGCCATACACTCCATCACTTTGCATGTTCATCTATTATATATTAAGTTGAATGGAGTTATTGGAAAAGAGGATAAGGAATATAATTTTGAGAGAAATTTTTTAGAAGAAGAAACTGTCTTCTTCAGTTGTGCTGTTGTGAGTTCCTCTGGTTTCTTCACATCTTCAAGCTATTCTTGAGTCCCACAACTCTGCCTAAAGCTCCAAGAGCATAATAGGGAATGCTTTGAGGTGGTTCATGTTGATAGCAAGAGTAGACAGCAGCTGAACAGGTGTTATCTTGAAAAGTTCATCAAAGGTATGTTCAGAAAACCCATTTTTTAGAAGAGCATGCTTTAGTTTTTGCCAAAATTAGTGAGTTAGAAAGCTTATGGATCCTTGATACTTCCACTGCATGTTGTTTTACTCTTTCAAGAATTGCCCTCAGAGGTAGGAGTTTACAACTCACCCAGAATTAAGGTCAAGTCACCTATAGTTCTTCTAGTGAAATGTAAGTCTCTTCAAGTAATGATGTTATAAAGAGAGATTAATCATTTCGCGGTTCAGTCTTATATAACCTTTTTGTATAGTTCTATCTGTAGCGTTGCAAACAGTGTTGCAACGCTACGTGTAGAACTATACAAAAAGTTTATATAAGATTGAACCGCATTGCAATGTTAGGTCACAACGTTGCAAAGCTGCGAGACGGAAAGAACTATCCAGTTCGCGACCGCTTTGGTTTGTGATTCACTTGCGATTTGGTTAGTTCGAGTGGTTCAGGTTCAGTTCAGAGGCTGGATGGTTCGATTTAAGCAGTTCAATGCCCTGTTCGCTTGTTTTGAACCGATTGACTATTTATTTATGTAATAGATAGTTACTTTGATCAATTAAATTAATATAAGCATTATATTAATTTAATTAATTGTTTAAGTATCCAATCCCGGTCAAATAATTTATTTTATTAATTATGCATTTGATGTATGATTTTAATTAATTATTATATGTCATGATGTATGTCATATAGTATAAAATCCCACCATAGATTATGCATTTAATTTCATGCATCATTTATATTATAAGTGTCATAATATATATAATTGCACGATTTATTTTTTATAGCATGCTCTTGCATCATATAATATAAGTGTTATAATGTATGTTTGCATGTATTAATAACATTGCCATGCATAATTTATATTATAAATGTTATAATATATAATTTTGTGTATGTATGGATGAATGTTATTAATTATTTCATTACATTATTATATAATTGTTATATCTTGTTAGTAATGAAATGGAATTGCATGAAGCATGGCATTAGCTTAGGTAATTTATAATTGTAATAATTTACTAAGTTTGTCAATTAATGCAATTGTTTGGTTTTAATTTCTTTCATTTGTTTATAAAAATTATAATTAAATGAAATTAGAAATCAAAATCAATAATTCAGAATTGCATGCAAACCTTAGGTTAAAATCATCTTTTAAAATAGTTTTAAAATTTGATTCACATAGACCTAAGATCACTTTTTTAATAAGACTAGAAATTAAGTTTAATCTTTTAATTAGTTTAATAGGATTAAATTGATTCTTAATTAAAAGATTAAATTTGTAACAATGTATCTATAAGGGGCCTTTTGTCTAAGGTTTGTTCTGTCTACGTTAGGGTATTTTAAATTGATGAAAACGTAACACCCCTACCTAAGAACTTACCTGGAAAGGTGAATTAGATAGATTTGTTACAAACATGCAATGTTTGATTAAAGTTTATTAAAATGTTTAATAAACATTACTCAAAGTTGTTTAACTATCCAAAGTAAGTATTACTTTTGGGCAAATTAAACAAAATACTTTGTTAAAAATCAATAGCCGAATTTTCCTAAGTTAAATAACCCTAGATATAACACTTGATGGGAAGAAAATAGGATATATGATACTTCATGTTACCTTTTCACGTTTCTCCTTAAAAGTACATACCGTGAGATCTATACTCGGTCTCGAGACATCTTTGCTTGTGTCCCCCTAAGTATGGTATTTGTACAGATCAATAACAAAGTAAATAGAGAGAGTGTTTATAGTTAGTAGGAGAAGGATGTGTATCAACATATCCTATGGTCTCTCTCATTAGTTGATAGTAAAGTTTCATGCCCGGTCTCGAGGCACCTTTGCTTTGTCTCTTTACAGATGACATTTGCATGATTCTTTACCTCTAACTCTAGTAATGGATAGGATTACTTTAGTTTTTGCCCATTGATTTTTTCCTACGGTTGGCTCACCAGGACGAAACTCTAGAATCTAAAATGAGGGGTTACATTTACAAGAAATATTAAGCGAGTTTAATAATTTCTGGACCGAACAATGGTGATTGATAGTTACAGTAACAAGGAGCTGTTCTGTCTATTGGTTGAGATAGTCTCATTTCAGTGAATGGGCACTTGATCAACCTACGGTGGCTTTTATCCCAACTCATTGAAACATTATTGCAAAATAGATGTCACTTAGGGTACATTAGATTATTTTGCTAAATTTGATTGGTTTTTCAAAATGAGTTAATGCATAGATTACTAATATAAATAATTTGTATGGTTTTAGCAATTTATTAACTATGACTTCCGCGACACTTAATTTGCTCACTGTCGATAAACTAATGGGTGAAAATTATACAACCTGGAAAAACACAATCACCACGATTTTAAGCATCGATGACCTCCCTTTTATCTTTATGGAGGATTGTCTTCCTAATCCTGCTTCAAATGCCACTTGAAATGTTTAAAAGGCATACAAGCGCTGGACACAGGCAAACGAGAAGGTGATAATAGGCAGAAATGCACGTTATTACAACGCAAAGATATAAAACAATGAAGGATTGCGACGATAAAAATATATAAAATTACGTCCAAAAGCATTAAGTTTAGAATATTGCGATCGCATGCGTCCATCGCATTAAAGCAACTAATTTATGTATTTTTTACAGAAAAATGCATTGGCGCATGGCGAAATTGCGATCCAAGGACATTAGCGTCCGAGCGCATAAAAGATTACGACCGCAAGGCTATGCGATCATATGCGTTCGCGAAGATCTACTCAAGAAGGTAGTCGCATAAAGTCGGCGCATCAAGGTGAAAACTTAATAAATCACGATGGGACAGAAAGCCGATGACGGTTGAATCCAAATTTAGTTGACAAGCCGTTAACGGCACACTGTTAAAAGTACACTCAATTTTTCGGTGACAATTATTCAGCACATTAGACAGAAAATTAATGACATCCCATTAGTACAATCATTCGAGAGAAAAAGCTCTTCACCCTGAAGCTCTATAAATACTGAAGGCCACCTTCGTTAAAGGAGTTCAAAGAGTTCGGTTCCGCTATTCAGAATTTATAGTTCTTCTTCACCATAGATAGTCGTAGTCTGTAATTTTCTATACTTTGAAGGAGGAGGCGAGTGAAGGGAGAATACACTGAGAGATCATTCTGGTTAACTCGGAAGAGTGTCGAGAAGCATCAAAAACAGAAAGAGGGCCAACTCTTGTGGAAGCAAGAACATCTTTTGGCAGAGTAGAGAAAACTCAGTGTAAAAGCCTTGGGAAGCAAGATATTGCTACCAGGCTCTCTATCCTTACTTTCCATTGTCATTCTATATTCTGAAATTACTTATAAAATGGAAATTGCATCTTTATATCTGTCCACTCTTTATACCTTACGCATGAGTAACTAAACTGTCGAATGGGTTGAGAAGTACTTAGCTAGCATGACCTGAGATCTTCTCTTTATGCGATCATCTTGTATTATGTATGCGTCATTCATCCTTTAGAGATGCTCGGGAGGGTGGTCTAAGGATATAAGCTAGGCTTGGGAGAGTCAGATTAGAACCGCATAATCAAGAGATAGAAAGTTAGGAATAAGTTCTGTTTGTTATTAACGCATCGCATGCACCCTAGAAATAGGGTATGATTGTATGCGATCACCTTGTACCTGTGTGCATTATTCATCATCGCATAGGCAAGAAATAGAGACTTAGGAATAAGTCCTATAGACATCATCGCATACATCGCATGCGTCCTAAAATTAGAAACTATCGCATTTGCATTGAAAAATGAATTGTTGTCGCATGATTGCATAGCTTGAACACAATCTCAAGAAGCGCTAGCTAAAGACCTTCTCAACTCGTTCCTCCACATACTCATTGTACTTTCGTTGTTATTGACCATTTTCTCAATTCTGCCACATAAACTTTATACCTTAAATAAGATACCAACCAACGTATTGTTTTATTTGTCAACGCAAAGAGATCTGAAATTACCATCGCATACTGTTCCTTAGTCCCTATGTTCGACCCTGGGCTTACCAGGCAACTCAGTAGGATTTATACTTGGATATTGCTGAGAAAACTTGCATGCACAATGCATATTCCACCATCGCATTCCGCACCATTATTTCATCACATTAGCCATGCATCAAGTTTTTGGCGTCGTTGTCGGGGACTACGACAATACATTGTGCTAACGGTAACTTTTTGATTTTCTTTGCAGACTCTCCGTCTCTATGCACTGCTTCTCCTTAGGTAAGGGAAGAAGCGGGCATCGTATGAACGAAGGACAAAATCCTGAGCCCATTTACGACCTAGAGATCGAGAGAACTTTCCGAAGAAGAAGAAGAAACAACCGCTAACAACAATAACAAGAGAAAGATCCAAACATGGCGGAGCAGCCAGAAGATAGAGCATCAAATGCAAATAATATCATGGCGAACCCCATCCTATTGGCGAACGACTGCAATAGGCCCATCCGAGACTATGCGTCGCCCAACCTCTATGATTTCTCGCCAGGAATCATGAGGCCAACTCTTGACGGATCGAGGTTTGAAATGAAATCGGTGATGTTGCAGATGATTCAAACTGCCAGACAGTTTGTCGGTAGGCGTGAAGAGGATTCGCACCTCACCTTTCCGCTGAAATCTATAATACGTTTGTGTTCCCAAACATCTCCGCTGAGGAGGTTTGATTAACATTGTTCCCATTTTCGTTGTGTGACCAGGCACGAAAATGGGTTTATTCTCTCGAACCAGGGGAGATTACATCATGGGAACAAGTAGTTGAGAAGCTCATGAAGAAATACTTCCCCCCCGACGGAGAACGCCAGAAAGAGGAAGTTGATCACCAATTTTGAACAGGATATTGACGAATCGCTCATTGACGCATGGGCGAGGTTTAAGAGGCTTGTAAGAGATTGCCCGTATAACGGCTTACCAGATTGTTTACAGATAGAAATTTTCTACCACGGATTAAACCTTGCATCACAGACAGCTGTCAATGTGACAATAGCTAGAGGTATGCTTGATAAGACACACGATGAGACCAAGAATATACTTAATTGCATTTCTAAAAATCATGAAGACTGGAGAGAAAGCGATTAAAGATTGAGGATAAAAAAACAATGATGCAAATAATGGGGCCATCGCATCCCTTCAAAACCAAATGACTGCAATGATGAATTTGATACAAGGAGTCGCAATCAGTAGCCCAGGAATGCATAGTGGGCAAGTCAACGCAATCAACTAGACGACCGCAAGTTGTGCTACTTGCGGTGAAGGCCATCCAATGGAGGAATGCCCGAGGAACCCACAGTCAATCTATTTTGTGAAGAATAATCCGTTTTCTAATACGTACAACCCTGGGTGGAGAAACCACCTTAACTTCGCGTGGAAAAATCAACAACAAAATTTTTAACCAGTGGTGCAAAAGGAAGGGCCACCAGGATTTTTCACGCGAACAAATGGTCAAACGCAAAACCAAGCCAGCAGTTCGTAGGCCCTAAAATCTTCATCTTTGGAGAGTTTACTGAAGCAATATATTGAAAAGAATGAAACAGTGCTTCAGAACCAAGCGACATCCATCCGAACTCTTGAAATTCATATAGGACAGATTATGGGCGAACTTAAGAGTAGACCGCGGGGGCATTTTCGAGTTCTACTGAACTCCCGCGCAATCCAGGGGGTACGAAAAAAGAGCAATGTCAAGTTGTGACGTTGCAGAGTGGAAAGACTGTGGTGGAGCAGAAGAAGGAGCCAAGTAGGATTGCTCCAATTGCGATGGAACCGCAAATCTCGTTGACTCAAGAAGAAACATGAGAAAAGGAAGCGATGGAACCAGAGATTGCGTCCACTTTGAAGCCAGGAGAACAGGGAACCATGAAAATACAGCTGCCACCATTCCCTTAGAGACTTAAAAAGAAGAAAAATGATGAGGTACAATATCAACGTTTCATGAATATACTGAAACAGTTGCATATTAACATTCCGTTCACTGAAGCGATTGAACAGATGCCCAAGTATGCAAAGTTTCTGAAGGATATGGTGACGAAGAAGAGAAGCACTGGTAAGTTCGCAACGGTGGCGTTGATGCAAAGTTCAAAATCCATAATTCCACCGAAAATGCGCGACCCTGGAAGTTTCACAATACCCTGCTCGATTGGAGGGTTATATATTGGTCAAGCGCTTTGCGATCTTGGAGCTAACATCAACCTAATGCCCCTTTCAATTTTCAAGCAGCTGAATGTGGGGCAACTGGCACCTACAACGGTGACTCTTCAATTAGCTCATAGATCCCTTGTGCATCCAGAAGGGAAGGTGAAGGATGTTCTAGTTATGGTTGACAAATTTATATTACCAACAGACTTCATCATCCTGGACTACGAAGCGGACAAAGATGTACCCATCATACTGGGGCGACCATTTTTATCCACTGGTCGTGCTCAGATAGATGTATACAAGGGAGAGATCACATTGAGCGTGAATGGATAGAAGCTCAGGTTTGATATTATCCAAGCCATGAAATATCCTGAAGAAGAAGACCTCACTGAATCCGATGATGAACCATGTTTGAATGAAGAAGAAAAGTCTGAAGATGAAAATGAAGATAGGGATGCGACCGCATCCATAGCCTGCAATGCGATCACAGAAAAAACAACCAAAGAAGATGAGATGATCGCATCCAAAGAAGACAAGCTGAAAACGAGTGAAGAAAGAAAAAAAATAAATAAAACTATCCTTAGAACAACCATCGATAGTAGAGCCGAAGACCCTTCCAAACCACCTGAAATACGCTTTTCTGAGGCAGAATGAAACGCTTCCAGTTATAATTTCCTCTGCACTTCATGAAGATCAAGAAAATGCACTGCTGAGCATCCTGAGGAAGTATATAAAAGCAATTGTCTGGACGCTAGCAAACATTAGAGGAATCAGTCCCGCATATTGCATGCACAGGATTCGTCTCGAAGACAATCACAAAGGATCGATCGAACATCAACGTAGACTCAACCCTGCGATGAAGGACGTCGTGAAGAAGGAGATAATCAAGTGGTTAGACGTGGGAATTATTTATCCAATCATTGACAGCACGTAGGTCAGCTTAATTCTATTGAGATACCAAGGGGACCTTATGGACCTGTAGCTTGATGCTCTAATGGTATATGAATAATTAATTAAACTCTTTAATTAAATTATTCACAATTCGTGAACTTTTGGACACTCTACTAAAGACCGACAACTTCACTCTTCGCATTACAGATATATTTCTGTGTCCATTGGATATAATCATTCAACAGTACGATGACCCTTCACAAATTGCTCGTAAGTATAGCCAGGCAAAAATTACCGTTTTGCCCCTATAGTTACATCTAACTCCTTAAGTACCACTGATCCCTTTAATAAACAATAGATCATAGTCCAACTATGACTATAACCCCTATCAGGCCAGGATAGGGTATGACGACACATTGTTCAAGCCCTGGAATTAGCCCTTAAGGGAGCAATTTATCTACTTACCCCGACTTTGGAGAATGAGTGAATTTCTTCTTGTGTAGTTGTGTTCCCAGCTCCCCAATCAGACGAGTCCCAAAATGGTAGGCTTGTTGATTCGATGATCTGGCCATTCTCACCCATACAAATCAAAGGACCACCCTCAGTGGTAGGAATTCACAACTCACGCAGGATTCAGATCATGTTACCTATGGTCATCTTGGTGAAATGTAAGTCTTTATTATGAACGGTGTTATATAATGAGACTAAACATTTCGTGGTCTAATCTTATACAAACTCCTTTGTATAGAATATCCCCGCTCACATGTCTATACATGAATGATCACGATCAAATCATTTGTAGCACTTTGCAACAATTGTAACACCTATAAAGCGGGCCATGCTCATAGTATCACAAGGATAATGTACCCAGTCTTATCCATCTACTACAGACCATTTAAGTTATCACTTAAACATGATCTACCTGTTTGTCTCTATATACATGTTTAAGTTACAAGATAACCTTGGATGTTAGTTTTTAGGTTTGTGGTTAATGCAAAAAAAAAAAAAAAAAAAAAAAAAAGAATCATATATTTTATTAAATAAACAATGAGTTTGTTCAATACATTTACAAACTATAGGACCCCAAGAGATTTAGGACATCAACCCCAATATGGACAACAATATTTTATTACATTTATAGACGACTATTCAAGATATGGGTACTTATATTTAATTCATGAGAAGTCTCAATCTTTAGACGTTTTCAAGTTTTTCAAAGTTGAAATTGAACTTCAACTTGGAAAGAAAATTAAGTCTGTCAAATCTGATCGTGGTGGTGAATACTGCAGTAGATATGATAGATCAGGTGAAAAACGTCCAGGACCCTTATTCAAATACCTAGAGGAATGTGAAATCTTCTCGCAATACACTATGCCGGGAAAACCTAACATGAATGGTGTAGTGGAAAGGAGAAACAGAACACTCAATGATATGGTAAGAAGTATGATTAGTCATTCTTCTCTACCAGAATCCCTATGGGGTGAGGCACTAAAGACTGCAATGTATATCTTTAATAGGGTACCTAGTAAAACAGTAGCTAAAACCCCTTATGAGCTTTAGACAAGAAAGAAGCCTAGTATTAGGCATCTTCACATCTGGGGTTGTCCAGCTGAGGCTAGGCCTTAAGGTTCAAGGAAAGAAAATTGGACTCAAGAACTATTAGTTGCTGTTTTATTAGGTATTCTAAGTGCTCTCGGGGTTTTAAGTTTTATAATCCCACTTCTAGATCATTGTTTGAGACTAGAAATACTAGATTCCTTGAGGATGTTGAGTTTAGGAGGGAAGATAACATAAGGAAAGTTGTCTTTGAATAGGAGTTAGTTTATTTTCCTTATGTGGTTATAAATGATGTCCAGGCTACAATTCCTGATTTCACTACTGAACCAATTATAGAACAAGACAACATCGAAGTCCCCGTTATTGAACCTGAAATTCAAACTCAACAACCTCAAGAAGTGTCACTAAGGAGATATACTAAAGAGAGAAGAAGTGCAATTCCATATGATTATATTGTGTTTCTTCAAGAATATCAGGATAGTGTGTGCATAATAGAAGATGATCCAATCAACTTCCAACAAGCTCTACAAAGTTCTAACTCTAAAAAATGGATAAATGCTACGGAAGAGGAAATAAAATCCATGAAAGACAATGACGTTTGGGAACTTGCCGAATTGCCATCAGGAGTGAAAACCATAGGTTTTAAATGGATATTTAAAACCAAAAGGGATTCACATGGAAATATAGAAAGATATAAAGCTCATCTAGTTGCAAAGGGTTATACTCAAAAGGAAGACATTGATTACAATGAGTCTTTCTCTCCGATTTCATCGAAAGACTCTTTTAGGGTAATCATGACACTGATAACTCACTTTGATTTAGAGCTACACCAGATGGATGTAAAAACTGCGTTTCTCAATGAGAACATTGATGAGATGATTTATAGGTGCAACCAGAAAACTTTATGTCTAGTAATTCAAAGTCTATGGTTTGTAAATTGAAGAAATCCATCTACGGTCTCAAGCAAGCCTCTTGTCAATGGTATCATAAATTGAAGTGATAACCTCCTTTGGTTTTGAGGTGAATATAGTGGAAGATTTTGTATATCATAAGTTTAGTGGGAGTAAATCAATCTTTCTGGTGTTATATGTCGATGACATACTCATAGCAAGTAATGATGAAGGTTTATTGCATGACACTAAGAGATTTCTCAAAAAGAATTTTGAGATGAAGGATCTTGGTGATGCTTCTTTTGTATTAGGAATTGAAATACTACGAGATCATTCTCAAGGTATTTTAAGATTGTTACAAAATAATTATATTGAAAAAAATTTGAGTAGATTTGACATGAAAGATTGTGCACAAGGAGATACCCCAGTCGCTAAAAGTGATAAATTTCATTTAGGTCAATGCCCCAAGACGATACTCGAGATTAAGGAGATGCAGAAGGTTCCCTATGCATATGTTATTGGAAGTCTAATGTGTTCGTCCAGATATTGCGTTCATAGTTGGAGTGTTAGGCAGATATTTGAGTAACTGAGGATGGATCATTGGAAAGTAGCCAAGTGGGTTATGAGGTATTTAAAGAGAAAAAAAGATTATATGCTCACTTATCAGAGATCAGAAGTTTTGGAGATCATTGGATATTTTGATTCCGATTATGTTGGATGCCAAGACACTTTGTGATCCTCTTCAGACTATATCTTCATGTTGGTTGTGTTGGGAATGTCCTAAAACTCACAGTTCATAAATATTGTTAACATATTCTATTTATCAAAAGTATTATTGAGTATTTTTTTCAATAAATTGTTATTGATATTGTATTTTGTTATAAAAATCCAAGAAATGAATCCATGGCAATAATATGTATACTTTAACTTTATGTGGCGACATAAAAGTGGATCAAGTTTTTGTATATAGCCAAAATGGTCTATAAGTATATGGATGAGACTGGGTACCTCATCCTGGTGACACTATTAGATGCGACCTATTTTGTATATTGATACAAATTATGTGATCCCAAAATCATTCATGTGGAGACATGTGAGTGGAGGCATCCTATGCAATGAGTTTGCATAAGACTGGACCTCGAAATAGTCACTTTTCTTTATAACGACCGTTTACTGTTAAAATTGACTATTTCAAAAAAAAAAAATCATTGACCTAGGGTAACTCGATCTTAATCTTGAGCTAACTATGTGATAACGGGCAGAAATGCACGTTATTACAATGCAAAGATATAAAACAATGAAGGATTGCGACGGTAAAAATATATAAAATCGTGTCAAAAAACATTAAGTTTAGAATATTGCGATCGCATGCGTCCATCGCATTAAAGCAACTAATTTATGTATTTTGTATAGGAAAACGCATTGGCGCAAGGCAGAGTTGCGATCCAAGGGATTCAGCATCCGAGCGCATTGAAAGATTGCGACCGCAAGGCAATACGATCGTATACGTTCGCGAAAATCTGCTCAAGAAGGTGGCTGCATAGAGTCAGCGCATCAAGGTGAAAGCTTAATAAATCACGATGGGAAAAAAAGCTGATGACGGTCGAATCCGAATTTAGTTGACAAGTCGTTAACGACACACCATAGCAAGTACACTCAACTTTTCGATAACAATTATTCGACGCATCACACAGAGAATTAATGACATCCCATCAGTGCAATCATTTGAGAAAAAAAGCTCTTCACCTTGAAGCTCTATAAATACTAAAGGCCACCTTTGTTAAAGGAGTTTGGTTCCATTTTCCAGCTGAGCCATATAGAGAGTTCGCCATTTAGAAGATAGTTAGCTTTAGTTCATAGTTTTCTTGCACTTAGAAGGCGGAGGCGAGAGAAGAGAGAAGAGGCCGAAAGATCATCCTGGTTAGCTCGAGAGAGTGCCAGGGAACGTTGAGAACACAGAGAGGGCTGACTCTTGCGAAAGCAAGAATATTTTTTTAGCAAAATACATAAACACAGTGTAAAAGCCTTGGAAGCAAGAAATTGCTACCAGGCTCCCTATCTTTATTTCCCATTGACATTCTGTATTTTGATTTCATTTATAGAATGGAACTTGCATCTCTACATCTATTCATTCTCTTTACATTACGCATGAATAACTAAACTTTCAAATGGGTTGAGAAGTACTTAGCTAGCATGACCTAAGATCTTCATTGCATGCAATCATCTTGTCTTATGTTGCGTCCATCACCCCTTTAGAGCTACTTGAGAGAGAGTCTAAAGAAAGAACCTAGACTTGAGAGAGCTAGGTTAGAATCTAGACTTGAGAAAACAAGATTAAATCCGCATAAGAAAGAGATAGAGACTTAGAGATAAGGTCTATTTGCTAACATGCATCACATGCACCCTAGAAATAGGTTATGGTAGTATGCGGTCGCCTTGTGTATGTGTGTCATTCATCATCGCATAGGCAAGAGTAGAGGCTTAGACTTAAGTCCTATAGACATCATCGCATACATCGCATGCATTCTAAAACTAAGAGATATAGCATTTGCATTGAGAAATGACTTGTTGTTATATTTGTGTAGCATGATCGCATAACGTGAACGCAATCCTAGGAAATGTTAGCTAAATTCCTTCTCAACCCACTCCCCCACATACTCATTGTATCTTTCGTATTATTTACTCTTTTCTCAATTTCGCCGCATAAAATTTATACATTAAACCAACATACCAACCAACACATTGTTTTATTTGTCATCGCAAAGTTATCAAAAATCACAGTCGCATACTGTTTCCATAGTCTCTTGTTCGACCCTGGGCTTACCAGGCAACCTAGTAGAATTTATACTTGGATTTTACTAGGAAAACTTGCATACACAATGTATACACCACCATTGCATTATACACCATTATTTCATCGCATTAACCATGCATCACTATGAACTCTAGTTTATTCAGGATTATCCTTTGATATGCATAGGTGAGAGTAGTCCAACAACACTACTCAATAAGCCTCCCATTTTGGGTATAAGACCGGATAGATAGTTGGAGACATAGTTCTACAAGATGAAATTCACTCCTACCCGACTTAGGGTTAGCAGATAGGTTGTTCTCTTAAGAGCTGATTCATTGTCTTGAACAATGGGGCCCCGCCCTCTCATGATCGAGAGGGTCATAGCTTATTAGTCAGACTATAAACCAATTGTTCAATGTAGGATCAGTGGGAGCTTAAAGAGCAAGATATATTTATAGGGGTAAAATGATAATTTTGACCTAGCTGTAAATACGAACGACCTGTGAAGGATCGACTTATCGATTATGGTTAAAATGGACAGGAACATATCTACAATGAGGAGAGTGCAACTATCGAGCTATAGTGGTGTCTCGATAGTTAACAAATATTGATTAATTCAGTTTAAATAGTTTAGCCAATTAATCTCAAATCGTTGGAGCTCATAATCTGTAGGTCCATAAGGTCCCTCTACTAGCTTGTAAAATTATCTTCAATCAATGAATTGAGTGAATTTGAAATATTGAGATTCAAAAATAAGGTTTTGAATTTGAAATGTTCAAATTCAATTAGGGTTTCTATTAATTGTATTTAATACAATCGAAACGTTTAATTTTGTCGAGATTAAACAGAAAGTTCAAAAATATTTAAATAATGTTTTAAATATTAGATGAGGTATAATATAATATTTAATTAGTTTAATTAATTATCCAATTTTATTCAAAATTTTGAAATTGTTCAAAATTAGTAATTTGATTAATTAAATTCTAAATTTATTGAAATTCAAAATTATAAAATTATAAAATTGAAAATTAAAATTGATTTTTTTCTGCTACATGTTAGTTTACTCTATCAATTGGTATCAGAGCATGATTTAAGCATTGAATTATCGTTAATTTGAGTTTGGTGAGTGAATTTCTAAGATTGCATGTTTCTTTGACTGATCTGGTAGAAATTCATTTTTGGCATTAGATTTCTTTTTAATTATGAAGTTTAAATTGTAATTGGCTCTTGATTGATCAGCTTATATGTGTGCTCTAGAGTCTATAATTTTATTAGAGTCAATAGAGTTCAAATTATGTTGTAATTGAAGTGAAAAGCAAGCATGGTCGAGTTGCAGATTTATGGGTTGAAGCTTGTGCCTTCAAGTGTCATGACGCTGTTCATGGAGCATTGCAACGTTGAACAGCATTACAACGCTGGGATGCAACGTCACGGGTTGTTCATCCCAACCAAGAACAACGCACATTGGCAAGCGATTCGCACGGAAGGATGACCGGTTTGACCGGTTCAGTCTTCATCCGGTCTGGTTCAGTCACATCTAGTTTGGTTCAGACTCAATTGGATCTGTGGAGGTCAGTTTGGGTCGGGTCAAGTGATCCAGACATTTTTTTAAGCTATTTTTTGGAATTTTTTTTTTGTAATAATTAGTTATTTTGCTTGTTTAGGTTGCCAAAGTTGAACCATATTAGTGATGTTTAAGTATTTTATGCATGTGATGTATGTTATATTTAAATTAAACATGTTTGTGCATCTAGTATGTCATTTAGATTTAAAATCCCACTATAGGAAAACATGTTGCATGCATAATATTATGTTATAAGTTAGTTATAATATATAGCATGCATGTTTAGGGTTTCTTAAAATTAATATAAATGTTATGTTAATTATGAATGTCTTTGATGTATGTTATGGATGGATAACATGTCTATTTTTTTTATAATTTGTTATAAAACTGCATTAGACATTAATCCATAATAAAGATTATCAACATGCTCACTTAGGTTAACAACTTGTTTTAAATAGTTAAATTAGGTCGCTATCTTATAAAATACGGTTACAAACTCAATCGGTTCATAATCCTGTCTAAGGTTAGAGGTATTTAAGTTAACGATTTACATAACACCTTCTACCTGGGGATTATGACCGAAATGTTGAGCATTGTTAACTGGTTTTTTGAGCTTGCATGAGCGGTGTGAGGTTTAAAATTATTTTAACACCTATACATCATAAGTTAAAATCCAAATATAAATGTTATACTTGGATAAAAAATATAGACTTAGGTTGTTTAAAATTAGTTGAAATATACCTGTAAAAGAATACCCAAACATTTAGAACAATATACGATATATCGTTTTTAGCTCTTACATCCCCAAGAGTTCACACCGTGAGATCCATGCTCAGCTTCATGTCGCTTTTACCGGGACTGTTCCATTCAGAAAGTGTTTGCATGGGTCGATAACAAAGTGAATGGGGGAAGTAGTTCATAGTAAGTGGGTGAAGGAAATGTGTCAACATATCCTCTGGTCTCCTCTATTAGTTTGAACCGTGAGATTCCTATTCTGCACTTGCTGTCGTTTTTAGGCGGCACTAGCTAGTTGTTAACCGTGGTGATCCTTTCGAAGGGTTGTAACATAGGATTCAGAACAACCCAAGCTTTAGAAATGAATAGGGTTTTATAGTTCCGTCTTGAACATTGTCTTCCACTTTAGGGATATGTTCATACCGTTCTATAAGATCTGAAAAATGGTGGGTCACATTTACAAGAGTTACTAAATGTTAATAAAAGTTTTTGACCAAAAACAGTAACCAAACTACTATAAGAATAAGAGTTATTCTGGATATAATATTTAGTCAAGATTGTCTTGCTTCAGTGAAAGAATATTTTACTATACTTTGGTAGCATCTATTCTAACTCACTAAAATACTGTTGCAAATAAATAAAGAAATATGGGTACTTTATTACGTTTGCTAAAATTGGATTTAAATGCATAAGTTTAATAGAATTTGTTTTTTTTTTTTTTAGCAATGTCGAATTCAATTATACAACTTCTTGCTTCTGATAAATTTAATGGAGAAGGTTACTCTAACTGAAAATCGAACATAAACACAATTCTAGTGGTTGACGATTTGAGGTTTGTTTTAATGAAAGAATGTCCTCCTCTTCCCGGTTCAAATACTAACCGAAATGTTCGAAAAGTTTAAGATAGATGGGTAAGGGCTTATGAGAAGGTGAGAGTCTACATCTTGACGAGCATATCTGATGTGCTCAATAAGAAACATGAAGCCATGCCCACTGCTCGTGAAATCATGGCATCATGTAAGAGATGTTCCGTGTCATCTTCAATATGACATGAGGCTATAAAATATGTTTACAACTCACGCATGAAAGATGGGACCAATGTTAAGGAGCATGTCCTGGATATGATGGTCCATTCTAATATTGCAGAAGCTCATGACGCTATCATAGATGAGACGAGTTAAGTTAGTATGATTTTGGAGTCTCTTCCGTAGAGCTTCTTGACCTTCCGAACTAATGCTGTAATAAATAAGATTAATTACAACCTGACTACTCTATTGGACGAACTTTAGACTTATCAATCGATGATGAAATTAACATAAAGTGAACAAATGTTGTTTCACAGAAAAAAAATTTATGAAGGGATGATCTTCGGGAACGAAGCCTTTAGACAAAAAGAAGCCTACCCCTTCCTCTTCTAAAGATAAAAGTATTCAAATTAAGAAGAAGGGAAATGGGAAGAAGAAACCTGCTGCTAAAAAACCCAAGGCTCCAAAATGAAAATGTTTTCATTGTGAAGAAGATGGGTAGTGGAAATGCAACTGCCTGAAATATCTGGCTGAAAAGAAAGCAAAAAAGGAAAAACAAAGTAAATCAGATTTACTTGTAATTGAAACATGCTTAGTGAAAAATTCTCACTTAACCTAGATATTAGATTTAGGCGCTGATAACTATGTTTGCACTTTTCTACAGGACATTAGTTCTTGGACTCAACTCTCAGAACACGAAATGACTTTTAGAGTTGGAACAGGAGAAATCATTTCAGCTGAAGCAGTAGAGACATCAAGTTATATTTTGGAGATCTTTCATTTTGTTAAAGAATGTATATTATATACTCAAAATGAAAAGAAACTTGATCTCCATGTCTGTTAGAAAATATGTATAAAGTATCTTTTGAAATCAATGAAGTGTTCATTTTTTCAAGAGGTGTTCATATTTGTTTTGCTAAACTTAAAAATAACTTGTATGTATTAAAACCAACTGAAACAAAATCCATTTTAAATATAGAGATGTTTAAAACAATAGAAACTCAAAATAAAAGACGAAAAGTTTCTCCTATGCCTATCTTAGGCACCCCAGACTTGATCACATAAATCTCAATAGAATTGAGAGATTAGTTAAAAACGATCATCTAAATCAGTTAGAAAATAGTTCTTTATCACCGCGTGAATCATGTCTTGAAGGAAAAATGACTAAAATATCTTTTTCTAGAAAAGTTTTTCATGTCAAAGAACCCATAGAACTTATACATTCATACCTTTGAAGTCCGCTGAATGTAAAAGCATGAGGTGGATATGAATATTTTGTGAATTTTGTTGATGACTATTCAAGATGGCTATATTTACTTAATAAGTCACAAGTCTGAAACTCTCGAAAAGTTCAGAGAATTTAAGACGAAAGTTGAAAACTTATTAGGTAAAAGAATTAAAACACTTCGATTAGACAGAGGTGGTGAGTATATAGATTTATAATTCCAAAACTATTTAGTAGACCATGGAATTTAATCCCAACTCACAACACCTAGAACACCACAACAAAATAGTGTTGCAGTTGTTAGACATGGTTCGTTTGATGATGAGTTATGCTTAGTTACCTCAATCCTTTTAAGGATATGCATTACAGATTGCAGTATATATTATGAACATATTTCCCTCCAAAAGTGTTTCAGAAACACTGTATGAGTTACAGAGAGGATGTAAAAGTAGTTTACGTCACTTTCGAATCTGAGGATGTTCGACACACGTGTTGGTACAAAACCTTAATAAATTGGAACGACATTCAAAACTATGTCTATTTGTAGAATACCCTAAGGAAACAAAAGGTTGATTGTTTTATGATCTCCAAGAAGATAAAGTATTTGTATCGACAAATATTACATTCTTGGAAGATCATATTAGTAATCATCAACCTTGCAATAAAATAGTGTTGAATGAAATGACTAAAGATACTACAGACAAATCAACAAAAGTTATTGATCAAGATGGTCCATCAACAACAGTTGTTGCCCCATCACATCCTTCTCAAGAGTTGAGAATGCCTTGACGTAGTGGGAGGATTGTTCAACAACTTAAACGCTACATGGGTCTAACAGAAACTCAGGACATCATACCTGATGATGGCCTAGAGGTTCCATTGACCTTTAAACAGGCAATGGATGATGTTGATAGGTAATAATGGATAAAATCCATGGACGTGCAAATGGAGTCAATTTACTTCAATTCGTTCTGGGAACTTGTAGATCAACCACATGAGGATAAACCTATAGGTTGCAAATGGATCCATAAGAGAAAGCGATACCAAACTGACAAGGTGCAAACCTATAAAACCAGACTTGTGGCAAAAGATTTTACTCATAGGAAGTGGGTTGACTATGAAGAAACCTTCTCTCCTGTTGCCATGATAAAATCCATTAGAATACTTTTATCCATTGCCACATATTATGACTATGAAATATGGCTAATGGATGTCAAAACAGCTTTCTTGAACGACCATCTTGATGAAAGTATTTTTATGTTTCAACCAGAAGGATTTATTGAACGGGGTCAAGAATAAAAGGTTTGTAAGCTTAAAAGATCCATTTATGGGTTAAAACAAGCTTCTAGATCTTAGAATATGAGACTTGACACTGTGATCAAGTCTTATGGCTTTAAACAGAATATTGACGAACCTTGTGTATACAAGAAAATAGTCAACAAAACTGTAGCTTTCCTGGTTCTTCATGTTGATGATATCTTGTTCATTGAGAATGAGACAAATTTCCTTACTAACTGATGCCTGGAAAAATGGAGTAAATAAATATGCATTCATCGTTCGTTCTCCATGCGTCGCTGGTCATACGTTGAACTAAGGGATATGCAATATGCGTCTAAGAGTCTATGCAATGACCATGCGTTCCTGCTACAAATTTTCTTACTCTCGCACCAAGTATAACGAGATCGCAAGTTTCTCGAGGTAATCCGAGGTCGAACCCAGGGACTTGTAGCTAAATGTTATGAAGTAATGTGTTTTTGGCAAAGAATAAAAGAATGTGGAAGTCTAAGGACTATGTGCTACTCCTACTCCTAACTAAACAGATTAAGCAATAGAAGTATGACTATGGGAGTTGGTAGAGACACGACAATAGTTAATGCATAATAAGATGCATGGAAAAATAGATAAAATGGTGGAGGAGGTGACTTCACCGCATCAATAAGATTGATCGCAAGGGTAACCCCAACTAGCATAAGTTGCGATCATGCTATACACAATTGTTTAGAACGCATGTGATGCATATGCGATAGTGTCGATAGGACTTACGTCTAAGTTTCTATTCTTGCTCGTGCGATCTAACACAAAAACAAGGTGACCACATACCACCGTATCCTACTTCTGGACGCATGCGATGTGACCGTATACTATCATATCCTATCCATAGGGTGCATGCGATGTGTAATAACAAATAGAACTTATGTCTAAGTTCCTATTCTTGATTATGGGATCCAATTTGACTCTCTCAAGCCTAGGTTTGGTCTTTAGACTACTCTCTCAAGTATATCCAAATGATGAGTGATGCACTCATAAGACAAGTAATCACATAAAACATGGTTGCCATAAGATTATTCCTATCTCTAGGAACACTACTTACTTTGCTTAGTGAGTTCCACTACTTACCCTCTTAGGCAGTTAGTCGCCGCTGATCAACTTATAGACAAGCATTGCTACAGCCTCACACTAAGCAAAGTGGATTTTCTCACAATACTTGCACAACGCACACCTCTCAGTGGTTTGCTACATGTTTCATATGTCTATACTGCATGATTAAGTATGCGATACTCTAGCAATCTTACTTAGTCGTTGCAATGAAAGTAAAGGATGACAAAGAAGAGGTAAATGAAGATGGAATCGAAGGAAATAAAGAAATGCATTGATCACAAAATGTATTAATGTCTTAAGCCAAAATGTAATACAACACAGAGATAGAAGAGAGATGGAGGGTCAGATATAGGCAATGTCTTGCTTCCATCAGAAGTGTGTCAAGGCTGTTGGTGGTGCCATGGATGGGCGTTGGAGTAGTCTGTCTCGAAATCTATCCCTGGTGAAGCTCCATTCGTCACTCAGAATGGTTGAAGGAATGAAGAAGTCTTAAAGAATTTCTTCTCACGCTTTCATCTGTGATCACAAGGATCTGCCCTAAGGCAAAAACTGGGACGAATTGAAGTTGGGCTCTAAGGCTTCCATTTATAGTCCTGCTCTGAATTTTTGCTGCTAACAGTGTGATGGACCTACTCTGAATCTCTGCTACTAACGGCATGGTAGGTGAAATGTCAACATTATATTTTGATACTCTTGAGGTATGCGTTCTTGCTTGGTTTCCGAAGTACCATCGCATTCCACCACCTTTGCGTTCATCCCTCTATTGTGGTTATTACTCTGTAGCCACAACCTCTATGCGATGGACACATGCGGCTAATGGCTACAGCATCCATGTGACGAACATATGCGATTGCCTTTATGATGGTGTGGTTCTCCGCATGCGATCGATTCCTACGATAGCTACAAAAATAAACATTTGGATACAAAATAACGCATATATTGGGTTAGCCGAGATTTTCATTGTTGATCGATGCAAGCTCACTTTTCTCATGAATTCTTAGTATAATCACCGCATATTCTACTTGTTAGCCCTCATAATTCTAAATAAAAGGCCTATAATAACGTGCATTTCTGCCCGTTATCACTGACGTAAAGAGTTAGTTAGCATCACAATTCCGAATGAAAGATTTGGGAAATGCTCAATATGTTTTTGGGATCCAAATTTTTTCGAAATTGCAAGAACAGAACCCTAACACTATCTCAAGCATCTTATTGACAAGATGTTATCAAGGTATAACATGCAAAATTCCAAAAAGGGTATGTTACCTTGTAGACATGGAATTCATTTTCCAAAGGAATAATGTTTTAAGACGCCTCAACAAGTTGAGGAAATGAAAAGAATTCTATATGCTTCAGCAGTTGAGAGTCTGATGTACGCTATGTTGTGTACACGTCCTGACATATGCTTTGTAGTAGGAATCGTCAGTATGTTTCAATATAACCTTGGACACAGTCATTGGACTGCTATGAAGAACATCTTCAAGTGTCTTCGAAGAACGAGGGACTATATGCTTGTGTATGGGCCTAAGGATATGATCCTTATAAGATACATTGATTCTGATTTTCAAACCGATGTAGATTTTAGGAAATCTACTTCAGGACCAATTTTCACTCTTAACGGGGGAGCTATAGTGCGGATAAGCAATAGAGTTGTATAGTTGACTCCAAGATGGAAGCGAAATATGTAGCTGCATGCGAAGCAACTAAAGAAGCCGTGTGGCTGCAAAAGTTCCTAACAGATTTGGAAGTAGTTCCAAATATGAATCTTCCCATTACTCTGTATCGCGACAACAGCGAAGAAGTTGTCAATTCAAAGGATCCAAGAAGTCAACAAACATGGAAAGCAAGAAAGTACCACCTCATCAGGGAGATAGTACATAGAGGAGACGTGATAGTCACGAAGATAACCTCCGAATATAACCGTGTTGATCCATGAAGGCCCTTTTGGCTAAAGTATTCGAGGGCCACTTGGTCAGACTAGGGCTACGACTTTCATAATCTAGGGAAAGTTGGAGAATGTCAAGGGTATACTGATGCCCTAGTTTATTATATTTTCTCTTTATTTTCCTCAATACTGTAAAATATTATATATTTGTCTCACTAGAGTATTAGTCCAAGTGGGAAATTGTTGAAAATGTCCTAAAACTCGCAGTTTGAAAATATTGTTAACATATTCTATTTATCTATAAAAGTATTATTGAAATTTTATTCAATAAATTATTAATGATATTGCATTCTGTTATAAAAATCCAATAAATGAATCTGTGGCTATAATATGTATACTTTAACTTTATGTGGTGACATAAAAGTGGATCAAGTTTTTGTATATAGCCAAAATGGTCTATAAGTATATGAATGAGATTGGATACCTCATCTTGGTGACACTATTGGATGCAGCCCATTTTGTATATTGATACAAATTATGTGATCCCAAAATCATTCATGTGGAGATATTGAGTAGGGGCATCCTATTCAATGAGTTTGCATAAGACCGGACCTCGAAATAGACTATTTAAAATTGATCGTTTACTGTTAAAATTGACTATTTAAAAAAAACCATTGACCTAGGGTAACTCGATCTTAATCTTGAGCTAACTATGAACTTCTGTTTATTTAGGATTATCCTTTGATCTGCATAGGTGAGAGTAGTCCAACAGCACTGCTTAATAAGCTGTTTGGATTGATGCTCTAAATCTCGCAGGATCCTATAGTTTGTAAACATTGTATGAACAAACTCTTTATGTGGTTAATAAAATATATGATATCTTATTCACTTTGTCTATAAAATATGTGATATTTTAGTTGCGTTAACAACAACTAACATCCAAGGTTATCATTGTAACTTAAACATGTATGTAGGGACATACAGGTGGATCATGTTTAAGTGATAACCTAAATAGTTTGTAGTAGATGGATAAGACTGGGTACCTTATCTTGGTGACACTATGAGTATGGCCCTCTTTGTAGATGTTACAACTATTGTAAAGTGCTACAAATGATCTTATCTTAATCATTTATGTATTAGACATGCGAGCGGGGATATTCTATACAAAGGAGTTTGTATAAGACCGGACCACGAAATGTTTAGTCTCGTTATATAACACCATTCACAATAGAGACTTACATTTCACCAAGATCACCATAGGTAACATGATCTTAATCCTGAGTGAGTTGTAAACTCCTGCCTATGAGGGCGATCATTTGATTTGTATGGGTGAGAGTGGCCAGATGCAGACTCAACAAGCCTACCTTTTGGGGATTCATTTGATTAAGGAGCTGGGAACATAGCTACACAAGATGGAATTCACTCCTTCCCCGAAGTAGGGGTAAGTAGATAAATTTCTCCCTTAAGAGCTAATTTTGGGTCTTGAACAATGTGGCGCCACACCCTCTCTTGGCCCAAAAGGGGTTTAGTCATAGTAGGACTATGATCTATTGTTCATTAGAGGAATCAGTGGTAGTTAAGGAGTTAGATGTAACTACAAGGGCAAAACGGTAATTTGGCCCAACTGTACTTACGAGCAATTTATGAAGGGTCATCGTACTGTTGATTGGTTATATCCAATGGACATAGAAATATATCTGTAGTACGAAGAGTGCAACTGTCAGTCTTTAGTGGGGTACCTGACAGTTAATAGATGATGAATAATGTAATTGAAGAATTTAATTAATTATTCATGTACCATTGGGGCTTCAAGCTACAGGCCCATAAGGTCTCCTTGGTAGCTCAAAAGAATTTAGTTGAGAATCAATTTTTGGGTTAGTTTGAATTTTTTTCAAATTAATAATAGGGATTTAATTATATATAATATAATTAAATTGTTTCAATTATATGTGATATAATTGTTATAATGTATTTGATACATTATAGTTTAATGGGAGGAAATAAATATTTGAATGGGATCCAAATATATTTTCTATGAATGTAATTCACAGTTGTTAAAATATGATTTATATTAAATGTTATAAAATAGAGAAAAGAAATTATAGTTTATATTGTATGTGATACAATATTAAAATTATAAGTTATATGTTGTATTTGATATAACATATAATTTAATATAAATATAATATGATAAGTTAGTTATCATATTTATTTATATTATTTTATTATTATTTGATATAACATATAATAATACCCGATGACCTAAACGATAGACTCTAAATCTCTCCCACTTTCTTGGTTGTTGAATACGATCGTGTTTCCTCCTTCCCTCTACCAAATCCAATAGAGCCCACACCTCCTGGATTCTCACTTCGAGAATACCAAGGTCATTGAGTGGTGGTGTCCTCTCTGCTACTTTTTCGCGTGTAGAAGACCGTTCAGTGGTGAACAACAGCGAGAATCAGTAGACGATTGGCTTGGCGATCACAGCGACAGTGAGAGGTGTTGTTCTTAGCAAGACCGAGAGAAAGACAGAAGAAAGGTTCTTCAAAGGTGAATCTTTCGGTTCTATGTATTTATTTATTTTTCAAAGCATGTCGTAATTTGTTCTGAATTGCATAACTTGTATGTATGTTTGTGAATGCTTGTTTTTTCTGTTACAATGAATTTGGAACGATCTTGCTTCCGCTCATAGGTACTCTTTGATAGGAGTTCCTTCAGGTTCATCTTCTAAAAAGATCCATAAAGGTTCGACCTCTTGAACTAAGTCTATACCTTCTTCCTCCGACACTAAAAAGTGGAAGAAGAAGAATAGTGGAAAAAGGAAGGTTGCTGCTAACCCAAGAGTTGTTGCTCCAAGGGGTAGACAACCTATGAGGGTTGACAAAAGAAAGTGTTTCCATTACAATCAAGATGGACACTGGAAAAAGAACTGCCCTAGATATTTGGCAGAAAAGAAAAAGGCCAAACAAGGTAAATATGATTTTCTTGTCTTGGAAATTTGTTTGGTGGAGAATGATGATTCTGCCTGGATTATTGACTCTAGGGCCACTAACCATGTTTGTTCTTCATTCCAGGGAATTAGTTCCTGGCAACAACTTAATGCTGGAGAGATGACGATGTGAGTTGGAACCGGGCATGTCGTTCAGCTATGGCAATGAGAGGTCTCTGGTTATCTTTACAGCATAAATTTCTCATTTTGAATGATGTATTTGTTGTTCCTAATTTAAAAAGGATCTTAGTTTCTGTAAAGTGTTGTTTGGAACATAATTATCAATTGAACTTTTCTTTTAAAAGTCTTTATTACAAAGAATGGTGTTGATATATGTTCTACTAAATTGGAAAACAATTTGTATGTGCTAAGATCGTTAGCAACAAATGCCCTCCATAACGTAGAGATGTTTAAAACTGTTGTAACTCAAAATAAACGACTTAGAATTTCTCTTAAGGAAAATGCACAACTTTGTCACCTAAGACTGGGACACATTGATCTCAATAGGATTGAGAGGTTGATGAAGAATAGACTTCTAAGCGAGTTAGAAAAAATTTCTTTATCTGTGTGTGAGTCATGCCTTAAAGGAAAGATGACTAAAAGGCATTTTACTGGAAAATGTCATAGGGCCAAAGAACCTCTAGAGCTAGTGTATTCAGACCTTTGTGGTCCGATGAATGTAAAAGCTAGAGGAGGTTATGAATATTTCATCACTTTTACTGATTATTATTCAAGATATGGGTATGTTTATTTAATGCAACATAAGTTTGAATCTTTTGAAAAGTTCAAAGAATTCAAGGTTGAAGTTGAAAATTCATTAAATAGAACGATCAAAACATTTCGCTCTGATCAAAGTGGAGAGTTTATGGATTTAACTTTCAAAAGCTATATGATAGAACATGGAATAATATCCCAACTCTCGGCACCTAGTATACCTCAGCAAAATGGTGTATAAAAAAGGAGAAATCGAACAATATTGGACATGGTCTGGTCTATGATGAGTTATGCTTCTTTACCTGACTCGTTTTGGGGTTATGCAGTGGAGACTGCAGCGTATATCCTGAACTATGTTCCCTCCAAGAGTATTTCCAGAACACCTTTGGAGTTATGTAATGATCGTAAAGCTAGTTTACGTCATTTCAGAATCTAGGGTTGTCCAGCACATGTGCTTGAGGCTAATCGTAAGAAATTGGAGCCATGTTCAAGGTTATGCCTACTTGTAGGCTACCCCAAGGGAACGAAAGGTGGTTATTTCTTTGATCCTAAAAAAAACAAAATATTTGTATCGACAAATGCTACTTTTCTTGAGGAAGACTACATAAGGGAGCACAGACTTAGAAGTAAAATCGTGTTGAATGAGATTTTCAAAGAAACTATTGAATCTTCAACAAGAATTGTTAAAGAACCTAGTACCTCAACAAGAGTTGTTGAAATAGGTTCATCTAGTAAGTCAAATCCACCTCAAGTATTAAGGGAACCTTGACGTAGTGGGAGGGTTGTGAACTTAACTATTCGCTATATAGGTTTAACTGAAATCTTAGTTATGGTAGTTGATGGTGAAGTTGAGGATCCATTGTTTTACAATAAGGCAATGGAGGATGTTGAAAGGGTTGAATGGATCAAAGCCATGGATCTTGAATGAAGTTTATGTAATTCAATTCAGTATGGGATCTTATAGATCAACCTAATGGGGTAAAACCTATAGGTTGTAAATTGATCTACAAGAGAAAACAGGGTGCGGATGGGAAGGTGCAAACCTTCAAAGCTAGACTGGTGGCAAAGAGTTATACCCAGGTAGAGGGAGTCGACTATGAGGAGACTTTCTCACCTGTTGCCATGCTAAAGTATATCCAGATCCTCCTATCCAGTGCCTCATATTATGATTATGAGATATGACAAATGGATGTCAATACTTCTTTTCTAAGTGGCAATTTTGAGGAGACCATTTATATGGTGCAGCCCGAGGGATTCATAATCCAAGGTCAAAAGCAAAAGGTTTGCAAGCTTAATCGGTCCATTTATAGACTGAAAGAAGCATCTCGATCTTGAACATCCATACTGCGATTAAATCTTATGGCTTTGATCAAAATGTTGATGAGCCTTGTGTATACAAGAAGATCATCATCAGTTCAGTAGTTTTTCTAGTGTTGTATGTAGATGATATCCTACTCATTGAGAATGATGTAGGTTTACTGACTACAGTTAGGAGCTGGTTAGCGACCCAATTCCAAATGAAATATTTGGGAGAGGCTCAATTTGTTCTGGGTATTCAGAACTTTCGAGATCGAAAGAAAAAAATGCTATCACTGTCTCAGGCGTCGTATATTGACAAGATGCTTGTCAAGTATTCGATGCAGAACTCCAAGGGGGGTTTATTGCCTTTCAGGCACGAAGTTACTTTATCTAAGGAACAATGTCCTAAGACACCTCAAGAGGTTGAGGATATGAGACAGGTCCCATATGCATCTGTCGTGGGTAGTTTGATGTATGCAATGTTATGCACTAGACCTGACATTTGCTATACAGTGGGGATAGTAGGTAGATATCAATCTAATTCAGGATTAGATCACTGGACAGCTGTTAAGAACATCCTCGAGTATCTACGAAGAATGAGGGGCTACATGCTTGTATATGGCTCTAAGGATTTGATCCTTATGGGATACGCAAACTCTGACTTTCAGACTGATAGGGATTTTAGAAAATCCACATCAGGATCAGTGCACTTTTAATGGAGGGGTAGTAGTATGGCGAAGCACCAAGTAAAGGTGCATCATGAACTCCACCATGGAGGCTGAGTATGTAGCGGCTTGTGAAGCTGTTTAGGAGTTCATTTGGCTCAGGAAATTCTTGACTGATCTGGAAGTTGTTCCAGACATGTCAAAGCTCATCACACTTTATTGTGATAATAGTGATGTTGTGGCTAATTCTCGTAAGCCTCAGAGTCGTAAGCGCGATAAGCACATAAAGCGGAAGTATCATCTCATCCGAGAGATTGTACATCGAGGGGACATGATTGTCACGAAAATAACTTTGAAGCACAACATTGTTGATCTGTTTACGAAGACCCTCACGGCTACAGTGTTTGAAGGTCGCCTGCAGAGTATGGGTCTATGGGATAGACTACACCTGGACTAGGGAAAGTGGGAGATATTGTATTGGGCGTGTTATGTCCTATTTAATTGTTTTGTGTACTTTGTATTTTATTATATTTTACACCCCACTAGCTTTAGGTCAAGTGGAAGATTGTTGGGATTGATGCGCTAAATCTCATAAGGTTCTATAGTTTGTAAACATTGTATGAACAAATTCTTATGTGATTAATAATATATGATATTTTATTCACTTTGTCTATAAAATATGTGATATTTTAATTGCATTAACCACAAACTAATAAACAAACATCCAAGGTTATCATTGTAACTTAAACATATATGTGGAGACATACAGGTGGATCATATTTAAGTGATAACCTAAATGGTCTGTAGTAGATGGATAAGGGTGGGTACCTTATCCTAGTGACACTATGAGTATGGCCTGCTTTGTAGGTGTTACAATTGTTATAAAGTGCTACAAATGATTTGATCTTGATCACTCATGTATTAGACATGTGAGCGGTATATAAAGGAGTTTGTATAAGACCGGACCATGAAATGTTTAGTCTCATTATATAACATCGTTCATAATAGAGACTTATATTTCACTAGGATGACCACAGGTAACATGACCTTAATCCTGAGTGAGTTGTGAACTCTTGCCAGATCATCAGCTCAACAAGACTACTATTTTGAGGCTTCGTCTAATTGGGGAGTTGGGAACACAGCTACACAAGATGAAATTCACTCCTTCCTTGAAGCAGAGGTAAGTAGCTAAATTGCTCTCTTAAGGGCTGATTTCGGGTCTTGAACAATGTGGCGCGACACTCTCTCTAGCTCGAGAGAGATTTAGTCAAAGTGGGACTATGATATATTGTTCATTAAAGGAATCAGTGGTACTTAAAGAGTTAGATGTAACTACAGGGGCAAAACAGTAATTTGGTCCAACTGTACTGATGAGCAATTTGTGAAAAGTCATTGTACTGTTGATTGGATATCCAATTGACACATAAATATATTTGTAGCGCGAAGAGTGTAGCTTTCGGTCTTTAATGAAGTACCCAACAGTTAACGAGTGGTGAATAATGAATTAAAGAGTTTAATTAATTATTCATGTATCGTTGGAGCTTCAAGCTATAGGTCCATAAAGTTCCTTTGGTAACTCAAAAGGATTTAGTTGAGAATTAGTTTTTAGATTAATTTGAATTGTTCAAATTAATAAGAGGGATTTAATTATATATTATATGTGATATAATTGTTATAATGTATTTGATACATTGTAGTTTAATGGGAGGAAAAAAATATTTGAATGAGATTTAAATATATTTTCTGTGAATATGATTCATAGTTGTTTAAATATGATTTATATTAAATGCCATAAAATAGAGAAAAGAAACTATAGTTTATATTATATGTGATACAACATTAAAACTATATATAACATATAATTTAATATAAATATAATATGATAAGTTAGTTATCATATTTATTTATATTATTTTATTATTATTTGAATAAAAACTTCCCATATTTTCTCTTCAACCACCTTAATGGGTGGTCATTAATTTTATGGTAAAGAGAATAAAAGAAAATTTTGTTTTTCTTCTTCCTTGGACGATTGGAATTTACTGAACAATTGAGAGTCTTTGCAGAAAAGTTATTTAAGTTCTTATGAGAGTTTTCTCAATCTTCTTCCTTCACCAAAACTATCCCTCCTAACTAAAAATAGTCAGAGCCCACCACTTCTGGGTTCTCACGCCGAGAATACCAAGGACTCTTTGTGGTAGTGTCTGGGTTATTGTTCGAGGATTCTTGAAGAAGGTCTTCAAGAAGTTGTTGAGTTTGTGATTGCTTGAGGGATATGTGAAGAAAAGGGTTCTTCAAAGGTAATATATCTTGAACCCTTTTTCTGTAAAAAGCATGTTGTATTTTATTTTGAATGCATATATCTTGTATGTTTACTGTAAATTTAGTTTTCAATAATTAATGAAATTTGGACGATCCGCTTCCGCTCAAGGATCTCCTCACCAGAGTTCCTTCAGAAAGAGAGAGAGTCACAAAACTTTTACAGAAGAAGTTACATCAAGAAACCCTAAGGAAGGCCAAGTGGATGTATACCTTAAGAAAATAGCCACTTGGATGCATAGCACAATGAGAAACACAAGAACTATTTTTTAAACTTAAGTAGAGAAACCATGCTTTGAAGAAGAGTTTAAAAACTAAGGAATAAGGAAAAGAGGGGAGGTTGAATACATGACAAGGGCTACCATGCATCCAAGGAAGCCCTAGTAAGGTTAAAAGTGATGCACCATGCGTTAAGTAAAGAATACCTAAGAAGTAGGGCCAAGTAGAACATGCAAGGTACCTCAAACAAGCTCTATGCATTAGAAGTTAGGTGGTAACCATGTGTGGATAGCTGTCATGCATTGAAGGACCAAGGAAACAAGTTATGAAGTAAGGGAATCTCATTTTAAGGAGCTGAACTTGAGGAATAAGCAATCCGTACGTTGGAATGGCTTGCCATAGGAACAAAGTTGGCATAGAGACAAGTCATGCGATGAGAAGCTTGAAACCTAATGATGCATTGGAGGCAAAGGAACTTCCATGCATTGAAGCAAGCCCCTATGCATTGGAAGTAATGTTTTGGACAGTAAAAGACATCTAATATGGCTGAAGCATGAGGTGGCTTCATGATACTTAGCCAAATTTGAGGAAAAGTCCAGCTATGGAGGTTACGTGGCAAGATATAAAGGCTGGGAATTCATGCAGAGTTTTCTATATATATGGGCTAATAAGAAGAGATCAGTTTGGCCCTTTTTACTCGACCAAAATAAAGATTCTACCTCCATTTGAAAGCTGAGTGAGAGAGGAAGAATATATGGGGCTGCTGAAAAGAAACTCCCACGAAATGATGTTAAAATCCAAAGAAGATTCAATGTAGTGCAGATTCTAAGTCCAATCGAGCAGTCCATGATTTTTGGTGAATTCTGTGCAATTTAGAAGATTTGAGAGCTTCAATTTTGAGATAAGATAGTTAAAATCATATTTAAGAAGTTCATAAAAGGAAGTCTCGAATTTTAATGAATAGATTTCGAGTTATATGTTCTGAAAATTGAACCTGGGATTTAGGAGATGAAGAAGCAAGCAGCTGACTTAGGGTTGAAAGAAACAAGTGGTGTAAGCATTTCGCTTGTGCTAAGAAGGTGATCTTCAACTATGTTGTGTCCCTTTGAGTTAGAATACAAACCTGGACTGCCATGAGAATATCTGACCAGAAGAATGCCCAAAAGTGAAGAAAACTCGAGAAAGGTCAGAATTCTAACCATACAGAGCAGTATGAGGTATTTGGAGTATTCTGATATCTAGAGGACGAATTAGAAGCTTAAATTTTAGGTTAAGACTTCTGAGACAATTATTAACAAATTTCATGAAGGAAGTTTTGTCTAATTCGAGCTGTAAATGATACTGTAAGTGTTGTGAAATGAAGGTAAGCAGAAAGGGTTGGCGTTGAGACAGCAGTGGCTGCAAGATTGAACATCAACGCCTACCATGCGTCCAAATAGATACCATGTGGCCAACTATGTCATAGAATGAATGAAGTATGCATTGGCCTAAGGATACTCAAGGCTTAAGAGGCTAAGAAGAGAGCTAACTAAGGGTGAGTGGCTTCTAACTCTTAAAGTATTTTAACTTAATGCTTTCACTAGTTTTCAAGTCATAGCATGTTTGAAAATGACTTATAGAATGTTGATAAATGCTTCAAAAGCATGTTTTTGTATGAGTTAGTACTCAAACATGTATACGTTTTCTTAAAGGATGGAGTTAAATGTGTAAGAGTTTTATGAAGAATAAGTTCATAGAATGTTTTCTCTTATGAGCCCAATGTATGTATTGCTAAGTTTTAAAGATGTTTTCTTTTAAGAAGTGGTATATGTGAGCTTTAGCTCTATGATGAATTTTCTACATGATATCTTCAAGCTCTATTTGAACGCATGAAAAGACACGTATGGACGTATGGCTTAAGATTTTCTAACTGAGTTTCATGAAGCATATGTTGTTCAACATTCCTTTATTTCATGCTAGTTATTACAGTAAATGCTATTAAGGCTTGTTTGAGTGGAATACTTGATGTTTAAAATTGAACGATTTTCCTGGAATTTTAACTAGTATGATGTGATGAGGAAGCCGATACTGAAGGACGATGAGAAGGTGTTTGGCTTATGATGATAAACTTGATACTGAAGGACTATAAGAAGGTAACCGGGCCATAGTACATAAGGTATGGCAATACTTAGTCATTACCATGTGCATGTAGGTACAGTTTGACGTTATTTGTGTCGAGATTACTCCACACCAAGTAAGGATTTCGACGTTGAGTGATTGAACAAAAGGACTCTCCTCAACTAAGGTTATGAGGTGAAGAATTCTATTTGTGATTTTCAAAGTTTTATGCATTATGATGACTTACATGTTTTATGACATAATATTTTTAAAACCTAGAAGTGTTATATATTTTTCAAGAAGGAAGATATGTTTTGAGTTATTTGAGTCATTTGAATATGGTTTTCAAAAGTTGTTTGAAATCATAGATTTATATGGTAAAAGCTTATGTTTCTAAAGTATGCCACTCACTGGGCTTCCCAGCTCACATTTGCCTATGTTTTTGCCCCCCCTCCCTCCAGATAGCATAAGAGTTCCAGGATTCCAGGGTTGTGGGTTGCTTGACAAAGATGGTTCAATCTACCACCATTGTAAAAGGGTTTGATAGTCAGTTGTGTGTCTAGAAGTGGACGATAATTAGTTAGGCTCTACAAATTTAGAGTCAGGGTTTGGTCTGTAATAAGACATCTGTTGAGTGATGATGCGGAAATAATATAATATAATGATAAGTTATATTGAGTTCTGTGATGATTATGATGTTTTACAGGTTCAGTTGACAGAAGATGTCATAAGAGGGTTCGCATATGCTATTTTCACATCTCCTCTGGGTTAAATAGGTAATTTGGGAGGGGGTGTGACACTAACTATTGATGAAATACAAGAAAATATTTCACAAGCTAAAGATTTACAAATCTACATTTCATTCCCATGCTACTTAAACCTGCACTCCAAACACAAGCTTCTTAAACCTGGACTTCCAAAACCTACACTCCAAACACAATTTTCTTATACCTAGGCTACCTAAACTTCCCAGCATAATCCCCCGAGCTACCTATTCTCTGAGAATTTTTTGTATTGGTTTGTGGGAACCTATGGGAAGGATGAAGAGAATTTTTTAGAGAATTTTTGCGTACATAATGATTTTGTGAAGAAGAGCACACTCCCTGCAAATAATACGTTTTGAAGGTTTTATCAACCAAAATTAGGGAGAGAAAGTAGGAACGTGGGAGTTATCCCATGTTTCTGATAACTCCATGCGTGGGAGTTGTCTCAAAAAATAATTAATTTTATTAATTAATTATTAATTAATTAAATCTAATTTAATTAGTGATTTCATTTAAATGAAACATTTGTCACATAACCTATAGTTTTAATTCAACTAATTTAAATTAATTTAAATTAATTTAAATTAAATTAAATTAAGTTATTAATTAATTAATTCTCCAATTAATCAATACCAAATTAAATATCAAATATTTAATTTACCTACATGTGAATCATATTCAATTGTATTTCTCTCATAACCTATAGTTTTAATGTGTATCTAATACGCATTAATTTTAATTTATAATTTTAATATGAATCTAATTCATATTAATTTAATATTTAAATTCCTTCAAATATTTAATTCTCTCATAAATTAATTTTGAATCATATCCAAGATTAAATTTATATTATAAAGTTTAATTAAAATAGAAACTTTATATTATAATCTACCATTATACGTTATATTATTTCCCTAAGTGATTTGAACATTTCAAACTCTTTTCAAGACATAATTACCTCAATTCCCTTTACGAGCTAGGAAGCGGACCTCATGGACCTACAAATCATAAGCTCCAACAATATGAGATTAATTGGCTAAACTCATTAACTACATTAATCAATATTCGTTAACTGTGGGTACACTCCATTAAAGACCCAAGTTGCACTCTTCTCATTGTAGATATATTTCCGTGTCCATAGATATAGACCAATAACAGCAAGTATCTTCAGACATAATCATTAGACTGCTGTCAAGAACATCTTCAAGTATCTTCAAAGAACGAGGAACTATGTGCTCGTGTATGGGCCTAAGGATTTGATCCTTACAGAATACACTAATTCTGATTTTCAAATTGATGTAGATTCTAGAAAATCTACTTCAAGATCAGTTTTTACTCTTAAGAGAGGAACTATAGTGTGGAGAAGTATCAAACAGAGTTGTATCGTTGACTCCACAATGGAAGCTGAATATGTAGCTACATGTGAAGCAGTTAAAGAAGCAGTGTGGCTATGCAAATTCCTGACGGATTTGGAAATAGTTCCAAATATGCATCTTTGCGATAACAGTGGAGCAGTTGCCAATTCAAAGGAACCAAGAAGCCACAAACATGGAAAACACATCGAAAGAAAGTACCATCTCATCAAGGAGATGGTACACCGTGAAATCGTGATAGTCATGAAGATAGCCTCAGAAGATAATCTTGTTGATCCATTTATGGAAGCCCTCTAGGCAAAAGTGTTTGAGGGCCACCTGGTTGGACTAGGACTACGAGCTTCATAATCTAGGGCAAGTGGGAGAATGTCAAAGGTACATAGATGCCCTAATTTATTGTATTTTCTCTTTATTTTCTCAACATTGTATATTTGTAACTCACTGAAGTATTAGTCCAAGTGGGAGATTGTTGGAAATGTCCTAAAATTCGTAGTTCATAAATGTTAAAAACATATTCTATTTATCAATAAAAAATATTATTGAGTATTTTATTCAATAAATTGTCATTGATATTGCATTCTATTATAAAAATTCAATAAAAAAAAATCATGGCTATAATATGAATATTTTAACTTTATGTGGAGATATAAAAGTGGATCAAGTTTTAGTGTATAGCCAAAATGGTCCATAAGTACATGGATGAGATTAGGTATCTCATCCCGGTAATACTATTGGATGCAGCCCACTTTGTATACTGATACAAATTATGTGACCTCAAAATCATTCATTTGAAGACATGCGAGTGAAGGCATCCTACGCAAAGGATGTTTGCATAAAACCGAGCCTCAAAATAGTCACTTTTCTTTACAACGACCGTTTATTGTTAAAATTGACTATTTCAAATTTGATGACCTAGGGTAACTCAATCTTAATCCTAAGCTAACTATGAACTCTTGTTTATTCGGGGGTTATCCTTTGATCTGCATAGGTGAGAGTAGTCCAATAGCACTGCTCAATAAGCCTTCCTTTTTGGGATAAGACCGGATAAATAGTTGGGGAAATAATCCTGCAAGATGGAATTCACTCCTACTCGATTTAGGATTAGCAGATAGGTTGTTGTTCTTTTAAGTACTAATTCCTAGTCTTGAACAACGAGGCCCCGCCCTCTCATGATCGAAAGGGTCATGGTTTATTAGTTGGACTATAAACCAATTGTTCAATAGGTTCAGTGAGAGCTTAAGAAGCAAGATGTATTTACAGTGGTAAAATGATAATTTTGACGTAGTAGTAAATACGAACAACTCGTGAATTGTCAACTTACTAATTATGGTTAAAGTTGACATAAATATATCTACAACGAGGAGAGTGCAACTATGAAGCTATAGTGGTGTGTCTCGGTAGTTAATTAATATTGATTAATTCGGTCTAAAGAGTTTAGTCAATTGATCTCAAATCGTTGGAACTCATGATCTGTAGATTCATACGGTTCTTCGACTAACTCGTAAAATTATATCTTGGATTAGTGAATTGAGCGGATTTGAAATGTTCAAATTCAATTAGGGTTTTGAATAATTGTATTTGATACAATTAAAAACATTTAATTTTGTTAAAATTGAACGAAATCGGAGAGATCAATATATTTAAATATTAATTAACATGAATAGGATTCATGTAGAAATTAAGTGTTCAATTAATTTAATATTTGATATTAAATTATTGTTTAATTAAATAAATAAATTTATTTACTTAATTATTTAAATAAAACATTTTTTTCAATTTTTGAAATTGAAATTCAGACTTCTTTTTTTATTAAATTTAATTTTAGTGTCAATTAAAATTAATTTGAAAAATGAAATTAAAAATTTGTAAAATAAGAGTTTGTGGATTAATCCAATATTTGTTGGATTAATCCCTTAATAAACACCTAACCCACTTATAATCAGCTTCTTGATGTGTCAATATGCTGAGTGCTTACATGATAAACTGGTTTATATATATCTAATTTGATCAGATGTAATCTTCATGCAAGTTGAAACTCCAAAAATTTTGCTGAAGCTCTCAAAAACCTTCTTCTCCCTTCACAAAATTGATCTCATCTGAGAGTCCACCTCTCAATCCAAGTTAAAGGATAGTAGAGAAGATCCTCTTGATGGTCTACTGTCAATTTGGAGGTTGAATATGGGGAGAGAAGCATAAATTTCAGTTTTAGCAAAGGTAAACATTCTGAAGCCATTTTCTCAGAAATTGTTTTTTTTGCATGTTTTTTAAACTCAAATTAAGTAATTATAGTGCTTATTGATTCTTATTTTTTTCGTTGCATGTTAGTTTACTCTATTAGGGACATAGTCTTGCAAGATGAAACTTACTCTTATCCAAGTCTAGAGATAGTAGATAGATTGTTCTCTTAAGTGCTAACTACGGGTCTTGAACAAGGGGTCCCGCCCTCTCATTGGCTCGAGAATGACTTGGTTTGGTGGTTGGACCACAAACCAATTGTTTATTAGAGGATCGATTGAACTTAAGGAGCAAAATGTAATTATAGGGGTAAACTGATAATTTGATACAACTGTAATTACGAACAACCTGTGAAGGATCGACTTACTAATCATAGTTAAGTCAAGGTGACAGAAATATATCTACATTGAGGAGAGTGCAGCTACTGGACTTTAGTGGAGTGTCCCCATAGTTAACGAATATTGGTTAATTAGATTAAAGAGTTTAATCTGTTAATCTCGCATCGTTGGAGCTCATAATCTATAGGTCCCCTACTAGCTCATATTGGACTAAACCTTAGGACAGTGTGATGAGAGAATTTGAAAAGTTCAAATTCAGTTTAGGAAATAAATGTTAAATTATATGTGATATAATTGGCGTAAGCATTTATAGTTTAATTATTGAATTAAATAATAACGAGATTTGGAAATATTTAAATATGATTAAATATTATTTATATGAATAGGGATTCATGTTTCAGGTTGGTGTTTTATTAATCTAGTATTAAATATTAAATTGATTTAATTAAGTAGACTATTTAATTAATTTTATATAATTTTATTTAAAATTATTCTAAAAGAAATTGATTTTATTTAAAATTCATTTTAATTTTTGAAAAATCACAAATTAAATTAATATTAGGGTTAGTGGATTTATTCCACTTTTTCCACTAACCCTAACACCTAATCCCTTTTATTAGTGCATTATTTGGTGTCAATTTTTGGGCTTTCAATTTTGCATGGTTCTTTAAAGAGAAGGAAAATTGGCTGAAGAGAGGTTGATGATTTTTGGCATTTGATGCTTAATTTTTCTCTTAAAATCATACAACCAAAACTCTTTCAAATTCACTTTTCGTCTCAAATTAGTAACAAAATTGGATCTCACAATTCGTTCTAAGACCGGAGAATAGTGGAGAAGACTTTAGTAATAGTCCATGAAGTGTTCGTGATCAGAAAACATCAAAGGATTGGGCTAATTTTGAGTTTCTACAAATGTTATGTACATTCAAACCTTGTCCTTTTATTATGATGCATTCTTTAATCCTAAAATTAATGTAGTTAGAGTACTTAGAATCCCAATTGCTTCCGCATGCGCGTTGTTAACTCTAACAGTAAGCTACCCCAAAATGAGTGCTCTCTTATTCCGACTTCTCCAAAGCCTCTGGTTGCACAACCAAGACAGTGATGGGTTCTCTACCCCTACAAAAATGGAGCAACGAAAGGTTTGAGAATTCAAGAGAAGGTCACGATGAAATGAGTCATTTATCATCACAATAGGTGTCAAGTGGAAGTGCAGTGATGTATGCAGCTGAGGCATCCTAACAAATGGGTAAACTTGAACCTTGTTCCAACATGACCCGATCAATTCGATTAGGCACTCGCTATCTATTTTCATTGTTCAACTTTTTGACAACATGAAAAAACCATTGCTCAACTCTTTGACAACATGGGAAAAAAACCAAAAAAAGCTCTGTCCTCCCTCTCTATCTATCCCCGCTCGGGGAGTTCAAGGGAAGAACCCAGAACCCGATCTATGGTTGAATAGCAACTCATCAGTAAGTATACACATTGAGAGCATAACTCAAAGTGATCATAGCACTGATCCCCTGACCTATATAGCCATTCTTGCGAATCTAGGCGTTGCATGGTTATTTTGCAAGATCTTGCTTTCAGATCGTAGAGTGGATCAAACATGTGTTCGGAATAAGATTTTCATATATTTAAACTCAACCCAACACGAAAGGATTGACAATCCAACCCAAATCGTACAGGTTAGGTTGGGTTGATCAAATTTGTTTATCACACCTATTAAGAATGCTATAAATACAAACCTCAAAGATAAAATTCATTTCTTGACTACAAGAAAAATAAATAAATAGATAATTTAAGGATTTAAAGCAAAACTATCTTTGTTATAAATTTGTTAGCTAAATAAATTTCAAACTTTATTATTTTGTTATCAAAAGATAGATTTGTTATTTAAAGGGAGATAAATTAGAAATTTAATGGCAAATTGAACTTGTTATAAAACTTAATTCCAAAGTTTTGTTATTTTGTTACTAAAAAAAACTATTTTTTATATTAAAATAACTAAATCATTGTCATTCAGAGTCTTGGAAATTAATGAACCAAATGAATTAATTTAGGATTATATAGTTCATAAAACAACCACTATGCCTACACCCCAAACACATGCTTCATAATCTCAGGCTTTCAAACCCTGCACCCCAAACACAAGCATTTATGATTTCCGAGTTTCAAAATTCCCTCAAATAAGCCTCTAGATATTTAATTCTCATGTTTTTTATTCCAAACTTGTGCTCTGAACACCCCAAGTGAAGAAAAGATTGCATCATGTTAGGCAAAGTTGTTTTTCATGACACCTCCCAAATACTTCCTTATGAACTTTTTGAATTATGTCATTCCCCCGTGACCTCCATAACATATAAAAATGAAGTTTCACTAGTGAACGCAAGGTTGCTCTACTATTATGTTTGGGAGTGATTTTGAAATTGTTATAATCGCTTGTCAAAAAATATTTTTGAACGCTTTTAATTATTTAAAATTAATTTAGTATTTAATTTTATACTTTTAAATGAAATTTCATATTATCCAAATTGATTTTGAATGATGGAGTGATTTTAACCATTTAAAAATCATGTATGTCCATACTTTTTTAGAAGCAAGGAAAAAGGGAGATTCGTTCTATTTTCTAAAACATAACATACAATGTATCACAAAAGTCTCATTCAATCTCTAGTTTATACTATGCCCATAGAAATCATACACTTACATAAATTACATGAATTTCCACCTCCTCATCTGCTATGCACAAAGTAGCCTGATCTAATCAAAATCAGACAAAAAAGGGCATTCTTCGTAAATCAACTACTTCCAGAACCTGGTAAAGCAAAATCAAATTACGAGTCGGGTCAAATTTACAGTGAGTTTGAGAGGACTCTTTTCAAAAATATTTTTGGACAAACCATTGGTTAAATGCTTTAAGCACTTCTCGTATTTATTTCAATGTTTTCAAACTTTTGATTATTAGACCAAACACTTTTGAGAATTTTGGAAAGTGCTTTTAACAGGCTAAAATAACTTTTTACAATAGTAAATACTATCCCGAACTCACTTTTACATAGAGATGACACCATCAATTGGGTGCAACACTAGGAAGTTGATAAATGAAAGATCCATGAGGAATATCAGACATATATTCCTAAACCAAGTTCTTTGGGCTCTGTTTCAACCATCCATGGAGGCCTGTTGAGAAATAAGAAAGGTGATTATGATAATAGCAAAAGCTGAAGTACTAATCAAGATATGTACTGAATGGAATCGGTTCATTCATCGTACTTGTTCATTACAAAATTGATTGTCCCTTGGGCAGCACGTCTTAGAAGAACTTCCCTCGCCTCAATTGCTATTCCTTCGGGCTATATAGGGATGTGTTTAATTTTAAAGCCAATGATAAACTTTCAGGGTAAATATTGCAGATACTGTATATACCTCTTCAGGAAACCAAACTCCAGGTTGTGTGCTTCCCTCAAGAACAGCAAGAGCAAATGCAGCTGTCGAATACCCCACTGATCTGAATTGATAATTCAAAGATAACTCAAGATTTGAAGAATATATGGAGTTAATATTGCATAAAGGTAACTGGAAGTTGAATGAGAATGCCTCGTGAGGGGGAGGAGGAGAAGAATAAGGGGGTGTTTGGGCGAATAAGTGGAGTTGTAAACTCCTAGAGCCCATAGTGTAAGGAGTTAGCTCTAGGAGTTAATATAAGATATAAAACTGATGTTTTTTTAGTAGTGGGACCTACATACTCCTTGGGCGGAACAAGGAGTGGAGTTCCAAACTCCCTACTTTCCAACTTTTTAGCCCGAACACCCCCTAAAAAGGGAGGAGGGGAAAACCCTTACTGGGAAAGTCTCCGATGACTGAAAATACCCACAGTGCTTCGCCCATTCGAACATTCCAAATCAACCTACATAAAAAGAGAAAAGTGTTAGGAAACTTTTTCTAAACAAGTAGGTTCAAACTTCATAAGAAACTTGGTGTCTCACCCTCATGGATACACGCTCTCCAACAAGACCATCAAGTGCTCGAACAAAAGGATCAAACAGTTGAACCAAATTTTGAACTTTGCTTCTATCTCTAAAATATTCCTGCATCATTCAGTCAATCTTCGATTGGTATAGGAGCCCTTGTTCATTGTAGGTGATGTTTGATTGGAGAGGTAAGTTGTATATTTTTTGGTTCTTGATAATTTTATATAGAAAACTTTCCATATTCTTGCACGATGGTATCCATCAACTGTAAGGCAGAGTAAGAGGTTTCTTCAAAATCGGTGTTGTTTATAGAAAGTCACAATTAAACGCACAGTAAGTTTAATAAATTTATTTAGCAGCTGGAACGGTTGCAGGAAAGACTTCCTTTGGGGTTAACTTCGGACATAAAATTTGCAAGAGCTGATTTCAGCAGTTAATGTTAAAAATAGATCATTCAACTCGTACCAAAGGAAGAAGATTTGTCAAGGCCAACATTCCCCAATTCCAAAAAAATGGTGCAGTTCCGAAACGAGCACTGACTGTCGGCACTCCCAGGATATCATGCGCAGTTCTTACCTCTGGCAAATTCCTGAAATAAACATACTTTTACTCAAGATGCAACTTAAATGTTTCAAAACAAAGAAGTCAATTTGCCCCACAAGTGGCGTCAATTGCATGTAGTATATCACCAAGCAAGCAAAAACTGCAATCCTTAAAGTTTTTAAGGCAACACTGCAATCGTTAAAGTTGATAAAAGGAATGGAGGGCCATTAATAATATTCAGTTAACCATAAGTTGAAACCATCGGCTTAATTTAAAAGAGTTCTGCAAGTCTCGTCTTTGTCAAGATACATCACCGAAAAGATAAGTGAAATGTGATTTATTTTGAAACACGAACTGCATAGCATTTCATTATTAAAACCGATGACCCAAACATCAGACAAACTAATTGTTTACCTCATTTTCTCCTCTCAAAAAACATCATGGGAAATAAAACCCCCACAATAAATGAAACCCAAATTCAAGAACAAAAAAAACATGAGGCAAACCACAGTTTGAACCATGCACAATTCTCTCTCTTCTGTGAATAATATATGACTCTAAGATTTAGATAATGGATTCCTATGATTATTGTAAGATATACACAGTTTCAACTATAAAAGCCTGTAGGTCTGTCCAAGAGCTTTCCTATGATTGGTTTAAGTAAATCAATATATACTTGTGAAATATTGCACAATCAACGCTTTGCTAAGTAGAATGAACTTACAGCAGAAATACATCTCTCTTCCCAATTCCTTTTCCGAAGTCAATGTTGAGCATTCCGCTGTAAGGTTTTAGTTTGAGCTTTTCCCCTGCTTCCAAGGTCATGTGTGGTGCATCAGTTGCCACTCAGAATGCAATTCATATTCAACATATTAACACAGACAGACACACAAGTTTCAGTCGATACTGACCTTTATTATAGGCAACCACCTCCTCTCCCAGAAGTAAGAAACTGGTAGCTAATATAGTTGGGCCAGCACCACCAGTGCCTACAGTGTAGTAGTAGAATCTGAGACAAGAATTTACATTTAGTTGCTGAAGAGAGAGCATCACATCAATTTTTATATTTAGTTATATGAACAACTTCAAAGTTTTCTACTTTAACTGAAAGTTTTGCTGAAATGAACTCGCAAAGAAAGAAGACATTAAGATTCTAAACGTAGACAATAATTGGAACATCTCCAAAACATTTTACAATCATCCCAAATCATGCAAAATAGTATGCATGGCATGGTTTTGCTTCCAAAATACTACAAAATTAAAATGGACCAAAAAGGATATAGTGTAAATCCTTTCCTGCCTCCATAACAAATTTAAAATGAAATAGGTACTTGATGATATAAAACATATGATGAAGGCATTCAAAAACGAAATCTTTTGATCTAGTTTTCTTCCATTTTCATACAAAATCTTGAAACTATGGAAACTCCTCATGAAAAAAATCCGTAATCTACTAGAAAGATACAAAATGAACAAAATATTATAAATTTTTAATCCCATGTTGGCAATGGGAATTTGTTTACCACCTTATTTACCAATACAATATTGAATTATAAGTGACGAGGAGAATTATGCTTTATTAGTCAAGAGGCTTATTGACCAGCCACGTGATATCAGGGACTTCACCTTAGCCTCTCGGGTTCACCCTTGCTTTCATCTCTCACAGCACGTACAAGCTCTGCTGCCATTACTGGCATGGTGCAACAGAAAAGACTATCAGTTAGACAAAAATATAGACATGAATATATTGCATTTACTTCCCATTAATAACTAAAATTCGACCTATAACTACTGGCCCATTAGTTTACAAAATATCTTTGCTACATTATGTTCAGGGTCAAGGAATTGGTTAAACAGTGCATTACGTTTAGGGGACTTGGCATCATCACATAGTAGGAACTATCCACATAGGAATACACAATAAGAACGTGGATATTATATACCATTGCTCACTCCAGGATAAATGCCAGCAGTTGTAATGGCTGGAATGTTTGCATCTATAGCTTTATTCTTGAAAGATTTTGCATTTTGTGAATAGTTTGTATCATCACAAACATCAACATAGGCTGTCTGCAGATAGACAAATAAATTCATCAATATATGGTCATATAAGAGAGGTTTTTAATGCAAATGCAGCTCTTTCCTTGGTATTTATGGAAGCTTCAAGTACAGTGCACTTCTCTGTCTGCTGGAAAGGTCCAGCCGTATGAATTACAAGATCCACATCTGTAGTGACAGCTACAGATTTCAGTTAAGCGCCCTTGGTAGAAAAATGTTAAAGACATTTAAACACCTTTGGTTTCGGGTGCAAGGTTTGCACGTGTTTTGATTCAGACAGACATATCATAAATGAAGATATCTGCAACTAAACAAAAAATTCAAATATGTATTTACATATATAAAGAATACCTTCATTTTTAATATTCTTAGACCACAAAAGAATCATTTATTACAATAAAATTACATGGTGAGAAAATAAAAGTAAGTAAAGGGATGAGGAATTAATCCTTGTATGCCATTTTACCAATCTTATTGTAAATAAACCATGATATTTTCAAAGACCACCAAAGTTCTGATCGGTTGACAGTCTTTGGAGTCAACATAAGAAAAGACAATGAAATTAATCATACACGACATCTAGAGACAATACCATGTTATTTGTCAGAGACTCAGAGCTGAAACTTTAAAAAAAGGAATCAACTGTGCAGTATAAACAAAAAAATAGAAGGGCGTCAACAGGTGTAGGTGTGTCCATGTGTGTTGGAACTTCCATAAATAGGCAACTGAATTAAGAAAGAATTCACAATAATGATGATAACAAAGAAAAGATGGCGCTATTCAAAATTTGAAAAAGAAAGAAAAATCCTTGAAGAGCGATATCTTGCATTTCACACAACTCTTGTCGTAGCCTTGAAGGTAAAACTTTGTGTATGATATTATTTCCTCGTGGGTTCAACTTTACCTTTGAGAATATTAAACCACCGAATTGAATCATAATTTGACTGCTTAAGTTTCTAGTTTGAATCTTCATTGAAATGAGGAAAAAGAAAAAGAAACAAGAAAAGATGTTGAGAACTTTACCAATTCTTAAATATGGAAAACCCACAGTATGACTGGGAGATTCATATTTCACACACGAAACGAAATAGGGCTAAAGACTAACATTAAAATCATAAATTAATCAGGAGAATCAGTATACCTCTCAAAGCAGCCTCCAACATTTCTACATTCTCGATATCAACTTCCACAAACCGAGAGTTTCTCCCGAGTGTCGCGACTATAGCTTCACCCTTTGCCCTATCACAGTACACACCTTACATCATTCTGAATGTCAATTTAGAAAACGCTCATCGTCGTCGACTAACAATCAATAAACAACCGTTTAGATTTGTGAAAACAAAGTTCTAGACGATGAAATCCCGGATAGTTTCGACTTCGAAATGCAGGAATTAACAGAGGCGAAGAAATTCAAATTAAAACATGTCTAAGAGGAAGTAAAAGTAGCGGTATTCAAATTAACACAGAAGGATCACCTGTTGCGACCACCGATGGCGATCTGAAGGTCTGGACAGAACTTGGAGAGAGCAGTGGCAGTGGAGGCTCCGACTCGACCAGTGCCTCCGAGTACTAAAACCCTAGAATTGCGTACATTCTGAGGCAGTTGAAGCGAAAGTTCGATGTCGGCGTTGGCCATGGCTATCGGAGAAAAGGTTTTCAAACGGAAGAAAGCTCCCGCCATTATGTGCCGCTCTTCTCCGCACCGGCGAGTTCTCTGCAGAGCAAGTTATCTCTAATCCCATTATCAGTTTATCGTTGCTGCTGACGTGGCATCACCACCTTCTTGCGAAAACAAGTCAACAAAAGGCCCATAGGTTTGGTTATTAAAAGAAAAAAGAAAACATAGGTCTAAAAATTATCACAATTTTTTTCAAATAATGAAAATTTGCTAACAATTACAAGTTCCCAAATTTAAATACTGTTTACCTTTCCAAAATAAATAAATAACGTCCGTGAATTTTTTTTATAATGGTTTTAATTTTTTTTTTAGAACGAAATAGTTCAACTCTGAGTAAATTTAAAAAATAAAATATATATTTTTAGATAATTACTTTTTTCAATAATTTTAAAAACTTGACTTTAGTTTTAAAATAGTGGCATAAAGAATATAACAAACAAGAAAAAAATCAGACGGAAAAAATGTTTTATAGATTTAATTTAAAAAATAAAATAGTTATCAAATAAGACATTCATTTTTATTTCTAAATATTGAAAATTAGGCTTGTTTAATCACATTTTCATTATTTCTAACTAAGCACTTTAATTTTTAGCCAAATTTTAAAAACAATTGTTTTTAGTTTTAAAATTTGGCTTAGTTTTTTCAAAACACTCTTATTGATGATCGGATGGGACCTACAATAATTGTAGTCGTCAATTTTTTCTATTAATTATCTAAAATATTATTTGTTTAAATTTAACAAATTCCAAGGTAGTCACTCTAATTTTAATGAGAAGTCTATGGTAAAACCCATTTTTGGTTTTTAAAAATTGTACTTATTGTCTAGGGTTATTTTTAAATATAGAAAAATTAGACAATTTATTTATAAATATAGTAAAATGTCATGGTTCATCCGTGATCAACAGTGATAGACAGTTATAAACATCTATCACTGGCATTGATAGGTTTATCAGCATCTATCAGTGTCTAATAGAAAATGACATTTTTCTATATTTAAAAATATTTCCAACAGTTTTGTCATTTAAAACAATTACCCTGTTTTCTATCTGGTCAGTGTGTTTTCAAAACTTACACCTCTAGTCTTAGAGATCGAAAGTTAATTTCTATTTGATATTTGCAGTTTGAAATGTGATATTTTAGTTTGAGAAAGTGAATTTTGGTTAATAATGTATAGAGTTGATATTTAGCTGGCATGCAAGACATATGTGTATGTATGTGTGATACATATCACTTAAAAGATCAAATCGAAATTAAATTCAAATTTCATTTAATAAAATTAGAAAACAACACAACTTGTTATTCTTTTTCAACATAAGTGAGAAAAACCAACCATCATCTTAATTTATATTTAGTTAAGTTATAAAAAATATCCATAAACTTTGTAATTTGTTTTAAAAATATACTTCAATTTTTAAAAATATTCTTAAATTTTTAAAAACAGTTCACAAATACCATTGTCATTAGTTCTGAAAGAGACCGTTAAACTTTTGTTTAAAAAATATCCTTAAACTTTTAAAAGTCTAAAAAATACCCTTTAAAAAAAAAAGAGTTCAAAAATACTTTCACTGTTAGTATATGAACAAAAACAGTTAATATTTCATTGCAAAATTAACTTTAAGCTTAAAAATGCTCCTACTCTTAATAAGGTGATAAATTTGTTTGAAGGTTTATTAAGTTCAAAAAATCTAATTTTAAAACAAATAATACATATATCCTCTTTTTTTTTCATATAGATACTTCTACTTTTCTTTTTAATTTTCAAAATCTCAACTTACACCCATTTTCTCATCAACCAAAATTTTAAATTAAAACATAAAATTTCACCAAAAGTTCAAAGTTCAAATCTATGCTTAAAACAGACCAAAACGATAAATAGTCAAATAAAAAAATGTATTTAGCTACTAACATATACTTAACTACTAATGTACAATTTTGTTAAAACATTTAAGTCCTAAAATCACTGGATACTTTCTTTATTATCTTTTTTCTTATTATTGTCCTTATACATTAATTGGAGTATGCAATTTTATTTATTTACTTAATTTTTTTATAAACAAGCGTTAACAAAAATAGGAATAATAAGGTATTGAAGAAGGGATGTAAGAAAAAATATGGAAAATAGAGAAGTAAGACGGTTAGGATAATTTTGAATTTTTTTTAAAGTTTAAGGGTATTTTTTTTAACTTTTAAAAATTTAGGGACATTTTTTATACAAGATACTAGTAGTAAAGGTATTTTTTCAACTTTTAAAAATTTAGGGATATTTTTTATAGAAAATACTAATAGTAAGAGTATTTTTCTAAACTCATTTTGAAAGCATAAAAGTTTTTTTAAAAAAATTTTTTGAAAGTTTAAAGATATTTTTATATATTTCCAATTTATATTTTGACTGGTGAATAACAAAATTCATTATAATATATAAATAGTGGACATTTTTTTAAAAATCCCAACTGTCACGTGCAAAAATCTCAAGGTCACAGCTGGACTTTTGGGTGAAAGGAAGGGAGAGGAGAAAAATAAATAAATGGAAAAGAAAAAATAAGGTGGCACAATAAAATAGAATGGTCAAATTAAATTTCAAATCGCCATTTAATTAAAGTCACAGGAGGAATAGAGTTCGGTAAGATTCACCTCTATGTTATCTGTGGGTCCCTATTGAATATCCAAAAGTGGCTTAATTATAGGCCTTTCTTCTTCCATGTTTTTTTTTCAATTAATAAATGGCACATTCCTTTTCTTTCCCCAAAGGAAATAATTGGGTTTATTCTAATAAAAATTAAATAATATTGATATAAAAGTGTGAGATGGCTGGTCTCTATAATAATACACTAAAATTAAATAATATTAGCGTACTTATTATATTAATTTTTTATTTATTAAGTTTTTATTTAATTTACGACACAAAACCAATTACTTAAGAACAATACCTATTAACGTTTAGACTGGAATCTATTCACGGGGTGATCTTCCAACCAATTCAAATTCAACTGATGTCTTCGGGCATGATTAGCAAGATCGTATGCCACATAATTGCAATTGTGTAACCTAGGAGAACCCATGGATTGTCCCACTTTGTTATAGATCACACAATGAGTCCAAATAATATTGAATCTCGTTATCATCCTACTCCTGGTTGTAAAATTTAAGGAAGATTGTAAATTTCGTATACTAGAATGATATGGAAAAAGTGAGAATACCGAACGAAATATTGAATCCATGACTAGGAAATTTTTCTCTCCTTATGCTATGCAAATCCTTCCAAGTGGTTGGTTTATAAATTAAGTATAAAAATAGGGTAGTTTCGAAAATTGTTTGCTAAAAACATGTAGGCTAAAAACTATTTGTAAAAATAGGATTTTTTTTTCTGTACTTTACTAGTTTCGGTCTTTTATATATACTGAAATTATACAAATTAATATCTTGTAAAAACTTAATACCCACGCAATCAAATCTAATAAAAGCGGTATTCATAAATTTAATTTTAAAAAACTAAATAGTTACACACGGATTCAAAAATAAACCAATTTAGATTTATTAAATCTATGAATTACACTAAAAAAAAAAGGAAGAAAAAAAAATAAAAAGATGTATGTGGAGGATTGAAATTTGGTAACCGACCACATATAGCTTTATGAAAGAAAAAAACAACATAAAAGCATAGAAAAGCAGCCACACACATCTCTCTCTTTTGACCAAAGGCTTGTGGCACTTTGATTGGTGAGAGATGCCTTTTAAGTAAAGTTTGTTTGACATAAAACTAAAATTAAACAAAGCCAACCTCACACAATCTCTCATAATATTCATTCATTTATGTCACTCTCGTGTCCCTTGTTGACTATATATTGTCCAATAAAAAAATCCCTTTCCAACTCCATGTCACTCTTGTTTGTGATTAGAATTTATTTACACTTGTCAACTAAAACGCAATTCAAAGTGTGCATCTTAATTATTATAGTTGATAAATGTATAAATAATTTTTTTTAAAAAAAAATATTAATTTACACCTCTAAACTACAAAGATGGTATTAAATTTAAATTTTGAACTTTTGCAAAGTTCTTAATTTACACCCTGTAGTGAATCCAGAAATTCATGTCGGGATACAATTTTATATAAGATTTGGAAATTAGCTCATGCACTTTTAAATTTGATTCTACATATGGTCCGTGAACTTTAAGACGTATATAGTAGGTCCATAATTTTTTTTTTTTATTGTGTTTGATAGATTTCTCTGGTTTTCATGTTCATATCTAGGGTTGGCAACGGGGCTAGGATGGGGCGGCGATGGTTCCCCATCCCCATCTTCGATGGGGGATTTTATCCCCGTCTCCGCTATTTCAAGGTGGGGACGGGGATGGGGATTCCCCATTTTTCCTTTTATTTTTCCATGAGGACTTTTTATTTATTTATTTATTTTTGGTAAAATTATCTTTGGTTTGGACTTGGACACTTTAGTTTGGCCTAGATTGGGCTAAATTAAAAACTAAACTAAATGTAAAAAGTTAAATATCTAATATATATAGAGAGAAAAATATTTAAAAATCTAATTATATATATAGAAAAATATTCAAAAACCTAATCGGGTGGGGGGACCCACGGTTGGGGACGGGGTGGGGACATCCTCCCCATCCCCGCCTCGTCCCCGATTCGGGGATCCTAAAGAGGTCCTTGGGTTGACCCCATCCCTGGTCAAATCGAGGATTCCCCGCCCACGGACAATTTTGTAAACCCTATCATATCCAATAGGTTGCTTACACAAAAATATATATAATCAAAATGCTGAGAATTATTTGTTATATCATATACATAAATTTAACTTTATGTGTAATAAACTATATTGTATGTTTGTGTGTATGCATGTATGTATGTATCTATCCATATATATATATTATTTATTACTTACCAACTTAAATTTTAAGGCTAAATTAGATATCGACTTAATTTTTTATCTAATAAAATAATTAATTTTAAATTATTTAATATATTTGAAACCTATTGTATACAAAATTGAAAGTTCATGAATTCGTTAGATTTTTTTTTATTTATTAAACACAATTAAAATTTTAGAGATTTGTTTTGCACAATTTTGAAATTTTAAATATTAAATTTACAAAACATTTATATAAATACAAATACATTGTTTTAGTATCAAAATTTAGTAATATTTATTATAAAATTATAAAAGTTCCAAATATATAAGCAAATAATGAGATTTGAAATATTTATTAAAGTTTCGTAAAATAAAACTAAAGTTAAAATAATTAATTTTCCATAAATGATTTACTAAAGATTAAAAATTATTTATATGTGTATTTATAGGATTGAAAAATTTAGAATAGAATTAACTTTTTAAAAATTGATTTTAATTTTAATATTAATATTGAAAAAAAAACAAAACAAAAAGAAGCTAAACGGAAAGTTGGAGAAATTAAGGGGAAAAAACTAGGATAAAAATGCTAAAGTTGCATCATGTGGGAATTGAACCGACGAGTAGGGATGACAAAATTTTCCGTGGGGTCGGGTCCCTGACCTGATCAGGGCGGAGAATCCCCGGTTTGATCGGGGACGGAGGTCAGACTGGGGATTTAAATTGGGTCCCCGATCGGGGACAGGAAGGGAATTCTCGCCCCGTCCCCGCCTCGATTTTTTAAATTGTTAATATATAATAATAATAACAACAACAAAATAACAATAAGAATAAGAATAATAATAATATATTGTACTGTTTTAGTTTTTTTTTTTTCTTTTTTAACTTGAAAAATCTAATATAATAAATTTAATTTTTATTAATTTATAATAAAAAAACATGTAATGTTTAATTTAAACAACTATATGTAACAATAATACTAGTGTCCTAGGTAAAATTTACAATTTCAATATAAATATTAAATTTAGTTAATTTTAAATCATAAAAATAATAAAATAAAAAGTGGGGATTTTTTTCCACGGGGACACGAATCCCCAAATGGGAATTCCCCAACCCCGACTCCCTAAGACGGGGGCTAAAAATCCCCACAGGGACGGGGATAGGGAGTGCATCCCCGCCCTAGCCCGACCCCGTTGCCATCCCTACTGACGAGCTGAGCAAAGCTTCAAATTTGACAAAGGTTCTGAATAATATAAATATTATAATGACTTCCACAAAAATAAATCTACTCACCACCGACAAACTTAATGATGAAAATTACACTACATGGAAAAATATAATCAACACAATATGATCATTAATGATTGAGATTTGTCCGAATAGAGGATTGTCCTCCTGTTCCTGCTTAAAATGCTCCTCGAAACGTTCGGGAGGCATATTAGCGTTGGATACGGGCAAATGAAAAGGTCGGAGCCTATATCTTAGTAAGCCTTTCTGAAGTCTTGTCAAGAAACATGAACCCATGATCACTCCCAGTGAAATCATGGAGTCCCTGCGGGGGATGTTAGGACAACTGTCCATACAACTCAAGCATGATACTCTAAAAAACATCTTCAATGCCCGTATGCAAGAAGGGACATCTATTAGAAAACATGTTCTCAATATGATGGTTCATTTCAACGTGGTGGAGATGAATGGGTCTTTATTGATGAAGTCAGTCAGGTTAGTTTCATGCTGGAATTTTTACCTAAAAGTTTCCTACAATTCCACAACAATGTTGTTATGGACAAGACTGACTACAACCTGACCACTTTGCTCAATGAGCTACAAACTTTCCAATCATTGATGAAAACCAAAAAACAAAAGGGTGAGACAAATGTTGCTTCATTCTCTAAGAAGTTCTATGGAGGTTCGACCCCTAGAACTCAGTCTGTGACTTATTCTTTCTGCACCAAAAAGTAATAGAAGAAGAAAGATGGAAAGGGGAAAGCTAACCCACCAGCTGCTATCCAGAAGGGTAAGAATGCCAAGACTGCAAAAGGAATTTGTTTCATTACAACCAGAAGGGATACTGAAAGAGGAATTGACCTAAATACTTGACATAAAAGAAGAAGCCCAAGCAAGGTAGATGTGATTTACTTATTTTAGAGACTTGTTTAGTGGAGAATGATGATTCGACTTGGATAATAGATTCAGGTGTCACTAACCACTTTTGTGGTTCATTTCAAGGAATTAGTTCCTAGCGACAACTGGAGGCTGGGGAGATGACGATGCGTGTTGAAAATAGATACATCGTCCCAGTTGTGACAGTGGGAGGATTAAATAAAACCATTAAAACATTTTGATCTGATCGAAGTGGAGAGTATTTGGATATAAAATTCCAAGATTATTTGATAGAACATGGAACTGTATCCCAACTCTCAGCACATAGTACACCTCAGCAGAATGATGTATCAGAAATGAGAAATTGAACTTTGTTGGACATGGTTTGGTCTTTAATGAGTTATGCTTCCCTACCTCACTTGTTTTGGAGTTATGTAGTACAAATTGTAGCCTACATTTTGAACTGTGTTCCGTCCCAAAAGTGTTATTGGAACACTTTTGGAATTATGGAATGATTGTAAAGGTAGTTTACACCATTTCAGGATCTGAGATGTCCAACATATGGGCTTGAGGCAAATCCTAAGAAATTGGAACATCGTTCAAAATTGTTCCTAATTGTAGGTTGCCCTAAAGGAATGAGAGGTGGTTACTTCTATGATCTTAAGGATAATAAGTTGTTTATATCGACAAACGATACCTTTTTAGAAGAGTATCACATGAGGGAGCATAAGCTTCGCAGTAAGATTGTGTTGAGTGAACTTTCCAATAAGATTACTGAGCCTTCAACACTCTTGTTGAAGAACCCAATACCTCAACAAGAGTTGTTGAAATTGGTTCATCTAGTAGGTCACATCCACCTCAAGCGTTGAGGGAGCCTCGACATAATGAGAGGGTTGCAAACTCATCTATTTGTTATATGAGTTTAACGGAAACCTCAACTATTGCTAATGGAGATGTTGAGGATCCACTGTCTTACAAGAAGGTGATGAAGGATGTTGACAAAGATGAATGGATTAAAGTTATGGATCTCGTGATGGAATCTATGTACTTCAATTCTATTTGGGATCGTGTAGATCAACCTAATGGGCTTAAACCTATAGGTTGCAAATGGATCTATAAGGAAAAACAGGGTGTTTATGGGAAGGTACAAACCTTCAAGGCTAGACTTGTGGCAAAGATTTGTACCCAAGCTAAGGGAGTCAATTATGAGGAGTCTTTCTCACTTGTTGCCAGGTTGAAGTCTATTCGGATCTTCTGTTCATTGCCTCATATTATGACTATGATATTTAAAAAATGGACATCAAGACTGCTTTTGGAATGGCAATCTTAAGGAGACCATTTATATGGAGCAACCTGAAGGATTCATAACCCAAGGTCAAGAGTAAAAGGTTTGAAAGCTTTATCAGTCCATTTATGAATTGAAACAAGCTTTTCGATCTTGGAATATAAGATTTGATACTGCAATCAAACCTTATGACTTTGATGAGAATGTTGACGAGCCTTATGTTTATAAAAATATTATCAATAGTTCAGTAGCTTTTTTTAGTGTTGTATGTAGACAATATCCTACTTATTAGGAATGATGTAGGTCTACTAATTGAAATTAACAATTGACTAGAGACTTAATTCCAAATGAAAGATTTGGGAGAGACGCAGTTTGTTCCAGGCATTCAGATCTTTAGAGATCGAAAGAACAAATTGCTAGTCTTGTCTCAGATATCGTACATAGACAAGATGCTTGTCAAGTTTTCGATGCAGAACCCAAGAGAGGTTTACTCCCTTTCAGACATAGAGTTATTTTATCAAAGGAACAGTGTCCTAAGACACCTCAAGAAGTTGAGAAAACGAGACAGATCCCCTATGCATCGGCTGTTGGTAGCTTGATGTATGCGATGTTATGTACCAAACTTAACATCTGCTATGCAAGAGGATAGTCAGTAGACATCAGTATTATTCATGATTTGATCACTGAACTGCCGTTTAAAACATCCTCAAGTATCTATGAAGAATGAGGGACTACATGCTCGTATATGGTTCTAAGTATTTTATCCTTATAGAATACACGAATTCTGATTTTTAGACTGATAAGGATTCTAATAAATCCACATCAAGATCAATGTTCACTCTTAATGGAGGGGCAGTAATTTGGAGGAGCAGCAAGTAGGGGTGCATTGCTAACTCCACTATGGAGGCTGAGTACGTAGCGGCTTGTGAAACTGCTAAGAAAGTTGTGTGGCTCAAGAAATTCCTCAAATCTGGAAATAGTTATAGAGATGTCTAAACCCATCACCCTTTATTGTGATAATAATGGTGTTGTGGCTAATTCCCGAGAGCGTAGGAGTCACAAGTACGGGAAGCACATGGAGTGGAAGTATCATCTCGTCTGAGAGATTGTGCATCGAGGGGACGTGGTCATCACGCAGATAAATTCAAAGCACAATGTTACTGCTCCATTTGCAAAAGCCCTCACGTCTAAGGTGTTGAGTGACACCTGCATAGTATAAGTCTATGAGATAGGCCACATTTAGTCTAAGGCAAGTGAGAGATGTTGTACTGGGCGCATATTACACCCTAGTTTATTGTTTTGTATACTTGTATATTAGTATGACTTTTATGATGTACACTCCACTAGCTTTAGGATAAGTGAGAGATTGCTAGGGTTGATGTTCTAAATCTCGTGGGTCTTATAGTTTGTAATTGTAATATACAAATAATGTATTTATTTAATAAAATATGAGATGTTTTATTTGACATTTAGTAGCATTAACCCACAAACCAATAAACTAACATCCAATGTTATCATTTGTGACTTAAACATATATGTAGAGACATACGGGTGGATCATGTTTAAGTGATAACCTAAATGAACTGTAGTAGATGGATAAGACTGGGTATCTTATCCTGGTGACACTACAAATATGACCCGTTTGGTAGATGTGCAATTGTTATAAAGTGCTACAAATGATCTGATCCTGATCATTCACGTAGAGACATGTTAGCGGGCCTATACAAAGGAGTTTGTATAAGACCAAACTACAAAATGATTAGTCTCATTATATAATACCATTAACAATAGAGATTTACATTTCACCAGGATGACCTGAATCTTCAAGTGGTAAACTCTTGCCTATGAAGGCGGTCATTTGATTTGTGTGGGTGAGAGTGGCCAGATCACCGACTTAATAAGCCTACGATTTTAGGGATTCGTTTAATTGGGGAGTTAGGAACACAGCTATACAAGACGGAATTCACTCATTCCCTAATGCCTGGGTAAGTAAATAAATTGCCCCCTTAAGGGCTGATTTTGGGGCTTGAACAATGTGGCGCCACACCCTCTCTTGGCTCGAGAGGGATTTAGTCATAGTTGGACTATGATTTATTGTTCATTAGAGGGATCACTGGTACTTAAGGAGTTAGATGTAACTGCAGGAGCAAAATGGTAATTTTGGTCCAGCTGTACTTACGAGCAATTTGTGAAGGGTCATCGCACTATTGACTGGTTAAATCCAATGGACACAAAAATATATCTGTAGTGCAAAGAATGCAGCTATCGGTCTTTATTGGAGTGACCGATAGTTAATAGATATTCAATAGTTTAATAAAAGATGTTCAATTAATTATTCAAATACCACTAGAGCTTCAATTTACAGGTCCATAAGATCCCCTCTATAGCTCAACAGAGAATTATAAGAATAATTTTGGATTAATTTGAATCGTTCAAATTAATTAAGGAAATTAATTATATGTGATATAATTAATTTAACTTAATTATATGTAATTATATATAATATAATTAATATAATGTATTTGATACATTATAATATAAAGTTTATTTGAGAGGAAATATATATTTGAATATGATTCAAATATTAATTATGTGAATTGGATTCATATAATTAAATTTAATATAAATGAGATTTATATTAGATACCATACATTAATGAGATAATTAAAACTATAGGTTATATTGTACTTAATATAATATAAAACTATAGGTTATGTGTTATATATGATATAACATATAGTTATATGTATATATAATAAGTTAGTTATTGAAGGAAATCGAACATGAGGATTTCCATGAGCAATGGAATGATCGTTCCAAATTCCATTCGTATTTGAACATATACAATTACAATCAAGAAACGAAAACTAACTGGTCATGCAACATATGAAATTACGACATGCTTAACAAAGATCAAGGGAAGGATTATCATACCTTTGAAGACTCATCTTCAAACACCATCGATCATGAACGCTTGTTCAATCTCTAAGACTGCAACACACGAACGCTCGAACACTACGACCGCAACACAACACGATCATAGCGACCATGACATGAACATTGTGAACTTAACGGACGACCTCCAAAACATCGTTATCAGTTGAGTTGAGTACGACACCACCACAATGGCTATCTTGGTATTCTCGGTGTGAGAATCCATAAGTGTGGGGCTCTGTGTGGACTTGTTTAGAGGAAGAGATTGGAGGAATAACAATCGTGTAAACGATTGAGAAAGTGAAAGATGACAAAAGTCTATCGTAGAGATGAATGCCCAATCGTTTAACAAATGCAAAGAGTTGACAAATACGTCATAACCACAGTGCCATCAGAGAGTTCCTCACTACTGGTGCAGTTAGAGTGAATCACATACGGACTAATGAAGACTTGGCAAATCCTTTGACAAAAGGATTGGCCAGAGAAAAGATTTTCAAAACCTTATAAAGGATGGAACTCATGTCTATAGAGAGATAAATCACTGTGAGGAAAACCCAATATGTAGATTGGAGATCCCAAGAAACAGGTTCAACGGGTAATAATTGATCACAAGTGATATGAAGTGAATCATGCTAAAAATGAACACAGAGTTCCCTTCCTATGAACTAGAGTATGGGCATGATATCCTGAAGCGTAAGAAAGGTTGAACTTAGTTCTTAATGAGATCTAAACTTGATGTCAAGTGGAATACCTAGCTACAAGAGTATTCTTGATACACGACAAGAATTTTTACCTGTTCCGATATTTTTCTTCCCAATGCATTCATTTTTATTGGCATAGACGTATTTATCTTGATGAAAATTTAATGCATCAGCCAAAATAGAGTAACGTGCACATTTTTTTTATAAAAAAAAATATGTTGGTGAAAATTGGAACTTTTCTTGAAAAAAAATATGTGTGGGGAAAATTCATTAAAAAAACCCTCATCTTCTTTTTCCCCCAATTTTTTCCTTTCTCTTTCCCTTCCTCCAACCTCTCAACCCCCCGACTAGCCCATTCCCCCTCTCACTCTCGATTGATGTTCCAATCCCTATCACCCCCTACAATTCCATCCCCCCTTCCCGAGCCTCCTTTTCTCCCCCCTACTCTCACCGATTCATCCCCTTTCTTTCCCTTTTTCCTTTCTATTTCGTGTCCCCTCCTCACCTCCACTAATTCACCCATCTCCCCTCTTTCCCCTTATGTTCCGTCCCCTCTCCACCCCCACCCCCACTGATTCACCCTCTCCCGTTTCCCTTTTCCTTTCCGTCTCCCCTCCACCCCCACCGATTCACCCCTCTAATTCCCTTTTTCCTTTCCGTCCCCTCGCGTTTCCCTTTTCCTTTTTGTTCCCTCCCCCACCTCCACTGATTCACCCTCTCCTTACCCTGTTATTTTCCCTTTCCTTCTTTGTTTTTTTTTTTTTTTACACAAATGGCCACTGCTCCAACACCGAACGCCAATGCATATTACCTCTGCATGTCATCGCACACTACCACCATACACTACTGTCGCACCTACTGGTTGGTTCTTCTTCTCTTTGCTTTTTTCTAATAAATGTTATTCGTAGGTTGTGTTTGTGTTATTATTCTGATAAAGGGGTTTTGTTTCATATTGGAATTAGGATATTCATTTGTTTATGAATGAAATTGTTCTTTTATCTTTAGGTTGTATATGGATGGATATAATGAAGGATGAATTATTTTTTGTTTTAATTTTGTACACGAGATTCATTTGTTAATATTGAAGTTTAATCTTTCCTTTTTATGGATATAATATGTTTTAAGTTTTAAAATGGAATTACTAAGGATGTTTAAAGTAAATTAACTAAATTTCACACTTTTTACTTGCTAGTGTTAAATTATCGATTGACTCAAAAAATTTAAGTTGATAGGTAAAGGTAAATTTGATATCATATCATCTAAAAAAACTCTAGTAAAGAGTCGTTTTGTTTAATTGATTAAAAAGATTGTGAGGAAAAATGAAAACTTTGAAAAAAAAAATAGAAAATGAAAAATATTTGACCCTTTAGCTTCACTTATTTAGCTTTTATCAATAATGGTTCACAGTCATAAATATTTGACCATTTTTCCTTACTAATGTTCTCGTCACATGCTTGATGTAGATCGACCCTTCTGTTAAGTAAGAAGGAACACTAGAAATGTAGTGATTTCTCTCTTGTTCTCATCATAAAGGCCAAAACTTGGAGATAATGGAATATCTTCTTCATATAGTTAAAAATTGGACATGCTTTATTCATTTGGTCAACGATGAATAAGAATTAAATTAAGCTTAGAGATAGATTCTCAAGAGCACATTGATGGAGTTGCACAATTCATGGAAGTGATAAAGTGTCGTGTAAATGGAGAGGGGGAAATAAGATGTCTGTATAAAAATTGTCAGAATTCAATGTCTCAAACATTAAATGGAGTAGAACAACATTTATTTGCTAATGGAATATCTCCTTCATATAGTAAATGGATTTATCATGGAAAATCGATAAATTTAACTCAATTTCAAAGAGTCATGACTCCTTTAGCTCCTTCAGCGGATGATGGATTAAGGGAAGAACCTATTGCATACAATGATGATTATGAGTTGTTCAATCTCACGACATAAGAAAATAAAAAGAAAAGGAATATTAATTGGACAAAAAAAAAATATATATATTTTTGAGGTCCCATACTGGTCTAAACTAATATTACGATATAAGTTAGATGTCATGCATATTGAAAAAAAACATGTGTGATAGCTTGCTTGGGACTTTGATGAATATTGAAGGAAAAATGAAAGACACGACAAATGCCCATTTGGACCTTGAAGATTTGAATATACGAAATGACTTACACTTACAAAAAGAATGATCTAAATTTGTAAAACCACATGTGGTATATAATTTTACTACAAGTGAGAAGATAGCTTTTTGTAAGTTCTTGAAATCAGTTAAACTTCCTGATGGGTTTGCCTTAAATATATCACTATGTGTTAGCGGAATGATGGAAAATTATAGGGATTAAAGACTCACGACTCTCATATTTTACTCTAACGACTTATTCCTTTTGGTGTTCGAGCATACTTACAAAAGGATGTGTATACACCTATTGTGGAGCTATGTAAGTTTTTTCATGATTTATGTGCGAAAGTTATATGTGTCATAGACTTGGACCGATTGTAATAAGATATTGTACTCATATTATGTAAGTTTGGAAAGAAAAAAAAATCCTGCCGGCTTTTTTTGATATAATGGTTCATCTTGTTGTTCACTTGCCTTACGAAACAAAGGTCGTTGGTTCGGTTACGTATAGTTGGATGTACCCTATTGAGAGAAGCTTGCAAACCTTGAAACAATACATAAGTAACAAAGCCCATCCTGAGGGTTCAATAACAGAAAGATTTATCATGAAAGAATCTTTGATTTTTTGTTCCATGTATCTATCTGGAATAGAAACTAGATTCAATAGGGAGCCACGTAATGATGATTCAATTCTCCATGACCCAAGTTGTGGAGATTTTGATGTATTTAGGAAAAATGTATGGCCATTAGGGGGGTCAATTGCGAAGACGCTAACTGAAAATGAGAAATGAATGACACGTTGGTATGTATTGAACAACAACTTTGAGATAATGTCTTATCTTAGGTATATTTCATATCCTATATGTTTGGTTAATATCCTTAGTTTTCAAAGTCGATATTATATCTAATGTTAAGTTTATGACTAGGGAACATGTGAGACTGATTCATACTCGATCAGACACAACATTAAAATTATCTCAAAGGCATTAATCACATTTCCCTACTTGGTTCAAAGATCATGTAAGTATACTTCTTCAATTAGATATTTGAACATCAATAACGAGTTAAAAAATATCGAGTTTCAATAATCCATTAAATATTAATAAGTTTAATCCATTAAATATTAATAGGTTTACTCACTACATCAAAGAGAAGAAGCATTTGATGATCTTTACTCAATATCACTTGGTCCTTTTAATCAAGTTCGCTCTTACAATGGTTGCATTGTCAGTGGAGTTCGTTTTCATTGTATTGATTATGACAATAAAAAATCAACTCAAAATAGTGGCATTATGTTGCCTGGAGAAACAGAAGGAGTTGAAACTAATTATTATGGTATACTAGTTGATGTTTTGGACTTAGAACATAGCAATGGAAGACATGTGATTCTTTTCAAATGTAATGGTTTGACACAGACCCTAAGAAAAATAAAATACGACAGGATTTAGGGTTCATGTCAATAAATACATCTCATTGTTGGTATACAGATGAGCCCTTCATCTTTGCAAATCAAGCCAAACAAGTTTTTTACATCAACGATAACGAACTTGGCAATAATTGGAAAGTTGTACAAATTGTCCAAAATAAATACGCATTGGACGTTCTATAAGTAGATAGAGGTGTAAAAATGATGAATTAGAGTTATTGGAAGTAGTTGGAAGGATTAAGGTCGATGAATCTATCCAGTATGCCATATTATGTCGAGATGACGTTGATCCCACTATTATTGAACCTTAAGTTAATCCACAACAATTGAATCATAGTATACTATATTCAGACAATGACAGATTTATAAATGGCGAACCCGAAGATGTAGAAGTGTCTACTGAGAAGAGTTCTAGTTCAAATCAATATCTAGATTCTGATGATCAAGATAGTGAATAACTGTATAACAACACTAGTGTAATTCATAATTTCATACGTTATTCATGTTTTGTGTGGTTGTAGAATTATGGTAGGGCAACATCAAGATTGTCTAGCAGATGAACTAATTAGGGAATCTAACACTTTGACTACGTGTAATTTCTAATTTCAGGTGTTATGTGAAGGAACTAAAAAAGAAGAGAACCTTGAGCGGAAGAAAGATCATCCCAATTCCCATTTTTAATTGAATATAAGTTTTACAGTAAATTAAGAACAAGATATGCATTTAAATCAATTACAATATGCTTTAACAAAAGAAAAAACTTAGGGTTTCAGAAACCCTTACCTTCGAAGACTTTCTTCAAGTATCCCTCGATCAAGATTCAAACACTACTACGAAGGCTTCCTCGTTATTCTCAGGCGGAGAACCTAGGAGTGGTGGGCTCTGACTATTTTGGAATGAGGGAAATTAGACGAGTGGAGAGGAAGAAGTTTAAAGATCGTTCACCAATAGTCCAAAAACCTGCAAAACAGTTCTGTCTTTCTACATTGTATTTTTTGATTAACCAGATAATGAATGAGGAGAAGACTATCTCCTGTCTTTCAAAAGCCAAATACAACAACCACCCACTTACGTGGATGGAGAGAAAAGAGGGGGAGGAAGTTGTAACTCACTCCTTCATTTTTATTTTTAAAAAATGACATTTAATATATATAAATATAAATATGATAACTAACTTATCATATTATATATATTAAATTATATGTTATATAAAATATAACATATAGTCTATAGTTTTTAATATCGTATCATATACAATATGATACGATAGTTTCTTTTCTCTCTTATATGACATTTGATATAAATCACATTAATATTAAATTTAACAATTATGAATCCAATTCATATTAATAATATTTGAATCTTATTCAAATATTTATTTCCTCTCAATTAAGTTATAATGTACCAAATACATTATAATAATTATATCACATATAATTAAAATAACTTAATTATATCATATATAATTAAATCTCTCTATTAATTTGAACAATTCAAATTAATCCAAAAACTTATTCTCATTTAATCTTATTGAGCTACCAAGGGGACCTCATGGACCTATAGCTTGAAGCTCCAACAGTACATGAATAATTAATTAAACTCTTTAATTAAATTATTCACCATCTGTTAACTGTCGGGCACTCCACCGAAGACTGACAATTGCACTCTTTGCACTACATATATATTTTTGTGTCCATTGGATATAACTAATCAACAATGTGATGACCCTTCACAAATTGCTCGTAAATACAGTTGGACCAAAATTATCGTTTTGCCCCTGTAATTACATCTAACTCCATAGGTACCACTGATCCCTCTAATGAACAATAGATCATAATCCAACTATGACTTAACCCCTTTCAGGCTAGAAGAGAATGTGACACCACATCATTCAAGCCCTGGAACCAGCCGTTAAGGGAGCAATTTTTCTACTTACCCTACCTCGGGGAAGGAGTGAATTCCTTCTTGTGTAAGTGTGTTCCCAGCTCCACAATCAGACGAATCCTCAAAATAGTAGGCATGTTGAGTCAGTAATCTGGCCACTTTCACCCATACAAATCAAATGACCACCCTCATAGGCAAGAGTTCACGACTCACTCAGGATTCAGGTCATGTTACTTATGGTCATCCTGGTGAAATTTAAGTCTCTATTATGAACGGTGTTATATAATTAGACTAAACATTTTGTGATCCGGTCTTATATAAACTCTTTTGTATAGAAAATTCCCCCTCACATGTCTATACATGAATGATCAGGACCATATCATTTGTAGCACTTTACAACAATTGTAACACCTACAAAGCAGACTATACTTGTAATGTCACCAAGATAAGGTATCCAGCTTTATCCATCTACTACAAACCATTTAGGTTATCACTTAAACATGATCTACTCGTATGTCTCTACATACATGTTTAAGACTATAGGTTATTGGATAACCTTAGATGTTAGTTTATTGATTTGTTGTTAATGCAAATAAGATATCATATATTTTATTAAATAGATAATGAGTTTGAATAAAATATCATATATTTTATTAAATAAACAATGAGTTTGTTCAATATATTTACAGACTATAGGACCCGACGAGATTTAAGGCATCAACCCCAACAATGTTCGTTTAAAGTATGTTTGATGTTATTCGTGTTTTGTGTGGTTGTACAATTATGGTATAATAGTATGTGTTTGTTGTGCAAGTTATTATAGTCTGGGTTATAATAATATGTGTTTGGGGTGCAAATTATTATAATAGCCGATTATAACAATATGTAAACTAAATGCATGTTATCTTAGTATATATCATAATTGATTATACTTTTCCGTATATCAAATGATTTTTTTTTTTAATGAAATATCATATTTTCACGAACCTAAATAAAATTGTTTGTTCCACCAATTTGTATAAAATGTGTTGAACGTCGCATTGACCATTCCACCAATTTTAACCTTGTTTGACGTATGAAACTTCGCGAGCATGTAACAAATACAATTCCATTCTCTTCAAAGGATATTAATCATTGCCCAACACATTAATATATGTAGAGATAGAGAAATTTCACCAATAGCAAAAAAAGAAAACCAAATCACATTCATGTCCATGAAATAGTACGAAGTCAAACATAACAAATATTATAAAGTACAAGTCATAATTTAGATATGTCCAAATTAAACATGGAAAAGTAGGTGATGAAAATAGTTGGTCAGACGTTGTCTAGAAGAAGAAGCTCGCAATACTCTAATTTCATATCTGCTGGAACAGACAAAAAACTTTCTGTATTATGCACATTGCGGAATATGATATTCATAAGCTTCACCTTCTGTCGGGTTTGCAGTTTTGGAATATCGTTACGTTCATTCACAACCTTGGCAAGATCGGTAGGAATAAAGAAGAGGAAGCTTTACGAAGGATTTCTTCAAATCCGACCAAAGAGAACCACAATGGTAGCCGATCAACAGAAACAGAGAAGAGGAAGCTCCAAAACCCACCAGAAATGATACCCATCGGGAACAATGGTGAAACCCTGAGGAGAAGAGATGGAAGAAAACAGAGCAAAATAATCGAGCGCTAATAGGAGTAAAGAAAACAAGGGAGAGTAAGGAAAATAATCGAAATGGGGGCAAAAAAATTGAGTATCGTGTAACATGCTCAAACGAGTTTTGAATTCAAAATAATCGAGTATAAAGTAATCGAGCATCGAGTATGACATTAATATGATCGAGTATACACATGTCGATTGCAAGCATGTTGAGTGACCATGAAGCTGGGTATCGAATGATCTTCAAACATGTTTTGAATTCAAAATAATCGAGTATAAAGTAATCGAGGATCGAATATGACGTTGATATGATCGAGTATACATGGGTCGATTGCAGACGTATCGAGTGACCATGAAGCTGGGTATCAAGTGACTTTCAAAGGTGTTTTGAATTCAAAACAATCGAGGATCGAGTATGACGTTGATATGATCGAGTATACACGTGTCGATTTCAGGCGTATCGAGTGACCATGAAGCTGGGTATCGAGTGACCTTCAAACGTGTTTTGAATTCAAAATAATCGAGAATAAAGTAATCAACATCGAGTATGAGGTTCATATGATCGAGTATACATGTGTTGATTGAAAGTGTATCGAGTGACCATGAAGCTAGGAATCGAGTGACCTTCAAACGTGTTTTGAATTCAAAATAACTGAGTATAAAGTAATAGAGCATCGAGTATGACGTCGATATAATCGAGTATACACGTGTCAATTGCAACTATATCGAGTGACCATGAAGTTGGGGATTGAGTGACCGTGCATCGAGGAACGTGTGACGAGCCATCGAGGATCGAGTAATCGGAGTAAAATAATCGAGCGCTAATAGGAGTAAGGAAAATGAGGAAGAGTAAGGAAACATACCAAAATAATCGAGCACTTAAGGGGGCCTTTGGGCTTCAGCTATTTTAGTTTGAGCCCCAAACGTTGGGCGGGCTATTATAACCCACCCGTCCAACTATAAATAGGGGGTCCAAACGTCCCCTTAAAGTTTTATCATTGGTAGATTTTGTTATATTTGTAATTTTTTTAAAATGTTATTATACACTTAGTTATTATCTTTTAAAAGTGCAAAATGTAACGACTCTTCAAATTAAAACGTTGGAAAATATTTTTTTCCTTTAATAATAACTATCATTATTATGGTTATTATTTACACAATAGTTTTACTTAACGGTTAAACAGTAAAATGGCAAATAAAACACGTACTCCGAACAGATGAGAAGGGATCGAAAACGGTCATATTTTAAACTCAACATTTTAGTTGAAGACAGTCAACTCCACCAAAACCTGACTCAAAAGCTTACCGTACGATCATTCATTCTCGAATATGAACGGCTGGGATCTTTTTGCCAACTCTATGCTTTCGCGGTAGCGTTACCGTCCTCACTAACTTCAAGACGCGATTTCTTTCATTTTGTGAATTAGCCTTAAATTTCTCCATCGCATTTATTACATAGAAAGGGCATTTAATTAAATATATGTTGTAAATTACAATTATTAGATCTAACATCAAATTTTTGTCAGGAAAAAGTAACAATATGACGTCAAAATTTGAGTACATTGCCAACATTGTGCATAGTGCAAGAAGATGATGATGATAAAAATGTCAATAGTGTTTTTTAGTTGATAGTTTGTTAGAGAAGTACATGTTTTAATTACTTAAAATATGTTTAAGTTATCTTAAAAAAATATATTAAAATATTCCAATTCGAGTATCGTTCTAATCCGTAAAAAAAGTGAGAATGATTTTTTTTTTTTTTTTTCTGTTTTCAAATATAAGAAGATGAATTAAAATATCTATCACTTATAAACGGTGACATTTTAAAAATATTTTAACAATTTTATTTAAAATAATTTTCTTTTTTCTATTGTTATCTTTTTTCACTTTGATTTTCTAATCATCAATTTTAGTCATTCGCCTCTTAAAATATAATTATCTACTCTTTATGCGTATAAATCAATTAATTTTAGTCCAATTTAAATACATCTTCAATTAGTTATCGCATTGAAATTGTGTTCAAATGTGTCTACACTATATTGAAAAAAAATATTTCTTGATCTATTGGGTTTTGGTTTAAGTTTTTATTTAGTTTTTAGGTTTCAAAATTTACACTTTATTAATCTTAATTTTTTTATTTATTAAATACTCCTTTTTTTTATTTATTTATTGATGATATGTGAAGCTGAAGGATCAAATCTCTAACCCAGATAAATATATTACATTCTTATCGTTAGTTAAACTATATTCATTTGGAACAAAATATTCACTTTTTTGTCTTCGTGATGTTGACAGGTTGTTTAATGAATTTTTTAATAAATATGAAAAACATTGCAAAGAAAGAAAATGATTCGTAATATTTCCTTCGAAAAGGAAAAGAAAAGAGTGGGAGTAAGCATAATTTTCTAGAAATGAAATTAAAAACAAAATTATTGCGAAAGGGACTTAAAATGAACATGTTAGTTGAAATTATGAATCGAAAGCATCTTATCCATCAAAATAAATTAATTTAAATAATCTAGCTACAAAATTGTAACTTTAAACATGTAGGAATAGATTCTATCTAGCAAACCTTTTATTTTATTTTTTAAATTAAGTTTATAAATATTACTTTCTATGAGTTTTTTTTTATTATTTACTTTCTACCAATATTTTTAAAAACTAAGTCAAATTTTGAAATATAAAAAACAATCCTTCTAAAAAGTTTGTTTTTATTTATTAAATTTGACTAAAAATTCATATATTTTACTTAAGAAAAATGAAAAATATTACAAGAGATTGAGAGGAGGACAATAAAAAAAATCAAAATCTAAAAATAAAATGTTATCAAATGAAATAGTAATGGGTGGATAATGAATATCATGCCACATTTTGTTTGGAGCAAACAATAATCAAAGATAAAAAAAAAGGTGAGGGTTAAAATGTTAATTATGGCAAGGGAGAAAAAAGGGGATAAAATTTATAAAATATGCCTCAATTATCCAGTAGATTTCAATTTTTTTGAGTATAGATTTTGAAAATTTATACTTTTACTGTTTAAAAGAAGAAATTCAGTCCAAAATATCATCTCTACTGAAACAAAAGTGAATTTTATAAAATTCACGTGTAAAAATTTAAAGTGTGATATTATTTACAATAATATAAAGTTAAATATTATTATTATCATTTATTTATTTTAAAATTTATAATTAAAATTATTTTTTATAATAAAATTTAATACATCAACTCTCATTCCTATGTTATAAATGAAACCACATTTTATATAATTTTTTTCTAATTTTTATACATTAATAATTGCATCAATTCTATTTTATTTTGACAAAATAATTTCTCACCATTTAAAATAAATCTTGAGGCTTAAACAAATAAAACAAAACATTTTAAAATTTTAAAATATAATTGCAACTTACTCGAAATTACTGGTTATTTTTTGTATAATAATAATAATAATAAAAAAAAAGACTGTTAAATTAGTGGGAGTGCAAGACAGCAGAGCTGGGCATGTAAATTACAGCAACGTGGAATATTATTATTATTATATATATTAAATTGTCAGAGAGAAACGAAATGGAAATTGAAAAATAAAATGGAAATCTTGGAGTTGGAAAAGGGAAGAGCGCAGTACAGAATTGGTTGCTTTTTCTGTCACGCACAGCTGGTCATTAGCGTGAAACAGCTGGCAGTACGGCGTCGTATCGTCCAAATACGCAGCTACCGTCGCCGCTCATCGCATCCCTCTTTTCCTCTTTTTCCATTTTCCTCCCCTGCATTTTCTCTATTTCCATTTCCCTCCTCAACAACTTTCCCTTTTTCTCCCCATTCTGCCCCTCCCAACGTTTTCCACTTTTTCTTTCTTACGTCAAATTTGGACCTTTGACTTTTCTTTATTACCCTACTACCTCTCTCCTAAAATCCTCAATTATATTTTCATTATTATTATTATTACTATTATTGTATGGGTAGAGAGAGAATCAGTGTCATCAATGTGCTCCCATTGCTATCTTCTTCAATCTAATATCTTCATTTTTATTTTTAAATTTAATTATAAGTTTAGTCGCTTATTTTTGTTATCGGATTAAATTAAAATATTTAACATTTTTAATAAAATAAGTAGTGTTAAGAAAATTTGAATCTCCAATTTTAAATGATATAATATATATCAACGTTTAATTATATTCATTTTAACTTTTTTTAGATATGTTCATTTTGATAATTAAAAAATTAATTTAAATATTAAATATGATATTTATTTATATTCAACTTAAATATAAATAAATATTAGTTTATAACCAAATAAATAAATACAAAATGTAATGTTTAAACTAATTTTGTAATTTGTATTAAAAAAATCTAATTTTATAATTGCCAAAATTTGCCTGGCTTAATTTAGTTTCTCAATTTTTAAATTTATTAGAATATATAATTTAACAAACAAATTTTAAAATTTAAAACTGTATTTAGTTACCATTTTTTTTCTTTCTACTAATATAAACTTGAATTCCTAAAAATATAAACAAGTTTTTAAAAACTATTTTTTTAGTTTTCAAATTTGACTTAGATTTTGTATATACAAGTTGAAAGTGGGAATAAAACATACCGACGCAAGGATGAGAGTAGTATTTATAAATTTAACTTTTAAAAATAAAATGACTATCAAACGAGGCCTACGATTGTATGAGACATCAATATTAGATTTTTATATAACAAACCAATTAATTTTTAAGAATATTTATTTATTGAAATATGTTAAACACAAAATTCAAACTTTAGAAGCTTATAAAATATTATTAAAAGACCAACATGAACATAGTTCAATTGATATAATGCTTACTATTACCTTCAAGGTAGATGTTCGATTCTCTTATCTAATATTTTAATATAATATCTATGAAAAAAAATATTTTTAAAAGTTAGAAATCAAATAAATACAAAGCTAAAAGTTGAAAGATTTAATTGATTTATGTTGGAATGATTAAATTCAATTCAATTTTTAGTATTATTACACAAGATTTTATGGGTTGCATTTATTATTATTATTATTTTATGGGTTACATTTGGGAGAAACCATAAATGGAAAAAAAAACCTTATTTAAATTGTTCTGAAATAAAATGTGTGTTGTGAAGGGTGAAATTCAAATAATAAACGGCAACAACATTCCAGAAGCTTGAATGGCAAAGTGGTAATTAAATTCAAAAGTAGGGTCATCTTGGTGAAAATGGCTCAAAATGGATGGGAACAAAGATAACAAAGGGAAAAATGCAAAAAGTCGGCAAATATAAATAAAACAAGAATTTTTTTTTCCAAAAAGAAAAAAAGAAAAAAAAAAGCACGGTGAAAAATCGCCGCGGAATTTTGTTGTAATGCAATTGGTATTTATTTCCAGAGATTTTGAGGGTCAAATTGGTCCTTTCGCTATCATTCCATAAGTATTTGACCATTCGCTTTCCCATACTTTTTCTTCTTGCAATTTGCAAAGTCCCCTGCTAACCCAACCCCCTCGCGTCCGGTCCGGTTGTCGGAGTGTTGTTGAACCACCTTCTCTGTTCATTTCTCTTCGGTGGCCGTCGGCGTCGGAGGTGCCGGAGAGGCCTCTGGCGGCGCCGGAGTCGGGAAAGTGTTGATACGTGCTTTTAACGAGGTTATTGCGACGAGGAGTTTAAGAGAGTGGGAGTGAATCGAAACGGAGTGCATGTTCCGACGGTGTTACTTCGTTGGAATGAGTAATAGGAGGAGGTGTTGCTGTGAAGTTCTTGGACGGAGTGAGTGATCGAGGAAGGAAATGGGGAGAGTAGTGGTGGGAGTGGCTGTGAGTGTTGCTGTGGTGGCGTGCATAGTGGCGGCGGGAGTGGTTAGTCGGAGAGTGCAGAACAGAGGGAAATGGAGGAGAGTAGTTAGGGTTTTGAAAGAGCTGGAGGAGGCTTGTGAGACTTCCGTGGGGAGGTTGAAGCAGGTGGTCGACGCCATGGCTGTGGAGATGCACGCTGGTTTGGCTTCGGAAGGAGGTTCCAAGCTCAAAATGCTTCTTACCTTCGTTGATAATCTCCCTGATGGGTAATCTTCTATTCCGTGGGTTTTATCGTGTTTTGGATTGCTTGTTATTGATCGGTGAGGCCAGTCTACGGTTATCGTCAGAATAATAGTGTCCTGGAGTAGTTAAGTCTTTTAGTTTTTGGTTCGTTGGTGATGATTAGTTACTCGATTCTATGCGATAGATATTGTGAAGTTTCGCTAATTTCATTTCCTCATTGTTACGAACGAGTGATATTCTTGTAGCTTGGCTGATACCTTTTCTGTTTGTTTTTCAATTTCTGTATCAAATCTTCAGCATTTTCTCCTTGCTCTTCCGGGCTCTCTTTCCAGTCATTATAACCTTCAATTTGTTCCTTTTTTTTTTGGGGGGGGGGGGGGGGACACAATTAGGATTTGAATTTAGAATGACTTGAAGGATTTGGTTCTCTCTCTCTCTCTCTCTTCCCGTTTGTGTCATGATATGTTCATCTAAAGTTTCAGCATCTATCTGAAATTGTTGGACTTCACCAAATTGGTTTTCTTGTCTACTGTTACTTCGGCCCCTGTGGGTCATATTTGATTTCTATCCATTCGATTTTACGATGTGTGCACAATGTTCTGTCTTGTTAGTTATCATTTAAACACCTGCTTGTTAAATGGTTTTCTCATCTACTCTCTAAACACTCGCTAAATCAATTTTGCATTTAGTTTAGAGTCACTATTCTGCCGCTTGGTCATAGCACTATTAGTATTTAGCTACAGTTCCCTTTTTCTGTCTTTAGTATAACTTTTCTAATCTTGGTCTATGCATTTATGCTTTCACGGTATATGACTTGAAGCTGAACTTATAGACTGTAGTTCTCATGAAATGAGTGTTTTGGATGATTATATAAGCACTTATGTTGATGATACTCTTCCCATTAGGAATGAGATGGGGACCCACTATGCCCTTGATCTAGGGGGTACAAATTTCAGGGTATTGAGCATTCAATTAGAAGGTAATAGATCGTCGATCCTTGATCATGATGTGGAGCGGCTTCCTATTCCCCAACATTTAATGACCAGCACAGGCAATGTAACTATTTTCCCTTGATGTTGTACTGATGTGTGGTTTGTTTAAGCTTCTGTTATGTTCATATAATATCGTTAACATCAAACTTTACTTTATTGCAGGATCTCTTTGATTTTATTGCTTCGTCGTTGAAGGAATTTATTGATAAAGGAAATGATTCTGAGGTTCTTCTAGGTGGGAGAAGGGACCTTGGTTTTACATTCTCTTTTCCCACAAAACAAAATTCCATTTCGTCTGGCGTGTTAATTAAGTGGACGAAAGGATTTTCCATTGGAGACATGGTTAGTTGGATGGTGTCTACGTAGTTCTAGGCTTTGGGAAGCCAGTCAGGAGTGAAAATTCTTTCTTGTAAAAATCGTCCACTGGGCAGGGTGGTGGGGTATTAGTGCTATTGTTTGTGTTATCGATGTCCAAGTATGCATTGCATTTTTTCTTGGGATCTTTACATCAATCAATTGAGTCTGATTCTTGTTCTGTGTAATGTCTTTGTTCTAAATTCTCAATCATATTCTATGTTTTCAGAAATTATTGAGAGGTGTGATTTGGTTATAATGAACGAGGAGAAACCTGTTTAGTTATGCAAGTTGCTAAACCTGTTATATTTGTCAGGTAGGGAAAGATGTTGCCGAGTGCTTGGAACAAGCAATGACAAGAAAAGGTCTCAACATAAGAGTCACAGCACTTGTAAGTTTTCATTTATAGTCATCACTCATCACAATCAAAGAAATTGTAGTAATGGAAGGTGGTTTATGAGGTTAACTGTTGATAATTGGTTTAGAAAACTTGCACAATTTTTTGTGTTTTGCTGCAATAGTGGTGTTGTGTGTGTAGGATTGAGTGAAGAATCACGACAGCCAACAATAATATGTACATCCTAAGCTATTTTTGGCTTGAACCTCATGGCTTAAGTTTCCAGTTTCTCAGTTGTACCGCATCCTTTACTATCTTTTGTCTTTATCACATGCACTATATCATAGGAAGTAGGAACGTAGATAATACAATAAATGCAAGGAACTGAAAAATTAAGAAGAATTTTATAAATTTGTTGATAGGAAACTGGGAATTGCTATAGTAGTTTATATTTCAGATTCAATAGGTGATATTGTTTCTCAGAAACACGCATATGCACAGGAGGCATGTTAGGCCATAAACCATGTTTATATGCCACTCCTTTTCATTCTTGGATTGTAAGTTGGTTTGATAGTAACATTGCATTTCTTGAAAACTATGCTTCAATTTAATTTTGAAGCAGATAAATGACACTGTGGGAACGTTAGCTCTTGGACATTATCACGATGCTGATACTGTTGCTGCAGTGATAATTGGAACTGGTACCAATGCCTGTTATTTGGAGCGGACAGATGCTATTATTAAGTGTCAAGGACTTCTTACAACCTCTGGGTTCATGGTAGGAGGCTATCATCTTTAGTCTTCTTTTGAACTTAATATCATTATCTGAAGTAATTGTTTTCTTGCTCAGGTTGTAAACATGGAGTGGGGAAATTTTTGGTCCTCTCATTTACCTAGAACTTCCTATGACATTGATTTGGATTTTGACAGCCCCAATCCAAATGATCAGGTACTACTTAGTTTTCCCTATTTCCAGCATTCATTTTGTAATCTCATGACAACTAATTTGTTCCTTTACTTGAATCTTGTGCAGGGTTTTGAGAAGATGATATCGGGTATGTATTTGGGTGACGTTGTGAGAAGAGTGATTCTTCGAATGTCACAAGAATCCGATATTTTCGGGTTTGGTTCATCCAGGTTATCGATGCCTTTTGTGTTGACGTATGTTCGCTTTCTCTCGTGACTATTCAATGAATTTATGACTTTGGCCCTTCTTTCTGGAAAAGAATAGATGGGAAGTCCATTTTGATTGCATGTGAATCATACCATATAATGCATAGCTGTGGTTGCAGGGACTTGTATTACATTTGCCTTTAACTTTTGTTTTTGATTTGATTCAAGACCAGTTCAAGCTTTACTAGTTACTGACTACTTTTATGTGTTCAGAACACCTCTAATGGCTGAGATGCACGAAGATGAGTCTCTCGACTTAAGAGATGTAGCAAGGATCTTGAATGACATCTTGGGGGTAGATAATTTTTAGAATTAGGCCATCCCATCCATTAACATTCCTCTTTTCTTTTTCAATTTGATACAAAATTTAGACAACTAACACTTGTCCCCTTGTTCATCTGGTCTTTCAGATTCCTGAAGTCTCTCTAAAAGCTCGAAAACTCATTGTAAGAATATGTGATGTGGTGACACGCCGAGCTGCTCGGTTGGTGGCTGCTGGCATTCTGGGTATCCTAAAAAAGATGGGACGTGATGGAACGGGAGGAATTGCTGGAGCAAGAAGTAGAACAGATGTGAATATCAAAAGAACGGTGGTGGCTGTTGAGGGCGGATTATATACTAATTACACCATGTTCCGAGAGTACTTGCATGAAGCTTTGATTGAGATATTGGGAGAAGAAATTGCCAAACATATAATTCTTAAGGTAACTGAAGATGGATCTGGCATTGGAGCAGCTCTTCTTGCTGCATCACATTCATCAAATTGATAGAACAAATTTGGCATATATATGAATATATATATATATATAGTTGATATATATATATTATATATACTTATAAAGATCCTGTAAAGTTAGAAAAATTCATTTGCTCCGAATGTGATGTCTCTCTGTACAAAAGAAAAAAAAAGAAGGGGTTTGTATTATTTGATATTGGAATTGTCAATATGTTATTGTTCTTTGCAATTATTTGTAAGCTAAATGGTAACTTCAAGGTTAGCTTTTGGAATTGAAGGAGTTGGTATTCTGGATCTCACCATTTATGATATGAGACTTGTTTAAACCCTTATTTTCTTAAAAGTTATTATTATTTTTTAAAAAAATTGTTGCATCAGCAGAGCCGTTGGATGATGAGAGGAGAATATTTCCATGGTTGACAAAGACGAAGGTCGGTCCATAGTACAATCAATAGGTTCAAAGTTGGGACTTTTTTTAGAGAAAAAAAATCTAAACATAAGCAATTCTTTTCCTCTAAGCTTTTCTCAATTATCGTGACTAGAATAATGCAAATATGCCATTGAAAAGATGAAGCGTTTTTTCCCCTTTCTAATCCGAATTTTTAATTATTTTTTATTCTATATTTATCCAGGGATAGAAAGAGAAAAAAGGATAGAGGTGAGTGGTGGTTGGCAGTAGATGATGTGAAGTTGGTGAAAGAGATGTTGGGGGAAGAAAAAGAGAGAAAAGTGGCGATTGGTGACTTGCGACCAGATATGTGACGGTTGATAAAAGGAAGCGACGGAGAGGTGGAGAGGTGGGTGGCAACAGATGATGTGGAGTAGTGCTTGGGGGAGAGGGTTTGTTGTGTGCAAAGAAGGTCATGTTTTTTTTTTCCTCTTTAAATCTATGTACATCATTATAAAGTATTTCTACTCAATCAAGTGCATCATGATTAAGTTTATCAACAATATATCAATCAAGTGTATCAGGTATATCAGTTGAGTATTAAAAAAGAGTGCACAATTATCAAGTTTATTAGCAGTATATTAGTCAAGTGTAATGATATCAAGTACATTAGTCAAGCATATCAAATTTATCAACACTATAAATGAATGATTGATCGACTAATTTATCAGTAGTTTATCAATCAATGTATCATTATCAAGTATATAAAGTATATCAGTCATGTGTATCAAGTTTATCAGCAATATAAATGAGTGCATAATTGACAAGTATATCAATCAAGCATATCAAGTGTATATCAGTAATATATCAACTATATCAAATATATTATTAGTGTATTGATAGTATATCATTAAGATGATTACCTAAAATAAAGTAACTGATAGTAGTATATCGATACAGTGTACCATAATGAAATATATCAAGTATATTAATTAAGTGTATCAAGTATATTAATAATATGGTATATTAATTGTATCAGAATATATTAAACATCAATTAGTAAATAACTGAAATAAGATTTGAGTGTATAATATATTGACACTCATTCAAAGTTATTTAAGTATAATATTGACATATCAAATTTTAAGTATGTTATTTGTGTATTAATATTATATCATTAAGATATTACCTAACTAGCTTTACTCAAAGAATGTATATATATATATATAAAAGTAAGTTAATATATTTGGTTCTTTATTAATGAAGTATATTCAATATAATTTGGAAAACTCGCGTGTTTTCCCTTCTCGCTGGATGCTTAATTTGTATAGATTTTTACCAATTTTATTTGGGATGACGTGGACACACTTGCAGTATATCATTTATTTATTTTTGTTAAACCTGCAAGTGCCGCTTTATTTTATTTTAGTTTATGAGAAGTAGGTTATTTATGTCGATATTTACATAACAGTGCTAACGAATGTCTTACACTTGGAACTTAACAAAAAAAAGTCATAAACCTTAGCTATGTGTATTAATTTTTACTTTCAATCAATTTCATCAATTTGTACCCTTTTTTTCCCCATAATTGTACCTTACACAGTTACACTTGGACAATTATTGCAATCTTCTCCTTAAATAAAGGTGACAATTGTGAATTATAAAATATATGTTAGCATGAGATTAATAGGAGTGTTCTGAAAAAAATGAAATTAATAGGAGAAAAAACAACATTTGTTATAAAATAATCAACAGAGATAGTAATTGCTACGTGAAGAATAGCATGTAATACACCTGTCTCTTACTTGCCTATCAAAATCATCAGCTGAAGAAACGAAATTAGAAGAAAAAAAATCTATTACCTCTTTTCTCAAGAAGATTTGAATATCACCTTGAAGGAAATCTCTCTCTTGTTTCAACAACAGCTACACAAGAAGATGATGAAGAAAACAAATCGAAGCACAGATTGAGAATGAAACAAGGAGGTAAAAGGAAGAAGAAAACAACACCAGAAAATATAGCGGCTCGACTCTATCAAAGCCTACATCCACTTCTAGGAACAACCACAGATTTGATCTTCATTCAAGTATTGAGCAGAAAAATTGAAGCTCAGAAAACCGAGTACAATAAGATATATCACTCTTTCTTACTAGACCCTCTCTATTACATTCATCATTTCTTTTGTGAATAAAATAATCAAAACAATCATCCCTCTCACATTTCTTATATTTGTATTACATTTATTCGATTTAAAAGGAAAAAAAAATATTTGGGATAAGAGGTCTAACAGAATATGTTATTTTTGCCATGTGACCGAGAGCTACATGATGAGGAGTATGGATCACATAGAGAAAGAATCTCATGTGAACTTCAACTTCAATTTTACCCACAGTAAGTATAAATTCACTATTAAATCTCAACAATTCTCCACCTTGAATTTAGACTTGCTTGTGACTGTTCCTTATTTCTGTTGTTATTCATTTTGAAAATCAGTAACCTTGAGCAATTTTAGACAATGCTCAAGCTTAGTTCGAGTAACAACTTTAGTTAACATGTATGCTGCGTTATCTTCTGACTTTACTTTCACTATGTTAACTATTCTTTCTTCAATTATATCTCTAATAAAATGCATTTTCACGTCTATGTGCTTTATTCTTTTGTAAAATTGTTGGTTCTTTGATAATTGTATTGAATATTGAACTTTGGTTGTCGCATAGTAAACTAACGGTTTGTTGATAGAAACCAAGTTCTTTTAGAATCCCCTTAAGCCATATAACTTCCTTTACATTGTTTGTCATAGCTATAAACTCTGCTTTTGTGGTTGAAAGTGCTACTACTGTTTGCAGATTAGGCTTCCAAGAAATCAGATTTCCTCCAAACATAAAAGTATAGACAGTCAAGGACCTTCTCTTATCCAAATCTCTAGTATAATCTGAATCTACATACCCATATAACTCTAACTCAGTAGACTTAGGATATTTGTAGAGTAATCTCCTGTTTATTGACCCATTTAGATATTTGAAGACCCATTTAGTAGCTTCCCAATGGTTCTTTCCAAGGTTACTCATATACCTTCTGATTAGGCTAGAACAATATGCAAGGTCAGGTCTTGTACATATCATTAGATACATGAGACTCCCTGTGGCATTTAAGTAAGGCACCCTTTCCATTCTTTTAGCTTCTTCACTATCTTTAGGAGAATGTAATGCTGAAAGTTTAAAATGTTGAGCTAAGGGGGTACTCACTATCTTAGCTTCAGACGTATTAAACTTCTTTGGGATTTTCTTTCCATAATCACTTTGACATACATATAATTCTCCTAGTGTTCTATTTCTACTGATCTCCATCCCTAGGATTCTACTTGCAGCCCCCACCTCTTTCATTTCAAACTCTTTAGATAAAAGATTTTTAACTCTATTTAATTCATTATCATCTCTTCCAGCTAACAACATATCATCCACATATAACAAAAGATAAAGTTTCTTATCATTAGAAACCTTTTTTAGATAAACACAAGGGTCAAACTTACTTCTCTTAAAATTTATTCCAGTGATGAATTCATCAAATCTCTTATACCAGCACCTAGGAGGTTGTTTAAGCCTATATAGGGACTTATTTAATTTGCAAACAAGATCTTTATACAAATACTTTTCACTACCTTTAGGTTGCATCATATAGATATGTTCCTCTAGTTTTCCATGTAAAAATGTTGTTTTTACAACCATTTGGTCCAATTCTAGGTTTTTACAAGTAACTATAGCTAAAAGAAGGCGAATAGAAGTGTGTTTCACCACAGGTGATAAGATTTATGTATAATTTATCCCTTCTCTCAGTGTGAAACCCTTTGCAACTAGCCTTGCTTTAAATTTTACTCCTCATCCAATGACTTTTTCTAATTGCTTTTTGAATACCCATTTGCAAGAAATTAGTTTCTGTCTAGGAGGTAGAGGTACAAGATCCGATATATGATTCTTATAAAGAGAATCCAACTATTCTTCTATAGCCTTTTTTCAAGATCTGTCACTATAGTAATAGCTTCTTCATATGATTTAGGTTCATCACATTCTAAGTCATCAATAGTATTTAAGGCATATAAGACAAAGTTATTTTGAGAGTACATTGAGGGTAGTCTTATCTCTCTTCTTTGTTTGTCTCTTGATAGAGTATAATTTGAAAGGTCTTCACCAACCGGTTCAGCCTAATGTGGTTCAACTCATTGGTTGAGTTGGTTTCATGAATTTGCTCTGTTTCATCCTCTAGATAGTCTTCACCAACCTTTTGTTTCCCCTTTTTTACATAGCCCCACCTTAGATTTAGAGCTACATGCTTCAAAAACTTCCTTGGTACCTGCAGTTTCTGTGTTTTTCTCTTAAAACTAATTTTCTCTTAAAACAACATCCCTGCTTACAATACTTCTCATAGATTTGAAGTCCCAAAGATTGAATCCTTTTGTGCCTTCAGAATAACCCAAGAACATACACTTCAAAGTCCTAGGATCTAAATTTCCTTGTTTGGTATCCACAAAAACAGTACAACCAAACACCTTCAAGTTAGATAGACCAGGTTTTTTACCATTCCATATTTCTTCAAGGGTTTTTAGACCAATGGGAAGGAACGGTGAATTTTCGCAGTAGAAGCAGGATCGTTCCAAATTTTCAATATTTCACATAAACATAAGATTACAGAGTACATTATGCATTATCACAGAAAATTACAGTATGCATAAGAAGAGAGAATAAAGTTAGGGTTTCAAGAAAACTTACCCTTGAAGAACCGTTCTTCACAAATTTCCTTTTCTCCGATCACGAACTGTTGGGAATGTCCCAAAAATTAGCACTTTGTAAACATTAAACATATTCTATTCACAATAAAGTTATTATTGAAATTTTCTATCAGTAAAGGTGTTATTGAATTGCATTCATTACTAAATCCAATAAACTAACCCATGACTATAAAATGAATTCTTAAACTTTATGTAGAGACATAAAAGAGGATCGAGTTTTAGTATATAGCCAAAAAGATCTATAAGTATATGGATAATGTTGGGTATCTTATCCTTGAGATACTATGGTTGCGACCCACTTTGTATATTGATACAAACGATGTGATCCCAAAGTCGTTCATGTGAAGATATGTAAGTGGAGGCATCCTATGCAAAAGATGTTTGCATAAGACCGGACCACAAAATAGTCATTTTTCTTTATAACGATTGTTTACTGTTAAAATTGACTATTTCAATTCGATGACTTAAGGTAACTCGATCTTAATCCTAAGGTAACTATGAACTCTTGTTTATTTGGGATTATCCTTTAATCTGCATAGGTGAGAGTGGTTCAACATCACCACTCAATAAGCTTCCCATTTTAAGGGTAAGACTGGATAAACAGCTAGGAACATAGTTCTGCAAGACGAAATTCACTCCTACTCGTCTTAAAGTTAGTAAATAGTTGTTCCCTTAAGTACTGACTCATGGTCTTGAACAAAGGGGTCTCACCCTTTCGTGAATGAGAGAGATTCAATTTATTGGTAGGACCATAAACCAATTGTTCATTAGAGGATCAGTGAAAACTTAAAGAGCAAGATGTATTATAGGGTAAAACGGTATTCTTGACCTAGCTGTTAATACAAACGACCTATGAAAGATTGACTTACTAATTACGGTTAAATCAAGTGGAAAATATATCTATAGTGAGGAGAGTGCAACTACTAAATTATAATGATATGTCTCAGTAGTTAACGAATATTAATATAATTCGGTCTAAAGATTTTAGCCGATTAATCGCAAATCGTTGGAGCTCATGATCTGTAGGTCCATTAGGTCCCTCAACTAGCTCGTAAAATGATTAAACCTTAGAATAGCATGTTGAGAGAATTTGAAATGTTCAAACTTTGTTTAGGGTTTGGGTTATTATATTTGATATAATTAAGTTTAATTATCGAATTAAACATTATGGTTTAAGGGAGTTAACAATATTTAAATATGATTTAAATATTTAATGAGGTGTTTTATTAATTTAATATTTGATATTAAATTAAATTAATTAAATTAGTTTAATTATTTTTTCCAATTTAAAATTATTAAAATTTGAATTTATGAAATTCAAAATTATAAAATTGGATTATGAAATTTATATTTAAATTAAATTGAATTTGAAAAACAAATTTAAAAAACAAGTTTTATATTTATTGGAAAATTTGAAAGTGGGATAATCCCATTAATTCCACCATGAATTACACCTCAAGCTACTAAGGATTAATGGAATACGAAGTGACTTTATTATGTTCAATCTGTTTTGCATGACAAACTTCTATATATTGAAGTTTTTTAATAGATTTCATGAACATGCAAACTGGAAAAGCTGAAAAGAACAACTAATTTTTTCCTTTCTTCTTCAACTCTCAAAACCACATCAAATTCCCCTCAATTTGAAGACCACACTTCAATCTAAGGTCTGAGATTAGTATAGAAGACTCTGATGGTAGTTCATAGCTGAGATTGAAGAAGAATTCTGAGAATAATCAAGCAAATTCGGTGGAAACTTCAAAGGTATGATACTGAAACCCTAATTTGTTGAAAACCATGAACATGCATACTATTTACCTAAAAGTGATTTAATTAGAGTGCTTAAATCCTTAATTGTTTCTGTTTGTTGAATGCCAACTCCACGAACTAAACACGAACCAAGACACATGTATAGAAACAAATCCCAAAGAGGACACTACCAAAAGAGAGCCTTCTGTATTCTTTGTAGGGATTGAGAATTAAAGGACGAGAGATTTGATTGAGGAGTTTCTCAGAGATGATCTACCGTAAAAACTACAGAAAAAAACCCTTTTCTATATTCTCTTTAACTTCTCTTAAAGAAGATGATGATCTCCTATTAAAACCACCCACCAACCACGTTTAGATTAAGAGAGAATTAAGGGAAGGGAAGTTATTTCCATCTCTTTAATTTTAAAATTAAAATTAAATTAAAATATAATGTTAATTTAAATAAAAATATTATATATATAATAACTAATTTATTATATATATATATACACACATACAATATAACCTATAATTTTTAAATCTCTCATCAATGCATGGTATTATTTAACATAAGTCACATTTATACTAAATTCAGTTATATGAATGTCATCCATATAATTAATATTTGAATCATATTCAAATTTAATTCCTCTCTAAATAAACTTTATACTATAATGTATCAAATGCATTATATTAATTATATAATATTTAATTAATTTAAATTAATTATATCACATAAAATTAATTCTCTCAATTAATTTGAACAATTCAAATTAATCCAAAAGTAATTCTCAACAATCCTTGTTGAGCTACAGAGGGGACCTTGTGGATCTATAGATTGAAGCTCCAATGGTACTTGAATAATTAATTAAACTATTAATTATTCAACATCCATTAACGGTCGGTCACTCAACTAAATACTGAAAATTGCACTCTTTACACTATAGATATATTTCTGTGTCCATTGAACAGTCAACAGTGTGATGACCCTTCACAAATTGCTCGTAAGTACAGTTGGGCCAAAATTACTATTTTGTCCCTGTAATTACATCAAACTCCTTAAGTACCATTGATCCCTCTAATGAACAATAAGCCATAGTCTAACTATGACCAAACCCCTCTCGGGCCAATAGAGGGTGTGACATCACATTGTTCAAGCCACGAAATCAGCTTTTTAGGGAGCAATTTATCTATTTACCCCAACATTTGGGAAAGAGTGAATTCCGTCTTGTGTAACTGTATTCCTAGCTCCCCAATTAGATGAATCCCAAAATGGTAGGCTTATTGAGTCGGCGTTATGGCCACTCTCACCTATACAAATCAAAGGATCGTCTTCATAGGCAGGAGTTCACAACTCACTTAGGATTCAGGTCATGCCACCTATGGTCATTTTAGTGAAATGTAAGTCTCTATTATTAACGGTGTTATATAATGAGACTGGTCATTTCATGGTCCAGTTTTATACAAACTCCTTTGTATAGAATACCCTGCTCACATGTCTCAACATGAATGATCAGAATCAGATCATTTGTAGCACTTTACAACAATTGTAACATCTACAAAGCGAGCCATATTTGTAATGCCACCAGGATAAGGTATCCAACTTTATCTATTTACTACAGACCATTTAGGTCATTACTTAAACACGATCCACCTGTATATCTTTACATACATGTTTAAGCTACAGATAATAACTTTGGATGTTAGTTTATTAGTTTTGTGGGATAATACTACTAAATGATGAATAAAATATCTCATATTTTATTAAATAAATAAATCGTTTGTACATTACAATTACAAACTACAAGAACTACGAGATTTAGGGCAAACACAATGGTGGTACATGGACTCCGGTTGATAGTAAATGTTGTTGTGGCCACTACTTTTTCCCAAAAAGAGTAAAATAAGTTAGCTTCAGACAACATACATCTTACCCTTTCCATAATTGTCCTGTTTATCCGCTCGACTATACCATTTTGTTGTAGAGTATAAGGACTGGTTCTATGTCTTGTAATTCCATTCTCTGAGCAAAACTAATTAAAAGGTCCTCCAAGAAATGTCAATCCATTGTTAGTTCTGAGATGTTTTACTTTTTTATCAGGTTGATTTTCAACCTTTAATTTCCAGTCTTTAAACCTTTTAAAGGTCTGACCCTTAGATTTAAGAATACAAGTCCAAACCTTCATTGAGTAATCATCAATAAGTGATAAGAAATATCTTGAACCACTTAAAGATGGAGTCCTAGAGGGACCCACAAGTTGACATGAATCTATCCCAAGATATCCTTGGTGGTATGCTCTCTTCTTGTGAATTTAAGTCTCTTAGACTCTTTATACACAGTGTTCATAGAAGTTGAGTCATTTAGTGCCTCTTGTCTTGATGATTCCCTATTTTAAAAGCTCTTTCAGGCCTTCTTCACTAATATGAGACAATCTCCTATGCCATAATTCAAGTTCCTCATCTTTTGCATTTTGAGCTATCAATCTATGATCTTTAGTCTAAACATTTTTTTTATAATATATAAACCATTATGTTTTGGAGCATAAAAAATTGTTCTAAACTCCTTTAGAACTTTAAGTGATCCATCACTCACTGTGATGAAACAACCTATCTCATCAGGCACTCCAACTGAGATTAGGTTCCTTCAAATTTCTGGGACATGTCTCACATTATTAAGCAATACTTCTCTATTGTCTTCCAATCTTAGCATAACAGACCCTATTCCTACAATCTTACACCCATGATTATTTTTTATAAACACCGAGCCTCCATCTTATTGTATGTAGGATGTAAACCACTTCTTATTAGAAGTCATATGAAAGGTATAGCTTGAGTTAATGACCCAATATTCCTTATCCTCAATATTTACTATCCCCTTTTTCATTAGTTGCAGCTAGGGTTTATGCATACACATATGCTTCATCCCCAATAGAGAAGTCTACCTTTCCATGTTCTTTTGACTTATTCAAGTCTTTAAAGTCTCTTTTCTTCCTCTCTAGACAGTTTCTTTTAATATGATCTTCCTTATGACAGTGATAACACTTAGTTCTTTTCTTCCTCTTTAGTCAATGACCCAATCTTCATTATCCTCAGTATTTACTATCATGGCCTTTTCATTAGTTCTAACTAGGGTTTATGCATATACATATGCTTTATCCCCAATAGAGAAGTCTGTCTTTCCATATTCTTTTTACTTATTCAAGTCTTTAAAGTCTCTTTTCTTCTTCTCTAGACAGTTCCTTTTAATATGACCTTCCTTATGATAGTGATAACACTTAATTACTAGTTTCTATTTATGAAATCTTTGCCCCTGTGTGAACTTATTCTTTTTGAAGTGATTCCTCTTTCCTTTAGAAAATAAAGTCTCACCACTTCTAGAAATCTTAGATTCTGATTTAAGTTCAAGTTCTTTGCACCTTATGGCAACAATCACTGCCTCAGTTGAGATACTATCCCTACCATATTTCAATGTTATCCTCACATCTTTATATGTGTCTAGCAGTGAGTTAATAAGAATGGTAGCCTCACTTTCTTTGTCAAGCTTTTCTTCTATTTGATTTATTTTTTAGGTTAATTTTCTAAATTCATTAAGGTTCTCATCCAAAGACTTAGAGACATTCATCTTTTAAGAGAACAACCTCTCCCTCAAGAAAATCTTATTAGGCACATCCTTCCTTACATATAATGTTTGTAACTTATTCCAAACTTCATATGCAGTATTTTCATCAACTATTTGCTTAAGTACATTATCTGTCACATTCAACAACAAAGTCCTATATGCCACTTCTTCAATATTTTGTTTCTCTTCTTGAGTTAAAGTATCAGGCAATGTTTTAGGATCTTCTAAACCTTTTAAAGCCTTTTGATATGTCAAGATTAACATAATCTTCTTTGACCAAAGCTTAAAATCATTAGATCCTATAAACTTTTCTATCTCATACTTTTCAACAGCCATGGATCGATTATTTCTCAAGGCTCTGATACCATTTGTTATAAAATAATCAACATACATAGTAATTGCTACGTGGAGAATAGCATGTAATACACCTGTCTCTTACTTGCCTATCGAGAAATCACCAGTTGAAGAAACAAAATTAGAAGAAAAAGTCTCTTACCTCTTTTCTCAAGATCTGAATCTCACCTTGAAGGAAACCTCTCTCCGGTTTCAATGACAGCTACACTAAGAAGATGAAGAAGAAAAAAAATCGAAGCATATTCTGAGAATGAAACAAGGAGGTAAAAGGAAGAAGAAAACAACACCAGAAAGTATAGTGGTTTGGCTTTATCAAAGCCTACATCAACTTCTAAGAACAGCCACAGATTTCATCTTCATTCAACTGTTGAGTAGAAAAATTAAAGCTCAGAAAACAACGTACAATCAAGTATATCACTCTTTCTTACTAGACCCTCTCTATTACATTCATCATTTCTTTTGTGAACACAATGATAAAAACAATCATCCCTCTCACCTTTCTTATATTCCTTTTTTGTATTATATCTATTCGATTTAAAAGGAAAGAAATATTTGGGATAAGAGATCTAACAGAATATGTTATTTTTGTCATGTGACCAAGAACTGGATGATGAGGAGTATGGACCACGTAGAGAAATGTAAATTTCAGCTTCAATTTTACCCCCAGAAAATATAAATTCACCATTAAATCTCAACAAACCTTTGAAGCAATATTTTTTTTTGGTTGAAATTGTGAATAATTTTAGTGCATTAATCACATGTATTTTTTATTTTTATTTTTTAAGAAGCATTTCATTAAACATGCAAAATATCCAAAGGGCCACAAGCATACCATATCGGCTTGGACGCAGTGATGGAGCCAACTTGGAACGGATTCAGCCCACTCCCCACACAAATGATTTGACGGACTTAATTCTATGCTAAATTTGATTTTTTTACTAAAATTATTGAGTTATGAAAGATTTAACCCATGTATTTGTTGAAGAAATATTGGGTGATTCATGGAACATGGGTAACAGGTACATTGCAAATAGGGTGTAAGCGGTTCGATTCAGCTCGATTTTTTTTTTTTTTTTATTTTTTTTTTGTAGAAAATTGGAATGGAACTGCTCAATCGGTGAAGGATTCATCTAAGTTGAAACCGAGCCGGATTCATTAGGAAACCGAGCCAACCGAACTGTTTGGACCTACAAGTTTGGTTGTCTAGACTCAGTTTGACCAAGGAACCTTTGAAAAATATTCTGAAACTTTTATTATCGATTGGTTTGGTTTGGTTGCCTAACCCGAAAATCGAACGATAATTTTGCGGTTTTTAACATTTTCAACCCGCCGCCGCCAAACTGACCGACTTCAAATCGCCCTGACGAGTGCTTTCGGTCCCCCCGCTTAAGCGGTCTTTTCACCCCTAATTGCAACACAATTTTCTTAATTTGATGCTAAGTTTGATTTCCACTAAAATGAGTGAGTTCTGGAACCATTTTACCCTACACTATTTACAAAATTATTGGATGAATTCATGGAGATTGAGCCAAAAGGTAAACATTGCCTTTTTTGAGAGGTTTAACATTAAAAAATTCCTTTAAACACAACACAACAATTTGAGAACACTGATTATGAATTTTTAGCATCATGTTGGTTTCAAGGACTTCAAAACGAGCATGGCAGCAGTGTAGATGATGAAGTTTGAAATGAGAACAAATTAATATTAGCTAACGACTTGAAATTTCCACATATTACAGTAGACAACATATATCTGCAACAAATCCAGCGAGTAAAAGAAGTGAAGATCGTACACTGAAAGGAAAGAGAAAAAAAATCATCTGGGAATCTCCTCTCTAGCGCAAAAAGAGTTGAGAGACACAAATCCTAGTCTAAAAACAAAGCTAAGCTGCTGTTGGAGGCTTGTACAATTTCTCCACCATTTTCCGATATTCTACAAACACAGAAATATGAGTGAGCCAACTTTCATTACATGGCAGCCAATTCAATGAGACAAGAACAATAATAGAAACCCACCTTCTTGATTACTCCACAGTTGGGCTGCCTGGGTGTTTAGAGGTGAACTTATGTTTGGTTCTGCAAATAAACGGCAGTCTCATTACATATTCTATATTGGTTAAATTACAAATTTAGTACCTATGATTTGGAAAAAGTTAGAGTTTAGTCCCTATGGTTTTAAAAGTTCGAATTTAGTCCCCTTAGTTTAATAAAACTTTGAAGCAACATCAAACAATAAGGACTAAATTTGTAATTTAACATTCTATATTCCATTCCAAATTTAAGGGATTCATGTTGAAATAAGACCATCTACAAGTCAAGGAAGTATGGTTTCTTCACATACATAATAAATAAATATATATACTTTTTTTTTTTTTTTTTTTTTGGGGGGGGGGGGGGGGGGGCCCCCCCCCCCGTGGTGTGGCTTACCTCCAAGCAGACTTTGGATGGATAGAAGTATGGTTCTCACATCATATGCTGATGACCATTTATCCTGCAAAAAATGAAACAATTCTCACTTTAGGTTGCTTTAGTCCTAACAAATCAGAGAAGTTATCATTTCAATATTGAAGATTTCACCAAAGCTGAATTACCTGAAGTATATCCAAGCAAATATTGCCATAAACGTCCACATTTGGGTGAAAGCAGCCGGTCTCAAACTTCACCTTTGGAGGCTTAAAAGGGTAATCGTTAGGGAATGAAAAGGATAGCCTGTACTCTGTTCCTTCAAACACTGTTTCTTTGCTTCCAGTTATTGTCCCTTTCCAGCAGAAAATGTTATCTTCCTCAGGAAAGGCTGAGATCCCAGAGTCTCCACTCATCTGCAATATGGTAAAACATGGAGTCTTAAATAATCACATTTCCAACTACTTAAAAAATTATCAGTCCAAGACATCAGATGGTAGCAAGTCTTACCATTAAGGCCATTAATTCAGACTGCAGCCTGTGTAAAAAGAAAACACAACAAAAATAAGAGGAAGATTGTTAGTTCTTAGTTGATTGAACACAGACGGAGTTCCCAGTAAGATTGGTTCTTCACTATTTTCTTAAATTGCATAGACCCCATATGGCGACGGAGCAAAATTAAGGGGAAAGAACATGACTACCTCAAAAGATCCTCAAATTACCCCTAAAACCCTAAAAAGATCGGTAAGAAAGACACACAGAACAATCGATATCAAAATCAGTTCAAAAGATTACAAGATCAAGAACCCTAGAACTACCTCATCCAGCTTAAAGTTCAACAAAGCCCCAAAATCACATAAAGTAGAAATCAGATGCGATGAACAGGAAAGCGATCGATCCACAGTGATATAGTAACCGAATTGGAAAAAAAGCGGAAATGTTTATACCTCTTGAGAACGGACTGAGAGTCAGCGGTTTTGGCCGGCGGTAAGGATTGCTTCGCTGGAGAAACAACCGGGTTAGCCGGGGTTGTGTTGTCAGTATATCGATTGATCGCCGCCATTCTCTCTGTGATCCGAATTAGAAACGAAGAAATGAAGGAATTGAAGAAGGAGATCCAAGAAATTCTCCCCCACAAAGAAGAATCAATGAGATTTTGGTAGTGAGGGGAGAGAGGAATTGGGGGACTTAAAACGAAGGAAAAAGACGAAGAAATTAGGGATTTGATTTGAAGGATAAATATTCAAAAATTTTAGTGAACGTTGAGAGCAAAGATTCCAATCATGTTGCTTTTGAATTTCCAACGGCTACTTTTGGTCACTGCTTTAACGCCACCACTTTATTCAACCAGACACATTTATCTTTAACAAAATAAAATAATAATAATAATCAAAGAGACTCTCCATCCACCACCTAATAATAATTGACCCTTTTCATGACTACCTTTATTTTGAATTTCCATAATTGTAATTTGAATTTTTTTTATTAGTATATTTTAGATTTTGTTTCATTTTAGTTGATCTCCTTTCACTAAATCTTAAAATAAATTTATTTAATTAGTTTTTTGTTTTTTTTTTTTAAATATTGGTCTTTACGACTATCTCCTTTATAACTTGTGAAAATATATTTACATATGTCATTATTATTACTATTTAATCCATTTTGATAGAAAAGATTTATTTTAAGAATATTATAATTCAAACTCGATCAAAGACAATAACCAAAAGCAAAGAAACAATAATTACATTACTAAATTTTAAACTTGATTAGTAATGTATTTACTATTTCACTATGCTCATATTGACAATTACTTTATTTATTTTTTTATAATAAACAATCGATGAGTTTTCATATATCAAGTATAACACAGTTCAACATGTGGGAGTAAAGTTTCAAACATCTGACTTTTTCAATCAATGATATATGTCTTAGTTAGTTGAACTACAATCAAGTAAGCAAGTATCATGGAGGTTAGAAAAACTAAGTTAATAACTTGCAAATTACTTTGTTCTTATTCAATCATGAACGAGAGGGTCTAAAAACGATTCCAATTTTGAGGAGAGAGTGGAAACATATACAATCTTGGCCTATGAATTTCTTAACGGGTCAACCAAAGTGACCCTTCATATTGAGAAGAATTCTAACAGGTCTACCTAATGTTGCGCAAGCTAGAAGGATCTTTTAAGAAATACTTGATCGAGGGTTAGCAGATATGTTTTCATATTGGGTTTCAGACCTTAATTCTATTTTCTTTGCATTGAGATCAACAACGTGGGGTAGATATTTACAAATTCAAACTTTTAAATATATAGACATTTTAACTAGTTTTGTTATACTCAGGTTGTCTACTAAATTTGTTTTACTAGATATCCCAAACTGGTAGACAAGATAAATAATTTGGATTATAATTCAAAGGTCGAGTGATTTTACATAATAATAATAAGAGTATGGTTGTAGAGTGAAAAACACATAAAAAGGGGAAGCAACCACTTTGATAATCATTCTGTTTTAACAGTCAATCATCAAAGATGCTTTAATTTTTCTCTCCTTTAGAGGCAGAGAGCCCTACCAAAGATGTCAATCTCGAATACTATTATTATTGGACTCTCCCTCCAAGGTTCTTCACTTTCTTCTTTTATGATAAGACTCAAAAGTTCAAATTTTAAAACCATTAAATGATAGATTTTCCAGCATCACAATATCTCTACAATAATGAAAAAGTGTAGATCAAGTTCTTGTTCTATCTGTTTCAGATGTCAAATTCTTCTTGGTTGATGCATTAACAATCTCAAGCATTTACAACATCACTCATTGGTAAATCGGCACACAATCCAACTCACAATTCATTCTAGAAAAGAAAAGCAGAAAAGAGAGTTTACAATCCTTTTTTTGATGATACTAAACTACCAAATGGGTATTTCCAGAGGCAATTTATACATGAGTTTGCAAAACAGTCAAGCAAGCAGTTTTTGTTAGCTTGCTCACTGTTCAAGTTCATTTAGCAAGGAGAAACTAACTTGAATGCCTAAATGGGATTAGAAAGCACTAGACATGCTTTTTATTAGCACTGCAGCTTGATGACTTTTGTTACCTTCTCGAAGAAAGTTGGGCACATACTTGTGCTGAATATGATGGCCTCCTTCATCCATTCTGGGGCTACCCTCTCGAACGTACCCAGAGATAAGGCACGATACAGGATTTCTGTTTCTCCAGCCAATTTATTTACCCACGTGAGACTGAATGAGTAACCTGATATAACAATAGAGAATAACAAGCGTAAACTGTCACCAATTTTTCCAAATTTGGTTGGGGGAGAAAAACTTTGGAAAGTACAATTGGAGTAAAAAAAACTAATGTAGAAAGAAGAAAAGTATAACAGCCACAATGCAGAAGAACAAGCCTAATAATTTCTGACGCCTTTTCTTTCCCAAATTTCCTAAAAGTAAGAGCTAAACTAGCCACCAAGTCCTGGTCATGCTTAATAGGTGCTCTACGCATCGGAACATCAAATCATATATTGTTTAAGTCAACCTTTACATGATAAAATACAATGAGAATAAGAGTGATATAAAATGACATCACATATTTAAATGTACTTCAAGACTCATTTTTCATAACAATCCAGAGAGAGAGAGAAGTTCTAATACCAATCTGAAATACTGATAAAGGAAGATGACAAGATGACAACCAGATACCCTATAAGACTAACGTTTCTTTCCACGGTAGCAAATAAAACAAAATATTTACTTGAACTTTAACAGAGAAGAAGCAATGGAAATAATTGATTAATCAAACAGATAGATGCAACTAAGAGATTTCAAATGGTATAATCTAAAACTTTCAAATGGTCACATCTAATTTTCAAGTTACCACTTGATTTATGAAATGCTGATATACATATTCCTTCATTTCGGTTGGTGGTTGATACTTCCATGCCCATCATGTGCTCTACAAGGCATTGGTATGGGCAGTTGGTGGAAACACAATCATTTACTCTGCCATCTATAAACAATTCGAGGATTAGACTACAGTAACACCATCATGCCAACATAATGCTATCTTTACATCTATCAATACCAACCTTTGCTTCCGCAGCAACCCTGTAGCATTGTATTGAAAATATCAGAAGGAAGAAAACCAAAAGTATTTACTAAAACATATAATCATTTATCAGATATACCAGCTGCATATTGGCAACCTCGCTGGATGCAGCTTTCTCGGGCGGTTCACTTGTTGATTGCCTTTGAGTGGGATCAACTTGAGCACTTGCATTAACTATTCTGAATTCATCGGTCACTTGTGTAGCATCCCTGGCACGCTTTCTTCTTGTAGTTCCTCCAGATGGTCCTTTCGAAACTTCTCCAGATACAGATTGGGGGCCGCTAGGCGTGTGCAGTTCCTTGCTTATTCCGTTGTTTAAACCACCAAAATCCCCCTCCTGCCGAAGTTTCCGAAGCTTCTCAACTTCTTCAGAAAGAGTGCTATCTGGATTGGATCAAATCCATATGAAGAATTGATCAGGCAATCGGCACGTGGATGCTTGTCAGATAGATATAGACTAATAGTTAGTGATCCTGGATATCAAGCTCTAGTGGGACCCAGCAACTGTATTTAAAGCAGATGAATTGCAAGATGAAAGTCACAAGAGTTTCAATCATAATGGAAGGCATCTAAACCCTCAAAAATCATGAAGTAAATTTCAAAATGTTTTAGTTTAGGCAAGGTAATTTGTCAATTTAACCTTTTGTTCAAGTCTGGTTACAACTTACGGATATTAAACCACCTAACTTAACGCTTGGCCAATGCCACCAATTACAAAACATACATAGTGAACTAAGTTCATGAAGTAAATCTCGAAGTTTTTTAGTCTAAGTAAGGTGATTTAGCAATTTAACCTTTCGTTCAAGTTGGATTACAACTTACGGATATTAAACCACCTAACTTAACGCTTGGCCAATGCCACCAATTACAAAACATACATAGTGAACCAAGTGGACACTCAACAAGAATTTGAGTATTCCTCTTCACTGTAAAAACGAAATTAAGACTTTAGTACCTTGGAAATAAAAATCTTTCAAATTTTACAATGTTTCAAAAGTTCATTCCACAGTATTAGTTTCAACTTTAAAGTTATTATGTGCATACAAACCCAAGACCTCAGGTCATCATAAGAATTCAAGGTATGACAATTTTGGATTTTCTCCTGCTGGAAAGCGAGGTTTGTGAACTTTTTCCTGCTTCATTAAAACTGGACTAAATATATAGATGCAGTCACGCAGATGAATCTGAGTTAGAGAAAATGTGTGATTCGTACTCCTTTGATTCTCTTCCATTAATAGCTTCTGATAATCAACACATTTTGCATCCATGCTGGACCTGCAACCACACTAGCACACTGTATTAGCCCATCAAATCGAGCAGTCAATAAAAGTTGCCAGACTGGTTCAACAAAAAATATTTCAAGAACAGAGGAACACAAAAGATAATGATAAAGACTGAAGAAGAAGTTATTGGTATTTTTCTAAGGCATACCTGGTCGAAGCTACTTCATCTCTCAATTCATTAACCTGGAGACGCAACCTATCATTTTCACTTTTTAAATGTTGAATCAACTCCTCTGCAGCTGGAAAGGATCAATAAAGTACCGACTGAGGCGTAAGCCAAGAAGAACAACTCAATAGTATAAACAAAAGCACAACCCTAGCGCATTATGCAAAGGAAAAAGATAAATTGCTAAGGAAAGGAAAGGATAATTGTCCGTACCAGATACATAATTCAAAAATTTTACTTCTTGATCCTTATTGAACTGATCAAAGTCTGACAATTTTTTTGTCTGTAAAAGTAAAAAAATATGCAACCGTAAGAAGATAGGTTTTCGAGAATTCAATTTCAGTATGCGGATAAACAATTCATAGAGCGGTAATGAAAATTTTGAGGACCAACAAGAGGACAATTTACAGATTCACATGTAAAATGCTTTAAAATTAAGAAATTAAGTCCTAGATCAGATCCAGCTTCAACCAATTGAATATATAATACATTATAAATAAGAACAGCCATACCAAACAAGAAGCAAGGAAAATCTTTAACAATCTGCAGAAACTCAATCAATCAATAAAATAAAAACATCCACACACCTTGAGTTTAGTGTACTTGTCGTAGAGCTTCTTATAAAGAGCCTCCATCTGCCAAAAAAATGTTTCATAAAAAAAAATCAAATAATCAGAACCACTTGAATGAAAAACAAATCAACAAATATGTTCAGTGGGTAGCAACAATGGCATTCTGGGAAACCCTAAATTTCAAAATTCTGATGAACAAAAATTACTTACGAGTCCGTTTGGCTTCCCAGAGAAACTGAGAACGAAGAAACTGCAAAGAACAACTGTTGCGATGCCAAAAACTGCAAAACGAGTAGAAATTTTAGTTTGAGAAAGCTTCTCGAACTCCAATCGACGAAATCTCGAGGAAATGAAAACATTATGAATAGAGAAAGCTTCTATGCATCAAATTTACCACAAATTTCGTTCAAGATTTGGGACTGCAAGGCGAAAACACGCGGGAAGTGGAATTTGAAAATCGTAGAGAGAAACGTTGGAGAAATTGGATAAATGCCTTTTTAAAAAATTATAATTAAATTGTAAATATATTTGTTACTCCTTGGCGCGTCCTCTGCAGTGAGCTCATTGCGAGGGGAACCTAAGCTTAAATAGTATTCAATGTGTCATTTATATATGTGTGTATATATATAAAATAGTATTCAATGTGTCACGCAATTATTAAATTTTTTTAAAAAAAATCTAAAATTATTATAAATATAATAATAATAATAATAATAATAGATGCCCATTAGTACCATGTTTAGTATCTAATGTCAAGTGTCATTTTTTCATTACCACATGTGTTGATCATGTCGTGTGTCATTCAACCACCTATACACTCATCTATAGTGTCCCCGTGTGTCACTTCTTACTTGCCAAAATTTCCTATAAATAAGTGGTCATTTATGAATTTTATAAATACATATACATTGGTTGAAATTCCATGAATTTTAGAGAAAGTAGATATTTTTGGAGGAATTTTCTATTTCCTATAATTTTCCTTATTTATTCCAAATTTAGTTATTTAGTTGTTTTATTTTATTTTATTTATATATATTTTTGATATCCGTGTTCTCATTGTGTCTCGTTTTCTCTTCAAATTCACAATATGTTATCAACACGAACTCTTATTATTTTTCTCGCTAAAGGTAGGTCATAAAGGTATTTCAGTTTTTTTCCTCTACGTTATAATTAATAAATTTAATGTTATTTTGCATATATAATACCTATTAAATTTCTAATATAAATACAATATTTTATGATAGTGCACCATGACAAATCTCACAAAATTAGAATTTTCCGTCCTTGATATTAATGGTAATAATTATTTGTCATGAGTGTTTGATGCCGAAATCCACCTGGATGCTATGAATCTTGGAGAGATTATTAAAGAATGAAATACAACATCCAGTTAGGACAAAACAAAAGTTATGATTTTCCTTCGTCATCATCTCCACGAGGGATTGAAAATGAAGTACCTTATAATAAAATATCCCTGTATCTTGTGGAAAATTTTGAAAAAGAGGTATGATCATAAAAAAACAGTTATTATTTTTAAAGCTCGTTATGAGTGGATGTACTTGAGGCTACAAGATTTTAAATCAGTAAGTGATTACAACTCCGCATTATTTAAAATCAATTCAAAATTGTTGTTATGTGGAGAGAAAATTATTGATACTGATATGTTAGAGAAGAAATTTTCTACATTTCATATCTCGAATATGCTTCTGCAGCAACAATATCGAAAGAAAGGTTTTAAACAGTATTTTGAACTAATTTCATGTTTTCTTGTGGCCGAACAAAATAACGAGTTATTGATGAAAAATCATGAATCTTGATTAACCGGATCGACACCTTCTCTGAAGTGAATGATGTGAATTTTAATAATAATCGTAGTTGAGGTCGTGGTCGTGGTTGAGGTTGTGACCATGGCAGAGGAAGAAATAATTATTATTGTCGTGGTGGTCGTTCTAATCATTCAAATTTCAAAAGAACCACATAAAATGATGATCACAGAGAAAAAACTCCATAAGAAGAGTTCAAAAAGTGTTGAAAATAAATGCTTCCGATGCGGAATGACTGAGTATTGGTCACATACCTATCGTACGTCAAAACACTTAGTTGGTCTCTATTAAGCCTCCCTGAAAGAAAAAGAGAAAAACGTGGAAGCAAATTTAGCATACCAGGATAATAACAAATTTGACCCATCCCATATGACAAATTTGGATGTGGCGGACTTATTTAAATCTTCTGAAGAGAAAATCGATAGAATTGATGGAACATCAAGTGTTGCCTTTAACTTTGAAAATATTTAGATTTAATGTTTTTTTTTCATCTTCATGTTTTTTCCCCTTTTTAGTAGATGTTAGCATTTGTATATTCTAAATTTTGTTTTTCTTATTGTAATTATTTTCTTTTAATGAAAAAACCTGGATCATTTTCATATGCTGGGTGACTAAAAATTGAGTAAAGAAGATCTATGTCTGATAGATAATGCAACTACACATACAATACCTATAAGTAGAAAATATTTTTTCAAACTGACAATGCTGGAAACAAAAGTCAATAGGATATCAGATTCTGCAAATCTGATTGAAGGCTTTGGAAAAGCAAACATTATTTTGCCTAGATGAACAAAATTTAGAATTAACAATACATTGTTTTCTAGTCAATCAAAGAGAAATCTACTTAGTTTTAAAGATATACGTTGCAATGGTTATCATATTGAGATTGATAGTAAGAGTGGAATATCTATATATCATATCTATTGTCTCAAATGCAAAACGTTTATTGGAAAAGTTGCCTGCTTTATCTTCTGGATTATATTATACTCATATACGAGTAATTAAAATATATGCAACAATGAACCTGAAGTTCATGAATCCAAGCATATTTACGATTTGGCATGACTGATTAGGTCATCTAGGATCTATAATGATGAAGAGAATTATTGAGAATTCAAATGAACATCCATTGAAGTGCCAGAAGATTTGAATTATCACGTAATGCTTGCTCTCAAGAAAAATTGATAATAAGACCATCACCAGCTAAAGTGGGGACTGAACTACCTGCATTTTTAGAATGAATTCATGATGATATATATGGACTTATTAACCCACCAAGTGGACCATTTAGATATTTTATGGTATTAATAGACGCATCCAGTAGATGATCACACATATGCTTATTATCAAGTCGAAATCTTGCTTTTGCAAGATTACTTGCTCAAATAATTAAGTTAAGAGCACAATTTCCTGATTACATAGTTAAGACAATTCGTCTTGATAATGTTGGTGAATTTACATCCCAAGCTTTTGATTATTATTGTATGTCAACTGGGATAAGTGTTGAACATCTTGTAACTCGTGTTCATATACAATGGTTTAGCAGAATTATTTATAAAACGTTTCCAATTAATTGCTAGACCATTGCTTATGAGAGCTAAGCTTCCTACATCTGTATGGGGACATGCTATTTTGCATGCAACGTCACTTGTGCACATTAGACCAATATCTTATCATAAGTACTCACCATTACAAATAGCTTATGGCCATGAGCTAAATATATCCCATCTGAGAATTTTTGGATGTGTTGTATATGTTTAAATTGCTCCACCATAATATACTAAGATATGTCCTCAAAGGAGGTTAGGAATATATATTAGATATGATTCCCCATCAATTATCAAATATCTTGAATCCCTGATGGGTGATGTATTTGCTGCATAATTTGCTGATTGTCATTTTAATGAGACAAAATTTTCAACATTAGAGGGGAGGAATTAAGAAATTATGGATAACATTGTTATTGTCTCATTTAGATCCCCATACAAATCAATGTGAACTTAAAGTTCAGAAGATAATTCATTTGCAAAATATAAAAAATTAGTTATCAGATGAATTTATAGATGCAAAGAAAGTAAATAAGTCACATATACCAGCTGCAAATGTTCCATCGAAAATTGATATCCCAACACAACAAGTTGTCACTAATGAGTCTAGAACACGCTAGAAGCGTGATAGACCAGTATGTTCAAAAGATAAAAATCATCGAAAAAGAAAAATAATTAATAGTTAAGATTACTTAGTTGGGGATGTAAATACCAATGAAGAAATCTTTAACATGAATAGTGAGGATGTGATATTTGTTCATCAGTCAACTTATACATGAAAAGTTTTGAAAATATTTTATATGGACAAAACACATTCATTGAACATTCCAATGGAAGTTAATTCACTAAATGTGAATAAAGATATATTTCGATCTTGAGATGATAATGAAGAACTTCTTGGTCCTGAAGTACCATATCTTAGTGCAATTGGTGCACTTATGTATCTTGCTAATAATACAAGACCACATATTGCATTTTCAATAAATTTATTAGCAAGATATAGTTCTTCTCCAACTAAAAGACATTGAAACAGAATTAAGCATATACTCTGTTATCTCTAAGGAACAATTGATATGAGTTTGTTTTATTCAAATAAATCAAATTTTGATCTAATTAGTTAAGTAGATTTTGGATATTTATTTGGTCTACACAAAGCCATATCTCAAAAAGGTTATCTGTTCACACGTGGAGGAATTTCTATATCATGATGATCGGTGAAACAGACCGTAATGGTCACTTCCTCAAACCATGTTGCAGTTTTTGCAATTCAAGATGCTAGTCGAGAATGTGTATGGCTAATATTAATGACTCAACACATTCGTGAAACATGTAGTTTGTCTTCTAGTAAAAATCTTCCAACGATGTTATACGAAGGTAACACAACATACATATCACAAATCAAATGAGGATATATTAAAGGAGATAGAACAAAACATATTTCACCGAAGCTTTTCTATACTCATGATCTTGAAGAAAATGACGACATCACTGTATAACAAATTTGTTTGAAAGATAACCTGACAGACTTATTTACAAAAGCATTACCTACCACAACCTTTGAAAAATTGGTGCACAACATTGGAATGCGGCGACTCAGAGATCTTAAGTGATATTTTCACGAGGGGAAGCAAATATATTCTTTTAAAAGTATAAATTTATGAAATCTGTACTCTTTTTCCTTCACTAGGAGTTTTTTCCCATGGGGTTTTCTCCTAATAAAGTTTTAATGAGGCATATTTCATATATATAATGGATATCTAAGGGGAAGTATTATAAATATTACAATTATAATAATAGATGTCCATTAATGCCATGCTTAATGTCCAATGCTAAGAGTCATTTTTTCATTACCACATTACCACATGTGTTGGCCATGTGTCATCTAACCACCCATGCATAGTGTCCAAGTGTCATTCTTACTTGCCGAAATTCCTTATAAATAAGTGTTCATTTGTGGATTTTGTAGATATACATACATGGGTTGAAATTCCATGAATTTTGGAGAAAGTAGAGATTTTTGGAGAAATTTTCTATGTTCTATAATTTTCCTTATTCATTCCAAATTTAGTTATTTAGTTATTTTATTTTATTAATCTATATATTAATTTATATTATATTTTATCAACATCTGTGTTCTCATTATGCCTCGTTTTTCTCCTCAAATTCACAACAAAAATTAAATTGATGTATGCTGTCGTAGAAAAACAAAACAAAAACAATGAAATAAAGAAAAAATTGGTTAAATTATAAAAAATGCCCATAAACTTTACATTTTGTGTCAAAATGCCCCTGAAGTTTTAAAAATTTTAAAAATATCTTTAAACAATCAAAAAGATCATAAAATACCCTTACAATTAATTTTGGATGGAAACCGTTAAAATTTTGTTTAAAAAATACCCTTGAAATTTCAAAATGTTTCAAAAATACCCCCAACTTACTAAAATTAAAAAATATCTCTACCGTTAGTATTTTAACAAAATCCATCAATTCCTCGTGAAAAAATGATTTTAGAAATTAAAAAAAATTAAAAAATGTTCATACTGATCAATTTGTTTGAAGTTTTCTTAAGTTCGAAAAGAACAAATTTTAAATAATTTATATAGATATCCTCATTTTTTCATATAAGTACTCTCATATTTCTATTAATTTTCCAATTCTTAACTTATACTAATTTTCAATAACCAAAATTTTAAGTTAAAACATAAAATACCACAAAATTTCACAAAATTCCAATATCAAAATCTCCTCTTGAAATGTACCAAAAGAATAAATAGTCAAAAGAAGTATCAGCCTATTTCATGATGGTTCTTAGAAATTTAATATTTATTTCTTAGATAGGTTATCGAGCAAAAGAAGTCGTTAGGTCGTTCTGGATGCAATTCAGGTTTAAATGGAGCAATTAGCAAGCAACAGAAGGCAAAAATGATGAAATTGAGCAAGGGGAGGCACAACGTTGCATAAGCGCTACGACACTTTACCCCACACCATTCACAGAGACGGTCTGCTAGGCAAGCGATGCTATGCTGCCCTGCGGTGCCGCATTGCTCTCTATTTGATACGCGCACATGAAGAGGCACTCCTTCCAATTTATTCTCCAAAGCGCTTCGTGGGAGGGGCCTTTAGTGTCACAACGTTTTGGTATGTTTTGGTTGTTGAGAAAATTGGTGTAAGCTAGTAATTGGAAAATTAAGAGAAATATGAGAGTACCTTTATATACGATAAATAGTCATACTTTTTTTTATTTGACTATTTATCATTTTGGTATGTTTCAGGAGGAGTTTTTTATTTTGGAAATTTGTGAAATTTTATGGTATTTTATGTTTTAACTTAAAATTTTGGTTCTTATTTTGATTGTTGAGAAAAATGGTGTAAGCTAAAAATTGAAAAGTTAAGAGAAACATGAAAGTACCTATATAAAAAAATGAGGATATCAATATAACTTATTTTAAAATTGGTTCTTTTCAAACTTAAGAAAACTTCAAGCAAATTGATCAGTAGGAATATATATATTTTTTAATTTTTAAAGTCATTTTTTTATTTTTGTTTGTTCAAATACTAACGGTGGAGGTATTTTTGAACTTTTATTAAGTGAAGGTATTTTTGAAACGTTTTGAAAGTTCAAGGACATTTTTTAAACAAAACTTTAACGGTTTCCATCCAAAACTAATAATAAGGATATTTTTTCAATTATTTTTGAAAGTCTAAGAGTATTTTTGAAACTTTTGAAACTTTAGGGGCATTCTTGATACAAAGTATAAAGTTCAAGGGCATTTTTTTTTAATTTTTATAATTTGACCAAAAAAATTGCAATGCTTCGACCATTTTTTCTCAAAAGACAATATTAATCTTCTATTTTCATTCAGAATATTACATATTTTTTTAAGTGAGGAGTTTGAACTTACGATCTAATTACATTATCTTATTTACGAAAATCCAATAAGAATTGTATGGTTTATGTATTATCTTTTTTTTTTTGAATTTTATTTTTAAAATGGCACATTTTTAAGTGGTTGTAAGCTTTGTTAACCAAAAAATTGGAGACTAAAAGGACATATTTTGAAACTTAGAGGCTAAATGCACCTATTACTTTCAAACTTTCTGTCTTATTTAGGTAACAACCACCTTTCAACATTTTCGTCAATAATATATTGTCTTATCCGGTTAAACAATGCTCGTGTGGACTACATAAAATTTAATTGTTTACAAATATCATAAAATATATGTAAATTAGATGCCCATGCTTAGTGTCCAAATATGTCAATATGTCTCTAGTTTACACACTATTAGTGTCTATGTAATCCACCTCCTACTTGCCTATAAATAGTGGCATTTGGTAGGTTTTAGAAGACACATATATTGGTGAGAAATCCAAAAAGTTTGGAGAGAAGTTTCCATATTTTCTCATTTTCTCTAATTTTCTCTAATTAATTATTTTATTTTCTTTAATTTAAATATATTTTATTATTATATTATATTTTCTCCATATCCTAGTTTCGTTGTGCTCTTTTATTTTACAATACGTTATCAACACGAGCTTCTTTCATTTCTCCTACTGAAGGTAGGTCCTAAAGGTATGTCGTTTTCCCTCTCTTCGTTATAATTAATAAATTAAATGTTATTTTGCATATTTAATACATATTAAATTTCTAATATAAATACAATGTTTTGTGATAGTATTACCATGACGAGCCTTAGAAAATTAGAATTTGCAGCCATTGACATTAATGGCAATAATTATTTGTCATGACTACTCGATACCGAAATCCACATGGATGCTATGAACCTTGGAGAGACTATTAAAGAAGGAAATACAACGACCAATCAAGAAAAAGATAAAGCTATGGTTTTACTTTATCATCATCTTCAGGAGAGATTGAAAATAGCAGACAAAGCAACTACACATATAAAACAACAAGTAAAAAAAATACTTTTCCAAATCGAAAATGTTGGAAGCAAAAGTAAATACAATATCAGATTCTACAAACTTGATTATGAAAGAGTGGACGACACTCTTTGTGGAAAGGATCTGTATCCCAAAATTGTTTTACAGAACATATAATCAAACAGAGAACGAAAATGTAAACATTTGATATAATTCAGCATGCTATCACACAGAAAATGAAGAGGAAGGGGAGATCAGATGATAACTCACCTTTGAAGACCGAAACTCTTCACGTTCTTGTCGAAGCAACGAACTCTTCCAATTCCCTTTGTACTCTTGAACAACCAGAATAACGCAACAACAAATCTCAAGAACCCGAACACAACCACACGATAATCTCGGTATTCTCGAAGGGTAGAGAATTGATGGGTGGCCTTTAAGATTAACTTATAAGGAATAAAATTCTACAATTTGAGAGAACAATGTACACCTATTTATACTAGAATGCAAGGGGAAGATGAGAGATTCAATCATTTCCACTTCCATATGTTAGTTAATGAGAGAATAATGGGGGGAGGGGAAAAGTTATCAAATAACTCCTTTCCCTAATGACTAAATTATTTAATTAAACAATATTAATTATTCTTTAACAAATTATAATATATTAAAAAACCATATGTTATATGTAATACAACACATAACCTATAGTTTATATTATATCACATATAATATAACCTATAATTTAATATTCTCTCATTTAACCTGTAGTATTTAATATGAATCAAATTCATATTAATTTTAATATTTGAACCATATTCAGATATTCATTTTCTCTCAACTTTATATTATTATATCTCTTATAAATAATTTTATATTAATTATAACTTATATAATTAATTCCCTATATTAATTTGAATAATTCAAATTAATCCAAGTTAAGTCGATTCTCTTTGATCCCAATTGAGCTAACGAGAGGACCTTAACGACCTATAGATTGAAGCTCCACTTGATTAATTAATTAAACTCTTTACTTGGACTAATCAACTTCCATTAACTGTCGGTCATTCCATTAAAGACCGACAACTGCACTTTTCACACTATAGATAAATTTTTGTGTCCATTGGATATAACGAATCAACAGTGTGTTAACCCTTCACAAATTGCTCGTAAGTACAACTTGGCCAAAATTATCATTTTGCCCTTGTAGTTGCATATAACTTCTCAAGTACCACTATCTCTTTAATGAATAATAGGTTATAGTCCAACTATAACTAAACCCCTCTCGGGCTAGGAGTGGGTGTAGTGCCACATCGTTCAAGCCTCGAATTCATCCTTAAGAGAGAAATTTCTCTACTTATCCTAACAGTGGGAAATGAGTGAATTCCTTCTTGTGTAGTTGCATTCCCTGCTCCTTAATCAGACGGATCCCCAAAATAGTCGGCATATTGAGCCGACGAAATTGGCCACTCTCATCCATACAAATCAAAGGATCACCTTCATAGGCAGGAGTTCACAACTCACTCAGGATTCAGGTTAAGTCACCTGTGGTCATCGTGATGAAATGTAAATCTCTTCTAGCAACGATGTTATACAGAGAGACTATTCATTTCGTGGTCCGATCTTATACAAACTCTTTGTATTGAATACCTTAACTCACATGTTTTCACATGAATGATCATGATCAAATCATTTGTAGTACTTTACAACAATTGTAACAACTACAAAGCAGACTGTATTCGTAGTGTCACCAGGATAAGGTACTCAGCCTTATCCATCTACAGACTGTTTAGGTTACCATGTAAACACGATCCACCTGTATGTCACCACATACATGTTTAAGTCATAGATGATAACCCTGGATCTTAGTTTATTAGTTTTTGTGAGTTAATGCAACTAAATATTGAATAAAATGCCTCATGTTTTATTAGATAAATAAAAAGTTTGCACAATAAAATTACAAACTACAAGACCACGAGATTTAGGGCATTAACCCAACAATCTCTCACTTGTCCTAAAGCTAGTGGGGTGTACATAACAAAAGTACAATTAAGTACATAGTACAAAAAATAAGAAATTAGGGAATACAATATGCACCCAATAAAATTTCCACTTGCCCTAGACTAAATGTGGTTTGTCTTATAAAACCAAACTCTCTAGATGACCCTCAAACATCTTAGCTGTGTGGGCCTTTGTAAACGGATAAACAATGTTGTGCTATGAAGCGATTTTCGTGACTATCATGCCCCTTCTATGCACAATCTCTCGTATTAGGTGATACTTGTGTTCAATATGCTTTCCACGCTTGTGGCTTTTGGGTTCCCTGCAATTAGCCACAGCCCCACTATTATCACAATAAAGGGTGATGGACCTTGACATATCTGAAACAACTTCCAGACCAGTCAAGAATTTCCTGAGCCAAAAACCTTCTTAGTAGCTTCATAAGCTGCTACATATTCTGCCTCTATAGTGGAGTCAATAACGCACCCCTTCTTGGAATATACCCTTACTACTCTCCTCAACAAGTTGCAGACTTACCAATCTTTGCTGAAAAGTAAGGAGAAGAAGAGGGGTGAGACAAATGTTGTCTTGTCTTCTAAAAAGTTCCATCAAGGTTCGACCTCAGGAAAAAGTCTGCACATTCTACTTCAAACTTTGAAAAGGGGAAGAAGAAGAAGGGTGGTAAAGGGAAAGGGAAAGCGCCTGCTAACCCGCCACCTGTCGCCCAGAAGAAGCGTCCACCGCCGGTTGAAAAAGGAACATGTTTGCACTGCAACCAAGATGGACACTAGAAGAGGAATTGTCCTCGCTATCTAAAGGAAAGGAAAGTAGCCAAGGCTAAGGCCAAGGCAGACAAAGGTAAATGTGATTTACTTGTGTTAGAGACTTATTTAGTGAAGAATGATGATTCTACCTGGATAATTGATTCGGGCACCATTAATCATGTTTGTTCTTCTTTTCAGGGGATTAGATCCTGGCGACAGCTAGAGGCTGGTGAGATGACATTGTGAGTAGGCATCGGGCACGTCGTCTCAGCTGTGGTAGTGGAAGGCATCTAGTTAATTTTACAGAATAGGTTTCTTATATTAAAAGATGGCTTTATAGTCCCTGAACTAAAAAGGAACCTTATTTCTATAAAGTGTCTGTTACAATGCAATTATACTATTTCTTTTAAATTTAATAAAGTGTTTATTTATAAGGATGGTATTGAAATTTATACAGCTAAATTGGAAAATAACTTGTATGTGCTAAGACCGTTAGCCTTAAGTTCCCTCCATAACATAGAGATGTTTAAATCTATCGTAACTCAATCTAAATATCAACGAGTTTCTCCAAAAGAAAATTCCCAACTTTGGCACCTTTGATTAGGGCACATCAATCTCAATAGGATTGAGATATTGGTGAAGAATGACCTTCTAAGCGAGTTAGAAGAAAATTCTTTACCAGTGTGCGAATCTTGCCTTGAGGGTAAGATGACTAAAAGATCTTTTATTGGAAAAGGTTGTCGAGCCAAAGAGCCTTAGTACATTATGACCTTTGCAGTCCTATGATTGTGCGAGCTCGAGGAGGCTATGAGTACTTTATCAGTTTTACTGATGATTACTCTAGATATGGGTATGTTTATCTGATGCAACGAAAGTCTGAATCTTTTGAAAAGTTCAAAGTATTCAAGGCTGAAGTTGAGAATGCTTTGGATAGATGGATTAAAACACTTTGATCAGTTCGAGATGGAGAGTTTTTGGATTCTGAGTTCCAGGACTATTTATTAGAACATGGAATCGTTTCCCAACTCTCAATGTCGGGTACATCTCAGCAGAATGGTGTAGCGGAGAGGAGAAACAAAACCTTGTTGGACATGGTTCGTTTGATGATGAGTTATGTTTCCTTACTGGGCTTGTTTTGGGGTTTCGCAGTGGAGACTGCGGTATACATACTCAACTGTGTTCCTTCTAAGAGTGTTGCAAGTACACTTCTGAAGTTGTGGAACGGGTGTAAAGCTAGTTTACATCACTTCTGCATATAGGGTTGCTCAACACATGTGCTTGAGGCAAATCTCAAGAAGTTGGAATCATGATCGAGGTTTTGCCTCTTTGTAGTCTATCCCAAAGGTACATGATGGGTTTACTTTTATGATCCATCCAAAAATAGGGTGTTTATTTCGACAAACGCTACTTTCCTGGAGGAGGATCATATCAGGGAGCATAGTCCACTAGTAAAGTCGTGTTACGTGAGCTTTCCAACGAAAGTACTGAAACTTCAACAAGAGTTGTTGAAGGACCTGCTTCATCAGCCAGAGTTATTGATGATAATTCATCTGGTAGGTTGGTTCCACCTCAAGAGTTGAGGGAACCTTGACGCAGTAGGAGGGTTACGAACTTGCCTGATCACTATCTGGGTTTCACGGAAATCCTAACTACGGAGGCAGATGGTGACATTAAGGATCCATTGTCTTATCAAAAGGCAATGGAGAATGTTGACTGGGATAATGGGCCAAAGCCATGAATCTTGAGATGGAGTTGATATAACTCAATATGGGATCTTGTAAATCAGCCTGATGGGGTAAGACCTATAGGTTGTAAATGGATCTACGAGAGCAAATAGGGTGCTGATGAGAAAGTGCAAACCTTCAAGGCTCGACTTGTGGCAAAGGGTTATACCCAGCTGGAAGGAGTCGACTATAAGGAGATTTTCTTACCTGTTGCCATGTTAAATTTGATCCACATCCTCTTGTCCATTGCCGCTTATTATAATTATGAGATCTGGCAAATGGACGTCAAAACGACTTTTCTGAATGACTATCTTGAGGAGACCATTTACATGGTGCAACCCGAAGGATTCATTGCACAAGGTCAAGAGCAAAAAGTTTGCAAATTGAATCGGTCCATTTATGGGCTGATATAGGCGTCTCGATCTTGGAATATTCGATTTGATACAGCGATCAAATCGTATGGCTTTGACCAAAACGTTGATGAACCTTGTGTTTACAAGAAGATAGTCAACAGTTCAGTAGTTTTCTTAGTGTTATATGTAGATGATATACTACTCATTGGGAGTGATGTAGGTCTACTGATTGTAGTTAAGAATTGGCTAGTGACCCAATTCCAAATAAAATATTTGGGAGAAGCTCAGTTTGTTATGGGTATACAGTTCGATATCATAAGTATAAAGTGCTAGCGTTGTCTCAGACATCGTATATTGACAAAATCTTGCTCAAGTACTCGATGCAGGACTCCAAAAGGGGCTTACTACCATTCAGGCATGGAGTCACTTTGTCTAAGGACATGTGTCCTAAGACGCCTCAAGAGGTTAAGGAGATAAGACGGGTCCCATATGCATCTATTGTTGGCAGTTTAATGTATGTGATGCTTTGCATTAGGCCAAACATCTGCTATGCTGTGGGAATAGTCAGTAGGTATCAGTCTCCCAGGTTAGGGTCACTGAACTGCAGTTAAGAACATCCTCAAGTATCTTCAGAGAACGAGGGACTACATACTCGTGTATGGTCTAGGGATTTGATCCTCATTGGATACACGGATTCTGACTTTCAGACTGATAAGGACTCTCAGTAGTTCACTTCAAGATAAGTTTTTACTCTTAACGGAGGAGCTGTAGTGTGGCGGAGCACTAATCAAGGGTGCATCGCCAACTCCACAATGGAGACCGAGTACGTAGCAGCTTGTAAAGCTGCCAAGGAGGCCGTCTGGCTCAGAAAGTTCTTGATAGAGCTGGAAGTTGTTCCAGATATGTCTAGGCCTATCACTCTCTATTGTGACAATAGTGGTGTTATGGCGAACTCCAAGGAGCCCAGGAGTCACAGGTGCGACAAACACATAGAGCGAAAGTATCATCTGATTCGTGAGATAGTGCATCGAGGAGATGTGATTGTCATGAAGATCAGCTCAGAGTAAAGTTTTGCTGATCCGTTTACAAACGCTTTCACGGCTACAGTGTTTGTGGGTCACCTTCAGAGCATGGATCTACGGGACCGCCCACGGCTAGACTAGGGCAAGTGGGATATTTTATTGTATTGGATTTTTATGCCCTAGTTTTTTATTTTGTACTTGTTTTGTACACTCCATTTTTTTTAGGACAAAGTGGGAGATTGTTGGGGTTTGTGCCCCAAAACCTTGTGTCCTGTAGTTTGTAAACACATTTTGTATGAACGCTTGTGATGTATAATATATGATATTTACTTCACTTCTTAACTTTGCACATTTAGATTTTTTATTTGCTTTACCACAAACCAATAAACTTAAATCCCTAGTTGTCTTTATGTAACTTAAGCATGTATGTAGTGACATATAAGTGGATCATGTCTTAAGTGATAACTAAAATGGTCTGTAGTATATGGATATAGGAGGGAAACCTTATCCTAGTAACACTATGGATGTGGCCCACTTTGTGGAATATTTACAAGTGTTGTGACTTGTCATAGATAGTCTGATCTTGATCATTCGTGTAGGGGACATGCGAGCGGGGGCGTCCTATACAAAGAGTTTGTATAAGACCTGACCACGAAGTGTTAACGTCTCGTCACATAACTCCGTTCATGACAGTGACTTCATTTCACTGGAATGACCATAGGTAACATGACCTCAATTATGAGTGAGTTGGGAACTTCTGCCATTGAGGGTGGTCCTTTGATTTACATGGGTGCGAGTGGCCAGAGCACCGATTCAAACCTACCACTTTGGGGATTTTTTTGATTTGGGAGCTGGGAACCCAACTTCATAAAATGGAGTTCACTCCTTCCCCGAAGCAGGGGTAAGTAGATAGATTGCTCCCTTAAGAGCTAATCTTGAGGCTTGAACGATGTGGCGCCACGCACCTTCTCATGGCCTGAGAGGTGTTCACACATAGTAGGACTAAGTTATATTGTTCATTAAAGGGATCAGTGGTACTTAAGAAGTAAGATGTAACTAAAGGGGAAAAACCGTAAATTGGCCCAATTGTACTTATGAGCATCTATGAAGGATCATCATATTGATGATTGATTATATCCAATGGACATAGAAATATATCTATGATAAGAAGAGTTCACCTATCGCTCTTTAGTAGAATGCCTGATAGTTAATGGATGGTGGATATCGTGGCTAAAGAGTTTAGTCAATTATTCACGTACCATTGGAACTTCGAGCCATAGGTCTATAAGGTCCCCTCGGTAGCTTGGATACAAGTTGAGAATCAGTTTTTGGGTCAGTTTGAAATGTTCAAATTGACAAGAGGGGGTTCGAGTATATATGATATAATTGAACTAGTTAATTATATATGATATAATTGACTTTATATATGAGATACATTAATTTGGAGGAAATTGGATATAAATATGATTTATATCTAGTGGAGGAAAATACTATGGTTAATATATGATATTAAACCATAGGTTATGAATATAATGAGATTATATTTATTATTTATTAATTGGATAGTTATGGGATAATTGGTCGGCGTGTCTTCTGTTTTCGTAATGGATGAGTAAGATGAAGAATCACTTTGAGACGCTTAAATAGCTCACGGTGTGTTAAGCATAAGAGGTAGCATTTATGTGTGTCATCACTTAGTAAAATAAGAGCCAATATGATAGTGCTAAACAATCGCTTAACGCTTACACTCGCGTGCGCCTTGTACTAAACGATCGCTTATCTTTTACAAAACGATTGTTTAGTGCCCGAGCTTTACTAGACGATCATTTAGCTTTTCCTACACAATCATTTAGACGATTCCTTATCTTTTCCTATGTGATCGTATACTTCACCTAAACGATCAAGCATTTTGTCTATAAGATAGACGAGTCTTTCTCCTACTTGCTTGATCATTGTATACGATCTATTTACCTCTTCACCTCTACGAAATCCGAACAAAGCCCACCCTTTGGATTCTCACTCCGATAATACTGAGGGTTCTGAGTGATGGTGAAGTCCTCGTTTCCTTTTGTTCATGTGGAGACTATTCGTGGTAGACGATTGGGTGTTGCTGAACGATTGGTTGCCATTCCAGCGAAAACAAGATTTTCTGTGAAGAAAAGTCTTCAACTGGTATGATCTCTTGGTCTTTTATTTATTGATCCTTTAAGCATGCTAGTAATTTAGCTTTACAATGCATATCTGTGTGTTTGAATGTATATGTGGAAATTCTGTCATAATGAATTGGAAAGATCCGCTTCCGCTCATAGGTACTCTTGAATAAGAGTTCCTTCAATTGGGTGGAACTCAATTCAAAATATAAGATGCAGCCAGTAGTGCATAATCTCAAAACGAATCGACAAATGAGTGTAACTCATCATAGACTAAACCATGTCTAACAAAGTTCGGTTCTCCTTTATGATACACTATTCTGCTGAGGTGTACCAGGTGCTAACAATTGAGATATAGTTCCATGTTTTATCAAATAGTCTTGGAATTCTAAATTCATATACTCTCCACCTTAATCCGATCAAAACGTCTTTATTGTTTTACTTAGTGCATTTTCAACTTCAACCTTATACTCCTTGAACTTTTCAAGGGCTTCATACTTATGTTGCATTAAGTAAATATACCCATACCTTGAATAATCATCTGTAAAGGTGATGAAATATTCAAACCCTCTTAATATTCATAGGACCACAAAGATTCGAATGTACAAATTCTAAGGGTTCTTTGGCTCTGTGACCTGTTCCAGTAAACGGTCTTTTAGTCATTTTACCTTCAAGGCATGACTCACATGTAGGTAAAGAATTTTCTTCTAGTTCACTTGGAAGTCCATTCTTAACCAATCTCTCAATCTTATTGAAATTAATGTGACCTAATTGTAGGTGCCAAAGTTGGGCATTTTCTTTAGGAGAATTTTTTTGTCTTTTGTTTAGAGTTACAATAGTTTTGAATATTTTAGTATTAAGGAGGGTCTTATATGTTAACGACCTTAGCACATAAAGGTTACTCTCTAAGTTTGTAGAATAAATTTCAACACCATTTTTGTAAATAAACGCTTTATTCACTATAAAATTTAAAGTATATGATTTTTTTAACAAACATTTTACATAAATCAAGTTCCTTTTAAAGTTGTGAACTATATATACATTGTCTAACAAAAGATATGATTTCTGTAAACATAAACGGAGTCCTCCCATTGCCACAGTTGAGACGACTATCCACTTCCAACCCGCATCATCATCTCACCAATCTCCAACTGCCGCCATGAAATAATTCCCTGAAATGAAGAACAAACATGGTTAGTGGCGCCTGAATCAATTATCCAGGCAGAATCATCATTCTCCACTAAACAAGTTTCCAACATGAGTAAATCATATTTACCTTGTTTGACCTTTTTCTTTTATGCCAAATATTTGGGACAATTCCTCTTCCAGCCTCCCTCTTGGTTGCAGTGAAAACAAATTCCCTTTGTAGCCTTGACTTTCTTGCCCTTTTGGTCAGTAATAGGGTTAGCTTTCCCCTTACCTACCATTTTCTTCTTCCATTTTTTGGTGTCAGAGGAAGAAAGTGCATACTTCATTCTAGAAGTCGAACCTTTGTAGAACTTCTTGGAGAACGAGACGAAATTTGCCTCACCCTTTTATTCCTTGACTTCCATCAAGGACTGGTAAGTCTGCAGCTCATTAAGCAGGGTGGTTAGGTTGTAGTCAAGCTTGTTCATGATAGTGTTGCTACGAAATTGAAGGAAACTTTCAGGTAAAGTTTCCAAGATGAAGCTAACCAGATTGGCCTCATCGATAACAGATGCATTCATTTCAACTATGTTTAAAAATAGATCATCATGTTCAGAACATGTTTATGAACTGAAGTCCCTTATTTCATTTAACTATTTTCTCTTCCTTTTTCTTCTTCTTCTCCCTCCCCCCCCCCACCCAACGTGAAGAAATTCTCTGTGTGCCCTAGCAGCCGCCGACCATCTCCTCTCCAGTCGGCATTGTGCATCCGATCGAGCCGCCACCAGTTCGTCGATCGTTCGTTCGTGGGCCGTCGTTCGTGCAGATCAGCTCGATCTCGTCAGCAAGCAACGACCGTCTAGATCTCCTCCGTCGCGCACCTCTCTGCACGTCGATCTCGCCCAGCCAGTCCGTTTCGCGTCCACGTTGTACTGTCCGCCAAGGTCTGAAGCCGAACGACCCATCCTAGCCGTCGAAACTCCCATCGTGAGCCGATCCTCTGCTCTGTTCCGTCGAGAGTCATTCGTCCACTCGGTCCTGCACGCCGTTGCCGTCAGTTCAGTGTTATCACCGTCGATTTCGATAAGTTTTTGTAAGTGTGTGGGTTTTCATTTGAATGCTAATCAAATCGTTGGTTTTGTTTAATGCTTACCCATTATGTTTGGACCATAGATTCGAGCTTTGGAGGAATTTTAAGGTCGAAGTCTGTTGTCCGACATTACAAAGGATTAATTTTGTTGTAGTTGGTTAGCCAACAGAATTGGGTTTTTAAAATTAATTTTGGACCAAGCCACAATTACGGTGTTACTTCAAGGTCTTGCTTAGAAAGAAGAAGATAAACTTGCTTGGGTTTATTTGGATTTAATTCTGAGGTAAGTAATCTTACCACTGGAACTGCCCATGGGCCAGGCTTTAGTTGTATGCTAGCATGACGAGTGTATGTTATGGTAAATGTTAGCATGTTGATTGATAGTATGACTTGAATCAAAGTATGTTCTGGCACGAGTTCTGATTTGTTTACATATACACCTAGGCACTTGATTGTTAGTATGAGGTGGTATGTGTTTCCATATGTTGGTATCTGATCTACTGATGTTGAGACATACTTGTATGTTGTGGAACTACAATGTTAAGGTATACATGAATGTTGTAGAATATGTTGTTGAGGATTATATGTATGTGGTAGAGCCATGGTATCGAGGATTACATGTATGTCATAGATTCGTATGGTGTTGATTTTTTTGAATGTTGAGACTATGTGAATGTCTTCACTGATTAGTTAGATGCTCACCAGTTTTGTGTTTCCTTCGGGATTCACCAGTTTGTGTTTTCTTCGGGATTCACCAGTTTGTGTTTCCTTCGGGATTCACTAGTTTTGTATTTCTTTCGAGATTCACCAGTTTTGTGTTTCCTTCAGGATTCACCCAATTTGTGTTTCCTTCGGGATTCACCAGTTTTGTATTTCCTTTGGGATTCATCAGTTTGTGTCTCCTTCGAGATTCACCAGTTTGTGTTTCCTATTGGATTCACTAGAGGTAGTGAGCATACTTAACTACAGTAGGATATGACTCAGTCTCTTACCTGTTTCATGTGTATATATGTGCCATAGATGGGTATCTAGAGGACATAAATGCCTAGCCTGACCCCAGTGGTGGGGTTACTTATTGAGTATTTGATGCTCATTCTTTCTTATGTTGATGTTTCAGGTAAGGGTAGAGATGCACCAGCGATGGCACAGCAGAATTCGTGATCGTGCCACTAGGACTAATTTTTACGCTTCTGCATCATGAAATTTAGAGTCCTTATTTTTCCTTTAATGTTTAGTTTTACTGTTTGAAACTTATTATGAAGGATTGTTTTTTTTTTTATATATATACTTTTAATAGTCTTTACGAATCATGGATACCCTATTATTGTTTTAACAATTGCATTTAATAAATGGCTTTTGAACTTCTCTTGTCTATTTAGCATTTATTTCAACATAAAAGAGTATCGTTTTAAGTGTCATGCATGCATGTATTTTAGTAACGGCCTAACTTAAGTCCTAAGGGGTCGGGTCGTTACATATAATAATAAAAATAACCATACATCTCATGCACAGTTTAAAAGCAACAATTTGGACAATTGGACTGGGATTGGCTTCACAAAACATTTATTAAATTAATGTAACAAATTATATTAATTTAATTAATAAAATATAATTAAATATAATTATTACAAAAATTAATTAAAGAATAGGAAGAATTGTCGCCTTGAACTGCTAGAAACCATGAACCATTGGTCTTGATCGGACTCATGTGGATCGGTCTCACATGCGCTCGCCTCATGTTCGGAGCATAATGACGCTTGATAACAGTGTCATTACGTTGCCTTTTTGCCAGCCGTAGCATAACACTATGCTATGCTCGCTATCTTGTAGCGTAAGACGAGCGTCATTAGTTGCTGCCTTACGCTCAAAGGCAGTAAGCCTGTTCTTCTCGTTCGATCAGCTAAAAACTCCAATTTTGCTCCATTTTCCACCAAATCGAAGCTGGAAAACCATCATGAACGACCTGGACAATGAATTATAGGCTTGATAGCAAACAATTACGCCAAAAAAATGGGCCCTTTACATACCAAATCATAAAAAATGCAGCATAATTCTAAAAAGTCCAATCCCGAAAACATCCAAACGTGCAAAACACATTCAACATTCAACAATGCAGAATTCTAAACCCACCATTACTCTGTAGAATGTTTGAAAATCAATATTGGGATTCAACCATGCACTTTGATACCAATTGAAAGAGTGGATGACACTCTGTGCGAAAAGGATCAATATCCCAAAATTGTTTTATAGAATATATAATCAAGCAGAGAATGAAAACGTAAACACTTGATATAATTCAACATGCCATCACATAGAAAATGAAGAGGAATAGAAGATTGAAAATCACTCACCTTTGAAGACCGAAAATCTTCACGTTCCTATCGAAGTGACAAGTTCTTCGAATTCCCTTAGTATTCTCGAACAACCAGAATAATGCAGCAACAAATGCCAAAAATCCGAAAACATCCACACGAAAATCTTGGTATTTTGGAAATGTAGAGATGTTGGAGTTGATGTCCTAAATCTCGTAGGGTTCTATAGTTTGTAAACCTTGTATGAATAAAAATTTATGTGATTAATAATATTTGATATTTTATTCACTTTATCTATGAAATATGTGATATTTTAGTTGCATTAATCACAAACCAATAAACTAACATCGAAGGTCATCATTGTAATTTAAACATGTATGTGAGACATACAGGTGGATTATGTTTAAATGATAACCTAAATGGTCTAGAGTATATGGATAAAGCTGGGTACTTTATCCTGGTGACACTATGAGTATGGCCCACTTTTAGGTGTTACAAATGTTGTTAAGTGCTACAAATGATCTGATCCTGATCATTCATGTAGTAGACATGTGAGTGAAGATATTCTATACAAAGAAGTTTGTATAAGACTGGACCATGAAGTGTTTAGTCTTGTTATATAACGTTGTTCATAATAGATACTTTCATTTCACTAGGATGACTATAGGTAACATGACCTTAATCCTGAGTGAGTTGTGAATTCCTGTCTATGAGGGCGGTCCTTTGATTTGTATGGGTAAGAGTGCCCGGATCGTCCACTCAACAAACCTACCATTTTTGGGGATTCGTCTGATTAGGGAGCTGAGAACTCAGCTACACAAGATAGAATTCACTCCTTCCCCAAAGTATGGGCTGATTCCGGGTCTTGAACAATGTGGTGTCATACCCTCTCTTGGCCTGAGAGGGGTTTAGTCATAGTGAGACTATGATTTATCATTCATTAGAGGGATCAGTGGTACTTAAAGACTTTGATGTAACTACAGGGAAAAATTGGTAATTTGGTCCAGCAATACTTACGTGCAATTTGTGAAGGGTCATCGTACTGTTGATTGGTTATATTCAATGAACACAAAAATATATATGTAGTACGAAGAGTGCAGCTGTCGGTCTTTAATGGAGTGCCTGACAGTTAACGAATGGTGGATATTGTAATTAAAGAGTTTAATTAATTATTCACATACTCTTGGAGCTTCAAGCTACAGGTCCATAAGGTCCCCTTGGTAGCTCAAAAGGATTTAGTTGAGAATCAGTTTTTGGGTTAATTTGAAATGTTCAAATTAATAAGATGGAATTTAATTAGATATGATATAATTAAATTGATTCAACTATATATGATATAATTGACATAATATATATGATACATTATTGTTTAATTTGAGGAACAAATATTTGAATATGATTCAAATATATTTTCTATGAATAAAATTCTAGTTGTTAAATTTAATATAAATATGATTTACATTAAATGCCATAAAATAGAGAAAAAGAACTATGGTTTATATATTGTATATAATGCAATATTAAAACTATAGATTATAAATATAATATGGTAAGTTGGTTATCATATTTATTTATAATTATTAATTATTTGATAATTATCCATTTTTTCTTTCTAACCACCTCAGTGGGAAGTTAAGCAGTTTTTATGGCAAAAATAGAATAAAAAAAATGATTTTATTTTCAAAAGAATCTCAGTGTTACACGATTGATTGAAAGCCTATGCGATAGACTCCTTTTACTACACGATTGGAGAGTTCATCTATGCGATGGAGTTTTTCCTCCTCCATTCGTCTTCCTTCTCCAACTCCAAAAATCCCTTTAACCAAAATAGCCAGAGCCCATCACTCCTAGGTTCTCACCCCAAGAATACCAAGGTAACTAAGTATAGTGTCCTATCTCTTTGGTTTGAGTTTGGTTGCTTCTGTTTGAGGAGTTCGTAATATTCAAGTGTTTGAGTTGATTCAGGGGATTTACTTGAAGAAGAATTCTTCAAAGGTATAATCTCTAAACTCTTGTTTCTTATTAGAAAACATGTTGTAATTTAGATTTTGATGCATAATCTATATTGTTCACTGTAAACGGTTTTTTTTCAATCGTATTAGCATTTGGACGATCTGCTTCCGCTCAAAGGTTCTCTGTAAAACGAGTTCCTTCAAGAGAATCAGTGAGAGTTTTATGGGCTTCAAGATTAACTTGTAAAGGATAAAATTCCAAAATTTGATAGAGCAATGAGCACCTATTTATACTAGAATGCAAGAGGAAGATGAAATATTCAACACTTCCACTTCCATATGTTAGTTAATGAGAGAATAATGGGAGGAGGGAAAAAGTTATTAAATAACTCCCTTCCCTAATGACTAAATTATTTAATTAAACAAAATTGATTTTTCTATAATTAATTTAATATATATATATATATATATATATATATATACACACACCATATGTTATATCTAATATAACACGTAACCTATAGTTTATATTATATCACATATAATATAACCTATAGTTTAATATTCTCTCATTTAACCTATAGTATTTAATATGAATCAAATTCTTATTAATTTTAATATTTAAACAATATTCAAATATTCATTTTCTCTCAAATAAAACTTATTATTATTATATCTCATGTAAATCATTTTATATTAATTATAACTTCTATAATTAATTCCCTTTATTAATTTGAACAATTCAAATTAATCCAAATCAATTCAATTCTCTTTAATCCCAATTGAGCTAACGAGGGTATCTTATGGACTTATAAATTGAAGCTCTAATGGTACTTGATTAATTAATTAAACTCTTTAATTGAATTAATCAACTTCCATTAACTGTCGGTCATTCCACTAAAGACCAACAACTGCACTCTTCGTACTATAAATAAATTTTTGTCCATTGGATATAACCAATCAACAGTGTATTGATCTTTCACAAATTGCCCGTAATTATAGTTGGGTCAGAATTACCGTTTTGCCCCTATAGTTACATCTAACTCCTTAAGTACCACTGATGCCTTAAAGGAACAATAAATTATAGTCCAACTATAATCGAACCCCTCTTGAACCAAGAAAGGGTGTGGTGCCACATTGTTCAGCCTTGGAATTACCCTTAAGAGAGAAATTTCTCTACTTATCCTAACAGTAGGGAATGAGTGAATTTTTTCTTGAGTGATAAATCCCCAAAATGGTTCGCGTATTAAGCCGGCTAAACTGGCCACTCTCACCCATACAAATCAAACGACCACATTCATAGGCAAGAGTTTACAACTGACTCAGGATTTAGGTCAAGTCACTTATGGTCATTCTGATGAAATGTAAGTTTCTTCTAGCAACAGTGTTATATAGAGAGACTATTCACTTCGTGTTCTGGTCTTATATAAACTCTTTATATAGAACACCCCTACTCAAATGTCTCCACATGAATGATCTGGATCAGATAATTCGTAACACTTTACAACAATTGTAACAACTACGAAGTAGGTTGTATTCTAGTGTCACTAAGATAAGGTAACTAGCCTTATCCATCTACTATAGACCGTTTAGGTTATCACTTAAACATGATCCACCTGTATGTCTTCACATACATGTTTAAGTTATAGAAGATAACCTTAGACCTTAGTTTATTGGTTTTTGTGAGTTAATGCAACTAAATATCGAATAAAATACCTCATATCTTATTAGATAAATAAAAAATTTGTACAATACAATTACAAACTACAAGACCACGAGGTTTAGGGCATCAACTTCGATAGATTAAAGGTTTTGGAAAAGCAAATTTTATTTTGCCTAGAGGGACAAAATTTACAATTGATATTGTATTGTACTCTAGTCAATCAAAGAGAAGTCTTCTAAGTTTTTAAAGATATAGTTGCAATGGTTATCATATTAAGATTGATAGTAAGAATAATGTGGAATATCTATATATTATATCTATTATCTCACATGAAAAATGTATACTGAAAAAGTTGTCTCCTTTATCTTATGGATTATAATATACTCATATACGAGTAATTGAAACATATGCAACAATGAACTTGAAGTTCATAAATCTAAATATATTTACAATCTGGCATGACAAATTAAGTTGTCCAAGGTCTATAATAATGAGAAGAATTATTGAGAATTCACATGGACATCCATTGAAGAACCAGAAGATTCTTCAATTTAATGAATTATCATATGATGCTTGCTCTCAAGGTATAATTAGACCATCATCAGCCAAAGGGGAAATTGAATCATCTGCATTTTTAGAACAAATTCATGGAGATATGTGGACCTATCAACCCACCAAGTTGACCATTTAAATATTTCATGGTATTAATATACGCTTCCAATAGATGGTCACACATGTGCTTATTATAAATTCGAAATCTTCCATTTGCAAGATTACTTGCTCAAATAATTAAGTTAAGAGCACAATTTCCTGATTATACAATTAAGATAATTTGTCTTGATAATGGTGATAAATTTACATTGCAAGCTTTTGATAATTATTGTATGTCAATTAGAATAATTGTTGAACATTAGGTAGCTCATGTTCATACCCAAATGGTTTAGTAGAATCATTTATAAAACGCTTGCAATTAATTGTTAGACCATTGCTTATGAGAGCTAAGCTTCCTACATCTGTATGGAGTCATGCTATTTTACATGTTGCGTCACTTGTACATATTAGGCCAGTAGCTTATCATAAGTACTCATCATTACAATTAGCTTATGGTCATGAGCCAAATATTTTCCATCTAAGAATTTTTGGACGTGCGGTATATGTTCCAATTGCTCCACTATAACTTATTAAGATGAGTCCTCAAATGAGGTTACGAATATATGTTGGATATGATTCCCCATCAGTTATTAAATATCTTAACCCTTGACGGGTGATATATTTATTGCACGATTTACTGATTGTCATTTTTATGAGACAAATTTTCCAACATTAGAAGGAGGAATTATGAAGTTGGAAAAAGGAACTACATGGAATGCATCGTTATTGTCTCATTTAGATCCCCATACATATCAATGTGAATTTGACGTTTAGAAAATAAATCATTTGCAAAACATAGCAAATAAATTACCAGATGCATTTATAGATGCAAAGAAAGTAACTGAGTCATAAATACCAACTACAAATGTTCCTTCGAAAATTGATATCCCAACACAACCATTTGTCAGTAATGCATCTGAAGCATGCCAGAAGTATGCTAGACTAATGGATTCCAAAGATAAAAATCCACGAAAAGAAAAATAGTCAATAATCAAAATACTTAGTCGAGGATGTAATACTTGTAAAGAAATCCTTGACATGACTAGTGAAGAAGATGAAATACCTAAAAAGATGGAACCAAACTAATATAGTTATTGACAACATTTTTGCGTATAATGTTGCTCTTGATATTATATCTAAAAATGAAGATTCTAAACCAAAATCTATTAAAAAATATCGACATAGAAAAGATTGGCTTCAGTAGAAAGAAACAATCGAGGAAAAATTAAACTCACTTTCAAAACGTCGGGTTTTTGGACCAGTAGTTCAAACACTAGAAGGTATCAACCTGTGGGATACAAATGGGTATTTGTGAGGAAAAAAATGAAAATAATGCGGTCATAAGATATAAAGCAAGACAAGTTGCACAAGGTTTTCCACAAAGACCTGGTATTGATTATAAGAAGACATATTCTCCTGTGGTGGATGCAATTACCCTAAGATATTTAATTAATCTGACTGTTTATGAAAGTTTGGACATATATCTTATGGATGTGATCTAGGTTTGGCAAAAAAAAACCGCGGGGTTGGGGAATCTCCGGTTTGACCGAGGATGGGGTCAACAGTATCCCCGCCCTGACCCTAACCCTGATTTATTATATATATATATATATATACAATTTTCATTTCCACCCAAACCCAAAAGCTAAAAATACAACTTCCAATTAATAATTTACTCAAAAGCCTATAATCTAAACTCTAAGCCCAATCTTCTTCTTCCTTCCTCTCTCACCCTCACTACTGACTCCCGTGCCTCCCAGTCACCCTCACTATCGCATCGTGCATTCATGCCTCACCCTCACGGCCAGTCAGCCATGTCAACACCTCGCCAGTCGCCAATGCCACTGCCTCACCAACGCTGCCAGTTGGCCATGCCAACACGACCTTCTGTTCTTCAAGTTTCTTCCTCGCCAGTCGTATACACATGTGCCTCACCCTCACAGCCAATGCAACCTTCTGTTCTTCAAGCCGGATTCGCCGTTCAGTGTAGGTTACTTTATTAACACTATTTTTTTTAATTAGATCTTAAAATGTTGTTAAAATTCTTGTTTTTTTCCTTACTGAAATTCTTGTTACTAACACTGTTTTTTTTTTTTTTGGTTAAAATTCTTAAAATGTTGAAATTATTTGTTGTTAAAATTGTGTTAAGTTGGTTATTGTTGTTAAGTTTGTTACATTTTTAATTATTTGTTTGTTACATTGTTTAAATGATGAAATTATTTGTTTGTTGAGTTGATTATTGTTTGTTACATTGTTTAAATGATGAAATTGTTTGTTTGTTGAGTTGGTTATTGTTTATCACATTGTTTAAATAATGAAATTATTTTTTTGTTTAGTTGGTTACTGTTTGTTACATTGTTTAAATGATCAAATTAGATAAATTTCATGATTTAAAAAGCTAGAATTATGTCTTCAAATATAGATAGATTTTATAATTTATTTTTGGCTTTCTTTTGTATAACTTGGTAGGTTCCAAAAAACAATGCCTTATGCAAATAAAGATTCTCAAAGTCTTATTTCAAGTCTAATTCCAAGTCCAAGCCCAAATCCAACCCCAAATTTAACTTCATGCTCCTCAAATGACAATAATTTGAAAGCGCATGATTGTGTTATTCTTGGTGAGGAGGACATTGAGAAGGGGTCTTTAAAAAAGAGATTGACATCCGTTGTTTGGAACCATTTTAAGAAGCAAAAAAATAAATGAAATAGACAAGGCTGTTTGTAATTATTGCAAACAAAAATTAGGGAGTGATAGTAAAAATGAAACCAAACATTTGCATGACCATATTAAGATATGCCTCTATAAAGAACAAAAAGACATATGACAATCCTTAGTGAATCCTAACAAAGAGAAGAACAATATATTGGGGTTATATAACTTCGATCAGGAAGCTGTAAAAAAAGCATTAGCTAGGATGATAATCAAACATGAATATTCTCTCTCAAAAGTTGAGCATGACGGTTTTAGGGAATTTTGTGATGTTATCCAACCATGATTTAAGATACATCATGAAATACAATAAAGAAGATCTTGAAAATTTAAGAGATTGAGAAGTTAAAAACTATGACATTGTTGAATGAGATTAATGAAAAAATTTCCCTTACAATAGACATGTGGACTTCCAACCACCAAATAAAAGGTTATATGGCTATCACTACACATTTTGTTGATGATAGTTGGGTTTTGTGTAACAAAATAATCAGGTTTATATATGTCCCTTCTCCACACACTTCTGAGATGCTTCATGAAGAAATAATGGAATGTTTGTTTGATTGGAATATTGATCGAAAGTTGTCATCTATAACTGTAGATAATTGTAGTACAAGGTTAATATGTTTATTGATAGTCTGTCTGGTAACATATTCTTGGATGAGAGTTTCTTTCATATGCGTTATTGTGCTCATATTCTGAATTTAATTGTGAAGGATGGGTTGGCAGTGATAGGAGATGGGATTGAAAGAGTTCGTAGTAGTGTGGGTTTTTAAGTGCATACACAAAAAAAGAAGGAGAAATTTGAGGAAACTACTCGTCAGTTGAATGTTTATGATGGTAGGATGTTGAGTATTGATTTTGTACTAAGTGGAATTCTACATATTTTATGTTGGGCATTACATTGAAGTACAAGGTTGTTTTTTATCGATTAAAACAACGTGAACCAAAGTATAAGTGTTTGCCTTTAGATCAAGATTGGGATTGAAAGAGTTCATAGTAGTGTGGGTTTTTGAGTGCATACACAAAAAAAAAAAGGAGAAATTTGAGGAAACTGCTCGTCAGTTGAATGTTTATGATGGTAGGATGTTGAGTATTGATTTTGTACTAAGTGGAATTCTACATATTTTATGTTGGGCATTACATTGAAGTACAAGGTTGTTTTTTATCGATTAAAACAACGTGAACCAAAGCTGCAGTTTAGATCCTCGTTACAAATTAAAGTTTGTGTTGTGTACGTTTCAAAAAATATTTTCTGAATCCAAATATCCTACTCTAATCTTTTTTTTCAAAAAATTTGTAAACTGAAATTGGCTCTTTCTGAGTGGATGAATTCTAGCTATCAAGAGATAAGAGACATGGTTGGAAATATGATTTCAAAGTTTGATAAGTATTGGAAGAAAATTCATGGGGTAATGACCATAGCTGCAGTTTAGATCCTCGTTACAAATTAAAGTTGATTGAGTTTTACTTCCCTAGAATTTATGGAGATACCTTTTTCCTTGAGGTGGAAATGATTAAAAAAAATTGTTCAGATTTGGAAAAAGAATATCAGTTGAAGTATGAAAGTGAAGGTGATGATTCTCACTCAAAAAATTTGGATGGAACATCAAAGATAACAAAATTTGATTATTTTAATGATTATGATTTGTTTGTATCAAATTCCAATAAGATAAATCAGAAGCAATGATGCATATTTGGATGAACTTGTCTTACCCCGATCATTTGATTTTGACATTTTGAGTTGGTGGAAATTGAATAGGGTTAAGTATCCCATTTTACAAGAGATTGTTAGAGACATATTAGTCATTCCCTTATAGTGTTGCATCAGAGTCTGCTTTTAGTACCTGCAGTCGGATTGTAAGCCCACATTGTAACAAGCTTCACCCGGAGATAATAGAAGCTTTGATGTGCGCTCAAAATTGGATTACAACTGAAGTTTTGACAAGTATGTTAGTTTGTTTATATTGATTTACCTATCTTTAGCAATTAATATATTATATTTTTTGTATTATAAATATGTGATGTGACAACATATGATACTAGCACGGAAAAAAAATGGTTAAACATTTAACGATTGTTTTGGAAGATGCAGATGACTCTGATGAAGATGAAGTGATATCTGAGGTATGTTCAAGGATTAACATTATTTTTTTATGACTAATTTTAAAACTTGTTGTCTAGTTATTTTTTTATAACATTATTTGTTAATTATATTTTAAATACAGGGCAAATTCTCAAAACTAAGGATGGGACGATCACAATGTCAAGAAAGGAGGAAATTTTGAAGAGAAGACATCGATCAACATCAATTTATGATCATGATTGTTGTATTTGTAATTGTATAAGACATGATTTTAATTGACTTCCAACACACGAACTTTATTTAATATAAGTTGTAAAATTATTTAATGGATTTATAAACTTTTAAATTGTATTTATTTCATGAATTAGTTTATTAAATTAGTGTACTTTTAAATAAAAAGATTTGATTAAAAAAAATATTAATAGGGGAAAAGGCGGGGACGGGGCAGGGATTCCCCATTGGGGAAATGAGGTCCCCGTGGGGATTCCCCTGTTACTATTTTTTTAATCAAATCTGAATTCCCTCCATGAGGTCAAGGGCGGGAGACCCCTCCCCTCCGCCCACCTTGGCCCCGTTGCTAAACCTAATATGGTCACGGCATACTTATATGGATCTCTTGATAATGATATTTATATGAGAATCTCATAAGGATTTAAGGTAATGAAACATATAAATCAAATTCTAGGGAATTGCATTCAATAAAGTTACAGAGATCACTATATGGATTAAAAAAAACCAGGACGAATGTGGTATAATCGCTTGAGTGGATATTTTTTGAAAGAATGATATCAAAACAATTCAATATGTTCATTTGTTTTTATAAAGAAATCAGTCAAGATTTGTAGTTATTTATATATGTTGATGACTTAAATATAATTGGAACTCCATAAGAGCTTTCAAAGGCAATAGAATACCTTAAAAAAGAATTTGAGATGAAAGATCTAAAAAAAAAACAATTTTTTTCCTTGACTTGCAAATTGAGCATTTAATAGATGAGATATTTGTTCATCAGTCAACTTATACAGGATAAGTTTTGAAAATGTTCTATTTGGACAAAGCACATTCATTAAATATTCCAATGGAAGTTCGTTCATTGAATATAACCAAAGATATATTTTGACCACAAGATGATAATGAAGAACTTGTTAGTCCTGAAGTACCGTATCTTAGTGCAATCGGTGCACTTATGCATCTTGCTAATAATACAAGACCAAATATTGAATTTTCAGTAAATTTATTAGCTAAATATAGTTCTTCTCCAACAAAAAGATAATAGAACATAAATAACCATATACTCTATTATCTCCGAGGAACGATCAATATGGGTTTGTTTTATCCAAATAAATCAAATTTTGATCTAGCTGGTTATGTAGATGTTGGATATTTTTCTGATCCACACAAAGCTAGATCTCAAAAAGTTTATTTGTTCGCATGTGGAAGAACTGCTATATCGTGGCGATCAGTGAAACAGACCATAGCGGCTATTTCTTCAAGTCATGCTGAAATTCTTCCAATTCATGAGGCAAGTTGAGAATGTGTATGGCTAAGAACAACAACTCAGCATATTCACGAAACATGTGGCTTATCTTCTAGTAAAAATCTTCCAACAATATTATACAAAGACAACCCAACATGTGCAGCCAAATCAAAGGAGAATATATTAAAGGAGATAGAACAAAGTATATGTCACCCAAGCTTTTCTACACTCATGATCTCGAAGAAAATGATGACATCACTGTATAACAAACTTGTTCGAAGGTTAACGTGACAGACTTATTTACAAAATCAATATCAACCACAATTTTTGAAAATTTGGTACACAACGTTAGAATGCGGTGACTTAGAGATCTTAAGTGATTCTTTCATGATAGGGAGCAAATATATTCTTTTAGGAGTATAAATTATATGAAATATGTACTCTTTTTCCTTCACTATAATTTTTTTCCATTGGGTTTTTCCTAGTAGGTTTTAATAAGCCATATTTCATATATATAATGGGCACTTAAGGAGAAGTATTACAAATATCATAAAATATGTGTAAATTAGATGTCCATGCTTAGTGTCCAGATACCAAGTGTCACTTCTCCATTATCCCATCTGTTGCCATGTTTGTCCATGTATTATCAAGATTATACACTATCAGTGTCCATGTAATCCACCTCTTACTTGTCAAATTGCATATAAATAGTGATATTTGGTGGGTTCTAGAAGACATATATATTGGTGAGAAATCCAAAACGCTTGGAGAGAAATTTCCATGTTTTCCCATTTTCTATAATTTTCTATTTAATTTAATTATTGAATTATTTTATTTTATTTAAATATATTTTATTATTCTATTATATTTTCTCCATATCCGGGTTCTTGTTGTGCTCCTCAATTCAACAAAAATTGTTATATTTTTTTAATCTAACTTGTAAGATTTTCGATCAAGCTCTCAAAATACTACAATGACATACTCATCAATCTATTCAAAGTATTTGTCAATAGTAGGTTAGCCTCTACCAACATGTTGGAATGTCTTAGTTTTCTATCTGACACTCTAAATCACCAAGCACGAGTCTCACTAAATCTTAGGCCCATAATTGTTTATGCATTATTTATGACTATAGGTTTAAGATTTAGATAGATGTCATATATAAACCATCTAATTCTATTAGCACCTTCGCAATTTGTATTATCTGATATTTCTCTCGAATAATAAACTGTTCTTTCCCTCTGCCTTGGATGTAGCTAACACATTGTTAATGAATCACGTAAAACTCTGTGCCAATCTTTACTATTTACATTTTCTCGATTTCTTTATTCGTCAATTACGTAACACAACATTTACCCAATGAACATTTACCAAGATTAAATACATGATAAAATAGTTATAATTATTTGAATATCACTTGGTTTGGCAACTTAACTACCAAATTAGTGATTTTAACTAAACAATCTATCATAGAATTTCAACGTACTTTATGTCCATATGAATTAACTAGAACTATAAGTAATTATTAATAGGATTAAAATAAGGAAATTTTAATTGGGTAAAAAATTAAGTTTAGGGTTTAGCAATTATGACTTTCACTTTTCAAACTTTGCAAATATGGAAAATATACAATCCTTAAACAGTTTCTTGGTTTAGCAATTATGAATTTATAATTATTTCTTATTACATAAATCTCTAAGCAATTAATTGATATAGAGAAGTGGCGACTGATGATCAGTGGTCGGATGTGCGGTGATTTGACGGAAGGTAAGCGGCAAAGAGATGAAGCGATGGTCGGCGACAAATAATATGGAGTTGGTGAAAGAGATATGTTAGGGGAAAGAAAGATAGAGAGATAAAGAGAAAACCGGCGACCGAAAACAGGCATCGGTGACGGGACATGCGGTGGTCGATGGAGGTAAGTGACATGGAGGTGGAGTAGTGGCCGGCGACAGATCGTGTGGAGCAATACTGGTTGTTTGTGTTTGGTTTTATGCCCTAAAACTTATAGATAGTACATGTAAATAATGTCATCAATAAAGAGTTATCGATGTTATTTCAATAAGTGTTATTGATTATGTTGTGTACGTTTTGTCTTAATAACCCTAAATCCAATAAAATAACATCCTAGGTTGTCTTATGAGTCTTGAATTATATGTGGAGACATACAACGAACAATGTTCAAGATACAGCCTAAAAGGTCTATAGTATAAGGATAAGGTTAGGTACCTTATCCTGGGGACACTATGGATACCACCCACTTTGTATTTGATCAAACACAATGATCTAACACGTTCGTGTAAGTGACATGTGAGTGGGAATAAACTATGTAATGAGTTTGCACAAGACCAGACTGCGAAATAATAACCACTAGATGTAACTTCGTTGACTAATTATGTTTCTATTTCAATAACATGATCTAGACAACGTAGGCTTAATCCTGAGTATATTATGAACTCATGTTCAAGAGGGATTATCCTTTGATTTGTATGGGTGAGAGTGGTTAGTTCGCCGACTCAATATGCCTACCATTTTGGGGACAAGACCGAGTAGGGAGCTGGAAACATAATGATACAAGATGGATTTCACTCCTTCCCAACTATAGGGTAAGTAGATGAGTGTTTCCTTAAGTGGTATCGCTAGGACTTCCCTACCCTCTTACTAGTCCAAGAAGGGTTTCTGTTTAATGGTTGGACCATAAACAGATTGTTCATTAGAGGAGCATTGGTACTTAAGAATAAAGAAGTAACTCAGGGTTAAAACGGTAATGTTGACCTAGTTAGTGTTACGAATATTCGTGAAAGACTAACTTGTTATTATTGGTTTATATCTGTGAACACATAAATATATCTACAGTGATAAGAGTACAGGTTCTTTAGTAGAGTGTACCCACAGTAAACGAATATTGATTAATGTGGTTAATGAGTTTAGCCAATTAATCTCATATTGTTGGAACTTCTGATTTGTAGGTCCATGAGGTCCCTTCCTAGCTCGTAAAAAGAATTGAGGTAATTATGTCTTGAATAGAGTTTGAAAGTTAAAATTCACTTATGAAAATAGTATAATGTATAATGATACATTATAATATGAAGTTTATATTTTAAATAAACCTTTATAATATAAATTTAAGTTTAGATATGATTTAAAATTAATTTATGAGATAATTAAATATTTGAAGGAGTTCAAATATTAATTTAATATGAATTGGATTAATATTAAAACTATAAGTTAAAATTAATGCATATTAGATGCACATTATTATTGGTTATGAGAGAAATACAATTGAATATGATTCAAATATAGGGTAAATTAAATATTTGGTAATTAATTGACTAAATTATTAATTAATTATTAATTAATTTTAATTTTATTTTATTTAATTAATTGAATTAAAACTATAGGTTATGTGAGAGATGTCTCATTTAAATATGATTGAAATGAAATCATTAATTAAATAATATTTAATTAATTATTTTAATTAAATTAATTTATTTGATTTTTTGTTAAATCAAATAATAACTCCCACGTATAGGAGTTATCTGAAACGGATCCCATGTTTCCTCGCTCTCCCCTTCATTTGGTTGATAAACCTACAAAACGTAAGTTTTGCAGGTGATAGGGATTCTCTTCATAGAATTGTTTTGTTCTCCACAAAATTCTCTAAAAAATTCTCCTTTCCTTCTCCCTATTATTGATTTGGTTCCCACAAACCAATACCTCAATTCTCAGAGAATATGGAGGATTTCTATTTGGTGGTGTTCGTGATTTCAATCCCAAAGAGAAATTGGCCTTCAAGTCATCAACGAGTGTATGGTTCTTTCCTTTTTTTTTTTCTATAGGATTGAATTCCTTTTTTAAAAGCATTGATGCATTTCTATAGATTCGATGAAATGATGCTATACTCGATCTCCACAATTATGTAAACGTATTGTTTTGTCTAATCAGACCCAAGTGTAAGTTTAACTAGAGTCCTGGTGAGTCCAAGGTCGAACTCAGGGATTTATTTCTAAAGATGCGATGAAATGCATATTTTGTTCTTAACGCAACTTTTTGTCAATAATGCGAATGATTGGTTCTATTTTATCACTATTACTAAAATGCGTGAAAGGGGTGCGATGAGTACCACAATTCAAGTGAAGCAAGATGCGGAGAGAAATGTAAGATTCCAATGAATGAAATAGGGTTGAGAAAAATATCTACTAATAATTCCTAAGCAATGCATGTACGAAGCGTTCAAGCAACTTACTCATCATCACAAGCTACACTTCTCAGTGCATTCAGCCATAATATCCTATTTCTAGGATGCATGCAATGAGTATTTAATGCAAAAGACGTATCTTTATGTACAAAGGTATTTCTTTTCTTGTTTAATGAGATCTAAAATCCCTTGCTTTTTCAAACAGTGATTAGTTCTATTTAGAGCAATTTATCGATTTGATCGAAATAGTTTATGAAACAGCATTAAATAAGTTGAAAGTCAATATATGATTTACTTAGTACATGTTAGTTTCAACCCATTATGAAATTAGTTTCTCATACTTGGTAAAAAGAAGATGGATAGACAAGAAAATGTAATGGCATTCATATTGGTAATGGAAGTTTCTCAACGTTACACAACAATAAAAATGCTAACAAAGATATAAAACAAAAGATAAGGATAGAGAGTCAAGCCGTCAGATGATATTTCTTGAGTCTTTTGGCTCCTTTGAATGATTGTTTCATGTTGGTTGTGATGGGGTTAATGTCCTTCTTCCTCTTCCCCAAGTGGAAATCTTGAGCTCTGTCTCAAGATTTCTTAAAAGGAAAGCCTGGGAGGAAGTTATCTAGGGGAAGGAATGGAGAATTTTTGCAGAGCTTCACCAAATTCTTGTGCGTATATTTTGGACAGAAATCTTGTAGCTATTTATAGGCGCCGATGAGCAGTTTTCGCATCTCTCACTAATGATTATGCTGATACCAGACATTAATTTCCATACCTTGTCGCGTCGCCTTCCTCGCGTCAGTAGTTTATTAGCTCTGTCGCGAACCTTTCACGTCAGCTACCAACTTTGATCATTTTGATTTGATCTCCACCGCCCATGCGTCAGTTGTATTTAATATCATGTCTCCTCTTATCGCATTGAACTTATGCAATTCCAATTTGGACGTCAGGATTTTCCATGCGCTTAGGCGACATCATTGCTTCATTGCTTTATTTTATGTAGATTTTTGCGTTCAAAAAGCTCAAATTTTTATAATCTACAAGGATTATGAAATTGTGCATGCTAGTGATCGCATAATGTAATTAATTGCATGATTTCCTTGTTAAGCTAACACATTTTCTATGATTTTTTCTAATTTTTTTAGATAAAAGAGGTAAAATAAATTGTATTCTAATGGTTATCACATCCCAAAATTGAAAACAATACTTGTCCTCAAGCATATATTTAAAGTTCTAATATATCTTAACTTGCTTTGATGCGTTAGCTAGACCTCTCAAAGTGATTTCCTATTTAAGATTCACCAGACTAATTTTTCTTTGGTTTTACTCTTTTACCTATGGAAAATTTTCCAACCCTTAGATGCGGCAAGCTTCTTTCTCATAAATCCTTTACTCATTTTCAACGCTATCGTATAGTTCTTTGTTAGAAATGGGCTTTTGGTTCAAAGTTTAAGCAAAAAGTTTCTCCTTAATGTGTTTGTTTTAGTTAGGTTATGTGTTGATTCACGCGTCTCACATTCGTTTTGGCTTGCCCCCACGGGTGTCATGCAGACATCCAACTACGAGCAAGGCACCCTTTTCAAACTTAACTCATGCCTAGAAAAACTTTTCTTTTAATCACATGCAGTGGAGTTGCGATCATTTTTAGCACAAGTATAATCATTGAGGTTATTTGTAAAACATTGAGGTCATTTTTAAAACACTATTTATCATTTTAGCTTGCTTGCCTACTATTTTCAAGAAATATTTCCTAAGGCAAAGTCGTTATGTACTAAAAAGTAGTCATAACTAATCATCGCGTGGTTTAGCACAAGTATAATCATTGAGGTCATTTGTAAAACAAACAAAACATATAAGAATATTAAGAATGTGGTAAAGATATGCGGGGACAAACGTAAAGAAAAGGCAAAGAGAATTGAGAACTTGGCATGAATTTCAACTTCAATTAATTACCATGATCAAAGCATACAAAATGTAAAATTGAAAATAAAAAAATTCGTAAAACACCCCCAAATTTAGCTTTCGCCTGCATCGTTGTTTGGTTTTGGAGGGGGTACATCATCATCCTCCTAGAATTGCAAGGGATTCTGAAGATGTAGGGGAATGACTGGTCCGACTACAAGGCGCGCAAGAACATCTTGAAAGAAATGAATCATAAAGTGGAATTTTTCGTGTTGTCACTACATATGTTGGCGAATAAAAGTCTATGTGGTGATCTGCTGGCACTGAATCATCTGGACTTAGTGCTGGACAAATCCTTGGAGCTCGTTTTTTTTTGTTAACAAGCTCTTGTTGCTGTCACCTTAAGTCGTTGAGTTGACTTATGATCCTGCGCTGTTGTTGCGATAGCTCGTCAAAGCCTCCCATGATTTGGGCTCTCGGAGGTCATCATAAAGGAATCTGCACCATTCATCATAATCTCAATCTGTTTCAGTGTAAAACCCTGACCTAGATTAAAACTTGAGCCAAGTAGCTATGTGAGTTAAGAAGTTTAAAAGAAGAGAAGGCTAGGCTAAGGAAGCCAAAAATTTACTAAGTATATGAGTTATGCTTAGAGGGGGTTGGATTTCCCATGAAGAAAAATTCTAAGTGTTGAGACCTTATGGTTGAAACCTAACAAGGTGAAGTCGGAATTTTGGCTAAGTATCCAACTATGCAGTGAAAGTTGGGAGATAAAACCATGGCATAGAGAAAGTGAAGGGATTAATCTAAGTGTTGAGGTGTGTTTTGAGCTCGAAAATGCTTTAAGGCATGAATTGACCTAAATGGAGTGAAATTGGACTAAATGTTGGAGATTACCTATGTGGGATGCATACTAAGACACCTTGGACACAAGATGGGCCATTCTTAGGTACCTAGGGTTAAGGAACTCAGGAATGAAGAAAGGGGTATGGGACAAACATTGCGTTGAGATTGGCAAAACCAAGAGAAGGGAATAGGTGTAGATGCATGGTATGCTCGTAGAAAATTTGGTCAAGTGTTTTGGAGGAAAAGTGGATGCATAGTCCATATAGTGAGTAGAAAGCTAACCAAATGCTAAGTATATAAGAAATAAGAGCTTAAGCCTAGGTATGCTAACCTAAGTGTTGAAGCCACAGTTGGAGTTGTGGAAGTTTCAAACGCATACCAAGGGCAAGTGGCATAGGACTAGTAAGGATGGTGGATTTTGGCTAAGTACTAGAAAAGAAAGCTCAACTCGTAGCTCAATTGAGAAAACCTTAAGCCTACACTACCATGTGAACGCATGCCATGAGAATTGAGCAAGGGTAAACACATAGGGGGGGGGGGGGATTTGGGGTGTTATAACCTAACTATGGAGGCAAGTTAGTAGCATAAAAAAGAAGCCATGCGTCCAAGCCAAGAACCATGCATTAGGAACAAGTTTCTTGGAAGATTAGCTTAAGTTGACAGCAGAGTATAGTACGTGGATCAACTTAATAGAATTTTAACTAAGTCTAAGTAGGAGGTGGACAACTAATGCATTAGACAAGTAAGATCAACCCATGCATTGGACAATTTAGCCAGAGCAAGAGTTTGACACCAAGATCAACCCATGCGTTGGACAAGCAAGGAAAGGACACCTATGGTCAACATGCAAGTAGGATGTGGACTATATGTGGAGCAAGGAGAAGGCCTACAAACTCTGAGGTTGACACCTTCAAAAGGCCATGCGTTGGCCACCCTAGATTGAAGACAAATGGACCCTCCATGCAAACTAAGTGTCAAGTTATGAAGGAGTTGGAGTTCCTATAAATACCTTGAAGGGGAAACTACATTTCTCATCATAAATTCCTTCTTCCACTTAAAGGGTAAGAGTGAAATGAGAGTAGAACCGGAAGGATGGAACAAGGGCTATGCGTCCAAAAGGCCCAACCAGGCGTTGGACCCCTCAGAGCCAGGCATTGGAACCCTGTCTGAGCATTGGCAGGGTGAGCCAAGCGTCCAAGCCTTGTCAGTAGAAAGGCAGCCTTATGTCTAGAACAATATTGGTTGATTAGGAAGCTTAGTCCTTACCTGTTAGGGTTGGTAAGATGAAGTTTGAATCAAAAAGGTATTCTGAGGTTAAATTAGCCTTAACTTTAATATTCTAAGTTAAGTATAAATCCTCACAGGCTTGAGAATTTTAGACAAAGGAAAAAGCAGTTGCCGATTGAGAGTGAATGACTATTTTAGCAAAGCATTAGAAATTATGTTTTTATGCTTTGAGTTATTTGAAACTCTTTTTTGAATGTTTAAGTTATAGTTTTTGAAAGTAAGTTTCAAAGCCATTAGATCTAGTACCAAGTTAAGAGCTCTGCATGCACGTATGACGAGTGTTATACATTGAGTTCGTTCCACCTCAGTGAACAAAGGTATGAGTATGGTTCCACCTTATTAACAAGAAGTGTGGATTGGTCTACCCCAGTAAAGTCAAACTACAGGTTTGAAGTATAATTATCTCATGTTTACTAACATGCTTGCAGTTCTATCACATGTTATTATTCATTCAATAATGATTGAATTATCATTTTATTTAAGGAAGTCACTCACTAAGCTCATCGGCTTACATTTTCAAAATGTTTTCCCCTCCCCAAGTAGCCACATGAGAAGTTCCAAATATTGGTCCTAAATCGCCACAAGAGGTTAAGATCTGCCATATACCAAAGACCTAACACTGCTTAGTCATGTGCATGAAACTAGGATTGGATATCATGAATAAAATTAGTTTGTTAGGCAATGAACTATTGTATGTAGGGGAAGGTGTCTTGTAACTGTATGTAAAAATGGAATAATGGGACAATGGATATCGCAAAAGGGTAGCATTTTCTGTCTTCACACCTCCTTCCAGGTTCAAAAGGGGAGCTCGGGAGAGGAAGTGACATTCAATCTCTTCAGTTGTGTGGGATCATGGCATTACTGCTCTCACCAACTGAAAGCCCTCCAACCTCACCAATGCTAGATCCGTTGCCAGTTTCATATGCAGGAGGCGGATGGCTTGGATCATCAGTAACGGGCTTTGTTGTGTGGATGCCTTAGACCTTAGGCTCCTTAGGAACCAAAGCCTTGCCTTTTTCGTTTGGTGGAGGTGGAGGTGTTAATGGTCTGAGTGCAATCAGAAAAGGAAGCAGAGAAGTATCGTTAAGAGGAGGAAGGCGTTTATTCATATCAACGCCTAACTTAGGGGACTCCCTTAGAGTTGGCAATGAAAAGGTTTCTACATTAGAGTCGTCTTGATGTGGGGGAATGTTCTGTCCAAGCAAAGGTGGGGAGAATTCATCATAGCGGAGAGAAAGTGACCTCTTATATTGAGGTGTGACCACCTTTGTTGGCGTGGTGATCAATTTATCATTATCCTTAGCGCTAGGCGTTGTGGCCACCTTTCTTTATTTAGGCTTTGAGGGCTCGGTGGGAGACAGAGGTTGTTTTTGCATTGGGCACTTAGCTGGCTGCTTCGACTAGCTTGCCTTAGTTTGAGGCGTTGACAATCTCATCAGGTGGTAAGGGAATTGACTGGTAAAAACTCCCTTCACCGCCATCTCTTGCTCATCTTTGAAAAGGCCTTGAGCATCACACAACCTAGTTATAAGTGATGGGAAGAAGAGTTGCCCCTTTGGTTTGGAGAAGGAATTCCATATATGCGTAGTAACGACACGACCGACATTGATGAGGATGGTCATGCATTGTCAGAAGTAACTTCTTTTTTATGAAATACAACCACATGTTCGCTTCAGGCGTCAAGTTATGCGACGATAATGTCTTCATTCCTTTAGTGGAAGTAATCCATTTTGATCCAGGCTCTGCTACCAACCTCAGCACTTCCCTTTGTTTCTCGCTAGTTGGCTCCTCAATTATTTTATTACCTTCTACGTCAGGAGCATCTTCTAGCTTATAAATGGTGTTAATTTTCTTAACGCTAAAGCCAACCATCTTTTTGCCAATGTTTGCCCAGTATTTCATGGCATGCGACTTCCCATCATAAAATGCCTTCACTACACTAGGCTTTATCACTTGGGGACCTTCGCAAAAGTCCCTTCACCTCGTCGAATCGACTGCTTCAATGATGAAAATGGGAAAAGGTGCACTCTTGGGGAAGAATCCCATTTCGAGCAAAATTGGTAGTCTTCTCATTGTTGCCTTCTCCTCATTTTGCACCATGGATGCATTTCCTTTATCTTTTTTTCTCGGTGCCACATTTTTGGGCACCATGTCCATCTTTGTGGCCTTTGCCATTTCTTTTTTTGGTTGCTACCTTTTTTCTTCCGCCCTTTTTTTTCTTTCCTCCTCTTCTCTCAACTCTTTTTCTTTTCTCTTTTTATGTTTTTCAAGTTTCTGCAGATGCATTGAGCCTTCTCTTTTTCTTTCCTCTTCTCCACATCACTATCTTCTCTCATCTCTTCCTCAAATGCTATTATGGCATGATCCGCACTGTTCATTGATCCTTCTCTATTACGCATCGCAGCGCCAACATCTTCAATCTCCTCATCGCGTGTGTATGATTCAATTTTGTGGTTGCGATGAGGGAATTGACTTCCTTTCTTATCTCCTTGAAGCCTTCTCTAATCTTCTTTGTTTTCACGGCCACCTTGTGTCACACCCCGCACTAGATTACCCTCCTAACCTGGACGGAATAGTGACTGCAGCAGTTACCAACCCTTTTGCTGGCACTTACTGCCTATTTTACTTGTTAACTAATACTCAAACCATGAATACATACATATTAACTCAGAATTTAATACATTTAAACTACAAGGTTCCGCAACATTGATTATACATGGATATCACCACCTAGTGAGCCCCATCAAGAATACGAGTCACTAGACAGACACATGTGTACTAGCTCATATAGGTCTTCAATTACGCTTCCCTCAACCTGTTTCTTTGAGTGGCAGAGCAGCAGCAGAAAAGTCTTCTGGGAACTGACCGCTACCTGGAAAGGAAAATATTCGAAAGCGTGAGCTAGAAGCCCAGTGAGTGACTTACTAAAACGTAAAACTCATGCTTAAACTGAAAGCTTGAAAACATAATATTGGAACTTAAAATACACCAAGAAAACGTGTACTTAAACCCTTTTAAACCAATGTATCTGAAACCTGAATCTTAGTTGAGAATGAACATTCACTGCTCTAATTCTCAATGTTAAGCCATGGCCAGATGAGACCTCTACTTCAACCTGTTCACATTAAACTATGGCTAGAAGAGATCCCTACGTCGATCTCTTTAAATATACCGATGGCATCTCAAGCAACATCCCTAAGACATAAACGTTGATAACAACTTTTATACATCAATAATCATCATTACATCCTGGTTGAGAATGAGCATACACCACTCTAACTCCCACCGTCTATTACCGGCCAAAAGACCTATACCTCGGCCTCTCATTCAGACCTGCCTACATATACATGGAATTTGTTATGTACCGTCAACACCTTAGGTACATCTATTCAGATACCTTCCCTACCAGTATCCCTATTCATTATGTTTAGAAATACCAATGCATGTACTTTGGCAACTTTAGGTATTTAAAACATAGTACGTCAAGCTTCATTCAACCTTAGCTTTAACCCTAATGCATGCTTCATATTTTGTGAAATAAGTTGGATTAAAACATATTAAACTAGTTTGTAAAACCACTAGCATGCGTTAGACAAGAAAAACATACTTGGAAAACTCATACATTAGTAAACATCAAGCGTTGATAAAATTCACAAGCATTAGAAATTTCAAACAATCCTTCTAGCCTAGAAGAATATATGACTGTCTTTATCCTTAGTTGAGAGTGAACTAATAGTTCTAACCCTCAACATCAACCTTAGTCGAGGAGAACTCTTTTGCTCAATCCCTCGACGTCGTAATACCTATGTGCACGTGGTTATAACTGAGTACCATCATACCTTATGTACCTGACTAGGATACCTTCTCATTGTCCTTTAGTATCCTCAGGTACTTCTGCTCAGATACCTTCTCTTGTCCTTCAGTATCGAGCTGCTAAGATACCTACTCATATGACCTTCGGTATCAATTTGGCCAGATACCTTCTCAAAAGTCCTTCGGTATCAAATTGGCCAGGTACCTTCTCAAGTGTCCTTCGGTACCAAATTGGTTAGATACCTTCTCATATGTCCTTCGATATCAATTTGGCCGGATACCTTCTCAAAAGTCCTTCGATATCAAATTGGCCAGGTACCTTCTTAAGTGTCCTTCGGTACCTCGTTTTAAGTAAAACTAGTCATAAACATTTAATTGAAAGGATACCTTCTCATTGTCCTTCAGTATCCGCCATGTAACTAGTCACAACATTCAATTGAACACTAAAGATTAGTGCTCAGATCATCATACTAATTCATCCATCATACTAGTTTATCATAAAAATAAAGTTACTTAAACATCCTGAAAGCATTTGGAAGAGATAACATATTTAAATCATATCAATTCCATGGAAAACATGCTTTACATAGCATGAGAAACAGTTCCACAGTTACGTTGCTTGGCACTTCATCTATACATTTAGCATGAGAATAACTTTAAATAAATCATAATTTCTAAATCATTAAAAACATTAATTCATCACATAGTCACTCATAGCTTGTTGGCCTCTTAACGGGTTATATGCTTCTTCTAGCTCTTCTTGGCCTGAAAGAACATATTTCCCGGTTAAACCACTTAGAATTCCTAGTAAAATATCTTCTTCAATTCATTTACTAATGGAACTTTTACCAACAAAAACAGTATTTCTAGCGAGAAAATCATCATGAGCGAGATCACCCACATGAGCAAGACCACGCTTATGAGTGAGATTTACCATTCCCAGCAAGATTTGGCACTTTCCAGCGAGATTCAGTGCAAACCAACGAGATTCAGTGAAAAACCAGCGAGATTCAGTGCAAACCAGCGAGATTTTCATCCCTAGCGAGATCCACCTCTCGCTCTCATTCTCGCTCTCGCTTCCTCTTGCTCTCTCTCGCTCTCGCACTTGCTCTTGAGCTGCCTGCTTAATCTTCCTAAGCAGCCATCTGCTTATGCCCAGATCCTCTGTTACAACTTCAAAAATCCATAACTCAAAATCCAGCCCTCCTTTGAAGAAATTTCCTTCTACAAACATGTTTAGAATTTAGTAACTTTCTTACCCTAAAATTTCAGCCACAAATTCCTTATAGTTTGGCCTAGATCTCCAAATCTTCACCTCGGGCCCTAACTAACCCAAGATTCTATCCCTCCTGTAATTTCATCACTTTCCATTCTTCTTCTCCTGCCATCTTTCTCTAGCAAGACAACTTTGAAAATTAGATTCTCTCAGCTTTCAAATGGCACCGATTTCGCTAAATTTGTTCATGTAGATTGCCAAAACCAAACTTTCAAAATCCTTTTCCCTTTTAATCTTCCTACCACCTCCCAAATTCAAGGATAATTCGCCACGTCAACTCATATCTAATGACTCAGCCCAAGCCAATAAGTGAGTTTCTTTATTTAATACGTTTTTCTTTTCCTTTCTCCTCAACCTCTATAATTTGCATGGATTTTCACTTATATAATATTTAATATATCATTCCTTTGGTGAAACATACTTGTTTAGGAACTTAGATTTTGGGGTTTACACTTAGCTTACACGAGCTTATTTCTTCATGCTTCCACCCTCTATCCTTCCTAAGTCATGGCTTCATTCAACTCATTAAGAGACGTCTCATTACTTTCTCTTACTTAAAATAATTAGGGTTTGAGCTTTACACCTTGGCCGCCAACTGCTCTCTAGATGAGGTGGGCAGAACCACTTCTTCCTCTATGTTTATGTATGGTGTCACTTCTTTTCTTTGACGCCTTCCTTCAGCCTTCCCGTCACCTGCTTTTGCTCAAACGCCGCGAACATCTTTTTCAAAGGTCTTTCCTTAAAGCTGGCTGGGTTTGGCGCATTGGAAGCCAATGCCTCAAGATCGCTTCCAACCATCGCCTTATTGGCTGGTTCACTACTCCGTCGTCATCTAGAGGCTCAAGTGGCTTTACATCAAAATTTCCCCATAAATCTCGCACTCGTCTCTCCTTCTCACTTCATTGGCACCCTCTATCTTGCTAGTGCATGGAGTTGGTTGCTACCCTCTTTTCTTTTGGGGAAGACGTTGAGACAATGCCTGCTCTTTATGAGGTTTTATGACAGGCATGAGACGGTTGGGGTTGAACAGTGGAGTTGCTCCGACCGTGGATGGTGGTGCATAGATAGGCGCGACCACGAACGGAGTTTCGATAGGGTTGAAACCTACCAATGGCACTACTACCTCGTATGAAGATGAAGAAGTTACTGCAGGGTTGGATAAAGTAGGCTGAATTGGTAGGCCATTTTAAAGATTTTGAGAAGAAAGGGGAATTGTTTGAAGGTTTGGAAGTTTGAGGGTTGCCAGAAATTTCACCAGAAATCATAGGATTTAGGGTTCTCTGAAAGCGTGAAAAGATGAAAGGGGGGAGAATGGGGTTTAAATAGGTGTGAGAAAGGTGCACTTTTGGAGGCTGACGTCAACCTAATGATGGATCATTTAATGAAAGCATGATGTAACGGAATGTCAGGCGGCGTGCGTGCTGGACATCCTTTATTGACCCCTAACGGTCAGATTTAGACATTTTAGGTACCCTTTCATGCAATGAGTATATAGGATGCGTTAAACTATGCATTTGATACTCATCGCAATGCTCATTTGTTTTCCAACCTTAAATCTAGGTGATTCCCAAAGTAATCCCAACTATATGAGGCAATCATATTTCACAAAAGTTTCAATAGAAATAATCAAATAAACAGAAAGTAAAATTCAAGATAAGGTAAGAAAATACAAAAGGATGCAGTACGTCCCTGAAAAGATGGCACCTTTGCTATCGTAGGAACTTTTCCACCGCATCACTTAGGTTTTTCCAAGTCGATGGAGGCTTTCTCGCTATCAACATTGCCTCCACAGTATGGCTTGAGTCTTTGACCATTAACCTTGAATGGGTTCGATCCATCCTCCTGCGTTAGTTTCACTGCTTCGTGAGGGTAGATTTTCTTAATACAAATAGTCCCGACCATCGTGATCTCAATTTTCCTGGGAACAATCGAAGACGTGAGTTAAATAAAAGAAATTCTTACTTATGTGTTGGCCGTGCCGACGCATCATGCGTTCTTTATAGGTTGTGATGGGGTTGATGTCCTTTCTCTTCCACAACTGAAAATATAGAGCTCTCACTCAAAATTTCTCAAAAGGAAAGCTTGAGAGGAAGATATCTAAGGGAAGGAATGGAGAATTTTTGCAAAGCTTTGCCAAATTCTTGTCTGTATATTTTGGATAGAAATCTTTAGCTATTTATAGGTGTTGATGAGGAGTTTTTGTATCTCTCACTAATGATTGTGCTGACACGAAGTATTAATTTCCATACCCTGTCGCGTCGCCTTCCTCGCATTAGCTATTCATTAGCACTGTCGCAAACCTTTCACGTTAGCTACCAGCTTTGATCATTTTGATTTGACCTCCACCGCTCATGCGCCAGTTGTATTTAGTGTCATGTCTTCTCTTATCGCATTGAACTTATGTGATTCCATTTTGGGCGTCAGGATTTCCCATGCGCTCAGGCAGTTTTATCCCTTTTGCTACGAACTAAATTCATTCAAAACTTCATTTTTCAGGGTAGCAGTCGCTTCATCGTTTTATTTTAAGTAGATTTGTGCGTTAAAAAAACTCAAATTTTTATAATTTACGAGGATTATGAATGTTTGCATGCTAGTGATCGCATAATATAATTAATTGCATGATTTTCTTGTTAAACTAGCACATTTTCTATGATTTTTCCTAATTGTTTTAGATAAATGAAGTAAAATAACTTGTATTTCTACAAGTTATCAACCATGCTTAACCTAGAAATTTTACAGTAGGTTTTACTTTTTTTATAGTTTGAGTGATATTCTGTTGTTTCCCAGTGTACTGGTATTTCAAATTACTCTATTTTTATCGTGAAAGGTTCTGATATTGCGATACACTAGGGCTTTTATCCGACAATTGATATCAGAGCGAACCCATATAATTAATTTAGAATTTTGAAATTTTCACTGGGTTTGTTGGGTTGAATTGCATTATGAATGTGGTTTAGGAATGAATGTTTATAGTAAATTTTCTACCATAGATTTACATGTTTGATTCGGTCAATTTGTAAAAGCCTTTGCAATTTTTGGCATTTTATCATGTAATTAGAGTCTTCTGTAAGTTCATGTCTAGAATAAGGGTCATTAACAATGAAGATCAAGACAAATTTTAGTCAAAAAACGGAAGAACAATCGATGAACTGCACAGAATTGCGTTCTGGTGTCACAACATTGCAGCACTACGACACATGTGACGCTAGGGTTTGCATTGTGTGCGGTTCAGCTGCAGTTTAGGGTGGTCTAATCTAGTTCAACTTGTTCAAGGTGGTTTGGTCCGGTTTGGTACTGGATTGACTCGGTTCGTGGTTTTGGGGTCCGGTTCGAAGCTATTCGGGTCGGTTCAAGTTGGTCTAGTCCAGTTTTAGAGCAATGAAAGTCGTTTTGGGGTAAAATTTGCAAAATTATTGTAATTTATTACTTTATTTTATCCTAAGAGCCAAATTACCAGTTCATTTGCTATTTAAATGCTTTATGGATGTCATTTAGACAAATTCTACCATAGGTTAAGAATGTTCATGCATTTTAATATATTATAAGTATTATAATTTATAGTATTAATGAATTATATATATAATTTCATAAGTTATTTAATATATTTTAATATGTTAAATATATGAAATTGAAAAAGCATGATGCATGACTGACAAGGCCTTTTCCAGTGTCATTGAATTCCCAAAAAGGATCACAAATCAAAAGAAAAATTACATTACCAAACTACTCCTATCACTACAAAGGCGTAGCAATAGTGGTAAGTCTTGGTCGATCCACAGAGAAGTGCGATTTATTTCATTAAGTCAATTTTCTAACAAAAGAAGTAAATAGGGGGATTTTATGTGGATGAGAATAAATGTGCAGAAAAGTAAAATAAGGCGGGTAAGTGTGTCAAGGATTGAATTCCTATGTAATTTACCATAATTGGATTGTTTTTATTAACTCATATTGGTTATGCTTAACACAATAGTTATTTGATTAACCTTAATTAGCATTTACAAGGGTGGACAACTAATTAATATTCAATCATACAAGCGATCTAAATTAAATTAAAACTTCTAATGAAGCCCTAATTAACTGAGTGCAATCAATTCAACCAAATTCGATAACAATCGAGAAGAACCAACTAACACTTGCATTGAGTTCTAGGTTTCTATTGTGAAGTTAATTAATTAGATAGCCAACTTGATTAACTTGGTTTCCTTGAATTAAATTCAAACAAGCAATTTAGGATAAAAAAACTAGACTTAAAAACCCTAGTATGCAAGACTTAATTTTTGCTACTTAATGACTTAGGCTAGACGAAGATAAATACATCATGTAAACCTAAAATTCTTTAGCAATCAAAATACGTTCAAAGAATCGATCTTTGGTCAAACTCATAAACATACATCGAAGAATTAAAACATATTCCAGGATTCATAAAATCAATATGAAATTAATACAAAACAATCCTCAAAGAAGTTATAAGTTTACATCCCAAGATCTAGAACCGAGAAACTCACCTCATCACTTTATAAACAAAGAAGAAGAGATGAATTGATCCTATCCATGGAATACAACTCAAAAATAATAAAAATATAACCTAAAACAAAATGCAAAAACAATGAAAATAAAGTTAGTTGACGGCTCCCTTTTTCTCCATTTTTTTGTACACTTGAAACCCTAAATAGGAGGGTACATTTGTTGAAAAAATTGGAGCAATGTCACGGCGCTTCGGTAGAGCACAGCTGCATTCTAGCCTTCTGCCATTAAGTGCCACGCCCTGCGTCGTTGCCCCCTGTGATTGATCATCCATGCGCTCACTTTGAATTTCTCTGTCAAAGTTCGCAGTGCCTCAGCACTCTTGCCAACATGTGCTACTACCCTCCAGCGTCGCACTTAACACCTAGCCAATTTGGTCATTTTGCCTCTTTTTTTCGTTTCTTGCTTCATTTTGGCCTGAAATGCATCCAAACCGACTTGATGGTCTCCTCTGCTCTTTTATCTACTAAAAGCCCTAAATAAAGCATTAAATACCTAGAAACTAATAGGGTTTAGGCGGGAATAAATAGCTTCTTTAGAGATCTATCAAACACCCCCAACCTAAACCTTGCTAGTGTTACTGGGGTATAGTGTATACCCTAGTTTATTGTGATTTTGTTCTTTATTTGTATTGTACATTAGACTTCCTAAGCTTTAGGATAAGTGGGAGACTGTTGGGATTGGTGTCCTAAATTTCTTGTAATCTCAAAGTTTGTAAACTTTGTATAAACATTTGTTGTTAATAAAATAAGTATTATTTTATAAGCCTATATTCAACCCAATAAACTAAGATCCTAGGGTTTTTTTATGTAATTTAAACAAGTATATAGAGGTATACAAATGGATCTTGTTTAAATAATTACCTAAATGGTTTGTAGTAGATGGATAAGGCTAGGTACCTTATCCTGGTGACACTACGGATGCGGCCCGCTTTATAGGTGTTACAAGTGTTGTAAACTGCTACAAATGATTTGATCCTGACCATTCATGTGGAGACATGCGAGCGGGGTATCCTATACAAAGAATTTGTATAAGACTGAACCATGAAATGATTAGTCTCATTACATAACATTGTTCATAGTAGAGACTTACATTTCACTAGGATGACCATGGGTGACATGACCTGAATCTTGAGTGAGTTGTGAACTCTTGTTCATGAAGGCGATCCTTTTGATTTGTATGGGTGAAAGTGGTTAGATTGCCAACTCAATAAGCCTACCATTCTAGGGATTCGTCTGACTGGGGAGCTGAGAACACAACTACACAAGACAGAATTCACTTCTTCTGCGATGATGGGGCAAGTAGATAAACTACTTCCTTAAGGGCTGATTTCGGGGCTTCAACATAGTGGCCACATCCTCTCCCAAGCCGAGAGGGACTTGTTCATAGTTGGACTATGACTTATTGTTCATTAGAGGAATCAATGGTACTTAAGGATTAGATGTAACTATAGGAGCAAAACGTTACTTTTGGTCCATTTGTACTTACGAGCAATTTGTGAAGGGTCATCACACTATTAATTGGTTATATCTAATGGACACATAAATTTATCTGTAGTGTGAAGAGTACATACCGACAGTTAATAGATGTTGGGTAATTTAATTAAAGAGTTTAATTAATTATCCAAGTACCGTTGGAGATTCAATTTACAGGTCCATAAGGTCCCTTTTGTAGCTCAACAAGGATTTAATTGGGAATTATTTTTGGATTAATTTGAAGTGTTCAATTAATTGAGGGAATTAGTTATATATGATATAATTAATTAAATTAACTATATATGTGATATAATTAATATAATTTATTTGATACATTATAATATAAGGTAATATAAGAGGAATTTGAATATGATTCAAATACTAATTATATGAATAAGATTCATGTAATTAAATGGAATAAATTAGTTGAAAGGAATTAAATACTTAGATATGATTCAAATATTAATTATATGAATGAGAATTATATAGTTGAATTTAATATAAATTTGATTTAAATTAAATATCATGTATTATTGAGAGAAATTAAAATTATAGGTTATGTTGTATTTGATGCAATATAAAACTACAGGCTATATATTATATTTGATATAACATATAGTGTGTATATATATAAGAAAATAGATATTATATCTATATATATTATTAATTTAATTTATTTTAATTAAAGGGAGGGAGTTACAACTCCCTCTCCCCTAATCTCTCATCCAGTTCGTGATGTGGGGAAGATGAATGACTCTCATTCATCTTCCTCCATGAAACACTGCGAGAATAGTTCTCTCTGGAAAACACTCACAGAGAAGAAAAAATCCCTCTCTTTCTCTTCATCTCCTTCCCCTTTTCTAAAAACCCTAAGGCAGAGCCCACAACTCCTACTCGATTCTCAACCTTAAGGAGAACACAAGAGGCTCCATTTGGTGGTGTCACTTTTGGAAGACCGAATCAAGATTTGTTCATGGGAGATCTTGAAGAAGGTGTTCTTCAAAGGTAATGTTTTATCTCTCCTTTTTCTTTAGAAATTACCATGTTGTAAGTTAATTTAGAATGCATAATCCTTCTCTTTATGTTCTGTAATTCTAAATTTTCTGGGAAAAAAACGAAGATTGGGACGATCCTCACATTCCACTATGTGAACTTTCAATGGTTTTCCCTTCAACTAGTCCTCGAGAAAAAGAAAACACACAAACGCAAAATAAACAACAAAAAGTTTACATTTCAATTTAACTCGAGCCTCAGTGCAAAATTATGCTTCAAAACTTAAAAACATGAAACTTACAATTCAATGAGCAATTTAAAACATTTTCTATTCTTCTTCATGTGTGTGTGTGCTTAGCCAATCCTATCTAAGTCTTTACTAGCCTGGGAAGGTTTTATTCAGGCCAACTCATCTTTTCTCTAATCTGGCTCTAAGGATCAAGCATTAAGCTTCCTAGAATCAAGGTGGCAATGTAGAACTTAAGGGAACCAAATTTTTATTCTAATTTTTTTCTTCTTTTTTTTCTACCTTTTTCTTCCTTTACACAAAAGATGAAGCGTTATCCAAACTACACTACCTTCGTTTTGGCTTGCCCACATGGGTTACGTGAAAGAAATCAAACTACGAACAATATATTCTTTAAAGGTGTCACAGCTTATTCATTCCTCAAGGGCACTTTAGCTTAGAGGGAAACTACGGGTGTCAAATGACATAGTCAACCCAGGTTAATCATACCCCTAAGAAATAGGAGTATTCCCCTTCAAAAATATCATACAAACTTACTTTACTCTACAACATGCTTGCCTTTTATTCAATGTACGACAGGCTTTTACTTTACACAATAAGAGTTTGGCAAAAACCTAAGCATGCATTACTAAGTTGAGTTTCAGTTACTTAACAACTATCACCCGAACCTTTCAAGGTGACAACAAACATATAAACCTAATAACTCAATCCTAAGCACTCAAAACCACAAATAAGACAACTATATGCTCAAAATATGCAAGGAAATTAAGAAAAAATTTAAATTTGGCCCAAACCCATGCATGCATTTTTTGAATCCTAAACAAAGAGAATAAAGTGTCACCTAAAACCTATCACAGAAAGTCGTTATCACAATACATGCATCACAAAAATCATATCAACAACTCAACCACAAAGTTCGAGCTCAAGTGCTTAAGGACTTGCCAGACATGCATATATAAACACCATCCCCAACATAAAACGATACATTGCCCCCAATGTATTTCCCTCAACCTAAAACGATACATTATCCCCAATGTATCTCTAATCTATGCCCAATGAAAATAAAGACAAGGGAAAAAGAAAATCTCTCCGTAAGCCTTTTCGTGCACGGTCTTTGAGGTGTGGTAGCAGGGCTTTCCACTCAAAAAATGCTTTTCTCTTTTAGGGGGTCCCTACAAAATAAAAAAAAGAAGCTAATCTAGTAAGAAACTAAAGAAAAAGCAGTAAAATTGTTCACCTGACTCCCTCTAGAAAGGGCAAATTTTTAACACCGATTACTCAACGTGACTCGTCCTCTTTTCAAGGTACGAAGAAATTCTCATATTTCTTCAGGCCCTTCTTACTTGAGTTGATGTAGCACTCAACACTCTGAAGAAACTCCATCTTTTGAAGGGTGCCAAACAGGTTGAATTTGGGTTTTTTGATATATATGAAAAAGGAAAAAAGAAAGACTCAAAAGACTCAAAGGACTCAAATAAGTCCAAAGTAGAAAAAGACTTGACAGATTCCTAAGAATAGAAAAAAGAAAACTCAAAGATATACAAAATACAAGATGAAAGAACAGGGCGGGGTTTCGACCTCTAACTCTATCACCTGAGATTCGTCAGGTTCAGGTTCAAATTCTTCTGCTACCTCGACGACTAGGGCTAACCATGGTGAAAGGTCCATGTCATCGTCCTCATCATCAAAGTGAAATACCTCATGGGAAAACGCCTCGGTTTCCTGAATATGATGCAGCTGTAGCAGGAACTTGTCCAATCTTCTAATTGAATCAGAAATTTGAGTGAGTTGGTCACTCAAATGTTGTAACTCAGCTCTAACCTCCATCTCGAACTGAAGGCCCTCCTGCTGTACAAAAAAAAATTTGCTGAATAGACAATTGGTGGTTAAGCAATTCTCTAACTATACCTTCTAAATACATACCTTGGTCGACCTCCTGAGTAAACCCTAATGGTTGGGGATGGCAAGATGGTAGTAGTACAATGGTTGCACGTAGGAATTACCATGGTCACAGGAGTGAGCAGTAAATCCAAGATGGGTGCAAGGCCCAGCTCCCAATGACTAGGGTAACTCCTGAAGGTAGAACTATTTGGCATCAAGCTACTTTGTAGCTTCCCTTCAACCAACAACCGAATAGATAAGATTAGATCACTAAGCATTTTTCTGAACACAGAAATCCACTTGGTCTCTTGCTCTCTCTCCTTGCACGCAACGCAAAATACATACTAAGCGTTCCATTCTCCATGGCAAACCTGACACAAGAAAAAAAAAACAAATTAAAAGAGAATGCTCTAACTAGAAACTTAACTAAACAAAACATAAATGGATCCCCGACAACGGTGCCATTTTGATAGGGCCTTTTCTGGTGCTAAGGGCCACAAAACAAAAGAAAATTTATATTACCAAACTACTCCTATCACTACAAAGGTGTAGCAATAGTGATAAGTCTGAGTCGATCCACAGGGAAGCGCGATTTGTTTATTAAGTCAATTTTTTAACTAACGCAGTAATGGAAATTTTGATGTGGATGAGAATAAATGTGCAAATGTGTCAAGGATTGGATATTCTAGCTCTTGGGAGTAAATGAATTCCTATGTAATTTCCCATCATTAGATTGTTTTTATTAACTCATATTGATTATGCTTAACACAATACTTGTTTGATTAACTGTAACTAGCATCTACAAGGGCGGACAACTAATTAAGACTAAATCATACAAGTGACCTAAATTAAATTAAAACTTCTAATGAAGCTTTATTTAACTGAGTGCAATCAATTCAACCAAATTTGATAATGATCGAGAAGAAACCAGTTAACACTTGCATTAAGTTCTAGGTTTCTATTGTGAAGTTAATTAATTGGATAGCCAACTTGATTAACTTAGTTTCCTTGAATTAAATTGAATCAAACAATTTAGGATCAAAGACTAGACTTAAAAACTCTAGCATGCAAGAGTCAATTTTTGCTAATCGATGACTTAGGCTAGACAAAGAGAAATACATCCTGCAAACCTAAAATTCTTTAGCAATCGAAATACGTTCAAAGGAACAATCATCAATCAACCCCATAAACATACATCGAAGAATTTAAACACATTCAAGGATGCATAAAATCGATATGAAATTAATACAAACAATCCTCAAAGTTGTTACATAAGTTTACATCCCAAGATCAAGAACTAAGAAACTCACCTCGATGACTTCATAGACAAAGAAGAAGAGATGAATTGATCTATCCATGGAATACAACCTAAAAAAAAATAAAATATAACCTAAAACAAAAATGCAAGAACATTGAAAATAAAGTTGGCTGACGGCCTCCCTTTTTCTCCATCATTTTGCACACTCAAAATCCTAAATAGAATCGTACATTTATAGAAAAATTTGGGATAGGGTTGCGGCACTTCGGCAGAGTTTAGTTATGCTCTAACCTTCTTCCATTGAGCGCCCCGCCCAGCGCCGCTGCCCCCTGCGATTGATCGTCCATGCACGCACTTTGCATTTCTCTGCCAAAGTTCGTAGCACCACGGGCTCTCGTCAATGCGTGCTACTACCCTCCACGTCACGCTTAGCGCCTAGCTAGTGCAGCGACGCTCCTCCTAAGGGTAGTTTTATCATTTTTTTTTCTTTTTTGTCATTTCTTGCTCTATTTTGGCCCGAAAAGCATCTAAACAACCTCAATGGTCTCCTCTGCTCTTTTACCTGCTAAAAACTCTAAATAAAGCATTAAATACCTAGGAACTAACAGAATTTAGGCAAGAATAAATAGCTCCTTTGGAGAGCTATCAATGACATTACTTAGGTAAATATAAAGGGTTATATTTGTTAATGTTTTATGTATGCTTGGTTGATTTTCATAAATTGTTTAATATAAGTGTTATATTAATAAAGGTGCAAATCAATTTGCATTGAGCATGATACATTCAGAGTTTAATATAATTGTTATATTAAAGTCATGAAATGCATGTAATATGGTTTTCTTGTTAATTAGAATTTGATTGTTAATCAATTAAACCATCGAAAGCATGATTATAGGGCTAATAATTATTTTTTTAATAGTTATAAAATTAATATTTAGTAACTATTAGCTAATAATAAAGAGTTCCATGCAAACTTAGGATTTTAGGGAATTGGAATTAATTTTAAAATGTTTAAAATTAATTTAAACCTTAGATCACATTAATTCTAATAAGATTAGAATTAAGTCCTAATTTTTAATAGATTAAAATATGACCAATAGAACAAACAGGATTTTAGGTTATAAAGGAACTCAGTTCTGTCTAGTTTGGGGGTACTTAAGATGATGGTTTACGGAACACCTCCTATTTAGGAACAGATTTAGAATTTGAGTTGAATTAAATTTAGTCCTGTTAGCATGCAATGTCACTAGGTTAATTAAATGGTTTAATTCACCTAGAACATTAGACTAAAGACCTTATTATAAGAGTTTTAATAGGCATAGACTTAGATAGATTCATTAATCAGAATTTAACTAAGTGTTATAAAACCCTAAAATAGTAGAATACTTTAGAGGGAGAAAATGGTACATGAGATATATCAATTTTTAGCTCTCATGTCCCTAAGAGTTCACACTGTAAGATCCATGTTCAACTTTTTGTCGCCCTGGACGTGGCCTCCCTTCGGAAAGTGTTTGCATGGGTTAATACCAAGGTAAATAAAGAAAGTGTTTATAGTAAGTGGGAGAAGGGCACGTGTCAATGTATCTTACGGTCTCCTCCATTAAGTTGCACCATGAGATTTCTATGATCCATCTGCATGTTGTCCTAGAGCAACCACCCCTTAAACCTGATCAATAGGATTTGGAACAATGCAAACTCCAATAATAGATAGGATTTCTTACGTTAATCTTCAACAGCTGTCTTTCCTAACGGTAGCCTGTTGAAGCGTACCTCTGAGATCCAAAAGTGGTAGGGTCACACTTACGAGATGAATTAAGTTGGTTAATGAATCCTTAGCCAAAAATGGTAGCTAAGAACTATAGAAATAAGAGTTATTCTGGTATTAGTAATTTGCTGAGATTGTCTTAATTTAGGGGAAGGGTAGTTGATCACCCTACAGTGGTTGTTACTCTAAACCTCTGAAGTATCGTTGCAAAAACTAGATAAATAGATTAATTAGGGTTATTTGATTGCTTGTTTTTGCTGAATTGATTGGATGCTTGTATTTTGTGTGAAGGGTTAAGGCAAATATAACTTATACGGCCAATTGTTTGTTATTCGTTTCAGTATGTCTTCCATAATTATTTACTTTCTAAAGAATGAAAAACTAATCGGTGAAAACTATGCGACATAGAAATCTAACTTGAATACAATTCTAGTTATAGATGATTTGCGATTCTTCTTAACGGAGGAGTGTACTCCAATCTTTGCTCAAATGCATCCCAAGCAATGAGGGATGCTCATGTCCGTTGGACAAAGACCAATGATAAGGCTCGAGTCTATATCTTGGCAAGTATGTCTGACGTTCTTACCAAGAAACACGAGGCCATGATTACTGCATGTCAGATCACGGAGTCCCTTCAGGAGATGTTTGTTTTTAGTATTTAATGCCCTAGTTTATTGTATTTATTCTCTCATACTCAACATTTTATATTTACATTGTATATTTGTATATATGTAAATACACTGGAGTTTTAGTCCAAGTGGGAGTTTGTTGGGTTGTATGTCCTAAAACTTGTTGTTTGTAAATTTAAACATATTCTATTTGAAATAAAGATGTTATTGAGGTTTATTCAATAAATATGTTATTGATATGTAAATTGCACCGTAAAATCCTAAATCCAATAAACTAAGATCCATGGCTATTACATGAATACTTGGACTTTATGTGGAGACATAAGAATAGATCAAGTTCAAGTAAATAGCCAAAACGATCTATAGTATACAAATAAGGTTGAGTACCTTATTCTGGTAATACTATTGGATGCAGTCCGCTTTGTATTTAGTACGAATGGTGTGATCCTAAATCGTTTATGTGGAGACATGCGAGTGGAGGCGTCCTATGTAATGAGTTTGTATAAGACTGAACCAAGAAACAAGTCACTCTTACTTTATAACGTTGTTTACTGTTTAAGACTGACTATTTCAAAACGATGACCTAGGTAACTCGACCTTAATTCTAAGCTTGTTGTGAACTCCTATTTAATCGGGATTATCCTTAGATTTGCATAGTTGAGAATTGGCTCAACAACGTCGGCTCACTAAGCCTCCTATTTCAGGGATGAGACCATGTAGATAACTGAGGACATAGGGTGCAAGAAGAATTTCACTCCTACCCGCTTTTTGGGTTAGTAGAGGGGTTATTCTCTTAAGTACCGATTTCAGGTCTTGAATAAAGGGCCCCAGCCTCTCATTGGCCTAAGAAGGACTCGGTTTGGTGATTGGATCACAAACTAATTGTTCATTAGAGGATCAGGAGAACTTAAGGAGCAAGATGTAATCTTGGGGGTAAAACAACATTTGACCCAGTCGTTATGAACAACCTATAAAGGATCAACTTACTAATTATGGTTAAATCAAATGGACATAAATATATGTACAGTGAGGGGAGTACAACTACTGGGCTTTAATGGAGTGACCCAGTAGTTAACGAATATTGATTAATTCGGATTAAAGAGTTTAGCCAATTAATCTCGGATTGTTGGAGCCTATGATCTGTAGGTCTATTAGGTTCGCCAACGAGATCACAAACGGATTAAACTTTAGAATAGCATGATGAGTAAATTTGAAGCGTTCAAATTCGAATTAAGGAAATCAGTAATTGTATAGGATATAATTACATGTTTACTTATCGTACTAAATGAAATTGGAGAATTGGATAATATTTAAATTTGATTTGAATATTAAATACATAAATAAAGATTTATGTTTTTGGAATTGATGTTTAATTATTTAATATTTGATATTAAATTAATTTTGATTAATTAAATAGTTTAATTAATTTTTAAAAACTAATTTTATTTAAAATTAATAAAATTATATTATATTAATTATTGAATTAATATATATATATATATAATTTAGAAATTAAGATTTCAAAATTTATAAATTGAATTTTGGATTTAATTTAAAATTGTGAGAAAATCCATTTAGTGGATTTATCCCACATTAAACACTTAATTCCACTCAAAATTCCACTTGCTTTTATGCATTTGAGATGTCAACTTGAAGTGTAATGTGATTGCATGCTAAATTTGAAAAAAAACCAGTTCAATTGAGCTGAGAAATGGGAGGGAGAACATTGTTTTTCTGAGTGGTTGGGCATTGAAGAAGTGTTCTTCATTTTACATGTACTCAAAATCATTTCCTCTCAAAATTCCCTGAGATTTCCTACTCTTTTTTGGTTTCACCACTCAATCTAAAATCCAAGAGAATAGTAAGGAAGAACAAGTGGTGGTCTACAACCATTTGCTGAAGAGAATCAAGCTGGATTTTGAGGATTGAAGAAGTTCTTCAAAGGTAAACACTCCAAACCCTCTTTCATTTTATGAACATGCTTACTTTGATACTAAAATTGATAAATTAAAGTGCTTAATGATCCTGATTTCTTTTGCTAATTGCAGGTTAACTCTATTTGTTTGGACAACTGTCCTCTCAGATCCAGAACCAGACCCTTAAGTACGTTTATAATGCGCGAATGAAGGAAGACCAGTCAGTGAGAGAACATGTTCTTGACCTGATGTTCCACTTCAATGTTGTCAAAATGAACGGTGCGGTTATTGATGAGTAAAGTTAGGTGTCCTTTATTCTGGAATCTCTTTCGAAGAGTTTCCACCAATTCCGCAGCAATGCATTTATGAATAAAATAGAGTACACTATGACTACCCTTCTGAATGAGTTACGGACTTATCAGTCTCTTATCAAAAGTAAGGGACCGATAAAAGGATAAGCAAATATTGCCCATTCCAAGAAGTTCCACAAGGGATCATCCTCTGGAACTAAGTTTGTTCCCTCATTATCTGGTTCTAAGAAGATCCATAAGAAGAAATGAGGGAAGGGGAAGACTCCCACTGTTGGGAAAGGCAAGGCCAAGACCAAAGTGACCAACAAGGAAAAGTGCTTTCACTGCAATGTGAATGGTTACTGGAAAAAAAATTGCCCCAAGTACCTCGCTGAGAAGAAAAAGAAAGAAAAAGAAGATAAATATGATTTACTGGTTCTAAAAACTTGTTTAGTAGAAAATGACCATAATGCCTGGATACTTGATTTGAAAGCGACTAATCATGTTTGTTCTTCTTTAAAGGGAATTAGTTCCTTCTAGTAGCTCGAGGAGGGTGAAATAATGCTCAAGGTTAGAATGGAAGATGCCATTTTAGCTTGTGCGGTGGGAGCTGCAAGTTGTTTTTTGGAAATAGATACTTGTTTTTTAGAAAACCTGTATATAGTTCCTAAAATTAAAAAGAATCTTATCTATTTCTTGCTTAATTGAACAAATGTACTTAGTGTAACATCTCGCGCCTTTTTATTTAATAATAATGTATTTTTTCCCTTTTCAGTAATTATCCTTAGTAGAAGGGCACGTTTGAAATTTTTTAATTTAAAGTATAAGTGCGAGGATTTAAGTGTTGGCGAGGAAATTATTCAAATTCTTTACAATTGTCAAACTCAATTTGGAAATTTATGGCAAGAATTTATTTTCTTGGAAAAGGAAAGAAATTTAAATAGTATAAGGTGGAATAAAGAAATGATTTAATTATAATTGTACTATTTTCCTTTTATTATTATTATTTTTTAAAAGAAATAAAAAGAATAACCCTCTCCCTCATGCCTCACTCTCATGCGAAACACACCTCTTCGTTTTTCTTCTCCTTCACCGCAAGCGCCGGTCAGATGCCCCGTTAGTTGTTCCACTCCAGCCGTCGATCAGACGCGCCGCCAGTCGCCTAAATCCTGCCGGTCGGACGCGCCACCAGTCGCCCAGTTCTAACCGCGTCTCCCCTCACTGCCTTATCAAACTGCCGCCACGCCTTCTTCGTTGCTCAGATCAAAAGTCGCAATCGCTCGCCTAACTGATTTCTCCTCCATTCGTGGTCGTGTCGCCCAGCTGAGGGCATCGTTTTCGTTCATCACGCCCCTCTGTCGAAAACCCATCGTTTCAAGCCCTCAACATAGCTCGCCGTTCGTTCGATCCATCCAGCCGCCGCTCCCTCGCACTTCGCCGACCCAGACCCAATCAGCTGCCGCCTCTTCACGCTTCGCCAACCCCAGATCTATCGTCGGTCGTTTCCCTTGTCGCCGTCGGATCTGTTCTATGTAAGGTTGAGGTAGTTCGATTCGATCTCTTAGCCATTAACGTTGCGTTTCGTCATTTTTTGATTCGCAGTTGTTGGGTTTTATGTAAAGGTGAGTTTTAGCGAAGCATGGACTTAGAGGGAGCGTCGTCAAGAGAGGTTGGAAGTGATCTTCATCCTTTGGGTAAGTTTTTGGATATTTTGGACTTGGGTCCGAAGTTTCGCTGTTATGGTTGAACTGAAATTATTTGAGTTATTTTTAGAATTGGGACCGCTATTTCGGGTTGTCGCCATAGTTTGGCTGTTTGATTTTTTTTGTTATCGTTTCGTTTGAGGTAAGTAATCTTACCACTAGAACTGCCCACGGGCCAGGCTTTAGTTGTATGCTAGCATGATGGGTATATGTTATGGTAAATGTTAGCATGTTGATTGATAGTATGACCTGAATCAAAGTATGTTCTGGCACGAGTTCTGATTTGTTTAAATATACACCTATACACTTGATTGTTAGTAAGAGGTGGTATATGTTTCCATATGTTGGTATCTGATCTGCTGATGTTGAGGCATACGATGTGGATCTATGATGTTAAGGTATACATGAATGTTGTAGAATATGTTGTTGAGGATTATGTGTATATGGTAGAGCCATGGTATCGAGGATTACATGTATGTCATAGATTCGTACAGTGTTGATTTTTGAATGTTGAGACTGTGTGAATGTCCCCACTGATTAGTTAGATGCTCACCAGTTTTGTGTTTCCTTCAAGATTCACCAGTGTGTTTCCTTCGTGATTCACCAGTTTGTGTTTCTTTTGGGAGTCACCAGTTTTGTGTTTCCTTCGGGATTCACCAGTTTTGTGTTTCCTTCGAGATTCACCAGTTTGTGTTTCCTTCGGGATTCACCAGTTTGTGTTTCTTACGGGATTCACCAGAGGTAGTGGGCATACTTAACTACAGTAGGATAGGACTCAGTCTCTTACCTATTTCATATGTGTATATGTGCCATAGGTGAGTATCTAGAGAACATAGATGGCTAGTCTGACCCCAGTGGTGGGGTTACTTACTGAGTATTTCATGCTCACTCTTTCTTATGTTGATGTTTCAGGTAAGGGTAGAGATGCACCGGTGATGGCGCAGTGGAATTCGTGATCGTGCCACTGGGACTAGTTTTTATGCTTCCGCATCATGAAATTTAGAGTCCTTATTTTTCCCTTAATGTTTAGTTTTACTGTTTGAAACTTATTATGAAAGATTGTTTTTTTTATATACTTTTAATAGTCTTATGAATCATGGGTACCCTATTATTGTTTTAACAAATGCATTTAATAAATGGCTTTTGAACTTCTTATGTCTATTTAGCATTTATTTCAACATAACTGAGCGTCATTTCAAATCCTATGCATGCATTTATTTTAGTAACTACCTAACCTAAGTCCTAGGGGGTCGAGTCGTTACACTTAATTTCTTTTTCTTTTAATGAAGCATTCATTATGAAGAATGGTGTGATTATTTGTTCAGCTAAATTAGAAAACAACTTGTATGTGTTAAGACCAACTGAAGCAAAAGCACTTTTAAATCATGAGATATTCAAAACTACCAATATTCAAACTAAAAGGCAAAGTAACAATAATACATACCTTTGGCAATTGAGATTAGGTCACATAAATCTCGATAGGATCGGGAGATGGGTAAATAATGGACTTCTAAGCGAGTTAGAAGATGAACTATTACCTCCATGTGAATCCTATTTTGAAGGAAAAATGACTAAAAGACCTTTTAATGGAAAAGGTTATAGAGCCAAAGAGCCCTTAGAGCTTATACATTCAGATCTTTGTGGTCCAATGAATGTAAAAGCTCGAGGATCGAGGTATGGTTACTTATACCTAATGGAACATAATTCTGAAGCCCTCGAAAAGTTCAAGGAGTATAAGGCTGAAGTTGAAAACCTGTTGGGTAAAACTATTAAAACACTTCAATTTGATCGGGGTGGAGAGTACATGAATTTAGCATTCCAAGACTATATGATAAAACATGGAATCCAGTCCCAACTTTCAGCACCTGGTACACCTCAGCAGAACGATGTATTAGAAAGGATAAATAGAACCTTGTTAGACATGGATCGTTCTATGATGAGCTATGCTCAATTGACTAGGTTGTTTTGGGGGTATACAGTAGAGACTACAATTACATCTTGAATAATGTTCCTTCGAAAAGTGTTTCTGAAACACCTTTAAAGTTATGAAGGAGACGTAAACCTAGTTTGCATTACTTCAGAATCTGAGGTTGTCCTACACACGTGCTAGTGAAAAATCCTAAGAAATTGGAACCGCGTTCAAGGTTGTGTCAATTTTTGTGTTACCCTAAGGAAACGAGAGATGGTCTATTTTATGACTCAGGTGTTTATATCAACAAATGCTACATTCTTGGAGAAAGATCACATGAGAGATCATAAACCACAGAGAAAATTAGTATTAAATGAAGCCACTGAAGAGTCAACAAGAGTTATTAATGAAGTTCGTCCTTCATCAAGAGTTAATGAAAAGCCAGCACTTCAGGTCAGTCTTGTTCTTCTCAATCGTTAAGAGTGTCTCAATGCAGTGGGAGGGTTATATCATGGCCTAACCATTACTTGGGTTTAAATGAAACTCAGGTTGTTATACCATATGATGGCATTAAGGATCCATTGTCCTATAAGCAGGCAATGAATGACGTAGACAGGGTCCAATGGGTCAAAGCCATGGATCTTGAAATGGAGTCTATGTACTTCAATTAAGTATGGAAACTTGTAGATCTACCTGAAGGGGTTAAATTTATAGGGTATAAATGGATCTATAAAGAAAGAAAGATGTAGTTAGAAAGGTATAGACCTTCAAAGCTAAACTTGTAACAAAGGGTTATACCTAGAGGGAAGGGGTTGACTATGAGGAAATTTTTCCCCTATTGCTATGCTTAAGTCTATAAGAATTATCTTATCCATAGCCACATATTATGACATTAGATATGGCAAATAGATGTCAAGATTGCTTTCTAAATGGCAATATTGAAGAGAGCATCTTGCCTTAGCCCGAAGAGTTCATAGCCTAAGGTCAAGAGTAAAAAGTTTGCAAGTTGAATCGATCCATTTATGGGTTGAACCAAATGTCCAGATCTTGGAACATTAGATTTGATACTGCGATCAAATCTTTTGGTTTTGATCAGAATGTTGATGAACCTTGTGTCTACAAGAAAATCAACGGTAAAGTAGTTTTTTGGTACTTTATGTGAACGATATCCTACTCATTGGGAATGATGTAGGGTATCTTACTGATATTAAAAAAATGGCTAGAAGTCCAATTCCAAATGAAAGATTAGGGAGAGGCGCAGTATGTTCTTGGGATCCAAATTATTAGGGATCACAAGAACAGAATGTTGGCTCCGTCTTTATATCGACAAAATGATGACTCGATATTCGATGCAAAACTCTAAGGATGGTTTATTACCTTGTCTAAGAAATAGTGTCCTAAGACACCTCAAGAAATTGAGGATATAAGATGTATTCCCCTATGCCTCAGTTGTAGGCAACTTAATGTATGTTATGCTCTGCACTAGGCCAGATATTTGTTATGTAGTGGGAATAGTCGGTAGGTATCAGTCTAATCCAGAGCTCACTGAACTGCAGTTAAAAACATCGTCATGTATTTTAGGAGAACAAGGGGCTACATGTTGGAGTATGGAACTAAGAATTTGATCCTTATGGGATACACTAATTCTGATTTCCAAACTGACAAGGATTCTAGGAAATCCACGTCAAGATTAGTGTTCAACCTGAATGAGAGAGTTGTAGTATGGCATAGCATCGAGCAAGGATGCATTGTAGACTCTACTATGGGGGCTGAATATATAGCTGCTTATGAAGCAACAAAGGAAGTGGTTTGGCTCATGAAGTTCTTAAGTGATTTGGAAGTTGTTCTAAACATGGACTTGCCTATCACCTTATACTGTGACAACAATGAGGCAGTAGCCAATTCTAAAGAGCCCCACAGCCACAAACAAGGAAAACGTATTGAGAGGAAGTATCACTTGATACGGAAAATTGTGCAATAAGGAGATGTGATCGTCACAAAGATCGCTTCGGGGCATAACACCACTGATCCATTTATGAAGGCTCTCTCGCTAAAGTGTTCGAGAGTCATCTAGAGAGTCTAGGTCTGCGAGACATGTACATTGTATAATCTAGAGCAAGTGGGAGATGTGTAATGGGTATACATATACCCTAGTTTATTGTATTTATTTATCATTCCCACTGTTTTGGGTTATTGAAATTATGTACATCCCACTAACTAGAGTTTTAGTTCAAATGGGAGTTTGTTGGGTTTTATGCCCTGAAACTTGTAGATAGTAAATGTAAATAATTGATTGTTATCAATAAAGAGCAGTCAATGTTATTTCAATAAGTGTTATTAATTGTGTTGTATACGTTTTGTCTTAATAACCCTAAATCCTATAAATTAACATTCTAGGTTTTTTTATGAGTCTTGAAGTGTATATGGAGACATACAGCGATTAATGTTCAAGATGCAGCTCAAAGAGTAGTATAAGGATAAGTTTGGGTACCTTATCCTAGTAACACTATGAATACGATCCGTTTTGTATTTGATACAAACACAATGATCCGTGTTTGTGTAGGTTACATGTAAGTGGGGGTATCCTATGCAATGAGTTTGTATAAGACTGGACCGCAAAATAGTAACCACTAGATGTAACTCTATTGACTAGTTAGGTTTCTATTTCAATAGGATGATCTAGGCAACTTAGTCTTAATCCTGAGTGTTTATGAACTTTTGCTCAAAATAGATCATCCTTTGATTTGTATAAGTAGAAGTGGTCAGTTCACCGACTCAATATGCCTACCATTTTGAGGACAAGACCGAGTGGAGAGCTGGAAACATAATGATACAAGATGGATTTCACTCATTCCTAACTATAGAGTAAGTAGATGAGTGTTCCCTCAAGTGGTGTTTTCAGGTTGAACAAATGGCTCTACCCTCTCACTGGCCTGAAAGGGGTTTATGTTTAATAGTTGAACCATAAACAGGTTGTTCATTAGAGGAGCATTGGTACTTAAGGATAAAAAAGTAATTCAAGGGTAAAACGGTAATTTTGACCCAATTGGTGTTACGAACACTCATGAAAGACTAACTTATTGTTATTGGTCTATATTCATGAACACATAAATATATCTGCAATGAGAAGAATGCATGTGTGGATCTTTAGTGAAGTGTGCCCATAATTAACAAATATTGATTAATGTGGTTAATGAGTTTAGCCAACTAATCTCATATTGTTGGAGCTTCGGATCTATAGATTCATAGGGTCCCCTTCCTAGCTCGTAAAAAGAATTGAGGTAATTATGTCTTGAATAGAGTTTGAAAGTTAAAATTCACTTAGGAAAATAGTATAATGTATAATGATACATTATAATATGAAGTTTATATTTTGATTAAACTTTATAATTTAAATTTAATTGTGGATATGATTCAAAATTAATTTATGAGAGAATAAAATATTTGAAGGAGTACAAATATTAATTGAATATGAATTGGATTCATATTGAAACTATAGATTAGAATTAATGCATATTAGATGCACATTAAAACTATAGGTTATGAGAGAAATACACTTGAATATGATTCAAATGTAGGCTGTTATTTAATTTGGTAATTAATTAACGTAGGAGTTAATTAATTATTAATTTAATTAATTGAATTAAAATTATAGATTATGTGAGAGATGTCTCATTTAAATATGATTTAAATTAAATAAGATTTAATTAATTATTTTAATTAAATTATTATTTTATTTTTTTTTTGTTAAATCAAATAATAACTCCCACGTAGGGGAGTTATCTTAAACGGATTCCTCATTTGGTTGATAAACCTGCAAGCTTTACAGGTGATCAGGATCTTCAACAAAACTGTTTTGTGCTCCAAAAAATTCTCTAAAAAATTCTCCTTTCCTTCTCCCCATTATTGATTTGGTACCCACAAACCAATACCTCAATTCTCAAAGAATAGAGAGGTTTTCAATTTGGTCGTATTCGTGATTTCGATCCCAAAGGAGAATTGACGTTCGAGCCATCAACGAGTGTAAGGTTCTTTCCTTTTTTTCTGTAGGATTGAATTCCTTTTTTTTAGGCATGCTCAACTTAGAAATTTCACAGTAGATTTTAAAGTCTGTGATATTTTATTGTTTTCCAATGTACTCGTATTTCAAATTACTCAATTAATTATCGAGAAAGGTTTTGATAATTCCACTGTGCTAGGGTTTTTATCCCTATAGTTTGAAGAGAGATGTTGGGGGAGGGGAGAGGGGCCTGCTGCTTTCAAAGAAGAAGCTTCTTCAATTTTTTTTTAAAATTCTAAGTGTATCATTTTAATTCAAATTCATCAAGATATATCGAACATACATCAATAATATATCAAGGTAAATCAAGTGTATCAAAAGTATCAATTGTATCAAATGTATTAAGAGTATTATGTATATCAGACATATCAAGTGTGTATCAAATGTATCCATACATTTTTTTACATTTTATATTTTAAATCGTGAGCTGCAATTTTTTTTTTTTTTTTTTTTTTGACAAAATTAAAAAATTTGGGCCACGAGCCTAATATTAAAAACTTATTTGACCCATTTTGCAACTAGTCCATAAAATAATATATTTCTTATATATGGATTTGTTAATTAAAATGAGACTAGTCCGCCTATGTTCACTTGCTGTATTTCATCATCAGAAGAAGCAGGCACCTCTTTCACTCATTGATTAAGACAACTACTGCAATACAACATTTAAATGGGGTAGATTCTGCAACAAAATGATCTGCCCTTTTACAACATTGCCAAAAATATAAGTACTCTTTACACTGCAGGGAGAAACCTGTTTTCATTTCAACAAAATTAGTGAACAAGAAAACCAACCATTTCAGTCCTTTTACGAGCTCTTCAATGCCGAAAGAGCATCCTTCGTCGCAGCAGAGATAACAGCATCAGAGGCATTCGGTAAGTAATAGTATTTTCCTGCAAAGAATGGAATATTGTGTAAGAAGTTCTGGCGTCTGTGGCTCTCTATTAATTTTGAATTATTTGAAAATGGAACAAACCTTGAGCTACTCTAGCAATCTCCTTTGCAAAACCAGTTGAAACAAACTTGTTTTCGGTATCAATGACGAGGAGAGACATTCCTGATTTGTATATTTTCCCAGCCACTTCAAGAATCTCATCCTTCATAAGAATGACCGTTTTCACATTCAGAGGATTGATTTAGAGATAGATGCAGTAAGGTCACGACAAACTGTAGCACACAAAGTGCATCAAAGAAAAATAGGGTAAAGCACTTGTGTTTACCTTCAATTCTTGTGCTGAAGGTCTAGGCGCATCAGCAGCAGCAGCAGCTGCTTCAGGATCAGTGGATCTTTTTAGTGATATGTTGGCTCTGCCATCAGTTATTGCAACAATCATCACTCTTCCTACATCACCGCTTTTCTCAGCATTTAATCCAACCCTGACAGCCTGAAAAAGTGGATCAAAAACGACTTTAGGACAGACGTATTTAAGTTTGTTACCATTACAATCAGAACAGAGAATTTAGCAAAGTTAATGGGCCTGCTCCTTGCAGGTGAATAAGGACTAGTACAAGTCCTGAATAAGTTGGAAAGGAAAAGACCTACGTAACTATAATACTTTACTTTTACCATCGCTTCCTTTTCAGTGTGCCAGTTTTTTAGTCCATCAAACAATAGAGATCAGTAATATCATCTTCAGAAGAAGGGGGGCAGCCTAAAGTTCGACTTTTAAGATGGTTGAAGTTGGATAAATGCTTTAATAGCATCGTTTTGAGGATGAAAAACTTTGAGATGGTAGAAAATACTAACTGTGGTAAGACCATGAGCCAGGGGAGATCCTCCTCCACAAGGAAGTCTCTCGAGACGTTTTCTTGCCATTGCAATAGATCTGGAAGGAGGCAGAAGAACTTCAGCACAATCTCCACGGAAAGGAATTATGGAAACCTGTAATGTGATTTTTAGATATAAAAACACATATTACTACAAAGTCAAACAACAAATAAATTTAAAAATTAAATAATAATAATAATAATAATAAAACAACAACCACCACGCCACTTAGAAGTCTTGACCATTGTTGCTTAGACAATCAGAAAAATTGAATTCAGGTTTCTATTAAGTATCTTAGGGTGAGTTTCCTTTCACACCTTATTATCTTAGTGTGAAATTAGGTACTCCTATGAGAAATAGATAAAATTAACATGTGGTTAAGTAGTACAAACAATTGTAATTAGGGGAAAGAAAAGTGGAAGAAACTAATCACCTCTACTCAAGTATATGCTAAACAATTTCCCCTACTTTTTTCTCCTTAGGAATCACTCAAGCATTTTGAAGATATTTGATGTAATATAAGATAAATCACCTTAAGATTCGTGACGCATAAAAGGGAGCATTCACTAGCATATGGAATAAGAAAATTTTCCAGCCACTCAGATGCTCTTAAATGTCACATAAGAACATTGATTTAGCGGAAGGTCCTTACAAAATCTAAATATAAAGTATCCCTTTTAGGGAAATTTTTTTTTTTTTTTTTATCTATACTTGGTAAAAAAAAAAAAAAAAAAAAAAAAACAAGGGGTTCCCACTTCTCAATGATCAGTTAACTTTCTTCCCAAATATTACAGTTCAAATCATTCTTTCCAATCATGATCAACTGTTAAACCAGGAAGGCACTAATTTTCCCAATGCGACCTCTCCACCACTAGGGAATCAATAGAATAATAGAAATTGAATTATAATACAAACACATTTCTTGATCTAGGAATAATGAATGTTAGACTAAATTATCTTTTCCATACTAAATCTTAGTTACACTTTATGGTGAAGTTTAGACAACCATGCTATTGCTGCTACAATCTTTGAGGAAGAAATTTGATGTTATGTCAATGCAAATATCAATTTCCTGGAGCCACGTAGACCTTCACGGTGCATAATGTTGTGATCTTTATGTTACCTGATCCCTGCTTGTATAGCTTTCTGCCAGTAACTTGAGGGCTGCCCCTTTTGCATTTTGCATACGATTCAATGCCATGCTCCCACTAGCATCAACTACAAATATTACCTGCCATAAGTAACCAAATCTAAGAATCAGCCATCATCATAATTCAAATTCAAACTGAAACTTAAAATAAATAAATAAATAAAATTGGGAAGCCATTATCTGAAAAAAAAAAATAACAAGTTTTGTTTGATGAAAATTCCATTTTTAGTGTTTTTGTTCTTGATTTTTTTTTTTTTTTTTTTTTGTGTGTGTGTGATAAGAAACAAATTTCATCGATGAATGAAATTTACGGAAGGGCAATATGCCAAAGCCAAAAGATTATAAAAGATTCCTCCAATTGGCCAAAAGAAAGGAAAGACTATCAGAGCTATGGAAAGAACATTTACACCAAGTCATAGCCAAAAAGATAACATGATCTCCATAAATCTATCATAAGCGCATTCCTTGTCATTGAGGATGTAGTTGTTTCTTTCCATCCAAATGCTCCACAAAAAAGCCCCAATCAAGTGCATCCACATAGATCTTTTACCAAGAGTGAAAGGATGACCCACAAGAGTGTACGAGAGGTGGGCAATGGCATCGCTAGGGAAGGTTGTAGACCAACCGAAGGACTGTGTAATATTCTTCCAGAATCTGTTAGCAACGTGGCAGCTGAAACATATATGGGATGGGGTTCCATGGGCTGCCTTACAGAAGGTACAGCAGTGAGGGGAGAGGGCCATGTAAGGGAAATATCGCTGGATTTTATCGCAAGTGTTAATAGCCCGTTCGCTAACCTCCCAAAGGAAGAATTTGATCTTTTTAGGGTAGAAATCAGCCCAGATAGCACTATTTAGGAGTGAATCACTATCAATTGGGGATGTGGATAGGTCATATGTGAGAGCCTTCGTTGAGAACTCCCCTTTAGGGTCCGGGTTCCAAACCTAACGATCCTTGTGCGTAGTTAAATGAACCCCGCTAATGACATTCATGAAGGAAATCCAGTCTTCCACCTCATTATCGTTAAAATTTCTTCTATAACAGTGTAACCAACCATGTTGATTGTTCCACGAGTTCTCAAGGATGCGTCTTTATCGATTGCCAAAGCAAAAAGATGAGGGAATTGTTCCGCGAGAGAAGTATCGCCCAACAAACAGTCATGCCAAAAAGAGATGCGGGCTCCATTGCCCACTTTGTAAGATACTCTGTCGTGCATAAGACCCATATGGGACAAAATAGCCCTCCACGGCCCTTTAAGATGTTTGGGAAAGAAGCAATTCGGCCAAGCTTTCAAGTGCAGAAGACCATATTTGGCATCAATAACCTGTCTCCATAGGGCAGTCTCTTCATGGTAGTACCTCCATAGCAATTTAGCAAGAAGAGCACGATTTTTGTCAACCAATTCTGGTATACTAAGACCACCATGATCAAGGGGTTTGGTAATCTGTTCCCATCTAACAAGATGGGAGCCACCTTTCCATAAAAAGTTCCGGTATAGTGTTTCAATATCCTTTGTGACTTTGGCAGGAATCTTGAGAAGAGACATGAAAACGTGGGGAGCTTGGAAAGAGTAGCTTGAATAAGGGTGAGCCTACCTCCCTTAGATATATGTGAGTGGTTCCATGATTGCTTTCTATCAATCTTTTCCACAACAGGATTCCAAAAGGAACAAGATCGAGGCTTGTCAAATAAGGGAAGGTCGAGGTAGCTGGACGGCCAGTGGGATACTTTGCATCCATATTTGTTGGCAATCAACCAAATATCAGTATCGGTAGTGTTCATTCCCAATAATACTGATTTCTGATGGTTGATGTTCAGACCAGAAGCTCGTTCAAAGAGTGTCACCAATCCAAAGAGGTTGTCAATGGCATCGTTATCCATGGAGGAGAAAAGGATAGTGTCATCTGCAAAAAGAAGGTGGTGTACCTGGGATGTATCCTTCCCCACGTTGATTCCCCTGATGATGTTATTGTTGCCAGCCTCGATAAGCATTCAACTAAAACAATCCATAATAAGGATGAAGAGGAAAGGGAGAGGGGATCTCCTTGCCTGAGGCCTTTAGAGGCATGTATTTTCCCCCTGGGCCGGCCATTAATGATGATGGAGAAGTTTGCTGTGGAGATACAACCTCTGATCCATTTCCTCCATGTGGTGCCAAACCCTTTGTGCTCAAGAACAAGGTTAAGGAAATCCCAGTCAACCTTATCAAACGCTTTTTCAATGTCTAATTTAACAACCCCCTGCTTTTTCCTGTTGGCACGATCTTCAATCACCTCGTTGGCTATCAATGATACATCAAAAATTTGTCTACCTTCAACAAAGGCAGATTGGTAATGTGTGATGGTGAAAGGACCTTTTTAAGGCGTTCAGATAGGACCCTAGCAATAATCTTGTAAATACATGAGATGAGATTAATAGGTCTATAGTCCCTTACCGATCGAGCATCAGATTTCTTAAGGATGAGGCAGATATATGTTTCGTTGACACAGGCATTGATGATCCCTTTCTTAAAAAAATCCTGGGACAAACTCTTATTGTCTTTTTTAGGATGTTCCAATATTTTTTAAAGAATTCAGGGGCAGGGGTCTGTTTGAACCAAGATTCTTAAGGGCAAGAAGGATTTCGGCTTCAATGAAAGGAAGCTCAATATCAGCGCTTGTTGAGATGTGATAGGGCTCCAATGCTCAATGGGGGGAAGGAAACGTGTTCCATCATCCTTAGTATAAAAGGCCTTGTAGAATGTAATAAACTCGGATTCAATCTCCTGCTCTATCAACAGACAATGTCCCAGCATAGACAAGATTTCAATGACGGTGGTTTTTCCTTTTTTTGTATTCATGAGAGAATAGAAGAAATTAGAGTTCAGATCACCATCCTTTAGCCATCTTTTCTTACACTTTTATTTCCATAAGATTTACTCTTTAGAACTCAGTGCGAGGATTTGTTCTTCTTTAATGGCCCTTCTTCTATCACCATCATCCTTAGTATAAAAGGCCTTGTAGAATGTAATAAACTCGGATTCAATCTCCTGCTCTATCAACAGACAATGTCCCAGCATAGACAAGATTTCAATGATGGTGTTTTTTCGCTTTTTTGTATTCATGAGAGAGTGGAAGAAATTAGAGTTCAGATCACCATCCTTTAGCCATCTTTTCTTGCACTTTTATTTCCATAAGATTTACTCTTTAGAACTCAGTGCGAGGATTTGTTCTTTAATGGCCCTTCTTCTATCACCATCATCCTTAGTATAAAAGGCCTTGTAGAATGTAATAAACTCGGATTCAATCTCCTGCTCTATCAACAGACAATGTCCCTGCATAGACAAGATTTCAATGATGGTGTTTTTTCCTTTTTTTGTATTCATGAGAGAGTGGAAGAAATTAGAGTTCAGATCACCATTCTTTAGCCATCTTTTCTTGCACTTTTATTTCCATAAGATCTACTCTTTAGAACTCAGTACGAAGATTTGTTCTTTAATGGCCCTTCTTCTATCACCATCAGCCTGTGTAAAAGTTCCCTATTCCTCCATGGAGTCTAAGACAGCAAGATCAAAGAGGTGTTGGTTACGGGTTGTGTTCAAGCAACCAAAGGTGTTCTTGTTCCAACCTTTGATGGCAGGTTTGAGAAGTTTCAGTTTCTGCATAAAACCATAACCAGGCCATCCAAATGATCTATTGGAAGTCCACCAATGTTTGATGAGTGGAAGAAAGGAGGGATGATCCATCCACATATTTTCAAAACGAAAGGGCAGAGGACCCCATTTTGCAGCACCCAGTAGAAGGAGGATGGGGTAATGGTCTAATGTGGCCAGTTTAATCTTTTGACAAAAGCCTCTTTGAATTTCTCGACAATGGCCTCGGTAATAAGAACATGCCTATCAAAGTTAGAGTAGGGATGGCTCGGAAGTTGGACCATGTATAAAGACCGTTCTGCAGGGGGAGGCCAATGAGGTTGCAATCCTCGATAAAAGTATTGAACAGCCTCATGCTACGGGAAGAGGAAGCCCCAGAAGATTTCTCAAAGCTCCAACGGGTGACATTAATGATTGTATGAAGAAACGGTCAATTTTGGGGGTTTTGGTTTCCTGAAGGATCAGGATGGTAAGGTTATGGTTCTATGGTACCCTACCATAGAAGGGCCATATACGCCTGTTCACAATTTTGGGGGTTACGGGCGCTCCATAATGTTTTTTTTGTTCTTGAAATTCATTATTGTTTCCTCCTAATTTCCTTCCTATGGTTTTCACCCTTTTTATAGAAAGGTAAAACTATTTTTTTATTTTTCAAAATTAGCTTGGGTTTTAAAAACATTGATAGAAAGTGGAAAACAAAGAGATTTAGAGGTGGTAGTAGTTGATAATGGGCAGAAATGCACATTATCACAATGCAAATATATAAAACAATGTGGGTATGCGACGATAAAAATATACAAAATCGTGTCCAAAAGCATTAAGTTGAGAATATTGTGGTCGCATGCGCTCATCGCATTAAAGCAGCTAATTTACTTATTTTGTACAGAAAAATGCATTGGCGCAAAGCAAATTGCGATCCAAGGAATTCGGCGTCCAAACACAGTGGAAGATTGCGACCGCAAAGTTTTGCTCAAGAAGGTGACCGCATAAAGACGGCGTATCAAGGTAAAAGCATAATAAATCATGATGGGACGAAAACCTGATGACGGTCGAATCCGAATTTAGTTGACAAGCCGTTAACGACACACTGTAGCAAGTACATTCAACTTTTTGGTGACCATTAATCAGCGCATCAGACAGAAGAATTTATGACCGCCCATCATTGCAATCATTTGAGAGAAAAGATTCTTCACCTTGAGCTCTATAAATACCAAAGGCCACCATCGTTAAAGGAATTCCAGTGTTGGAGTTCTAAGTTCGAATTCTACACAGTTCGCCATATACATAAAAGATAGATCATAGATAGCCGTTAGTCTGTAATTCTTATACTTAGAAAGCGGAGGCGAGCGAAGAGAAGAAGGCACCGAGAGATCACTCCTAGGTAGCTCGAAAGACTGCTAGGAGGCGCTGCAAACAGAGAGAGGGTTGACACTTGCGAAAGCAAGAACATTTTTCTGGGTAGAGTAGAGTAAAAGACAATGTAAAAGTCCCGGAAAGCAAGACATTGCTACCGGGCTTCTTATCCCTGCTTTCCATTGTTGTTTTGTATTCTGACTTTATTTATAAAATGGAATTTGCATCTCAACATCTGTTCAATCTCTTCACATGTCGCATGAGTAGCTAAATTTCTGAATGGGTTGAGAAGCACTTAGCTAGCATAATCTAAGATCTTCATTTTATGCAATCATCTTGTCTTATGTATGCGTCCTTCACCCTTTAGAGATACTTGAGAGAGTAGTCTAAAGAAAGAACCTAGACTTGAGAGAGTCAGGTTAGAATCTAGGCTTGAGAGAGTCAGATTAGAACCGCATAAGCAAGAGATAGCGACTTAGAGATAAGTTCTGTTTGCTATTATGCATCGCATGCACTCTAGAAATAGGATATGATAGTATGTGGTCATCTTGTGTATGTGTGTGTCATTCATCATCGCATAGACAAGAATAGAGGTTTAGACATAAGTCCTATTGACATTATCGTATACATCGCATGCGTCCTAGAATTAGGAACTATGGCATTTGCATTGAGAGATGACATGTTGTTGTGTGTATGTAGCATGATCGCATAACTTGAACGCAATCTTATGAAGTGTTAGCTAAATCCCTTCTCAACCCCTTCCCTGCATACTCATCGTAACTTTCACTGTCATCAACTCTTTACTCAATTCTGCCGCATAGGATCTATACTTAAAACAATACATCAACCACTTATTTGTATTTGTCACCGCAAAGGAATCAAAATTTACCAACGCATAATATCTCAGTAATCCCTGTGTTCGACCTTGGACTTACCAGGAAACTTAGTAAGATTTATACTTGAGTTTTACTAGGAAAACTTGCATGTGCAACACATAATTCACCACCGCAATTTCATACCATTATTTTATCACATTCACAACGCATCAGTAGTGTTTATAAACTTAAAATTTCAAAACTCCAATGTTTATCAAACCTGACCTAATATTTTGTGCTAAGTCTACAACTCTCAAGGTTCTGAAATTCAGTACCTCTATAGAGCAATGAAATCAAAGTAGAAAACTTCCAAGTACAGCCAAATCAAGATATGCTAGACATTTTGATTACCTTCCTCGCGTATGTATAAGACCGAATCCATTCGATTTCTAAAAAGGATTACTAATCCTTAACTTTTCGAAGAATTAAAAAGGATTATTAATGATGAGCGAAGAATATATTGCAACTATCATTTCATTTCCACTCATTTTGTGTCTCAAATTTCTTATATGATACTTATTTAAAAATATATATAACACAGTGATTAAAAGAACTGAAGTTTGATTACCAATGCTCCTGCTTTCCTAGCCATTCTCTTTGCTCTCATATCACTCTTCTCGACAAAAACTTTCCTATTATTTTGAACATCTTTTGCCTTCCGCAACTTTTGATATGGAGCAGCTGCTCTAAGCGTTGCATCAACTGCTAGCCTCTTAACAGGCCCCTGCAGAATATGACGCTCGATAGAAAAGTGTGTTTCAACATCAAAATTAAATTCACATGTCCCGAGTGAAAGGGTCAGGAAGTTGACTGACCTTTGGAAGCATTGGTTTAATATATCTTCCTCTGTCCTCTGAAAAGATGACATTTTTTGCCCGCCCAGCCTTGCCTCTGCGTCTCTGTGCTTGTTGAGCAAAGAAAAGAAGTTTCTCATCCACCAAACCTCCTTCAGCATCAAAAATGAATTCTTCAGGTAATTGCTCCTGCTGTTCATTCTCTTTATCATCGTCTTCCTGCTTACGAAAGGAAATTTTGAGTTGGTGAATAATCAAATACACTGTGAAAATATTCGATTGAAAAATGGGGGGGATCATTGACAATCATTCTACATCAAACTGGAATTTTTATGGATGTACAAAAACCTCTTGTTCTTCCTCTTCCTCTTCATTCTCCTCTTCTCCAGATTCTTGATTTTGCGGAGGTGGAGGTGGCGGAGGCTGTTGATTTTGCTGATCTGATGGATTTTCATTGATCATTGAACGAGGTAGAATGACTAGTTCAACCTATAGTGTGCAATATGTCAGAATGGAAAGCATATATGATGCTGCCAAACTGAAATACGGCAGACCTTTTCACCTATTGGAACACTTAACAATACATAGGAAAACATAAAATTGTACTGGATAATGATATGAGATGCTTAGTATCATTGTTGCTTTGGAACAATTAACTAAAGCTTATACCTGACAAATTCCCCATCAAAGAAGCCAGCAAAAACAAACCGACTCTTGGCAAAAATAAAGGGAAAAAAAATTCCAATCATGAATAACACTCTAGCATATGTAAAACCACGGCCACGGTGAGAAAAGATATATTTCCACTTATGCAGTCAACGTGGTAAAAAAGAAGTAGCAATCCAGTAAAGAAGACAATATATCAGCTTACAGCTTTTTTCAGGTCATCGGCATAGACTTTTTCCCTCCCCTCGAGAGCAGCCAGGCATTTGGCAACACGTGCTGCATATAGCTCAGCTCTGTGTCCCTGATTTCACCAGTCATATATTGGACAATCAAGATAAGAAGCAAGAAAACTGTAAAGCCATGACCTTCTGTCTAGTTACTCAACTTCCACTAGATATTTTTCATATTATTTTCACTTCCTCAATCTCTACTTTTAGAGAATAAATTTCTTATCATTTAATTAGATAAAAGATACATATATATAAGAGAATGAGAAACCCTAATCTAGGATATACAAAATTACAATAAAAGACGACTGTACAAATTAATTTAAATATATCTTATAACACTCCCCCTCAAGCTGGAGCAAATATGTCAATCATGCGCAGCTTGTTGCATAAATAGCTTATTCTTACTCTATTTACAGCTTTGGTAAATATATCTCCCAACTGTTCTCCAGTCTTCATATATCCTGTAAATGTTAACCCTTCTTGTATTTTCTTACGAACAAAGTGACAATCCACTGCAATATGTTTAGTTCGTTCATGAAACACTGGATTGGATGCAATATGACGTACAGCTTGATTATCACACCATGATTTAGCTGGCACAGTAATGCTAAAACCCATCTCAGATAAAAGTTAGTGTATCCATGCTATTTCACACACGGATTGTACCATAGCTCTATATTCTGACTCAGCACTCGAACGAGAAACTACATTTTCTTTCTTACTTTTCCATGACACTAGATTTCGTCCTACAAAAACACAATATCCAAAGATTGATCTCCTATCCTCTTGAGATCCAACCCAATCAGCATCTGAAAAACATTCAACCCTCGTATGACCATGATCTTTATATAAGATCCCACGTCCAAGTGCAACTTTAGATAACATAGAATCTGTTCTACTACAACCTAATGATCCACTATAAGAGAAGACATAAACTGACTCACAATACTCACAGAATAAGCAATATTCGGTCGTATCACTATTAAATAGTTCAACTTTCAAATTAATCTTCTATATCTTTCAGGGTCTTTAAATAATACTCTTTCTCTAGTAAGTTGCAAATTTGATATCATCAGAGTACTACATGGTTTGACTCCTAATTTTCCAGTCTCATACAACAAATCAAGTACATATTTTCAATGTGACAGATAAATATCTTTCTTGCTTCTCATTACTTCAATACCCAATAAAATACTTCGATTGTCCCAAATCTTTCGTATAAAATTGACCCTGAAGAAAAATCTTGAGAGAAGATATACCTGATATATCATTTCTGATGATAACGATATCATCAACATACACAACAAGCAAAGTATTGAAATAAAGAAGGGTAGAAGAAAGAAAACAAGTTTACGTGGAAAACCCTAGATCAGGGAGAAAAAACCACGACAGAAGAATTTTTATTATTTTCTACTCACCAAAAAACTATAGATACAACGTATAAATAGACCCCGACACACCCTAAAATAGTATAGAAAAGTAAAAAGACTAAAACGCCCTTAAGGAAAATACGACATTTTCAACACAAAGTAATACCATTATCAGATCGTCGATAGAATGCAGACTGATCAGAAGCACTTTTCTTAATACCAAAACATTCGAGTGCTTGACTAAACTTACCAAACCATGCACGAGGACTCTGTTTCAGTCCATACTAAAATTTTCGAAGACGATACACCTTAACACTCTCTCCTTGAGCAACAAACCCAGGTGGTTACTCCATGTAAACTTCCTCCTGAAGATCACCATGCAGAAAAGCATTCTTAATGTCAAGTTGATGCGAAGGCCAATTATGAGTAGCAGCCATAGACAGAAATAGTCGAATAGAAGTTAATTTAGCAACAGGAGAAAATGAATCAGAATAATCGGTCCCATAGATTTGGGCATAATCTTTGGTAACAAGACGAGCTTTCAAGCCACCTGGGTTTGTTGCTCAAGGAGAGAGTGTTAAGTTGATGCGAAGGCCAATTATGAGTAGCAGCCATGGACAGAAATAGTCGAATAGAAGTTAATTTAGCAACAGGAGAAAATGTATCAGAATAATCAGTCCCATAGATTTGGGCATAATCTTTAGTAACAAGACGAGCTTTCAAGCGAGCCACTGTTCCGTTAGGATTGGCTTTTATAGCAAACACCCATTTACATCCTAGCCTTCTTTCCTGTCGGACGCAAGACTAAATCCCAAGTATCATTCTCATCCAGTGCAAGCATCTCCTCAATCATTGCACTACGCCACCCAGAATGAGATAAAGCTTCATGAACAGAGTGAGGAATAGAGATGGAATCAAGAGATGTAATAAAGGAATAAGTGGGGGAAGACAACCAATTATATGAAACAAACGAAGAAATAGGGTAAGTACAAGTATGTTTATCTTTTTGAAGGGCAATGGGTAGATCATCACTCGATTCCAGATCAGATGTCGAAGAAGCCATCAGTGTAGGACATGTGTCAGAAGGTGCCTGTGGAGGATGCCTAGAGTAAACTCGAGTGACCAGTGGGTGAGCGAGAAGAGACACCGAAGAAGGTTAAGTAGGAGATGATGTGAAAGAGGTAATCTCATAGATTTTTATCCTCCTCTCCTTTACAATGACTAAACGGTGAGGGACTAAAAGGTATATCTTAAAAAAACGTAACATTGGTAGAGATAAGATACTTGTTAAGAGTAGGACAATAACAACGATAACCTTTTGAACACGTGAATAGCCTAAGAAAATGCATTTCAAAGATTTTGAATCTAATTTGGTACGATGTGGATGAAGATCCCGAACAAAACAAACACAACCAAAGATCTTAGGGGAAATATGAAACAAAGATTTCGCAAGAAAAAGAATACGATACGGAATCTCTCCATTGAGGACAGAGGAAGACATTCTATTAATCAGGAAGCAAACAGTGGACATTGCATCGCCTAAAATTGCTTTGGAACATGCATTTGAAAGGATAAGGCGCGGACTGTTTCAAGGAGGTATTTGTTCTTTCTTTCAGTGACTCCATTTTGAGATGGAGTGTCAGCACAAGAGGACTGATGAATGATGTCATGATCACATAAGTAAGATCCAAGTACATGAGAGAAATATTGACCAGCATTATCAGTGCACAAGGTTTTGAGAGAGACATTAAATTGATTTTGAATTTCAGCATGAAAAGCACAAAAATGAGACAATAACTCGAAACGATTTTTCATTAAATATAACCAAGTCACACAAGAATAATCGTCAACAAAAGTAACAAACTAACGAAAACCTGTTTGAGACACAACTAGACAAGAACCCTAAATATCATAATGAACTAACTCAAAAGGAGTGTTGGCTCGTTTATGGACTCTAGGACTAGAGCTAAGATGATGAAATTTAGCAAACTAACACAAATCACAATTTAAAGACAACAAAGAACGAAATTCAGGATAAATTTTCTTCAACACGGACAAAGAAGGATGACCCAGATGACAGTGAACCGCAAACAGGGATGTAACGCCAGAGAGCTACAACTTTTGGTATCTGGTGGACAAAAATGTAAAGGTCCCCCGACTCATGTCCTCTACCAATAATCTTCTTCATCATATGATCTTGAAACAAGCAATAACCAGGAAAAAACAAGACACGAAAATAAAGGTCGCGTGTAAACTGGCTAATAGAAATTAAATTAAAAGATAACTAAGGCAAATGTAACACAAAGGACAAAGAAAGGGATGGGGTGAGAGGAATGGTGTTGGATCCAAGAACAGAAGAGGTGGATCCATCTACCAAAGTGACAGATGGGGATGGGGCAAGGGACAAAGGTGTAGAAAATAAGTTAGAATTACCTGTCATATAAACAGTGGCACCTAAAGTCTATGACCCACTTAGTAGATGATGTAAGAAGGCATTTCAAATTACCTGTCTTAGCAATGGTGGTAGTAGGGTTCGATGAAGAAGATGCCTACACGGATTCCTAAAATACTTGAAATTTAGTAAAATCGTCGATAGAGATGGTAACAGACCTTTTGGCCATATCACTAGTGGAAGTTATCTGTGCATGTTGAGATCGTTGAGCCTTATACAACAAATTTTGACAATCACGTTTCAGATGTCCTGACTTACAACAATAGTGACAAACAATCTCCTGAGAATCTGATTTTCGATTATCATAACTAGGCTTCTGAAAATTGTTGGTCATCCCTAGAGTAACCCGAGAGTTATTATTCTTGCTTATAAGAGCACTAATAGGATGAGAAACAGACGAACCAGATTGAGAACTCTCAATACGAAGAACACGACTGAAGACCTCCTCTAATGATGGAATCACAGAATCAGAAAGAATCTGTGTTTTAGCCATTAAAATTCAGGTGAAAGTCCATTCAGAAATATCATAACGGTCATCTTTTCTCGTTGGGCTTATTGAACTTTGACATCTGGGCTAAAAGGTAACAATAAGGCAAGTTCGGCAGCTGTCTTTTTAAGCCTCATAAAGTAACTTGTAACAGATTCTGCTTTTTGTTCGGCTCGAAAGAATTGCATACAAACATCAAACATTCGATGGACATGTTCTTTTCTCGAGTACAAAAATTCTAAAAACTCTAAGAGATCCTTAATAGAATTACAATGATCTACGAAACCAATAATCTCACTCTCAATGGAATTCTTAATCTAAAGATAAAGTCGAGCGTCATCACGGAGTCAAGCCTTTTTCTTATCATCTTGTGGTGGATTCTCGGTCACATGATCATCCATATCAATACTAAGTAAATAAAACTGAATATTCTAACGTCAATCGTAGTAATTAGCTCCATTTAACTTATGTTCTATTATCTTTGATGCTAAGGGAATTATATTGGATACAACCATATGCTTCATCTCATCCATTAAGAACCAACACACAATCCCACAGGCATAATTAAACAAATCAAAATCAAAAGCAGGGTAAATCAAAGAGCGAAACAGCCCCAAATTAGAACAAAACAGTCACAAACCCTAGGAACAAAAAGGCATTTTCCAAACAGCCTCACACTCGAGTAGATGTTGGTAGAACTAAAGTCACAGATGGACCGAAAAAGCTAACCCAAGACGAACCCAACCGACGGAAGTGAAGAAGACAGCCTCATGCGTTCTCACGCGTCAGTGCGTGGCGATGGAGCAATTCTGAACTAGCGGCACGTGTGACTCACGCACGGCTGTTTCATAGCGGCACGTGTGACTCAGGCACGGCTGTTTCCGATGAACGGCGACGGCAGACGGCGCCCCTCCTGAGGTGGGCAGTGTCGTCAAACGGTCACTCAAAGTGATGACCCAAATTCAAACCCTAACTCACAAAGCCATCAAAGAATATTCTAAACCCTAAACAAAGAATGGCTCTGATACCATGTACTCTGTACTTTTAGAGAATGAATTTCTTATCATTTAATTAGATAAAAGGTAGATAGGAGAATGAGAAACCCTAATCTAGGATATACAAAATTACAATAAAGAATGATTGTACAAATTAATTTAAATATATCTTATAACAAACACACGCACACACCCAAAGAGAAAGAGAGTATAAGAAGAAGAAGAATATTGGACACAGAATAAGAAAATGGAGCAAATAGCTCATTCCAACCCCATCTTGTTTTCAATCTAAAGCTTAAATGGGAATAGTGAAAGATAGTTGTCTTCATCAAGGAAGATCCTTGTTAGAATTTTCAAATGCATGGGAGTAATCAACACATGATGAAATACAGGTCAATAATGAATATGAAGTCTGTTGAAAATTAAAATCAAGAGGCAAGAATTGGTAAGAACCTGGCAACCACCTCGAATAGCTTCCAAGACAAGGTACTTTAATTGCTCCCGGCCGATTGTAACATCCTTCAAATATTCTCTTGACAAAATGATCTGCATATAATGCGTTTCAATCTTTAACTATTATTTTTACAGAATAAAAAAAACCGTTTTGCTGAGTATTTGATTCATAAAAAGTAATAATAAATAAATGTAAAGACATTACAATAATTGTGCTTTTTATGATAAAAGAACTGTTAAGTTTATGAGCTTGAGTTTATATCTAATATTAACTAAGCAACCCCATGAAACAGGGTTTGTAGTGATACATTCATGGGGTTCATCCTTCTTCTTTATCCATATGAATGCAAAACAATGATGAAGGCAGTAAATATAGAACTCGAGAGATTTCACCTTTAATATCCAGGAAGTTAGTGAGTTATATCATGGAACTTGCAAGTAGTTATTCATTAGGGCGCAGATCCTTTAGTTTAACCATCTATACGATAACATGCCAGCTTACCTGAGTTTTTGCAAACTCTATTTCCTCCTCGACCATTTTCAAAACTTCCCTACTCTGTTCTTGAAATTGTGTAGCAATTCCTACAGCTGCAACACGATCTTCAAAACTCATAGGTAAATCTGCACTGCATAAGAAGTTTGTCATAGTCGAATGAGAGAGAGAAATAAATATATGATTCACTTAAGTGGCAAAACATCTACTATACCTTAAATTAATTGCAATCCTGTCTAGCAAGTGTTCACGAACAGCACCCTCTTCTGGGTTATAAGTAGCAATTAAAAGTGGTTTGCATGGATGCCTAAAACTGATTCCTTCTCTTTCAACTACGTTGACTCCTTCAGTTAATACATTAAGAAGCAAGTTACTAATGCCCTCGTCCAAAAGATTGATTTCATCAACATACAAAACTCCTCTATGAGCTTCAGCAAGAAGACCAGGCTGGAAAACAGTCGTTCCAGTCTTTACAGACTCTTCAACATCAACAGAACCAATGAGCCTGTCCTCTGTAACTCCAAGTGGAATCTGCAGCCACATCAACTTGCTTCAATAAGCAATGAAAAATGAGCTCTATGTGAGATACCAAGCATCGTGGTAAGTACCTGAACAAAAGGAGACTTAACAATCTGGGTTTTGATATTACCGGATGAGTCATATTCAACACGATCAGCAAGGCCATCTTCCCATCTTTAGGTTTTTTTTTTTTTTCAGGAGGACAAAAAATAATTGTTATAATAAATTAAATTAAATTAAAATTGAATTAGAGATCAGACTTCTTTCATTCAAGAAATAAAGGCCAAAAGCTTGTTAGGATGCTATATTTCTTTAAAACCATCGCCTAACTTTTGGGCAAGAAAACTCATGAATTAGCAGATTATGTCACTGTTCAGAAGACAGTGAACACCCATGATTGTACAGTCTCATGCTCTCGATAAAACTGCATTTAGTGCCTGCTCTATTGATCTCAATAGGAAGCTAGGATCGACTTATACAACGTATTATTTAAAGAAGTCGAATCTTGGGTTCACAAGATAGAACATTCCAAGGTCGAAATAGAAAAAAGGTCATTATGGGATCACCATAAAAATCCATGGATCTTTTAAATTTCATATCCCTTGTCATCCTACCCCTAACTAACATCTACGCTATTTCCTATCAGGTGCAGAACAAAATTTCTCGACCGAAAATGTAACGTGAAATGATCGCTTCTAAATACTTGGCAAGCTTACTCTTCTGGACAGGATGGATCAGCATTTGAAATTGACCCAACAACTACTTCAATAGGTGGCAAGACGGCATGTAATCCACGAGCCATAACTGTCTTAGCCGTTCCTCGCTTCCCAGAAATGGCAATGCCGCCAATTTCACGGTCGATAGCTCCAAGCAAAAGAGCGGTTTTAATTGCATCCTGTAGAATAGTCGATGAAAGCCACAACAATCAACCGGTCACGGTTAATTACTATACAGATACCGAAACAGCGATGCTACAAATTCAAACGATTATCTACAAGAATCGAAATTAAACTACTCGAAGGACATCATAAGCCAATTATCAAACCAGGCACAAGAACCTTAACGCTAAATAGTGAGAGAGAGAGAGAGAGAGATGATTATAGTACTTGGCCAACAACTGCAGCGAGGGGGAAGTATTGTCTGCCATAGGAAATTGCTTCTGGCTGCTCTGACGCAGCTACAGCTCCATTGCCGGACTCGACGACGGAATTTGCAGAAGCGCGAATGCAATGGCGGATTCTGCGATGGGGTTTTGGGAAGAAAGGGGAAGAGGAAGAGATGAGAAGAGGGCGGAATCTGAAGGAAGGAAGAAGAGAAGACTGGAGATGAGGGAGAGATGTTGAAGAAGATGGAGTGAGAGCTGTGAGTGACATTGTTATTGCAGAGAGGAAGAGAGTCTTGGCGCCCTCTTTCTTTCTTATCCATTCGTTTTCTTGTATTTATGGTACTGGCTATCGGTTTATTTTCTATTTCGAATCTATTCATTTATAAATTATAAATAAGATTATTTTAGTTTTAGATAAATTATCAAAAATACCTTGTTGATCTTTCTAAGAGTTCTATTTTAATTGTCCGATTGTATTGATCTTGTAAGGGTCAATCGTGAGGGAGTAGACTTGTGGAAGTTCTCTGATATGGCTGGGTGTATCATTTTCTTCTTTGGCTCGGCCCAAATTGGGTCTGTTTCTTAGTGTCTTAGATGGTCGAAGGGTCTTGTTCGTCGTTTGTTCGTGTAACGGTTAAGTTTATTGATCTTATGTATGATTTTGGTTGTACATCTTCATTCCTCTTTGAAAAAGAAGGTGGGTTAGTTTTTTTATATGTCAAAGTGGTTTTTCTCATTTAGGCCACGTTTACCAATTCAGAATGAAGATTGATGTAATCGTAATTTAATTTTACTAACAGGTCAATCGTAATAGATCTCAATCGCAAATGTAATTAGATCGTTTTTTATCGCATTTACCTAAAATTGAGAATTTGGTCAATTTTACTATTACCGTTGTAATTACCTTTATCTCTAAGAGGTAAGCCGTAAGATTCATAATTTTGTTCTCTAAAATGATAACAATAATGGTAACCATAACCATAACTGGAACAGTAACGATATGACTAATTTTCAGACGCAGTTTAATTGATCACCTCGCGCTCCTCATTCATATTACATTACTTGGTTTCGGATTTTTAATTGAGGCCACCTGTCAATACGAATGCGGATGCCAGTAAACACTAACAAACGGAGAGAAAAAAGAAAAAAAAAATCTCGCTTTCTATATTACATTTTATTTATTACGATACACCTTTCATAAACGTGACTTTATTTTTCAGGGTACTTTCTCTCTTCCCTTTGGTGGTTAATGAATCGTTTCTTCATATATATATATATATATATATATATATATATATTAACTCTTAAAATTTGATTTTTTTTTTTTTCCTCAAAATAATCCTTATAAGCGTTTGTCTTTAAATTCGTAGATGGAGGACTGAGGAGTTAATATTTGGTTATGTGAACAAATAAATAAATACCTGAATAAAATCGATGATAACAAAGATGCATGCCACATTTCTAAACAATATTTGTTGTCATCTTCTTCCTTTCAACCCTAGGCCCTTAACTCTATGTTTTATTTATGATTTTCCACCAACTCTGACCCAAAATTTATCTCTGATATGTATCTAGATTTGTTCACTTAATCTGGTTTTATTAGATTTGTTCACTTAAACAATATATTTCATCAATGAATTTGTGGACAGAGGCTTCTCAAGGTTGTTTTAAAATACTTTAAACTTCGATGGTTAAAATTATCGATTTTGAAGTTTGAGGGTAAAAATAAAACCAACCTTATAGGTGAGATGTATTTTTTATAATTTGATCTTTAAAATTCATATGCACAACTTCGAGTCAAGTTATAAGCTTTCTTTTTTGACATGAATATAGATGATTAGTGATTGACTTTTTTTTTTTTTTCCTTTTAAAGTTAGTGGTTCAAATTTCCATACCATTAAAAAAATCAATTATTTTAAGGTGATAAGTTATATCATAATATATACTTTCAAATTATATAGAAATATCAATTTTTAAATAGGAAATTTTATAGAAAAAAATGTCAAACTATTTATAGAAATAGCAAAAAAAAAAAAAAAAATCAATAGACTTCTATCAACGTATATCACATAGTATCAATGATAGACTTCTATTAGTTTCTATTATTGATAAATACCGACAAACTTCTATCCGTCTCTATAAAAAATATTAAATTATGATATTTTGTGTAAATAGTTTTTTTTCTTTCTATTTTTTAAAATCTCCCATTAAATAGTTATGGGTAATTGTGCATATGCATGTAAAATTGGATCAAATATTTCTTGAAAAAAAAATTGATCTATGTTTCATCATAGTAACGACCTTTTAGATAAGTGTAACCACCTGTTGACTTAAATTTGGCTGTAAAAAGTAGAAATATTATTTGATGGTATGGTATGGGTTGATGAATTATATAAATTCTTGTATATTATATTAAATTTAATTCACAAATTTATAATTAACGAACAAAAAAGTTATGTAAAATTCTTTAATTAAATTTATTCTAATTTACTAGCAACAAATTGCGCCCGTGGCCTAATGGATAAGGCGTCTGACTTCTAATCAGGCGATTGTGGGTTCGAGTCCCACTGGGCGTGCACCAATATAAAAACCACAATTAATTTGTATTGACCAATCATCTTTTGAATTTTTTTATAATTTTAATTTTGCTCGTCATGTTGCATGCTTTATTTTTTTTTTATTTTTTTAACTTTACTTTCATTCTCCAATCATGAAACTGAGTTTCAAACTCAATTCTTGAAAATGTCTAACTCACAAGTGACTTAACACCAACAAGTCAATTATCAAATTTGATTATTATAACAAAACGTTAAATATAAATAGCAAACCAAAACATATTGGAAAGAAACTGCTTTTTTTAGTCCTCAAGTTTGCACCATTTTTATAGACATTTATTAAAATTTTGAAATAAGAAACGATAATAGTTATTAAACAAGTTTATCTCTCGAGAAACGAGAAATGAGAACATTATCAAACATGCCAATAGTTTTTTTTTTTTTTTTTTTGTATGAAGTCTAACATGTTATCATGAATAGTGATATTGTGATATCATTCTATCAATTAAAACTTTTATACATAGTCAAATCAAGTCTTAATGAGTTATTTAATCTCAAATACTACATTATATAATATACAAATACTATCAGTGATACCCTTTACATTGTTAGCAATAGAAAAGACATTACTGACAATAATTATCAATGATATCTTTTATGATTATCCACCTAGAAGAATATAATTCTATACCTATACGCATGACATACAAACACACTACATGTATCAATAAATTAATCAAAAGACCATGATTATTTACAAACAAGTATAACATGATATCAAATTCAAACAACAAAAAACATCAAAACATTACCATTGATAGAAACATATCAACAGTAGCCACTATTTGGCTGTCATTGATAGAAACATATCAGCAATAGTAACTGATAGCCCATTTCTCAAATTGAAGTCCATGACTAATAGCAACATCACTAATAATAGCTATCAATGATAGTAACTGACAACATATTTATTGAATTGAAAGATATCACTAATAGTAGCTATCAGTTGCTATCGCTAACAGCAGTTATCAGTGATATTCACAGATAGTAGCATCACTAATAACAACTAAAAAAAATTACTAGTCATAATAACTGAAAGCAATTATTAGTCATAGCAACTAGAGATGTTCACGGGGCGGGGCGAGGACGGGGAAGCACTCCCCGTCCCCGCCCTTCTATTCCATTCATCGTCCCTGCGGGAAAAAATTTCCCGCCATCATTTTTTCTAACATTTTTTTAATTAAATATATATATTTTACAATTCCTTAAACACATCCAATACAACTTTTATTTAAATAAAATATTATCAGTTTTGATAATAAAAACAATAACACATATTTAATTTAAAATTATATAATTAAAATGTCGAATTCTCATAATTTTTATAATTAAAATTCAACAATTAGAACGTCTTATCTTAAATATTACAACATATAAGGAATTAAAGTAATAAAGTCTCGAACGTAAACAATTAAAACCTCCATAGTCATCATAACAAAGTCTACAATATATATAATAAATTTATAATATATATACAAAAGTCGGGGCGAGGTGGGGACACAGGGCGGGGTCGGGGTCGGGGTCGGGGAATATATTCCCCATCTCCGACCTCGAATTGCAAATGGGAAAAAAACTCCCCATTCCCCGTGTATTGAGGGATTCCCTGACTCGTTCGGGGTGGGTCCCCATGGGCCTCGACTCCATGGGTTTTATGGACATCTTTAATAGCAACTGATAGCACATTTCCTAACTGAAAGTTATCGCTAGTAGTAGTATCACTGATTGCACCTATCAGTGATAACAACTAATAATAGCACGCTTCTCAAATTGAAAACTATCCCTGATAGCAGCCATCGGTGACATTCACTGCTAGCACACTTTTCAAATCGAAAGACTACCACTGATAGCAGCCAATAGTGATAGCTACTAATAGCAACTATTGGCGATAGCCACTAATAGCACATTTTTCAAATCGAAAAACAACCACTGATAGCAGCTATCAACAATAGCTATTGATAGCTACTACTAATAGCAACTATCGACGATAGCCACTGATAGCACCCTTCTCGAATTGAAAGCACTGATAGCGGCTATCAGAGATGACTTTCAATTTGATAAAATCGGAAAGCGACACATAAAATAGTGGTTGGGCGTGGTTTTTTTTTTAATCTTTTACCGTTTTTTGTTCTATATATGCAATTATTTTATCCTTGTACTACATATTCTATTATCTTGGGCTTGAATTTCATTTATACAACTAGCTTATAAAAATATCGTGTCTAAATTATTTCTTTGAACGCAAAATTAGAAGTTATGAAATATTAGATACAAAACAATCCATGTTGCTAACTTTAGTAAGTGGTATATGATTCAACCTGCCCACGAGTAAATGAGTTCAGATCTCCACTTACAAACTGACACGGACAGACTATAATCGGTCAAATTTCTTAACTTCCATTATACTGAACATGGATTAAAAATAAAAATTCATTAATGAAAAATAAAATAACAAATAATGAACAATTTTGAATGAGAACTATCTATTAAGGGGTTGTTTGGGGCCCAACATGAGATGGTATATCCCACATTCTATATCATTTTTTTTATCTTATCTCACTGATTTTAATTGTTCATGGGCCCATTTTCGAAATGCGTTTTGTATCGTACCGTCATTTTCTTTCCGTGTATCATATCATCTCAGTGCTTGAACATATTCAATTATACTTTATCGTCCATACTTGATAAGAATTTTCCAAACATCAAAACTCTCGACATCAAAACTCCCCACATCCTATATCATCTCAGCGCCCCAAATAATCCTTAAGTGACATAGCAACACTGCATATACAAGTTGACAGCAGTATAGACATGACATGTTCACATCACTACGAATATAAGGTGTATTTTAGGATAGGTGGAGGAAGTTAGCAATTGTTGTCCTTTTATATACCATTGGATTGCTGTGTTGTAGTTACTTTTCATCACATTTAATTCCGGGCACAACCTACATCCCATAAGGTTATTGAATATATTTAGAAATACCAATATTCATCAATATTAATAAAATAAATGGAAATTTTAGATCTCGTTTAGTAACCACTTTCTCCTAATTTCTTACCCTGATTTGCATATTTATTAAGTGCAAAAGTTGAATTATTAGCCAAATTCCAAATACAAAAATAAATTTTTAAATATTACTTAGTTTTCAAATTTTGGATTGGTTTTTTAAATCATTTAGAGGTGGAAGAAGTATTTATAGGCTTACTTAAAAAAAAAAAAAAAAAAAAGTTACTAAATGAAATCTTAAACTTCGTACATTTTTATTTTATTAATATTTTGTTTATGTTTGTCATTATTTTATATTTGTTTGGATTGAGGTAGTTGGAAAGAAACATTGTTTTGGGTGGTTTTGAAAAACAACTATTTAAAAACAACCATTTTTTTTGTTATAAAAAAATGAGAAAGTGTGGAGATAGCCAAAGAGTCCACATCGTGTAGGTATGTAATTCCACATCGAGTTGAGAATAGTTGGAGATAGAAAAGCCATGATGAACGGAAGACATAAAAATCAAATCTTGCAAGTAAGTTGCAAACTTCATGCATCTGCCAAAATCTTTCGTTACACATTTCTCTTGAAATCAACCTTGAACTCTATTTTGTCAATCTCCGATTGTTTTCGACTACATTTTATTTATATGACTTAGTCGATGAAAATTAATACATCATATATTTTTGTTGGACATATATGTTTATGTGGCTTGGATTGACAAAAACTTTTTTTTTTCTTTTGTAAAATACTATTTTGATCTTACGCTACTGAAGAAGTTCTTTGAATCTCCGGTGAAGCAAAATTCAGAGTTATTCGAAAATAAAAGGGTTGACTACTGAATCATCGTCATTGTCATCATTGAAGGTTAATGTCATACGTTTTAGAAGCCAAATTTGGAGTCATTGTCATGAGTTTTTTTTTTTTTCTGCCATGGGTTTTTAGAAGCCAAATCTGTGTCGAGGTTGCCATGGGTTTTAGAAGGTGAATTACCAAATTAGGGGACGCATTGTGTGGCTTTTTTTAATAATAATTTTAGCTAAATGGCAGAAACTCAGAAACAGAGGAATGACGGATTTCCATTTGGATATCGATACTTTGTATTTGCATAAAAAATTTAAAAATATATATATGAATATCATATTCATAAATGTGGAAAGTTAATTAATTGGTTTTAATACCATATATCTGTGTAAAAAAATTCCCATAAAAATTTAGGCCCGGCAAGTATTTGATTTCTTGTTTTCTTTACCATCTATATTTCTTATAATGATTTGGATATTTATCTTTTTTAAGGATTTGAATTCTTAGCCAAATTTCAAAAACAAAAACAAAATTTTGAAAGTTATTTATCTAGTTCTCAAAATTTGGTATGATTTTTTTAAATCATGGATACAAAGTAGATAATAGAAGGAAACAAATAAAATGATTATCAAACATGACCTTAACTTTTTTTAATGAGATATTTGTTGGGTTTAATCTAATAAACGTTTTACAAAAGTGTTTTCTTCAATGTTTCAAAAAGTTATTCCAAACTTAGGGAATTGGGGTGTTTTTCTTTGATGGTGGGATACAAGTTTAATTTATTGTTGCATTAGAATTTTTGAGTGGTGCTTATTCCTCTAATTACCATGTTTTTGCATTTGAATGCAGAATCTTTAAACAAAATATGAATATCTTATTTTATGAGATCAATATCTGAATATTTCTTTTTTCAAAAGGATAAATTGTTTTTTTTTTTTTTTTTTATCATTTGATGTGATCAACCTAGATTTTAGGAATATTTTTGAGTAGTTCGTTTTCAAATTTTAAGTGGTTAGATAATAGGATTTTGTTTAATTTAATAGATTTTGTTTTCGAATACAAAAAAAAAAATAGGTTCCGTTTGATAATCATTTTGTTTTTTTAAAATTAATCCTATGAACACTACTCCCATCTCCAAATTTCTTCTTTGTTATTACTTTTTACTAATTGTTTGAAAAATCAAGCTAAATTTTGAGAACTAAAAAAGTAGTTTTTGTTTTTGGAAATTGGCCAAGAATTCAACAATTGTAATTGTAATTAAGAAATATGCAAATTTAAAAAAAAAAAAAAAAGAAAAGAAAAAAAAGTCAAATGATTACCAAACGGGAGGATCTAAGGGGATACTTGTCCTTTGCTTTAATACTTTAATTTATCATTTGATTGTTTTGGCCATTTTTCTAAGTTAAAATTTTAAGGATTTTTACATAAGAATTATATCTTTGGACATATATTTTCATAAATGTCTTTAATTTTTTTTTTTCAAAAAGGTCTTTTAGTATTATTCATTGGATAATTTTACTATTTTTTTTTATATAGATTAATGGTTATTTTAAATATACTTTAGAACATTTTGACGAATTCATGATTATTTTAAATATACCTTAAAACACTTTGTTATGAAATATAGTACAGTTTATAAACTAATATATGAAATATACCACAATATATAAATCTTCATAAATTTTATTTACACCACAGTATATGTATCATAATACAAAGTCTAAATAAAAAAAAACACTCGTTTATATCAAATAAACGAATACATATACCACGATATATATCAAATTACATATATATCTAAGTATATATAAAAAAATAGCCACGGATCTCTCTCCCCGTTGTCATCAATCGGATTTGCTTGTCCCGCTATGTCGTCGACCGAATATGCTTAACCCATTATCGTCGATTCGCCCCACGCCGTTTGCGCCATTGATTCATCCCTAAGTCTTTCGTGTCATCTTGTGCTGAGCCATCAATTCTCCCCACGTCGTTGTCCACCACCTACAACTCACATCGCTAGAAGGAGACAATAGAGGGAAGAAGAAGAAATTAGTGCGAATTATATATATATATATATATATATATATAACGTAGAGTTAAATTGAAAATAGTCACTGATATTAGTGAAAATAGAGAGGTAAATAGTTTTTTTTTTTTTTTTGGTAAAAAATGTAATGTACAATACATTAACGTGATATGTGTTTATTCTTAAAGTCCTTTTATATAGAAATCCCAAAATTTTATTGGCCATTTTTTAAAAAACCTATTATATTTTGTCCATTAGTCCAATCCTATATTTAGCTACGTGGGAGATAGGATTGAGGGCTTTTCAATCGTGGGCTAGGTCAGGGCTTTATTGTGCCGAATAGGGGTGAGCATGGTAGATCAAAAGATTGACCCAACCGACCTCAACCGGCTGAAATTTAAATCGATCGTTTGGTAGTCAACAAAATTCGGTTGGAGTCGGTCTGGATTTTTTTGAACCGACCTTTATGTCGGTTGGCGAATATGGTCAGCCGAGTCTCGACCAACCCGACTGATTTAATATTTTTTTTAAAAAAAACTGCATGCGTATAAATAGGATTTCACGCGTAGGATTTATTCATCTTTTTCAATCTTCAGTCGCCCACCTTCAGAGTATTCACTCTTTATCTCAGCCGCATCGATCCGGTGTCCTACAGTGACTAGTGTCTTCAATCCGTAGTACTGTCCATCGTTCACTCTTCAATCACAACCCGCAGTCCATCATTCCGTCTGACGTCCATCATTGCAGCCCAGTCGCATTGATTTGTCTATCGAACTTGAAGAACTTGGTAATTTTTTCCTCCCTCATTTTATTACTTTGAGTTTTTTTTTTCCTTTCTCTGTGATAGTAAACGAGTTGTTATGAGTTTGTCTATTTTTTTTTTCTCCCTTTCTTTTTTTAGTCTAGGTAAAATGAATCTTGTGTTGGGTTTACTCAATCAATTTCCTGTAAGATTAAAATCAAGCAATAAGATTTTTGTTCTGTAAGATTTCATGTTATGGTTTATTGATTTATATAGAAAAATAGGTATCTTAGAGATTACATACTTCCATCGTTCAAATGTTTTTAGAAGAAGATATCCAAAAATCTGAAGTGAACCAATTATAAAGATCTTGTTGGGTCTAAAATTTTGGCTTATTAGTTTCAACAATACTCTATATATGAAAAAGAATCTACATAAGTTTCATTTTAGTTAATGAAGTTGCTTTCCTATCAGTTGATAACAGTAACTTTCAAATAAGTTTTTCTATAGACATACATGGATTCAACGGATATAGAGTTTGATGGAACTGCAACTGATGCTTCAAAAAATGAACGAGATGCAGAAACAGATGTTGTTGATTCAACAAATTAGACATTAGATGTTCCAAATCCATCAAAAAGAAGGAAGGTTGTAAAAAAAATCCATGGTTTGGGATCATTTTGAGAGGCTAAAAGGTGATCCTAAAGACTCTCATGCTCAATGTAAATACTGTAGAATTGTCTATGCATGTCATTCTAACGTAATGGTACTGGGAGAATTATTTGAAAAATTGTAAAAAATAGCTTTACCAGAAAAAGAGATATCCAACCCAAATGACATTAGCTTGAGTCATATACTTTAGAGAGTTGTCGGGAAGTGTTGGTTGAAATGGTAATTGTTGAGAATTGCCATTCAAGTTTATGGAAGGTAAAGGATTTAAGAAATTTGTCGATAGATTAACATGTGCAAGTCAACCTATATTTGTTGTTTCATCTTGGTTGTGGCTAGAGATGTACTTAAGTTATGTGTTAATGAGAAAAAGACGTTTGAAATAAATGTTTGCGAACAAGAAGTATAGAGTTTCTCTCACTACGGATTGTTGGACATCGGGACAAAATATAAATTACATGGTACTAACTGCCCATTTCATAGATTCTGATTGGAGATTACATAAAAGGATACTTAGTTTTTGTCCAATTGAGAATCATAAAGATGATACTACTGGTAAAACCATTGAAAAGAATTTGAAGGATTGGGGCATTGAAAGGGTAATGACTTTGACGGTTGATAAAGCAAGTTCGATTGACACTGACATTGTTTATCTTCTGAAAAGATTCAATAAGGGATTATTGTTTGGTGGAGAATTTCTGTATGTTCGTTGTTGTGCTCATATATTAAATCTCATGGTATGTGATGCTTTTAAGGAACATAATGATTGCATTAATAGGGATTCAATATGCTGTACAAATTAAAGATCTTCTCCTCCACGTTTTTTGAAAATTAAAAAATGCATTGAAATTAAAAAAAATTATTGTAAGAGTTATGTGTCTTGATGTTCCCACTAGATGGAACTCCACATATTTGATGGTTGAGACAGTCGTGAAGTTTGAAAAGGGTTTTGATATATTAGAAGATGAAGACGTTTCTTATAGACACGGTTTGTCACCAAATAAGAAAGATTGGACAAATGCTAAAATGTTGATTAGGTTTTTAAAAGTCTTTTATGATGTGATGTTGAAGATTTCAGGCTTTTTGTACACCACTTCGAATATGATTTTTCATCAGATTACAGTGGTTCAGAATTGTATACGTTTGAATGCTGGTAGTGCAAATGCAATGCTAGTTGGAATGGCCAATAACATGAAGACCAAATTTGAGAAGTAATGGAAAACAATGAAAAAAAATAATCTATTTTTGTATGTTGCTGTTATGCTAGATCATTGAAAATTTGTATTGAAAAATTGATTTAACGATAATGATTTATAACTAAATATAACTTTTACCTAATAGCAAATAGTACTAACTATTAAGTGGTAAAATGTAAATAATCAATTATTAAATATAACATTTTTTCTAAGAATATTATATATATAAAAAAGGAAATATACCAAACCGACCGACCGACTGGTCAGTCGGTCGTGTTTTTTGCTTAATCGATGGTCGGACCGATTTGGTTAGGTTTAAAACCGATTCTACTTAGTTCGACATCGGTTTGGTCGGAAAACCGACCCCGACCGGTCGTTGATCATCCCTGGTGCGAAATATGAATAAGAGTAAGACCTATTTGCCGACAGAGATGGAAAATTGTGGACTACACAATGGGTTTTTGAACATGGGATTAACTAACACATATCTCACTTTTTTCTAACAAGTAAATGAAAAAAATTTTAAATCATATTTTGAAAAATAGAAAAAATATTTTAGAATTAGAAAAATAGAAAAATCATTTTTATGTTAATTACTAATTATCAAGAAGTGAAAATATACATGGACACCAAAAACTCATTAACCAGAATTAAAAAAACCAAATTTAAATTTAAATCATAACAAAAAAAAATCCATTAGCTATTTAAAAACCTAATATTTTTTAAATCTTAGTAAAATGGCGACTAATTAAAAAAAAATTAAAATTCAAATCATGCAATTACGATTCTATTAACAACAAAAATCTGAACACATTGTGTTTACAAGCATTTTTTAAATGTAAATTAAACCAATACTCTTTATTTGTATTTACTATAATTTTTTTTAATATTGTTAAATACACAGTAATTAACCACGGGAATTCTAGTGGGAGTTCTCAAATAGATAAAAGATCTGCAAATATTCAACTAACAATTAAGCAGCTCACTAAGGAAATTATTGTAGCCCATTAAAAGGCCCAATATTACTGAAATCAGTTTGGTTATTATTATTGTTATTCTGGTTTGGGCTGTTTCCCTCTCATATAATGGGGCAGTCTTTTGATCACTTCATTAATGAAAACAGAATTGCTTTGTGATCTCGCTAATTCTTTGTTGAGTTTGTTTTGATGGTATCAGAGCAAAAGCTTAATGGCCTACTAGTGAGCCTTGGACATCCTCTTTCTCTCATCAAGCTGACCTATTGCAATTATCTCACCTACAAATTGCAAATTGTGAAATATCGGAACTCGTGGATAATCCAAAATATCTTATTTGAATGAGACAAGATCGTCTTCAATGTTCTTGATTGATGGGATCATCGTCTTCTATGTTCTTGGTTGATGGGATCAATGAACGAAGATGTTGTTACTCCAATGGTAGGTTGCATCTCAACAGAGGAGTAATGGGTGCCTTGCCTACGAGAAAACCGTCTACCACTGCATCTGAGTATCATTTCGATAGATATGGAGAGAAGGTCCTTGCTTTTAAATAAATGTTTATTGGTTATGTTATAGTGTAGTTGTTATGGAACATCAACTTCAATATCAATTTCAATGAGGAAAACTAAAGTCTAAATCAAATACGAAGTTGATAACTTAATAAATATTAGTTATATTTATAAATTTGATTTATGGATTTTCTTGAGAATACATTAGATTTCTTTTGGTCGTTACAACTTCTTTCCGTAGATCATTTATTAGGGTAGAGACTATGTTGACTAATATTACATTAGTGCAACGGCATCTAAAAAAATATATTAATGCAACCAAAAAGAAAAAAAGAGAGTATGAGTCGAAATTGAGAGAGAGCTTAACATTTCTTAATAGTTAATAGAACAACAGATAAAGACAAGACAATATGAAATAAATGATAATAGTATTTGTTGGGAATGACTCAACCATTAGGAAAGTAGGTTTCTTTCCTTACATTATAGCTTTTAATGTTTAGGTTTGAAACTTTGAAAAACATGTCACTATTGCTGTTTTCTTTTAATTTTGAGGACTTGAATATATAATGAAAACTTGAAATTATTGTTTCTAGTCCAGTCCACACTAAATTTTTTATTCAATTGCTCAACCTGCAACTAACTATTTAATGAAAGCCCTTTCTAGATGAGGATAATAAATCTGCATTTATCAATAATGCAAGATTAGGAACCTCAAACAATGAGCCAATATCTAAATTATGTTTCAGAAGTCATAACTACCTTTATAGTGTATGTTTCCAAACTAAATCTAACACAAAAATTCCTAAATTGGTATTCATAAAACTTCATTCCAAAAATCCATTTACAAAATGAAGAACTCATGCCAAAGTGTTCACAGTCAGTCTGCAGTTCTTTCTTTTTTCATAATACATAACTCTTTAAAAAACTAAAAGAATAAAATAACGATCACATGAAGTCATTTCTGGAGTGTGTAATTTGTCACCCACAGATCAAAATTCGATATTAAGAGTAAAAAACGAAGAGGGCACATCGAACACACGAAAACAAAATGAAGAAATGGCAATTACCACATTGTTGAAGCTCTAAACTGTAAGAATTATCCTTCTTTCTTGTGTTAGCATCTTGTTAGAAACTCAGCCAGCCATTAATAGATGTTGTAAGTTGTAACACACTTCATAATTCATCTCTTCTGTCTGTACATGGTACTAAGAACAACTACACACTTCTCCTCTGTCACCCCCCAGAAAAGATGGGGATAAAATATTGTTCAAAGGAAAGGAAAAATCTTGAAAAGCTTCAAATCATCATCCTTCTTTTTGTTTTGTTTTTTAGAACTCAAGGACACAATTGTACAACCTATTGAACGGATCCTGTTCAAGTAAGGTCGTGTTTTGTTTTGTTTTATAATGTTACGTTTCCTCTTTTTCTTCTTTTCTTTTTCACTCTATAATCAAATCTATCACTCTCAATCATATGAACAAGCTACTAGCTGGAAATGAAAAACTGAAACACATTCATTTTACTTCCTCCATGGCATCAAGATTGATGTGTTAAGGATCAGATCAAACCTCCACCTCTTTTGCGAGATTTAGCCATCAAGATTCCCTATGAACCAATTTTCAACTTTTGGCCGGTTTCACTAAGAGGGGTCAAAACTGCTGCTGGATTTCTTGACCAAACGATCAATTATTTGATGAGCCCTAGTGTAAAACCTCATTTGAAAGCCTGAATTCTATCATGACGTGTTGGTGTAGAGTTCTTACGAATACCTGGTTGATCGAGGAAATTCCGATCCTCGAGCGCCATAAGCTCTCCATAGATCTTGCCACTGAGGCCTAACGCTGTTTCTTTCAAATTGATGACTTTGATGAACATCTGTATGTGATCTAGGGGTGCTGCTTCCATTGCGTTTCTTCTGGGCAGTCCTCATCTCTTCTTCCGCATCGTATCGTGAGCGCTGAAAAAAAAAGATCAGTTTTACCTATAAGGCTATAATCATCTGATAAAATGTATCGAGCTCTATTAACCTAGAAGTATAGAAAAAAGAATGCCCAACATAATATGTGAGAGTGACTTGTAAAACTGGAGTTCTCCCTGCAGGGCGCCTTCCGAGAGAGGGAGGGGGGAGGGGGGTAGGCAGAAAAAAGAATTAAACAAATGTCAGCAACAAAGATGCCTTTGTTTATTTATTATTTAAAAAATAAATAACAATAAAACATTTCATGAATGAATGAAATTTCTATCAAAAGTTGGAGAAGAACCCCCCCTTCCAAAAGAACTCTTCCAATTGGGCAGAGAAGATGATAGGAATCTTTCAGTTACCTTAATAGGATCTGAGAGTACTGCATATGCCTCTCCAATCATTTTAAAAAGTTTATCAGCATCTTTGTGGACTCCTCCAGCTATATCCTTCCATAGCACATTATCTCCATTGTCTGCTCTAGCCAAGGATTGGCCAGCCTAATCAAATGAACAACCAATATTAAGAATACACACAAAACAAATAAGCATATCAACAACGTAGAAAAAAACTTAAACCTTGTCTGGATGGTATCTGAGAGCAGCTTTCCTGTACGCCTTCTTAATTTCAGCTGAAGATGCAGATGGATCAACTCCCCTGCCATCAAAGTTAAATTACTAATGATTCTCATAGCTGAAATTTAAAGGACCTCTTCTCTCAAATTTCTCATCCTACTGCTAAGGTTTAGGTGCAATTCATTATGTACATTCAGTGCCCAAAAACTGCATGCCAAAACCTTTGTTATCAATAAAACTAATACTTTTGAGAGTATAATAAGTGTGGGGGTTTCAAACCATAGACCTCTTGGTTGTTAACACATTTTATGCCTATTGAGCTAAGCTCACTTTGATAATAAAACTAATACTTTTGCGGAGGTTAATGTTAGGAACCAAGGTAGTATGGGATGCCTTTGTCCCATATTGGTTAGAATGGGATGACCAATGTGGTACTTAATTGGCTTGGCGCTCCCACCCCAATAGCTAGCTTTTGGGATGTGGTTCTCCAAGGTGCTTAAGTACCTAACAATAGTAAAAGCCAGCTATTGAGGTTGGAGAGCCAAGCTACTCAAGTACCACATTGGTTATCCCATTCTAACCAATGTAGGACAAAGACATCCCATACTACCTTGGTTCCTAACTGTTCTTTTAAAAGATGAAATGAAATAGCCTAAACCACCTACAAACAACAATAAGGTTCCTCTATCATCTTGAGCTGGACCATTGTCCTGAACTAATGTAGTTGTCAATTACAAACTACATAAAGCATACGACTAAACTAATAAATGTTATTGCACTGTTGCTTAAATCTTCCAAGGTAGTTCACAATGTGGGATCTACTTAGGCTCTTTGCCCCGTTAAATAAGCACCGTGCCATCCTATGTAATGCACAAGGGATTACTGTGCCCAGCAGACAAAAAACTATACCAAGACGGATACAAGAAATCAAGGCAGAAGAGTAGATTATACATTTTGGTTGACACTTGAAATGACTTGAATGACATGAATTCTAATCCAGAAAGAGGGGGACAGGGAATAACATAAATAGGTGCTTATATGAAGCATTATGTCGATCATAACATCAACCAAAAACTCAAATGGAAGGGGAAAAAGGTTTCGTTAGTATTTGAATATTTCTATTGAGTTATAAAATTACGACCATTGCATTGATTGAAAAAACAAATTATTTTAAGACTAAGTCTTTAAAAAAATCTAATAAATAACTAGATCGCTATTTTCACTCCCAAATGCAACATCTCAAAGAAAGCCAGCTATTACTTAACAGATCTTTTATATGATGGGTGATATACTTACAGAATAAGGTACATGTCCAATGGAATTTCCTTTCTTGATTCTTCTTCAACTTCTGCAAGCCGGAGACGAGCTTGTCTCAAATCATTTGTACTGGTACTTGATCTATCAGAAGTAGCATACTGAAATGTCTTCTCTAATTCCTTCGAGAAAAGTGATACAAGCTTTTGGAGATCATTAGCTGCTTGACCGTAATCTCTAATCATTTCATACAAAATGGCCCGTCTAGAAATTGCCTGTGAATATAAAAGCTCAATTAGAACATGTTATGATTTATGTTAGTGTTCATTTACATTCTAATTTTTCTTCGAGAAAACCAAGAAGAATTAGGGGATATTTTTTTCTCGAAATTATGTTTAGATATTTTTAAAATTATTTGATATCGCCTTTATAGTTAAAATTGAAAACCGTCTGGTATTTGTTGTGTGTTTTTATTTACTTTTTATTTATACTTTACAGAAAAAGGTAACTCGATCACTAAACACAAAAATGAAATGATAGCCAGATAATCCGTCCAACACTGAAGAAAAAGAAAGGACAAATTGAAGCAGGGAGCACGTAAAAAAAGTTGCACTTTAACGAGCATTTCTTTTCTGCTTATTTATGTTAAAGCTTTAAGCATCTCAATTCTCGTTCAACTAAAAGGATCCAATTTAAAATTTTAGCTTCTTAAAACATCAAGAATAAAGTTCACTCCATTTTAGGGCATGCTTTTGAGATATTGATACTTAACAAAATTTGTTCATAAACTTATTCTAAATGAAAATGAGAAAGTCATCAATACCTACTTCACAAGAAAGTGGATGCAAGACCTAGAAGTCATTTTTTAGAAGAAAGCCTTCGATGTACCTGACCCGGTTTTTGTCCATCACATTCAATATAAGCATACTATAAATCCTTGTCATACCATTCATTGTAGTGCAAATAAAATTGAGTGTTTATTTTGAAAGCTTGTACGAAAGAGCCAGATTCCAACACTACTCATCCCAAGGACTATTGCCAAACTAAATTCAACCATTTTTAAATACCAAGCAGAATTTTATTTGAATCAAATGTTCTTTCTATGCACCACCTAGATAAGTTTTGACAGGCAGTTCCTAGTATTCTCAGAAAATAGTAATGATGAAAGAAAAAAAATTACCTTGAAATACTCTTCATCAAGGGCTATAGCAAGACTACAATCGGCAATAGCATCAATAACTTGGCCCTGAGCTTTGTATGCAGCAGCCCGATTGCAAAAACAAACAGCTGTGAAGGGACGTGACTCGACATTGCATGACAAAGCAGCTGTATAATGTTCAACGGCTTCTGCATACCTCCCTGCCTGAAATGCTTCATTCCCAGCAGCCTGCAATCATTTGGGCGGGAAAAAGACTATGGAGATAAGGTGTCCACTCAACTAAATTGAAATAAAAATATTTAAAATGATTTATTGTTAAAATCACCTATTGACCCAAAAGCTTAAGTTGATAGGTAAAAGTAAATTTAATATTATATCATCTCACACTCCTCTTCACTTGTGAGCTTGAGATATGTAGAAAACCCGGAAAATGATAATCGATATTAATTGGAGAGAAAATAGCACTACAGGGGTTTGAACATAGGATCTCTTGGACCACCTAATCTGATACCATGTTAAATCACTGGTTGACCCAAAAGCTTAAATTGATGGGTGAAGGTAAATTTAATATTATATCATCTAACAAAGACATTTGATGCTGCCTAGTAGAACTTCAATTTCACCAAAATTATTTGCTCTTTTTACATGCACTTCCACTTAGACGCACAGTAGTAAACATACAATTGGTAATTTACATATCATGAAGAGTTTAAATTTGAATAGGACGTGGCTTCTCTGCATATTTGAAGGATCGTTGAAATGAAACAACGAAAAATGAATATGATCAAGTCATGGCTGATAGAATAGAGGAGCCTCAAATCCAGAGACATACTTTTGAAATAGTAATGCACATATACAAAGCAATTCACTTAGGATACCTTGTGACGAAGGAGCTCCCTCATGGTAATGGCTAGAGGTATTGATGTCTCCAGAAACTTTCTCCCATTCCTGGAACTTAAAACTGTCAAACTGGGGAAGTCCCACAATTCCACTTTCTGAAAGAAAAAATAAAAACAATCCTTTTCCTCTCTAATTTGTCTTCTTTTCAATTTACTTTTTTATCCGTTTCCCAGCTGAAAAGAAGAGATTATGAATTCTATACTAGTCATATCAGGAAGCATAACAAATTACCCAACCATTGTAGACGCTCTCTCCTCTTGCATTTCTAAAGAAGCCAGACCTTCCTCAAGTTTTCCCAGAAGGAAGTAGGACTTGAGTGTCAAGCGGCATCGCCAAATCCTGAAGTAAAACTTCTTTAAGATTTCAGAAGCATCCAGATTAGAGGTTTGACTGACTAAATCTTCTGAACAAGAATTTTTTTCAGCAGAATCTAGAGTCTGCTCACAAAACTGAATCACCTCCTCATATCTTCGAAGCTGCAATTTTTTTTTTAATAAATAAAAAAAAAAACATTGTCATGCTGCATGAAGATTAGAAGCTCTCGTATGAAAATGAAAGTTGGTTTACTTGCAGTAAAATCCCATAGTATTATCCCAAAAGAAAACAAAGGAAAAAGAAGAAACGAGAGAAAGAGAGAGAGAAAACAACAATAACAATAGGGGAGTGCAACAAACCATAAAAAGAACCTCTGCTTTCATTTCATGTAATTTTTCTGAGCATGAGCTTATTACCAAAGCCTCAGAAATTAATTCCAGCGCACTCTGCATATCGCTGGATGTGCTTCTTAGCTGAAGTTCGGCTAAACGTTTCATGCATTCAGACACTTTCTGCAAGCCAGTACAAACAATAAGACTTGGACATACAGAAATCTCCTGTCACACCTATTAAAAGTGAATGATCAACTAAACCTAAAACCTAACCTAGTTTTTTGAAAAAACCCACATGTACCTTCCTCAACAAGCTTGTCTCTATCAAAAGAAACAAAAAGATTGAAAATTTTGTGGAGGTTCAAGTTAACACACGGTTCACGATAAAAAGTAGAAAAATTGGGGTGTAACATTGTATCAACTTTTTTCAAGAACTAAACTAGTACTCAAAATATTCCAACTTCTAAATGCTTGAAGGAAAAAATAACGACCAAGCCCACCAAACCAATATTCGTTAGCCAAATAGTATTGGCATAAAAGTATATTATTTGTATGTTTAAGAATAAGAATTATGAAAATATTCATTGGTTTTTTTTGTATAAGAAACTGTAGAGTGTAGACTGTGCTGAGAGAAAGACCATGCAAGAAATAAGAGATGAAATATTCCAATAAGACTAAATAGTGACAAAAAGGAAGCCCAACTGGTCACAATTTCAAAAAATATGGGACTGAGGACACCATGTGGAAGCAAAGAGATAAATTGAGTTCCACTATTCATGGATAGATTATTCACTGCTTTTATAATCATTGCACAAACTAAACTTCCACTAAAGATGTTAATATACACGTCAAAGAGAACAAAATACTAAACAATATCATATCCTAGAAAGAAATTTTTACCTGAGCATTTTGCAAGCCATCAGATGCTTCCACTACAATTTTGCGGTCCACACAGATATCATTTCCAGGCTGTAGGCATTTCTTGAAATATTGTATCGCATTCTCAACTTCCCCAAGGCCAAGGTAACAGCTAATTCATAAGATAGTACTTCAGTGATACGTTATGAGCAGAGTTGTCAAGATCCACTTCAACTCATAGTTCCAACCATAAGAAGTCTAAAACATTTCTATACAAAAAAATTATTCATTATAGAGAATGTGTACTGCAACCAAGCACAACCAGAATCTGCTATTGTAAAAGGTTTCTGATTTTTACAAAAAGAACCATTAACAAACCATTCCTGGTACGACCAGAACATATGATGATAGGAGGAACAAAATTATTCTTTTTGTCTTATATGTTCTCTGTTGGTCTAGTACAAAATTTTCTATATGTGAGCACGTGTAGCTTCCTATGTCTATCTAATGGTCAAAAGGGCAAGCTGTAAACTCAAATGCATTTTAGGTTAAGTGTTAAAATCTTAAGGCCACCTATTAAGGATATTAAATAAAGCTCTCCGATGCTAAATATTATAAGCTCTTAACAATTCGATTTTATCTTTTTGAGATGAAAACCCAACTTTCGTTGAAAAAAAATGAAAGAATATAAAAGCATTAAAAAATTCTAAGCCCACAAAAGGGAACACCCCTAAAGGAAGGGCACGAATCAAGCAAAATAAAACCTAACAAATAATTACAAAAAGCGTCTGTCACCAACCCCCAAAGAGAAACATATTAATACACTTTCTTTAAGATTCTATTGTTCCTCCCCCCAAGGTCAAACAACTCACTTGTTCCTTGGATAAGATGACTTATGTTTCAGGCAAACCTACCATATTCAAACCAACTGCTGTACTATTGTTAGTCATTATAATCTTTGGGTGAAATCATTTACTAAATTGAAACCTAAAAAAAAGGTCACATTAACACACTCAAGAAAATAGGTGATGGTTATCATTATCATATCAACGCAACATGTAGGCCCACAAAATGTATATAAAATTGCAGCTAAATATACAAACATGCATCGGACATACAGTTAGAAAAATGCTTAAGCAACTAACTATTGAGAATGAAAACATTACTTTTAACTCAATATAGCAAGTCAATCAAAGTAACCTTAAAGAGCTACGGACATGTGCATATGTGTGTATCAAACTCAGAATAAGACAAGCCAAGAAAGACAATAAAGAAACAGTGAGGCCATACTTTGCAGCTCTAAGGTACACTTTATAAAAGCCAGGATCTATAGCAGCAGCCATTGTACAGTCACTGATTGCGTCTCTCAATCTTCCCAGAGACATTCTAGTTGCTGCACGATTGCTATAACAAAGCATCAAAGCCCTGAGACAGCTTCTAGACGATTCATCTCTTGAAATACAATTCACCCCTTGAGTGTAATGATCCTCAGCCTTGGATAAATCACCACTTGCATATGCCTGGTTGCCTCTGTAACATATTTTGCAAATAAAAGAGAGAAAATCTTGAAGCTGGCAATGCCAAAGTTGAAGATAATCACCTAATTGAAATGAAAATTCCAAGGACACACCTTGTATGATATTAATATCTATGGCAATAAAAAATCATAAGCACCAAAACACTAACCTCAATCTCCACTTTTCACAAGCCTCCTGGGCAGCAACAGTTGCTGCTATAGTAGAAACAGACTCTTGCTTCATCTCCGGGCCTTTGTTCACCCAAGAGTCAACTCCATATTTGTGTTGAGCCATAGATGGATCTCCTTTTTGACTTTTCTGAGACGATATCGGTGATGAATTCCCAGAAAATGTAACGAATTGCGCAGAAGATGACGACAATGGAACTTCAATACCAAGTGTTGGGGACATATGAGAATCTTGACCAACTTTTCCCCAACTTTTCTTTTTATATTGGCGTTTGGATGTAGATAATTGACCTTGAGCAGCAGAAGAGGCAGCAAATATAAAATTCGACCTGGAAGTATCCTCTGAATTTGAAGCAAAACTAAATTGCTTCCTGTCATCGCTATCCTGCCTCTCAAATTTCAAACTTGAACTGGCTTCTGTTTCTTCTGAAATAGCTGCTAGATCACCACTTAAATCCAACTCTTCATTTGCAGATTTGTAGCTTTCAGTATCTGCACCTGAAACAGATTCTTCCAGAGGACCTTCAGCACCACGGTTGGTATAAGAATGGTAAAGAGAGCCACCATCTCCTTCTACTTCAGTCGCACTCAAAGCAGGTTCACTTATATTTAAGTTTTTTGCAGCGTTAAGCAGATCTTCATCTATAACATCAGTTAAGACCTCAGGTTGTAACTCATCAAATTCAACAGAGTTGTTGTCAAGATTCAGTGATTCATTGGATGTCACAGAATTTTCACGAGAGATTGGATCACTAGCTAACGTTTCCTGATATGGTGAAACATCCATTGGTGAATAGGGTTCAGATGCCTTGTCTCTCTCCAGAGGATCCCTTTCCCTTGAAACAAAGTCCAGAGTTTCGTGATCAACATGCAACTGTACCGTGGTAGGATTATATCTTCCACTGCTACTCTTTGGTCCAAATTCTTTAATTGGATCTCTCTGTGCATTGAACTGAAAATTTTGACCCATTCCAGCAGAAAAAATGTTTGTTTTGACATCTGGCGTTTCAAATTCTACAAAAGATGATCCAGGATTTTCTTGTTTAGTCCTAGAGCGAAAGCAAAATGTTTCTTTGTTTCTGTTTGTATCCTTTACTTGAAATGTACTACCAACAGCATTAAATTGCATATCACTATAAAATATTGAAGAAGGCATAGCCATACCATTTTGATCATTCCCGTCCTTTTGTGCATATGTAGGAACCTGATTACCTCCCATGTCCTTGTACTCCTTCTGAGATTTAATGTCTGTGGCCAATGGTTGATTAGGATTTCGATCTAAATCGCTAGAACTTTGCACTTCTGTCGTCTCTGCAATTCCTCCAGATGAAGGCGTCCTTTTATCTAGTTTCATCTCCTCCATCTTTCTCGACAACAAAGTATCCTTTTGCTCAACAAAATTACCACCGGTCCTTTGGTTGCTTTCAGGGACAAATTTTTCTTCCTTGTGGGTGTTGATATTTGTTGAATTCGATGTGCCCTTTATGTTCAAACCTTTTATCTTCTCGGGGAGAGAATCTGCTGAGCTTCCAACATCAAAGCTTGTAACACCCTTACCCTTGTCCAATCCGAATATATCCACACCATCAGCTTTAAATGCAGCACTGCCAATATCTTTAATGTTCAAATGCTCCAACTTGTTAGGGAGTTCTGAAACTAGAGGATCACCAACATTACTGCTCCACAGACCAAATTTAGCCTGTTCATTTGATCTCAACCTCGAACGTTCATTTCTAGTTTTGTCAATTCGTGCAGCATTACCTTGCCCTTCTTCAATGTTCAATTTCCCCATGTCATCCGGAAGCTTTGATTCAATGGCTTTGTCGCCTCCTTTATCAGAAACCTCGGTTTTACTGCTATTACCTCCATTGAAGCTGAATTTCCCATCTCTAGCAATCGGAGCCTCATCTACACTTGCGATATTCAATTTCTTCATTCCATCAAAAACTTCTCTTTCTGACCTCTCCAAATTCGAGCTGGTGGTGCTCCTATTTTCTCCAAATACAAATGGCTGATTCTCAATCCCACCCGATTTACCGGAGACAGAATCCTGACCACCCCAAAACGATACTGGCAATGAATTCCCGGTGGACGGCCGAAACATTTCCGGGAACGCCGCCGCAGACCTGAAATCCTGTGAATTCGCTTGCCTTCTCACCTTCGTCATCCTCGGCCTCGTAAGACCAGACTTCGATCGAGGAACCGATTGCGTAACGAAACTAAAGTTGGAATACCCATCATAAGAATTCGAAGACCCAGAAGCATTATCGTGGAAGCTTGATGAATTCATGTCCTATGGGCAAGGTTTTGGCAACTCAAAGAAATTGAATCATCATAAATCTGGAAGTCGGAGCTGGGTCTGTTGATTTAGAGGGTCAAGAACACAGGTTTCCTTTGAAAGCTCGAGGCCGCCCATCAATGGCAGACCGATTGAAACCCAATGCAGAAACAACGATCATACTGAATTTGGGGAAGTATGAATGGGATTGAAATGGAAAGTGGGAAGAGTATTTTTGAGGTGGGAGTTTATTTCCTTGGGTTGGAAGGCAAAAATCAAAGGGAAGAGAGAGAAAGAGATAGAGAGGAAGAGAGATTTGTATGGATTTTCAACAGTTTAATCACAGGTGTGAGTTTGATAAAAGAAAAAGAAGCCGATTGCTTTCTTTGGCTCTGTTTTTGATCTTCTAAGGCCGCTTTCAATATCATGTGTTGTGTTTGTAGCTTCTTCAATCCCCTTCATTTGGGTTTTTCCTTTTTATTTTTTTCCTTTATTTTCTATCCCTTTTTCCTTTTCATATTATTGGGGTTGGGAAGTTGGGTCCATCCCCTTCCTTGCTCTTATCACAATGATCAATTCAAAAATCAAATTTTAAGGCAAAATTTTCATTTTTGGGTTTCTTAAAATACTTGTCACAACATGACAAGTTGACTCTCTCTTATACTATTTCATAATTTCATTATATTAATCTTCCATATAGTGTATGTTTATATATATTTCTTTTTCATATATAAAATCTTCCATAGAGTATAAAATAAAGGTAATTCACTTAAATATGGTCACTTTTAACAGGTAAATTAACCATAGCTTATAATTAAATTACCTAACTTTCCTTTAAGAATATGCGGATTAGTATAATCGAAATCTTAATTTCGAGGTTTATAGTATAAATACTATGTCAAGTCATACTTATTTGACAATTGAATTAGTTAATTTTGTATTCCATTGCATATATTTAGTTCATTTTAGAGAAAAGAAAATTGTGTGAGTACTATCGTATATAATTTTCATACTGTACCCTTTTTTAAGAGAGGTCATATAAGTCACTTGAATCCAAATCCACAATTTAACTCACATCTCAATAGAAAGAGATGTTCCACTCGAGGTGTTTACTCGATAAGGAGTTAATTAAAAGGGGGGAAAACATTGTTTTGGTACAATCTTTTATTGTGTTGCAATGTATTTTTGTTGTGTGATAATTATGTTTGGTTGTTAACTATCAGTAATTAAGAAAAAAACATGGAATATAAAAAGTATTTAGTGGTATAAATGCAGTTTTTATTAATATGATCGTGGGTATATAAATAAAAACAATTATCTCCAATGATATGAAGTTATGAAGGTTACTTACGAAATAGATATTTAGAGGATTGTTGTTCCTAACCTATAATTTTCATAATTATAATATTGGGTTGAATTTTAAAGGCCATATATGTTGCAAATGATTGAGGGGGTGAAAAGTCTATGGTTGGTGACTAGTTTATATATAGTATGAAATTTGTTTACATCATCTATACATTTACACAACATGTATAATAAGAAAACCCATATTATCAAGATGGTTATGAAAAGGATGCCATATGAATTATCAATAGTATTGAAAAGCACAATATTGTTCTTATTGTGGTGTGGGGGCAAAAAGGTTCAATTTATAAAACAGATTCCATTTGATATAATATTAAGAGCTTGGGAAAATTTTCTTATCCCCTAAGAAAAAAAAAAGAAAAAAAAAAGATTTGGTAAGAAGAAAAAACATTCACTCCAAGACAAATATGTTGTTGAGTGGTTGGTTGGTATAATTTTAATTTCAATCATAAGAGAAAAAAACAATCAGAGAGATGGACTGAGAAACAAAGTTAGTGAAGATAGTTTTAATATATAAAATGAGAAAATCAAATCAGTTTCAATTCAATAATTCATTTCAAAAGTAACAATATGCACTGTATTATAATAAATAATGATCTATTTAACCTTTACAACTCTAAAATTGTAATTATTTAGTCTATTAACTTTAATAAGTAACAATTTAATTTTTATCATAAAAATTCTTATTAAAACTAATTGTTAATTCTTATTACATAATAACTTATTATTTATGGTCTAATGATCTCTAGTCAGTTTATTGATCTACATGTATAAATTAAAAAATTATTGAATCCTACAATTTTTTTTTCATGATAAAGACTTAACTGGTTATTATAAAGTAGATAAATTAAATTGTTACTTATTAAAGTATGTAGAGTTAAATTGTTATAGATTGCTAAAAATTGTTATAAAATTGAAAGTACGTGAACTAAACCTTATCGATTAAAGTTCAAGAACTAAATTGTTATTTTAATAAAAATTTAGAGATTAAAAATATTTTTTAATCTAACTTTAATTTCTAACATTGTTTATAGGATGAATGACTGAATAATTAGCTTTAGAGATGATAATTAGTTTCTCGTCATTGTGTAGTTAAATACATTCTAAAAATTAAAGCATTTGAACAATGGTTTATAAACCAATAAAATCTAAAAATAAAAATAATCAACCCACAAAAAAACAAGCTAAAACATATTTAAAGATTTAAAAAATTATATTAAGAAAAACCCTCAATTGTAATATTTGAATTAACGTGATCACAACAAAATTCGCATGGTCTCAATTAACAAACCCTTAAAATCTTTATATATAATTAAAAATAAATAAAACAAAATATTTAGATCGACTATAATCATATATTTGCATATAGTCCTAACACACAAAGAAAACAATCATATTATAGGTGTGTGGATTATATTTTAATTTAAAAATAAATCATTTAGAAAGAAATTTGAGTGTTTGACCACCATTCAAAATAGATTTTCAAGTATATTTTAATCAATTTTTATAAAAAAAAAATATTTAAATAAAAATGAATTTTTTGAAAAACACTTATTTCTCAAGACAATTTAAACGTGCTCTATATAGGATATACATGGGTCAAGTTGAGTTGGTTGTGAAGTGTTTTTAGACCAATACAAAAATTCGGGTTGGTCAGATCGACAACCCAAAAGACTCGACAAACCAAACTAATCCAACCTTCAAAATTCGTGTTGGATTGGATTGATTGAGTTATCGGGTTACTATTATTATTATTATTCCGTTAATTTAAAATACTTAAATTTATCTACAACACATGTCTAATAACTAAAATCTCATAAAACTCAAAAGTTAAATATCAAATATTCATGATATTTATTATAAACTTTAAACAAAACAAACATTCATAAAAGAAAAAAAAAAGTAAGAATTTACAAATTCATCAATTTTAAAAATAAATATTCTTTTTATTAATACCTATGTAATTCAAGTTGGACCGGATTAACCAATAAATTTTATTAAAAGTAAATATATAAAAAAAATCAATTCGAGACCCAACCGAACCTAATAAAAATAGAAAAGTTTCAATCCAATGAAATCAAAAAAACAAAACTAGTCAATCTAATTTTCATAATTTGGATGGAATAACTCGAATTGTTGGATCATTTGAAAACCTAACTACGGTAACCGATAAAAAAGCAAATTTTGTCTAATTAAACGTGTTAATTTTACCATTTATTCAACATTACAATAGGATTTAACTTAGATTTGCTTGCCCAAATACAAGAGTTTTAAAAAGTATATATTATATTTATATACACATTGGAAATTACAGCACTACAAATATTGATTTAGAAAATTCCAAATTAATCCAAGGACATAAACTCTGTTTTAGCTGGAGATCATATCCAAAATTGGCTACATCAGAGTTGGATTTTATTTTATTTGTTTTTTTTTAAAAAATGTAGGCCTAAAAATAAACATAGAAAGAAGAATTATTGTTAGGAATTAAAGAGACATAAATAAATTAATTTGGATTTTATTAATAATTTAAACAACATGCTAGAGACATTCAAGTCTTTGGTCATTAATTACACAATTTTCCTAGGATTCCCTTGTCTGTTTCTCCAATGTTTCATTGTATTCCTTTCTCAAGCTATTGTATTTTTCACACAACCCCTTAAATTCTTCCATTTCTTTCTCTGAAATTTTCTTCTCCTTCTTCTCCAAACAAACTTTTGTAGCTTCAATCTCTTTCTTCATCTTTTCCATCTTTTTCGTCTTGTCGTCGAGCTCTCTTTGCAGATCTTTCAACTCCGAAGCCGTAGGCTCGAACTCTATGTACACAAAATTCAACCATAATTGAAAGAGACTATACTACTCACGTTACATTAAATCACTACTAAATTTAAAATCTTATAAATTTTGTAGAAAAATAAAATAAACCTGATGGGTCCATTTTTGAATAGCTTGGATCCATTGCGTTTCTCAATAGTAGCTTGCTGAGTGGGGAAAAAAAAATTTGTGAACTTGTTAAGTTAAAATTCAAACATCTAATTATTCTTAGATTTATTTGGATACCACAATTATTAAAAGAAATTAGCTAGTATTGGTTTTAAAGCACATACATATGGGGAAAATGAATATTAAAAAACAATAAAATAAAACGATAAATTTCTAGTATTTTGACAATATAAAAATTTCCATACTACCTCAATTTATTATTTATCACAAAAGTAGAATTTAAGAACTATGTGGTGTACATAAAAGAAATTAATAATAAATTAATAAATCGTTTAATAATGTGTCGTGAAGTAAAATAATAGATAGGAGTATATATTTTTTTTTAATGATATAAAAATGAGCTGTATATCAGAATAATAAATATGAAATTAACTCTCTTTTTCTCTATTTTTAGGGTAGGTTTGAATTTTGTATAATTTTTTTAAAGTGAAAAATTAGTATTATTGGGCTAGGCCCATAATGCTTTCGATGGGATTAAACAAAAACGGCCCATTCTGATTTCGGATCACACGGCATGTCTCGCACGTGTTAGGTTTCAGCCTACCCTAATCATAACTCTTGGACAGAGAAAATTAATGTCATAAACTTTTCTTTTACTACAAACTTTCACAAGGCTAAAATGACAGATCTCGTGATTTTTAATACAGTCGAATATCAATTAAGTATGTTCGTTCAGTCATTAATTTAAACTATATTCTAACCTCACTTGATCTTACACTAATTTTTAAACCTAGACCATTTATTTAAATTTGCACTTTAAACCTATATTTCTTAAACACATGCTTCATGAACCTTACGCGCCACTGAAGACTTAATAATCTCGAAATCATTTCTACTTAGAGTTGAATTCTGCATACACCACATTTAGACATATGATCGTTATTTGTATGATAGGTCTGAACAATAAAGATATGATTGATAATAATAAGTAGAATTAAAACATAATTATTGGGAAAACAACATTAATTAAATTGAGCTTATAATCCAAACTCACCTTTTATTTTTGACCTTCCCCCACCTAAGCAAGCAAGGAGAGTCTTTCTGTTAGGGCTTCTTGAGTGTGAATAGGGGCAGAGAAGAAAGGGTTTTTATCGTGTGAAAATGGCTCACACTGAGAGAGAGAGAATTTCTTGATGGGGAAAGAAAATGAAGGGCCATGATTTTGGCATATGAATGTGTTGGGCTAATGAAGGTACGTGATGGCAATCATCACTGTCTCAGTTTGTCTTCTACGGTGTGAAATGTAGCACTGAATCACATCCCCCGCATCTCTATGTTTTTACTCTCGTGACTTCGTTAGTTTTTTAGGCATGTAAGGCATCTGGAAATAATGCATTATTATTACCGCTCACCTTTTTTTTTTTTTTTTTTTTTTTTAATATTATTTTGAGTTTGTTTAATTTTAATGTTCCTACATTTTCGATACATCTTAAATTTAATCCATGAAATTTATTTTTATTGAAATTGGTCCAACAATGATAATGATAATTTTCATATAATAAAATATAACATGGAATATGTTTCTAAGATTTATAGTAAAATAATAGATGATAAACTTTTTTTTTTAAATAATCAACAATAAATTAATTAGAATTATAAATTAAATTTATACACATACTTTAATTGGACATTTGACAGTGTAGTGACTTAATTTGTACAAATTTCAAATTACAAGGACCAAACTGATATTTTAAAGTTGTTTGGGATATTTAGTTGAGTTTACATGTCTGCATAGTTTATATGTTTGTGTTTAGTGTGCTTCATATGTCAAGGGTATTTAGTGCAATTTTTCTAACTTAACTAAATATTTTAAGGTGATTTTTTTGTTTGACAACCTTTTTTTATTATTCAATGATTCTACATATTTTTTTTAATAGACTATAGATTGCATTTTGTTTTATTGTTTTTTTTAGATAAACATGTATTGCTGGGGAGTTTTAGGAAATGAGGTTGAGGATTTACTTTTGGATCATACATTTCAATTTCTTTTAATCTAAGCAACTATTTTATAAATTAGTGCATGAGACGTTTCTAGTTAAGTTGGACAAATTGTATTGGATTAATTGGAACAAAATAAATTTGAATTTATATTGTAAGTGAAATATTCTCAAAATGTAATTTTAATAAGATGACCTTATTAGTGGTCGTGTTACATGGTTAACATGAAAAATATGTAATAAATGCTACATTCTCCGATCTAGTAATACGATATAGCACAACAAATGACCAAGTCCACTTACGTAGAAAAAATTACATAAAGATTCATCCATATCTTCTATCTGATAAATTTGTTCAACAACTTCTTTCTGCCTCCCAAACTCTAGTTCATACTTATCTTTTTGCCATGATATATACAAACTTTAGTTTGAATTAACTTGAGAAAAAATGTCATTCAAAATGTCATTTTCATTTAAACACTTTTAATAAAAACTATTTAAAATAAAAACACTCACGTGTATGACAATTATTTCTTAAATGTGTTTTTATATACAAAATTTGTATTATTTATACTTTTAACCTCAAATTTTCACTACTTACCTTTTATTTTGTCTTTTCTTCAATTTAAAATAATTATGAAGTAACATTTTAAAATTAATTTTAACAATGATGGAAAAACAATGACACTTGAGTAATTGTAATTATAGTAATTTTAATATTAAAAGTGAGTGTTTACTGAAAAATGGATGTTAAAAAGTGGAAATCTTGAAATCTAGATACTAAATTGAAACAAAATTCAAACTTCGAAGATAAAATTGTAATATTTTAGAATCTAAAAATTAAATTGAAATCAAACTCAAAACTTATCAACTAAAAGTGCTTTTGAATGTATATGAAAGAAATGGAAATGTAACCCATAATTGAGAAAGTAAAAAAGAAAAAAGTAATTTTTTCAAAAAAATATTTATTTAAGCAGATTATTCGAATATATATACATATATATATAAAAAGAGAAACAAATCCTTAAATGGTTTTACGTTGAGAACATATTCTTGGAATACAATTGCTGAAGGAAAGCCCATGGGCCCAAGAAAATTCCCAAAAGCAGTTAAGTAAAGATTCCTCTTGTCACATTGGGAACCTCGTCCAATTTTATTATTATTTTTTTTTAATTCAACAATTATTACTATTTAGCCGATATAAAATAAATTATACAAAATATTAGGAGTGTTCAAAAAATCCGATGATCCGAAAAAAAGATCAACCCAATCCAACCCGTGTAGTTTGAGTTGGGTTATCAACTCATTTGGGTTAGATTGGGTTCAAATAAATGAAAATTTTACGGGTTGGATTGATTCATGGGTTCACCTAATATAACCCAAACCAACCCGAATTTATTATTAATTTTAAAAAATATATATTTTATTACATATAACACAATTATTCTTATATATATTGATTTTAATTTTATTTAATTCCAATATTTTGTTAATAAATTTTTCAATAACTCTTAAAAGTAGTTTATTTGTACTTTAGAAAGAAAATTTTCACTGTATAAATTAAAAATTGAGTTGTTAATCTTAATTCAATATATGAAAATAATTAAATAAGATTTTTACATATTTATGTTGTGTTCTTTTTAAGAACAAAATTTTAAACAAATGACCCATTTAATCCGAACCAACCCAACCTAAAAATTTCATGGTTGGGTTGGGTTGAATTCATTTTTTAATAAGGATTGTATGGGTTGAAGAAATTTACAACCCGAACAAAAGTCTTTCAACCTAATTCAATACATGAACACCTCTACAAAATATCATCAATAATGTATCTCACATTTGAAGAGTTTCATTTTAACTATATATATATATATATATACTGAAAAATTTTCACTTTAAATGGACGTAACCAAATAGATATGTTTGAAAGAAGAAGTATACGATAGTATTGTTAAATTGTAAAGTAATGATGTGACGACAATGTATTTTGAGTTTAAAGAAATTAAAGTAATTTCATCTTTAATTTTTAAATTCAGTAGTAAAAAAAGTAGAAAGTTTCGTTTCAAACTATAAACCAAAAAATCTGAATGAGTTGGTACAATGTTTCTACGGATAATGCTTAAAGAAAATCCGATATTTTATAATTGTCTTAAAATTTGAACTTTTTCAAATATGACTTTTAGGTTACTTTTGGATAATTATTTCCTTTTCATTTATATATATATCCGATTTTTATATAGTTTTTCCTATTTTCGAAACTATTTTAACGATGATGAGATAAAATACATTTATTATAGAGAGGAAAAATGCATTTAAAATATATTTATCAATTGGAGAGAAAAAAAATATAATTCTTGTAAATCTTTCCCTTTTTCAATTTGCAAAAAATACATTTAATGGAATATGAAATTTTATTTTTTATTTACGTTGGTTTTTACATATCTACTTATTGATTTTTTTATGGATTAATGGTTATTTTAAATATACATTAGGACATTTTTTACGGATTCATGGTTATTCTAAATATACTCTAGAATATTTTGTTAAGTATTTGAAAAAAGTCTAACAAATATATGAAAAATACTACTGTTTATAAATTAGAGATTGACTCATATGTTTGACATAAATCACGGTATGAACTGATATATGAAATATACCACAGTATATAAATCTTCATAAATTTCATTTGCACCACAGTATATATATCATAATACATGAAGTCTAAATAATAATAATAACACTCCCATTTATATAAAATAAACGAATATATATGCCACAATATATATCAAATTTTTTATCGAAGCTAAAAAAAGTACATATATATCACAATCTATATAAAAAATAGAAAAAGATAAAACTAAAAGTTAAATAAGGTATGTCGTTCGTCTCCTTCGAGTCTGTCATCATCATTCACTTACTTCGAGTCCGTTGTCGCCGTTCATTTGCTCTGAGTCCACCATTGCTGTTCATTTGCTCCAAATCGTCATTGTCGTTCTTTCGCTTCGAGTCCGCCATTGTCATTCTTGTCATCCTGTGCTCGCCCCGTAACTAGATCGCCCCACACTATCTGTCTTCCACCTATAACTCACACCGTCAGAAGGATAAAAGAGAGGGAGGAGGAAGAAATAACTTTGAAGCATGGGAAAAGAATATATGCATTGGGGAGAGAAAATAATATATATATATATATATATATATATATATATATATATATATATATATATATTATATATATATAGATATAGATATACGTTGAGGCTAAATTATAAATAGCTATTGATATTGGTAAAAATAGGGAGACCAATAATTTTTTTTTTTTTTTTTTTTAAAAAAAAAATGAAATGTTCAAATATGAACCTATTTTTAAGGTCTTTTATGTAGAAATACCTTTCCCTTATTATAAAAAAAAATTATTATTATTATTTTTTAAGAAAGCTTTTGAACTAAAGTAACTAGTGGGATCAAACACTTAAAAGTACCTATTACTATTTGAAAAAGTACTTTCAATTTACTAAACAAATTTTTAGTTTTTACCATTTTTTTTTTAATATAGATAAGTAAGATATGAGAATTTGTACCTTCAATTTCAGAAAAATTAGTATATGGCAACTACACTACAAAGTTAGATAAACTCTTTAATTACTTACTTTGTTTCGTAGTAATATGTTAGAATAATAATGTACCATATATTTAGATGCTCAAGCATCTTGAATGCTCATAGGAGAACATCTCAAATGCTCACCTAAAATATGGTTTTTTTTTCCTTCATCGCACATGTTAAAATATTAATTTATCAATGTCACAAAAGTATTATATGAATTCAAATTATATTGATTAATACATAAAGCATGTAAAAGTAGGAGGATATGTTGGAATAACAATGCACCATTTTAAGACATTTTCTATAGAAAAAAAATTGCAAAACAAGCACAATTACATTCTTACACATATTCCGACAAAATAAAAATAGATATCTAAAGATGTTTGATATCTCTATTTTGTAGCATCTATCGTTTTATTATTTCAAAGTTTTGATTATTTTGATTATCAAACACCGGTTGGTCTACAATATTAGTTCCAATTTCGTGTCTAAACTTCTAAATTACATACTTTATTTTTATTTGCTTTTTTAAGGAATTGCACACCTAGTTGAAAAAATGACTTTTCTTTTATTATTATTATTTTTTAATCTTTCTCTTATCTATGGCCAAACCCTGATGTTTAGGTCTCATCTCTCTACTTAATTTTTGAATTATACTTCGTATCTGACGTAGGTACAATTGTAGTATATTTTCCACGATTTTAGCAAAATACATGACAAATTTAAAATTGATGGTTATATTTTTCCAACAAAATCTTTCATCAATAGTCTATTAACAACTTTAAGTTCCCAACTGTGGTTTTAGGACTCCAATGTTCTTGATTCTTAGCAGGTTTCTGAGGAGGAAATAAGGTGAAGGATCGTTGATTCCCTTGCTTGTGGACTTTCAATCCAAGTATTTTTTACTTCAAGAACGGCGATTCAATCAGGTGAAGAAAAATGAAAATAAAAGAAGGGTTATTACATAGAGTAGCATCGTCGCCATTGTCGACCTAGACTCGACTGCTTGGAGCTTTGGTTGTTGGTTTTGTTGCGATTGCAACAGTGGGGCTTTAAATTTCTGTTTTTGATTCGGGTTAGGATAAGACAATGCATGAGTTACACTTTGCATAATAAGATGAAATGGTTGAATGGATGTATTGTATCTGTTTGTGTCTTTTGTGAAATAATATTGGATAAATTTGAACGTTGGGAGTGAAGAGTGGGGAGATACTATAACAACTAACAAGTGTTTGGGCATTTTCGGATGACTTTTGCTTAAAAGAAAATACACAATATTGGAAGTACGAGTGTTAAAAAAAAAAAAAAAAACAAAAATTTGATGACCCCAAAAAAACTAATCAGCCCGACCCAAAAGTTTTCTCCACTAAACAAGGTATATAGATTGTAGATTGTAGACTATTGTAGATTGTATGATATTTTGTTTTCTACTTGGACTCCGTTTTATTTGCCCCCAGCCCCTTCTTTTTTTTAGTATAGTGTATTTTCATGACTCAACAAATATTTTAGCAGTTAAGTTCAAGGTATTTGTGTAGATTATTTTTTAATATATTGTATGTACATGACTCGAACAAATATTTTAGCAGTTTAAAGTATTTGCATGACTCAATATGAGGTTACACGATATATTTATTTTCTTTAAAGGATAGATAGAGTACATATGTGATTTGAAAGGCTGTGGAAAATTAATCTCCATGTCCCATATTTTCTTTGGAGGTTGTTAGTGAATCTTCATTACTTTTTTGTTTCCACATTGTTTCATTATTTTGTTAAACTAGTCTCAAATGTATTTTCCTAGGTTTTGGATACTCAGTAATTTTTTAAAATATACCCATTATAGGGATTCGATTGCAGGGGTAAATCCATCCATTTGTAGATTTTAAAAAGTAGTAAATTTAATCCGTTGGTCATTTTTTCAAATTGAAATAGTTTTGGACGTTTTTAAAAAACATCATTCTATGTTGGTCATTAATCCAGTCGACCTAATTTTTTAAAATAAATACAATAGTGAAGACAACATACAAAACAAATTTAAGAAACCAGCAGACCACCAAGCAAAGTAGAATTCATCCATAGAGAGTGGTTTTCGGTCCAAATCGTCGAAAATAGAAATTTCAAGTGTGGTAAATTAAGTCATGAGCGATAGAGATTATTGTAGCGGATTAAAAAAATTATTTAATAAATTTTGAAAGATAGAAATCATGAATAGAGTCAACGAAAGGTTAAACCTCATTTATATATTGTGGTTTTCAAATAAAAAGATTCACATTAGAGGGAAATCCTTTTCAGCTTAGAAAAGAAATAAATTGACTACAAGAGCTTTAAGTCACATAGAATTAAGTGTTATTTTAAAACTCTTTTGAAAAATGTTTGTAAAAACAGGGTATCATAGAAACTATTTACAAAAATAAAATTAATTTTTTGTCTTATGAATTTCAGTTCTTGTAAAAGACAGAGTTAACTCAATTTACGAAAGAAAATTCAATTTTTTAAAATCTTTTTATTCAATTCAGTCTCTAGAGACTTTAAAAAAAATATATAGTTAATACTATATACTATCAGCATTGATGTGACATGTTTGTTTTTTCCCTCTTTTTTTCCAAAGGAAGTTCGTGTTAGTTTTCATATTACGTGCCAATTTAATTATTATTTTTTTTCAATCACGTGCCATTGATTATTATTTAAAAAAAAAAAAAAAGAATTGTATCATTGATTATTATTAATAAGTCATTGATTTATTTAATGTCTGTGTACATTTTATAAACCAATTGACACATAAATTGAAAGTTTATTAAGTATTCGTTTTACCAGACACAAAATTCACTTGTATGTCTAACAAATTCATTAATTTAAAAATATATTGAATGGGTAAGAGATTTATTTAACAAAAAGAACATTTTTAAAATTAAGGCCTTTTGAGAAAGTTTTGATCTATCAGATAATTTTTAAATTGATTTATTAGACACAAATATAAATATTTTCCTCTATCTCAATATTTGGATATCCAATATCGTGGTTTTTTTTTCAAAGAGTATAAGAAATTAAACCTCTCATTTACGGAAAATAAATTTGACTGACATAAAACTTGTACTATCAATTTCGTAATTAGAAGTTCAATTTTCTCACTTGACATATATATATTTTATTATTTTTGTAAAAAAAAAGATATTTATTATTATTATTATGAAAAAGGTTTGAACACATGATGCCACTTGATATTACAACTAGATAAAAATACATGCTCTCATGTAATATAGAGAAAAAAGATTTCAACATAAAAGGCCTTAAAAATAGGCTCATATCACATTGATGTCGTGAACATTTCATTTTTTACAAAAAAAAAAAAAAAAAAGACATTGGTCTCCTTATTTTCACTAATATCAATGACTATTTACAATTTAACCCTCACATATATTATATATATAAAGTTCTCTCTCTCCATGCACATGCATATTCTCTCGAGGTCATTTATTCCTCCTCCTTCTTTTTTCTCCTTCCAGTGGTGTGAGTTACAGGTGGAAAACGGATGACGTGGAGCGATCTGGCGATGAGGCGAGCATTGGACGACAAGAACAACGATGACAAACTTGGAGCGGACAAACGACAATGACGGATTCAGAGTAAATGAGCAATGACGACGAACTCGAAGCAGACGAATGACGGACCCTATTCAACCTTTAGTTTTCTTTATATATAATGTGATATATATGTATTTTTTTTTTAGCTTTTGTGGAAAATTTGATATATAACGTGGTATGTGTATTCGTTTATTTGATATAAACGAGAGTGTTCTTTTAATTTAGACTTTATGCATTGTGATATAAATGTTGTGGTGTAAATGAAATTTATGAAGATCTATATACTGTGGTACATTTTATATATTAGTTTATACTGTGATTTATGTTTGACATTGAGTCAATCTCTAATTTATAAACTGTAATATATATTTCATATATTGGTTAGAATATTTTCGAATGTCTAACAAAATGTTCTAAGATATATTTAGAATAACCATGAATCTGTCAAAATGTTATAAGGTATATTTAAAATAATGATTAATCCGTCAAAAAAGTTAGTAAGTTGATACGTGAAAACCAACGTAAATAGAAAATAAAATTTTATTAAATGCATTTTTTTTTTCAAATTAGAAAATGGAAAAAGTTTCAATAAATGTATTTTCTCTCTCCAATCGATAAATGAAAAATTTATATTAAATACGTTTTTCTCTCTATAATAAATGTATTTTCTCTCCACATCGTTAGAGTAGCTTCGAAAATAGGAAAAAAATATATAAAAATCGAATATAAATAAATGAAAAAAAATATATAATTATCTAAAATTTAAATTATAAAACATTTATGAAATATGGATCTTCAATAGAAACCCCACAAACAATGGACGTAACAGGGAAAATAACGGGGTCTGTTTCAAGCCGTTTTCAAGGCTTCAAGCCCATCGTTGTTGTTTTTCTGTTTTTATATTTTGTTATTAAAAAAGAAAAAAAAAAGTTTATTGTCGTTTTATTTATTTATGAAATGTAGTGATGAAATCAGAAAATGTCGAAAATTACTCTTACGGGGAATCCGACGAAACCATAGCGCTACATCAAATCATCAACAACGTAGGACTTTCCAAAGTTTTGGGAACACCGTCCTAAAGTTGTCCACCTAAATTCAAACTCATAGTCCTAGTTTGTCCTTGGTTTCGAAAATTTTAAAATAATGTCGAGCAAATAATGCTACACTACATTATGATTTCTCATTTAAATATTTTTAAAAAAATCGAAGGAAAAAAATTATTCAATAACTATTTATTGTATAGTGTTATCGACATTATACAGTTGATGGTTATTAATAAAATGACAAATTTCTTTTTTTTTTTTTCATAAGTTTTTCTCTTAAATATTTTATTGTGTTGACAACATTTAATAATTGGTTAAAATATATCGTTTTAGTCTTGTATTTTAGAGTAGTGGTGCATCCAAAATTTTTATTTATGAAAGTTTGTTTTAAAAATTTTTAATTACAAATTTAGTTGATGAACTCTAAATTATGTATTTTATTGATCACTGAACTTTAAAATGGTCAAATAGACCTCTAAACTTTCATACATACGTGTATGCATATAAGTTTTAAAATTTAAACACTAAATTTGTAATTTAATTTTAAAAATAAAATTATGTTGAATATATTTTAATTTACTGTATTTTTAAATGATAATTCCTATAATTGTTGTTGTTTCTTAAAAAGAAAAAAATTGCTACAAATTTAAATGTGTTGTCAGAATAATAGAACAGTAGATAAAAAAAAATAAAGGAATTGCGTTCATAAAAATAAATAAATAAATAAAATCTAGTTGGGGTGCTCAATTTTCTTTTTTTATTATCCTTTACCATATAAATTTTGAAAACATAAAAATTATAATTATCCTTTAATCATTTTCTTTAAAAAAATCTTCGAAGGATCAAGTTTAAGATTTATTGAAAATAGAGATTAAAATTGAACAAGTTTCTGCTATCAATATTTTTTTAGTACCGATACGTATCAATTATCACCATAATCTTTCTAATTTATTAAATTGTATTTTAGACTTAGGTATTATCGTTTGTATTCTTTGTTCATTTTTACTCATTCACATATTAAACATAACTTTTTAGTACAACAATTATAGGAGAGGAGAGGTTGAGTCTCTATTTAACTCATTAATTTGAATGAAAATAAAACCTAACCAACAATTATGTAGAACCAACCATATCATAAGTCACGAATTATATATATATATATATATAACTCTAATATCAAATCTTATCAAATGTTTACCAAACATTAAAGTTTTAAGTGAGGATTGCACGTCAAACCGAACGTAGCTCAACGTTCAATTGGCATTTGAGTGTGCTAAAAACCATGAGGTCCATTTGCACATCTTCTCAAGTTCAAAATGCAGAGATCACAACAATGTCCATGTTTTAATCTATAATAATAATGTGGTGAATTGGAGTAAAAATCGGAATACATATTTCTTTTTCATCCCTTTTATTTGTATCTATATTCCACACATCTCTAAATTTCAAAATGTTACATTTTTACCTAAGTATTGATTAATTTTTATTTAATCTCCAAGTTTTAAAATGTTACATATTTACCCCAGTTTTGAATTTAATTTTCATTTGGTCCATAAATATATATTAATTTTTTTTTAATTAAAGAACCCTTTAATTCATGTCATTAACTTTTAGTTAATTAATTTTATAATTATTTTTAATAGCAAATTTGTAACATCCTAAAATTTTCGATGAATTTAAATTAATTATCTTAAATTTACAGGATGTTATCTTCTTTTTAATTTTGGGTTTTGAAGCTAAATTCGAGAAAATCATTAATTTAGATTATTTTTTCATGGAATTGTTGGAGTTAATTTGTTAAACGGTTTGAGATATTGGGATGGTTTTTAGTAATTTGGGATTATTTTCCTTTAATTTAGTAAGATTTTGGGGGCAAAATTAAATCAATTTGAAAAGATAATTGGAAATTGTAGGGGTTGATGCTAAATCTCTTAGGGTCCTATAGTTTGTATTTGTAATGTACAAATATTTTATTCATGTAATAAAATATGTGATGTTTTATTTCAAAATTAGTTGCATTAAACACAAACCAATAAACTAACATCCAGGGTTATCTTGTAGCTTAAACATGTATGTAGAGACATACGGGTGGATCATGTTTAAGTGATAATCTAAATGATCTGTAGTAGATGGATAAGATTGGATACCTTATTTTGTTGACTCTACATGTATGACCTGCTTTGTAGGTGTTACAATTGTTGTAAAGTGCTACAAATGATTTAATCCTAATTATTCATGTGGAGACACGTGAGCGGGGATATTCTATACAAAGGAGTTTGTATAAGACCGGACCACGAAATGTTTAGTCTCATTACATAACATTGTTCATAATAGAGACTTACATTCCACCAAGATGACCATAGGTAATATGACCTGAATCCTGAGTGAGTTGTAAACTCCCGCCTATGAGGGCGTTCCTTTGATTTGTATGGGTGAGTATGACCAGATCGTCGACTCAACAAGCCTACCATTTTGGGTATTTGTCTGATTTGGGAGTTAGGAACACGGCTACACAATAAGGAATTCACTCTTCCCTAATGTCGGAAAAAGTAGATAAGTTGCACCCTTTAAGACTGATTCTGGGATTTGAACAATGTGGCACCACACCTTCTCCTGGTCCAAGAGAGGTTTGATCATAGTTGGACTACGATTTATTGTTAATTAGAGGGATCAGTGGTACTTAAGGAGTTAGATGTAACTACAAGGACAAAACGATAATTTTGGACCAGCTGTACTTACGAGCAATTCGTGAAGGGTCATCATACTATTGATTGGTTATATCCAATGGACACATAAATATATTTGTAGTGCGGAGAGTGCAACTGTCGGTCTTTAGTGGAGTGTCCGACAGTTAACGGATGGTGAATAATTTAAATTAAAGAGTTTAAATAATTATTCACGTATTGTTGGAGCTTCAAGCTACAGGTCAATGAGGTCCCTTCGATAGCTCAACGGAAATAAATGAGAATCAACTTTTGGATTAATTTGAATTGTTCAAATTAATTGAGATAATTAATTTTATATGATATAATTAATTAAATTTTAATTATGTGCGATATAATTACTATAATGTATTTGATACATTATAATATTACTTAAGAAGGGAAATAAATATTTGAATATGATTCAAATATTAATTATATGAATTTGATTCATATAATTGAATTTAATGTAAACGTGATTTTTATTAAAAGCCACTGGTGAGAGAAAATTGAAATTATAAACTATATCGTATTTGATACAATATAAAAACTATAGGTTATATGTTATATGTGATATAACATATAGTTATGTATATAAGTATAATAAATTAGTTATTATATATATGTGTGTGTGTTATATTAATTAATTAATTTAATGTTTTAAATTAATTATTCTATGTTTGAATTATGGGAGGGAATTAACTTCCCTCCCCAATTTTCTCTCCACCCACGTACTATGTGGGTGGTTGACAGACGAAGTGGGATGTGGGTGTTCTGTTTTTCTTCTTCCTACAACATAGAAGAGTTATGTGTGAAAAAAAACAAAAAATTGAAATTCTTCTCCTCCTCCTCTCTTCTCTCAACCTTTTTTCCTTCATGAAAATTCAAAATAGTCAGAGACCACAACTCTTGGGAACTCTACCCGAGAATACCGTGGTCTCCAAGTGGTAGTGTCCTTTTGGTATTTGTGTTCTTCACAAAGAAGAAGGATTCGTGAAGTTTTTTTGTGTCTTCAAAGGTAAGGGTTTTCTGAAACCCAATTTAATTCGTTTGCAATTTATGTTCAAGCATGTTGTATTTTTATGAAATTAAATGCATGATTTTGTTTCTCTGTGAAAATTTTTAATTATATAAAAATGGGATTTGGGTAGATTCACTTTTGCTCAAGGATCCCTTCACAAGGGTTCCTTCAATTGGTATCAGAGCTTTTAGGTTTTGGTCCAAAATTCCCATTTTTATTATGAATTAATTTGTAGTTAATGGTGGGATTTTTCGTTTCTGCATTCTGTGATTCATGTGATGAATTTTTGAGATTGTTGTTTGCATTAACGGATAATTTCGGGGTTGGACTGTTTATAATTTATGGCTTTCTTTATGTTTTGATATGTAAAGGCCCATGTTTGGGGCATTATTTGCTGCTATCGAGTCTGTAATTCATTAGTTGGGTCGCTCGTGATGGTTTTTGATTGAAATATGGAGACAACTGTTGGATTTTATGTCCTAAAACTCGTAGTTTGTAATATCATATTATTGTTCAATAAAGCTGTTATTGAAAATCTTTAGTAAATTTAAATTATATATATTCATGAATCCAATAAACTAAGGTTCCGAGGCTATTAAGTTTAAGTCTGAACTTTATGTAGTGACATAAATATGGATCAAGTTCAAATATATAGCCAAAATAGTCTATAGTATATAAATAAGGTTGGGCGCCTTATTCTGGGGACACTATGGATGCGACCCATTTTGTAGTTAGTACAAACGATGTGATCCTAAACCGTTCATGTGGAGACATGAAAATGGGAGCATCCTATGTAAAGAGTTTATATAAGATTGAACCATGAAATAGTCACTTTTTACGTTCTAAATGTCGTTTAATGTATAAAACTGACTATTTCGTTAATTGATGACCTAGGTAACTTAATCTTAATCATGAGCTGACTATGAACTCCTGTTCACTCGGAATTATCCTTAGATCTGCATAGGTGAGAGCAGCTCATTATCGCTGGCCCAATAAACCTCCCATTTCAGGTGTAAGATCAGGTGGATAGCTGGGAACATAAGGTGCAAGACGGAATTCACCTACCCGTTATAGGGATAATATATAGGTTGTTCCCTTTAGTACTGAATCCAGGTCTTGAACAAGGACCCCACTCTTTCATTGGCCCAAGAGGGGTTCGGTTTATAGGTTGGACCTTAAACCAATTGTTCATTAGAGGATCAGTAGAACTTAAGGAATAAGATGTAGTCTCGAGGGTAAAACGATTTTTATGACCCAACCGAGATTACGAATAACCTGTGAAAGATTAACTTACCAATTGGTTATATCATATGGACACAAATATATCTATAATGAGGGGAGTGCAACTATGGGACTATAGTGGAATGTCCCATGAGTTAACGAATGTTGATTAGCTCCATCTAAAGAGTTTAGCCAGCTAATCTCGGATCGCTGGAGCCCATGATCTATAGGTCCATTAGGTTTCCCTGCTAGCTCATATGGAATAAACTTAGAACAGTATGATAGAATAAATCGAATTGTTCGAATTAGGTGAAGAGAGAGAAACCAACAAGTATATGTGATATAGTGGTCAGTTTTTCAGTTTAGAGATATAGTTTTAATGTTTAAATGTGATTTAAATATTCGGAAGCTCGGAAATAATGAAAATGGTCAAAGATGTAAAAAGTCAAAGAGTTGACTTTTGACTTTGAAAAGTTAAACTTTGACCGACCTTATATTCAAATGTGATTTGAATTTCAAGAAAATGAATGTGGATTCATGCTCGGGAGGTCAAAATTAGTCAACACGAAAAAAATCATAAAAGGTCAAAATGTTGACTTTTCGGTCAAATTTTGACTTTGACCAAATGACTATTTTGCCCTTCTGACTAAATTTAGTGGGAAAATATAAACTTTTATTGGATAATTCCACTAATAAAATAGTGGGCTAGGTGTTGGCTTATAGTGGAGACATTAAGCCCACTTAGATAATGGATTCTAGGTGTTGGATTTTTATGACATTACTTCATGCAATTTTGCATGGCCCTTTTCTATAAATATGAGCTTTTGAATTTGGATTAAAAACTTTTGGACATTTTGCCAAAATAGTTTTCTAAAAATTAGGCTGAAAAAACCTAAACCCAACCCAAAATTCATTCTACTATTTCCATCTCTTTCTCTCTCTCGAATTCTTCATCCATCGGGTCCCACAACTCGGTTTTGAGTCCAGAGGATAGTAGGTCAGTTCTAATGATTGTCCGGTTCGTGTTCGAGCGGAGATAGTGGAGTTTTGTGAGCTTCAAAGGTAAGATTTCAAAAAAACCCTAATTAACTAATTTAGGGTTGTATGTTTAATTTATGCAATTAGAGTAAAATTATATCCTTATTCCGCTGCGCATGCCTATTTTTCCATCATGTGGAAACTAAAATGATTTTTAGGTTTTGGAAATTAAATTAAGTTTTTTTTTTTGTAGTATTAATTTGTAATTGCTCACACGTTTACGAGCATTAATGTGTGAAAAATGGTCTGTAAATTTGCTAGAGTCATTAGAATTGAAATTAGGATGTAATTGCTCGGTTCCGGGAAAGAGGATAGCTTCAAAATGAAGAAAAAGCTCACAGACCCGTTTTTCCTCCCAGAATCGAGAAGATTGCTCCCAGACTCGAGAGAAGTCACCAGACCCGCCGACCCGGTTCGCATGACCTACACACCCGCCCACTCCGTTTAACGCGACCCGTGCGCCCACCTACTTCGCCTGCTTCGTCGACCCGCTCTGCGCTTCCATTGACTATGCCAGCAAGCATTGACCAGCCGGTTTGACCGATTCAACCGGTTTTTGGAGTTTTTTGGGCCGATTCGGGAGTTTTGAAGTTGGTTCGAGAGCGATTTTTTGTACTACATCAAATTATTATTGTAATAATTTAGTTGTTAGTTTAATTTAAGAGCCAAAACTAATCCATTTTAGAGTGTTTAATTAATTATGCATGTTGATGTATGTTTTAATTAAATTTTGAATCTTGTTGTGCATATAGTATGCCATATAGATTTAAAATCCCACCATAGGTTAACATGTACATGCATTTGATATATGTTATAATTGTTATAATGTATATAGTATGCATGTTAAGTTTTTTTTTAATATAAAGTGTTATACTAAAGCATGATCATTAAGTATGAATGTATGTTATAGATGTATGATTCTAGGGTTATAATAGTTATAATTTTATTTTATAATTGTTATGAAATAACCTAGACTTTAAAATCTATAACAAAGGTAAAAGTTGCATGCTCACCTAGGATTAAATTGGTGCAATTTCAATCGGCTTTTCTAAAGAGTTAGAATAGGTTGATTACTTGTTAAACAAAGAGTTATTTACTTACCCGGGGAGATCTTATCTAAGGTTGGAGGTTCTTAAGATAATGGTTTACGGAACACTTTCTACCTGGAGATCAAACTGGCGTCTAAGTCAAATAACCCTAGTTTTAATGAGCATGCATGAAAGATGTGAGGTAATAAAATTTGTTTATCACCTAGACATCATAGGTTAAAATCCAGTATAAGAGTTATACATGGATCTATAACCTAGACTTAGGATATGTTTAATTTAGCCGAAATATATCTCTAAGTATTTTTTATATATACCCTAAACCGTTATAGAACACTTCAGCTAGAGAGAAGTAGCGTACTTTTAGCTCTAGCATTCCTAAGAGTTCACATCGTGAGGTCCATGCAGGGATTTGGATCGTGCTTAGGAGTGGAGTCCTTCCGGAAAGTGTTTGCATGGATCAATATCAAGGTGAATAGGGGAAATAGTTCATAGTAAGTGGGTGAGGGATATGTAACAACATATCCCACGGTCTCTTCCATTAGGCCACATCATGAGATTCCTATAATGCGCTTGCATGTCTGCCCTGGAGCAACCTTTCCCTTCAGAGGGTTGTATTATAGGATTCGGAACACCGCAAACTCCAAATCTGGATAGACTCTCTTAGATCAGTTTTCATATTGACTTTCCACTTTCGGGAGCATGTTGATTCTGGTTTCTGAAATTAAAAAAATGGAAGGTTATACTAACAAGAATTACTAAGATGTCAATATATTCTTGACCAAAGTAGCGATAACTAAAGTGCTATAAGAATAAAGATTTATTCTGGGGGTTAGCATCTAGTCAAGATTGTCTTGGTTCAAAAGAGGAATAATCGACTGCCCTTCGGTGGAGGTTACTCTAAACTTTTGAAGTATTGTTGCAAAATATAATAATGAAGGGTACATCATTAGTTTTTTTTTTTTTTTTGCTAAATTTGATTGGATTTAAAAGATTAATGTTTTTTTTTTTTTACTAAAAAGGATATGTTTATCTTTTCAGCATGAATAACTCGATAATTCAACTCTTAGCTTCTGAGAAACTAAATGGCGATAATTATTCGGCATGGAAATCAAATCTAAACACAATACTGGTAGTTGATGATCTAAGGTTTATCTTAACTAAGGAATGTCCTCAAGCTCCAGCCTCAAATGCTAACCGAACTTTCGGGAAGCATACGATCGATGGGTCAAAGCCAATGAAAAGGCTCGTGTTTACATTTTTGCCAGCATGTTTGATGTTTTAGCAAAGAAACATGAATCCTTAGCTACGGCTAAAAAGATAATAGATTCATTAAGAGAAATGTTTGGGCAACCATTATGGTCCCTAGACACGGGGCAATTAAGCACATTTACACGAAGCGGATGAAGGAGGGGACCTCTGTTAGAGAACATGTCCTGGACATGATGATGTACTTCAATATCGCTGAAGTAAATGGCGGACCCATTGATGAGGCTAACCAGGTTAGCTTTATCTTATAATCTCTTCTGAAGAGTTTTATACCTTTTGAGACACATGCGTCTTTAAATAAGATAGAATTTAACCTCACTACCCTTCTTAACAAACTCAAGTGATTCCAAAACCTTACTTTAGGTAATGGGAAGGAAGTGGAAGCAAATGTTGCTATCACCAAGAAAAAATTTATAAGAGGATCGTCCTCTAAAAATAAAGTTGGAACCTCTAAAGCCCAAATGAAAAAGAAGGGAAAAAGACAGGCTCCCAAGATAAGAAATGGAAAGAAGGATACAGATAATGGAAAATGTTTCCACTGTAACCAAAACGGGCATTGGAAGAGAAATTGCTTGAAGTACCTTACAGAGAAGAAAGTTGAGAAAATGACACAAGGTAAATATGATTTATTGGTCGTTGAAACATGTTTAGTGGAATATGATACTTCAACCTTGATACTAGATTCAGGAGCCACTAATCATATTTGTTTCTTGTTTCAGGAAACTAGTTCTTTGAAAAAGCTTGAAGAAGGTGAGATAACCCTTAAAGTTGGAACATGATAGGTTGTCTCAGCTCTGTGTCACAGTCCTCTTATAACAAGAGCTACCTGATCATTTAGCTGCAGCTACATGATCTGGAACCTCTGTTTCGTCTTCTCCATCGAAACAACGCTCTGTATCACGGTCATGCTTGTCTAGAGCCTGTTGCCTATGGCCGCATGACCGCCTCCACCTCTTTTTACTATGCTTTCATCCTATGTATTTCCTTTTGCTAGGTAGTTAGGTTTATATGTACTTTTCTTTGTGAGTGACCGCTTGTCTATTTCCATATGCAAGGGTGGCGGATGTGTTTTTGTTCAGAATACACTATATGGGGATAAGACTAACCATTACTTCCCCATACCCGGAGTAGTATGTTATAAAGTTGTTGCTGTTGTTGCTTATTACTTTCTAGCATACTACAATCTTTCTCTTCTCTATTCTTACAATCAAACTGTTTGCGAAAACATTTTCTTCAAACCCGTTTTATAAAACCGTTTTCTCTAAAATGGGGGTGGAGGTTGCGACAGGCACCCGGTGTGCCACTGGCTGTTCATATTTGAATTGGCTGACTTGTTCATGAGCGGAAACAAGTGCCGCACAATCACTAAGTGAAGCTTCAGAAAGTGCGATTGTGACATTTGGTGTAAGAGCCAAGTTGGCTCGTAGAGTTGAGAAGCTGCGATCATGTCTGCTACAAAGCAGTTGGGAAAGTCTCATGTTGACCGATTAGTCGAGATTGAAGAGCAAATGCTCTATTTAATAGAAGTCCTTGATTAGGTTCGGTTCCTAGAGACTCAGTTACAAGAAGTCACCGACAAGGCCTATGAAATTGATGCGGTGGCTGGACGCCTAGACAGGATGCTCGTCAGAGAATTGTTGACAAGGGTTAAAACTCTAAAGGCAAAAACCACGATGGATAGGCCTCTCGAGCATGGGGGTTGTTTGCCGGGATCTGTTGCCCTAATAAAAGAACGTGTCAAAGAACTAGACAGCTCGCAAAGAACGATCATTCAGATGGTGATCGAAATGTCCAAGGACTTTTGAGCCACCATCGATGTCATCTGGACAGAGATTGCAGACATTGGTGCAAAAATTAACCTCATCATGAGAGCAATGGGAAATCAAGCCCCAGTGGGGGGTGCAACCTAATTCAACAGGGTAAAAGTACCCGAGTCTAAGCCTTTCTGTGGGGCTCGTGATGCAAAGGCGCTAGAAAACTTTATCTTTGATATGGAACAATACTCAGAGCTACAAACATAGCGACTAAGGAATCAAAGGTCACCCTAGCGACGATGAACGTAGCAGAGGATGCCAAGTTATGGTGGAGATCCCGTTTCATGGATTTCCAAGAGGGACGGTGTACCATCGACATGTGGGAGAGACTGAAATAAGAATTGCGTTCTCAGTTCTTCCCCAAAAATGTTGAGATTTTGGAAAGACGCGAGCTACGGGAATTGAAACATATTGATACTATTAGGGACTATGTGAAATAATTTACCGGATTGATGTTGAACATAAGAGATATGTCCGATAAAGGCAAAGTTTTCTTTTTTGTCGAAGGCCTTAAATCGTGGGCAAAAACGAAACTGTATGAGCAGAGGATACAGGATCTCCCAGTCGCATACGCCATGGCCGAACGGTTATTTGACTTGATTGATGAATCTCAAGAGATGAGGCAACACTCGAGATCCCTTAATAGGGGGAGAAAGAGCAACGGTCCGAGCCCATCGAGAAACAGTGGGGGAGATAAAGACAACAATGGGGACAGTAGACCTCATCAGCAGACGACTAGAAATACATGGCGGGGGCAGAATCAGAAGAATTTTTATCGGCCCTTACCCTGTTATATATGCAAGGGTCCACACAAGGCGAGCGAATGTCCAGAACAAGCCACCTTTAATGCTTTCTAAGCCTCATTAGCTTCGAACTAGAAAGGCAAAGCTGTTCATGTAGAAGACGAGAATGTGCAAGTAGAGAAAGATAGAATCCCATGGGTTGGGGTCTTGAGATATTTAGCTGCCCTTTAAAAGGATGTAGGGGAAGAAAAAGGGATCCCATGGAGGCGGACTGATATATGTTGATGCTTGGGTCAACCATAAATCGGCCAAAAGTACCATGGTCGATTTGGGGGCCACCCATAATTTTATGTTCGAAACAGAAACTAGACGGCTTAATCTCCATTGGGAAGGAGACGCAGGTAAAATGAAAGCAGTGAACTCTGAGGCTTTGCCGATTACAGGAATGGCAAAGAGGACAGTCGTTAAGTTGGGGGACTGGAGTGGCCCTGCTGATTTCGTGATCGTTAAGATGGATGACTTTGATGTAGTGTTGGGAATGAAGTTTTTGCTTGAGCACACGGTAATACCAATACCCCTCACCAAGTGTTTAGTGATCACCGGGTCTACGTCCACCATTGTGAATGCTGAGATCAGACGACCGAAAGGGATAAGGATGATTTTGGGCCTCCAGTTAGATAAGAACGTTACCTATGAGTCAGTCAAAATCGCAGAAGAGAAGGCCCCCCAAGACATTCTGCGTGTCTTGGAGCAGTGTCTGTTGTTGAGCCGGACAGTTTACACAAGTCCCCGACTCTAAAGAGGAGGAGAAGAAGAAGGAGGAAGCCTAGACACTGAGAGTTCCTAATAGAAGACTGGGTTCGAGTGAATTTATGCTTAGACAGTTTCGAAGTTGAGGGCAAAGAGAACATCGCCTCGTGAGCAACTTTAAGGGACCATTGGAAGTCATCGAAAAGGTTGGGAAAACCTCTTATCGGGTGCAGTTACCATCGTGGATGGAGATTCATCCTATCATCCACGTGAGTAGACTGAAACCCTATCATCCCAACCATGCCGAGGAGAGATGTAGAGTGGTGACCCATCCGCAAGCCACAACGAAGAGAAAGGCAGGAGAAAAAGCCAACGAGAGACTTGCGGGAAGGAGCGACAGAGCGAAAGGACCAGGAGCAGGCTGGGAAGAGTTCCTAGATAACTGGAGAAGCCTCCAAGACAGAGAAGTTTGTTGGGAGCGCATGGAAGGCCTCAAAGGCAGCTGTTCAACAGTATACTGGGTTCGAGCAGAGTCGGTTGACGGGGACGTTAACCAATTGAGTGGGGGAGAATGTCACGGTTATGCTTGTCCAGGGCGTGTTGCCCATGGCCACATGACTACCTCCACCTCTTTTTACCATGCATTCATCTTATGTATTTCCTTTTGTTAGGTAGTTAGGTTTATATGTAATTTTCTTAGTGAGTAACCGCTCGCCCATTTCTATATGCAAGGGTGATGGATTTGTTTTTGTTCAGAACGTACTATATGGGGATAAGACTAACCATCACTTCCCCATTCTCGGAGTAGTATGTTATAAAGCTGATGTTGTTGCATATTGCTTTCTAGCCCACTACAATATTTCTTTTCTCTATTCTTACAATCAAACTGTTTGCGAAAACATTTTCTCCAAAACCGTTTTCTCCAAAACGGGGGTGGAGGTTGCGAGAGGCACCCGGTGTGCCATTGGCTGTTCGTATTTGAATTTGCTAACTTGTTCGTGAGCGGGAATAAGTAATGCACAATTTCTAACTGAAGATTCAAAAAGTGCAATTTTGACACTCTACAACCCTTCTTGAAGCCTCATGGGAATAGCACGAGCGACTCTAGCTTACAAATTATAGACTCGATTGTAAAATTAATGCCAAAAGACGCAGGGATCTTTATAAACCAGATTTGTAAATTAAAGAAAGCCTTAAACAGAGAGTTTTATCCCGAAATATCCATAAACAAATTCATCCACAACCATTCATCGCATATATAGAATGCAGATTATAAAATCCACCATTATTGTAAAACAATTCAATATAAGAATGAAATTTGGAATACAAAACCTACAACCTTGCTCTGATACCAATTGAAGGAACTCTAACAAGGAGATCCTTGAGCAGAAGTAGATCGACCAAATTCCATTTTTATTGAATAAAAAGTTTACAGTAAACAAACAACAAGATATGCATTTAATTCTAAATCACAACATGCTTTAAAAGAAAGGGTTTCGAGAAACCTCACTTTGAAGACCTTTCTTCAAGTTTTTCCCTTGAACAAATCACGAACTTCTTGAAGACCTTCTTCAAGATAAACCTCGAACAAAACCAGACATAACCACAAATGTTACCTTGGTATTCTTAGGGTAAGAACCCATGAGTGGTGGGCTCTGACTATTTTGGTTAAGAGGGAAAACTTAAGGTAGAGAAGGAAGATTGAAAATGTTTACCAAACCAAGACAAAACCATAGAACACTTCCGTATTTTCTTTCTCAAACATCCAGCAACAACAACCACAAGAAGAAGAAAATATTTTTCTTTTTAATCTCCTTGCCAAAAATAACCACCACCCACGTAAAAGAATGGGTAGGGAGTTATAACTCCCTTCCTTATTATTTGTATCACATACAATACAAACTATAGTTTTTTTTCTCTTTTATGTGACATTTAATATAAATCTATTTATATTAAATTTAAAAACTACGAATCCAATTCATAAAAACTATATTTGAATCTCATTCAAATTATTATTTCCTCCCATTAAGCTATAATGTATCAAATACATTATGACAAATATATCACATATAATTAAAACAACTTAATTATATCATATATAATTAAATCCCTCTATTAATTTGAAAAATTCAAATTAATCCAAAAACTGATTCTCAACTAAATCCTATTGAGCTATTAAAAGGACCTCATGGACCTGTTGCTTGAAGCTCCAATGGTACATGAATAATTAATTAAACTTTTTAATTACATTATTCACCATCCGTTAACTGTCGGACACTCCACTAAAGACTGACAGTTGCACTCTTCACACTACAGATATATTTTTTATTCCATGAGATATAACCAATCAACAGTACAATGACCTTTCACAAATTGCTCGTAAGTACAGCTGGTCCAAAATTATCTTTTTGCCCCTATAGTTACACTTAACTCCTTAAATACCACTGATCCCTCTAAAGAATAATAAATCATAGTCCAACTATGATCAGACCCCTCTTGGGTGAAGAGAGGGTGTGACGCCACATTGTTCAAGCTCTAGAAGCAGCCTTTTAGAGAGTAATTTATCTACTTACCCCTGCCTCGGGGAAAGTGTGAATTTCATCTTGTGTAGTTGTGTTCCCAGCTCCCTAATCAGACAAATCCCCAAAATGGTAGACTTGTTGATTTGGTGATTTGGTCATTCCCACCCATTCAAATCAAAGGGTCGCCCTTATAAGTAGGAGTTCACAACTCACTCAGGATTCAGGTCATGTTACCCATGGTCATTCTTGTGAAATGTAAGCCTCTATTATGAACAGAGTTATATAATGAGACTAAACATTTCGTGGTCCGGTCTTATGCAAACTCCTTTGTATAAAATATCCCCACTCACATGTATATACATGAATGATTAGGATCATATCATTTGTAGTATTTTACAACAATTATAACACCTAAAAGGGGGCCATACTCGTAGTGTCACCAGGATAAGGTACACAGCCTGATCCATCTACTACAGACCATTTAGGTTATCACTTAAACACGATCCACCCGTATGTCTCCACATACATGTTTAAGTTACAAAGATAACCTTGGATGTTAGTTTATTGGTTTGTGGTTAATGCAACTAATGAATAAAATATCAAATATTTTATTAAATACATAATGAGTTTGTTCAACAATGTTTACAAACTATAGGACCCTACGAGATTTAGGGCATCAACCCCAACATTAACAACGCTCATGAACTTGCTAAAATCCTCAAGTAGCAGGTGTTCCATAAACCGTCAACTTAAGTACCTCAAACCTTAGACATGATTTTTGCCCGAGTGAGTTTGTAACCAAAATTTTACAAAATAACGATCTATTTTAACTATTTAAAAACAAGTTGTTATTTGTTAACCTTAGGTGAGCATGCATCTTATCTTTGTTATGGATTTTAAATATCTAATTCATTTCATAACACTTCATAAAAATAAACATGCTTTCAATCCATAACATTCATCAAGCATTTCATAATTTAATATTAAAGCATGAAACCCTAACACGTGCATAATGTATATTATAACCATTTTTAACATACTTTCAATACATGTTACGTGCTTCCAACGATGAAGTTTTAAATCTACATAGAATACTATATGCACATATAAGATTTATTTAATTATAACATACATTCATAATGCATAAATAATTAAACACACACTAATATGGATCAGTTTTGGCATCCTAAGCAAGCAAACCTAAATTATTTCATTAATAATTAAAAGCAGCTTTAAACAGCCTCTGGACCACATGAACCGTTCCGAACCACCCAAACTGGACCTTCAAGACTCTAAAATAGGCTGAACCAGTCAGATCCCTGTTGAATCAGACAAAAAAGAGTCAAACCGGTCCAATCAAACCATCTGGACCACCCGTTGGAGCGTGCACACATTCTGGGTTGACTGAAGCACAGCGTTGCAATGCTCCAAACTAGCATTGCAACACTTCGAGGAGTCTCTTCATGTTGCTTGGCTGTCGAAGAATAGCGTTGCAACACTGCAAGGCATAGGCTTCAAAAACAATTTTCAATTGTTGAACTTGCTCCCTTCTTTCTTCAATTACAACCTAATTGCAACTCTATTGACTCTAACAAACTTGCCGATCTTAAACACACATTAAAGCCTATGAACAAAGAGCCAATTACAACTTTTGCAACATAATTGAAGAGAAATCTAATGTCAAAACTGAAATTATCCATATCAACACCCACTTTCATACTACTTATGAAAAACACCCACCAAGCTAAAATTAACAAGAATTGAGTACTTAAATCATGCTCTGATACCAGTTGTTGGTATTGACTTTAGCCTCTTTAGGTGTTCGTCAGTCAATCAACAAGTAGAAGCAATTTGGATTTTAAGTACTCTAATTCCATCAATTTTAACAATCAAGCTAGCATGTTCATATTAAAGAAATAGAGTTTATGAAATTATGTCTTTGAATAACTCTTCAATCCTTCAATTTCAGCTGAAATATCCTCTTTAACACTTTGTAGACCACCATTTGACCTTCCCTATTATCCCCTTGGCCCTTAGATTAGGTGGTGGAACCCAAAATGAGACTGAATGAAGGGAGATTGAAGAAGAATGTTCTGGTTTTTTTGTTTGCATGAAGAAGAACTTTTCTTCTTCCGTTTTTCTGATTCTCAACCATCAATTAAGTCGATTAAATTTGTTTTCAAACAACTTAAGCATGCAAACAGAAAATGTATCTTAGAATGACACTAGGACATGCTAAAAATGGTTGAAATTTTTGGCATCTTGTGTGGGAAAAACCCACTCAAACTAAATTCCATTTTTAAATTGAATTCAAAATCCAATTTTTCAAAAATTATGAAATCAAAATTTCAAAGTTAAAAATGAAATTAAAAATTTTATTATCAATTCAATAGTTAATATTATATAAAATTCATTAATAATTAATTTATAAACACAATTAATTCTATAATGAATTTTGTATAAAAATTATTATTAATAATTAATTAAAATTTTTAATTAATTATATTAATTTAATATCAAATATTAAATTAATCTAATACCAATTCCTAGTTTCATGTAATTAATGTTTAAATCATATCGAAATATTCTTCAACTCTCCAATTTCTTCAAAATTGTTTAATTCGATAATTAAACATTTAATTATATCGCATATAATTAATAATTTCCTTAAATCGATTTTGAATGTTTCAATTGTTTCATCACACTATTCTAAGGTTTAATCCATTTGTGAGCTAGTAGGGAGACTAATGGACCTACATATCGTGAGCTCAAACGATTTGAGATTAATTGGCTAAACTTTTTAAACCAAATTAATCAATATTCGTTAACTACCGAGTCATCCACTAAAGCCTAGTAGCTTCACTCTCCTCACTGTAGATATATTTATATCCACTTGATATCACCATAATTAGTAAGTCAACCCTTCACAGGTTGTATGAAATAATGGCTAGGTCAAAAGTTATTTTACCCCCGGGAGTACATCTTGTTTTTTAAGTCCTATTGATCCTCTAATGAACAAATGGTTTGTGATCCAATCACCAAACTGAGTCCCTCTCAGGTCAATGAGAGGGTGGGCCCCCTTGTTCAAGACCCATAGTCAACACTTAAAGGAACCACCTCTCTATTATCACTAAAAGCGGGTAGGAGTGAATTTCGTCTTGCACCCTCTGTCCCCAAGTATCTATCCGATCTTACCCCTTAAATGAGGTGCTTATTGAGCTGATGCTATTGGGCCAACCCTCACCAATGCAAATTTAAGAATAATCCCGTATAAATGGGAGTTCATAGTTAGATCAAGATTAAGGTCAAGTTAGCCAGGTCATCGCTTTGAAATAGTCAGTCTTAAACAGTAAACAACGTTATAAAGTAAAAGTGACTTATTTCTTGGTCCAGTCTTATACAAACTTTTTACACAAGACGCCCCTACTCGCATGTCTTCATATGAATGATTAAGGATCACCTTGTTTGTACTAAAATATAAAGTGGACTGCATCCGACAGTATTCCCAAAATAAGGTACCCAACTTTATTCATATACTATAGACCGTTTTGGATATCTACTCAAACATTATTCGCTCTTATCTATATAAAGTCCAAGTTCTTTCTAAGATGAAATGAGCAATTCATACATTCAATAAGAACTTTATTGAATAAACCTCAATAACATCTTTATTGATAACAAAATAAGTTTAATTATTTACAAACCACGAGTTTTAGCACATAAAACCTAACAAAAAGTTGCCTTAACATCTCTATAACTCTCATGTAGAGAGTGTTGGGGATGATGCCCTAAAGTCTCATGTCCTGTAGTTTGTATGAATGCTTGTGATATATAATATGTGATATTTAGTTCACTTCTTGACTTTGCACATTTGGATGTTTTATTTGCTTTACCAAAAACTAATAAACTAAAATATTTGGTTGTCTTTATGTAAATTAAGCTTGTATGTGGTGACATACAAGTGGATCATGTCTTAAGTGATAACAAAAATAGTCTGTAGTATATGGATATAAGAGGGAAACCTTATCCTGGTAACGCTATGGATGCGTCCTGCTTTGTAGAATAGTTACAAGTGTCGTGACTGAAGGAACTCTTAAACAAGAGTATCCATGAATGGAAGCGGATCTTTCCGATTCATTGTGACAAAATTACCATACATACATTCTAACAAACAGATATGCATTGTAACACTAATCACTAGCATGCTTAAACAAATAAAATACAAAAGACCGAGAGACTTACCAGTTGAGGACAATCTTCAATCACACTTTGTCCAACGGAAGCGAACTCCTCTTACTCCTTATCGTCCAACAAGCAGTCACCTAGCAGCACCACGGTCGTCTACATAGCAGTGCATGAACAAACAGCAACCGAGGACGATACCACCACTCGAAACCCTCATTATTCTTGGAGTGAGAATCCAAAGGGGGGACTTTGATGGAATTGGTAGAAGGACGGAGGAAAAGTGAACTTGTAAAACGAACAAGCAAATGAGAGAAAGGGATGACTATTGTATAGTCGGGTGCTTGTCGTTTAGGCCCGGGTACACGATCGTGTAGGTTTAGCTATGATCGTCTATTAAATGGTAAGCGATCGTTTAGGTCTGCTCGACGCACTAAGCAATCATATAGAAAACGTAAGCGATCATTTAGATCTCATGGGCAATCGTTTAGTGCACGGGTGTGTGATCGTTTAGGAAGACAGGCACTATTGTAAAGGCTCTCAACACTATGCGATCGTATACTTTCACATCGTGAGCGATTTTTCTGGTGTGTCTTACGTAACTCGTACAAAATAAAAACAGTTTAGGAAGACAGGCACTATTGTAAAGGCTCTCAACACTATGCGATCGTATACTTTCACATCGTGAGCGATTTTTCTGGTGTGTCTTACGTAACTCGTACAAAATAAAAACAGTTTTCATTTTTTTCTTCAGTTACAAGAACTGAATCGAACTTCCCACTTTCGCACGAATCCAGAGAAAAACTCGGCCAATTATCACATAACCGCCCAATTAATTAGTTAATGAATATAATCATATTATATTGTTAACCTATAGTTTGATATCGTATATCTACTATAGTGTTTTCTCCTCTATTTGAGATAAATCATATTTATATCCAAATTCCTCCAAAATAAAGTATCTCATAGATTTAGTCAATCATATCATATATAATTAACCAGTTCAATTATATCATACATAATCAAACTTTCTCTTGTCAATTTGAACATTTCAAACTGACCCAAAGATTAATTCTCAACTTTATCCAAGCTACCAAGGGGACCTTATGGACCTATGGCTCGAAGCTCCAATGGTACATGAATAGTTTAATAAATTCTTTAGCTACGAGATCCACCATTTGTTTAACTGCCAGACATTCTACTAAAAACTGATAGCTGAACTCTTCTTACCACAAAATATTTCTGTGTTCATCAGATATAAACAATCATGAGTACGATAACTCTTCATAGATGCTTGTAAGTACAGTTAGGCCAAATTACGTTTTGCCCCTGTAGTTATATCTCACTCTTTAAGTACCACTGATCCTTCTAATGAACAGTACAACATAGTCCAACTATGTGTGAACACCTCTCGGGCTAAGAGAAGGTGTGTAGCGCCACATCGTTCAAGCCCCGGAATCAGCCCTCAAGGGAGCTATCTATCTACTTACCCCTGCTCTAGGGAAGGAGTAAGCTCCATCTTGTGTAGCTGAGTTCCCAACTCCTAAATCAGACGAATCCCTAATGGAAAGTAACTTATATGTACTAAGGTCGTTAGTCATAAAATCCTTGTTTAACACTGAAATGTTCAATACGACAACAACAGCTAAAAGACCAAAGGTTTCTCCTAAGGAAAACGCTCATCTTTGGCATCTAAGGTTAGGTCACATAAACCTCAATAGGATTAAAAAGTTGGTGAAACGTGGACTTCTAAAGACTTTAGAAGAAAACTCTTTGTCGATATTCTCGATCAACTATCTTACTTATCAAAGAAAAGGGCGGAACACATAGTCTTTCAGTCATTTCCGAGGAGTAATTAGAAAAGTTCTTTATAGGTGTGAATCATGCCTCGAAGGCAAGATGACGAAACAAACTTTTACTGGAAAAGGTTACAAAGCCTAGGAAGCCTTGAAGCTTGTACATTTAGACCTCTGTGGTCCGATGCATGTTAGAGCTTGGGGTGGGTATGAATATTTCATCTCTTTCATAGATGATTATTCAAGGTTTGGGTATCTCTACCTAATGCAACGTAAGTCTGAAGCCCTTGACAAGTTCAAGGAGTATAAGGCTGAAGTTGAATACTTGTTAGGTAAGAAGATAAAAACACTACGATCTGATCGTGGTGAAGAGTATATGGACCTCCAATTCTAGAACTATTTGATAAAACATGAGATTGCATCCCAACTCTCGGCCCCATGTACACCTCAGCAGAATCGTGTATTAGAAAGGAGAAACATAACCTTGTTGGACATGGCTCGGTCTATGATGAATTATGCTCATCTTCCAGACTCGTTTTTGGGGTAATGCAGTGTAGACTGCATGCTATATCCTAAACAAGTTCCCTCGGAAAGTATTTTTGAACCACCTTTTGAGTTGTGGAGAGGTCGTAAAGGTAGTTTATGCCACTTCAGGATTAACCGCGTTCAATGGTTTTCCTCTTTATAGGCTACCCCAAGGAAACGAGAGGTGGATACTTCTATGATCCGAGTGAGAACAAAGTGTTTGTTTCTACAAATGTTATCTTCTTAGAAGAAGACCACATTAGGGTTTATAAACCACGAAGTAAGCTCGTTTTACGTGAGATCTCTAGTGAGACTGAGACTACTGAGAGTTCAATAAGAGTTGTTGAACAGGCCGATAGATCAACAAGAGTTGTTGAGGTTAGAACATCTAGTCAACCAGCTCAAGAGTTGAGACTGCCTCGATGTAATGGGAGGGTTATGAACCCACCAGATCGCTACATGGGTTTGACTGAAGCCCAAAACATCATTACGAATGATGGGGTCGAGGATCCGTTGTCTTTTAAGAAAGCAGTGGAGGATGTTGACAAAGATGAATGAGTTAAGGCCATGATGCAGGAAATTGAGTTTATGTACTTCAATAACGTCTGGGCTCTTGTTGATCCACCTGATGAGGTAAAACCTATTGGGTGTAAGTGGATCTATAAGCGAAAGAGAGGTGTAGACGGAAAGGAGCAAACTTTTAAGATTAGACTCGTGGCAAAGGGTTATACCTAGCTTGAGGGAGTTGACTATGAGGAAACTTTCTTACTTGTTGTCATGCTCAAGTCTATCCGGATTCTCCTATCCGTGGACACATTTTATGATTATGAAATATGGCAAATGGACGTCAAGACTGCCTTTCTTAATGGTAAGCTTGATGAGACCACCTATATGACTCAACCAGAGGGGTTCATAGTTCCAAATCAAGAACGAAGAGTTTGCAAGCTTAACAGGTTCATTTATGAGCTGAAATAAGCATTTAGATCTTGGAACATCAGATTTGATACTGCTGTCAAATCGTTTGGCTTTGATCAGAACGTTGATGAGCCTTGTGTTTACAAGAAGATCATCAACAACTCAGTAGCTTTCCTAGTACTATATGTAGATGATATCCTACTCATTGGGAATGATGTGGGGTATCTGACTGATATTAAGAATTGGCTAGCTGGCCAATTACAAATGAAATATTTAGGTGAGGTACAATATGTTATAGGGATCCAGATCATTCAGGATCGTAAGAATAAGCAATTACCCTTTCTCAGGCATCGTACATCGATCAAATGTTGATCAGGTACAGGATGCAGGATTCTAAGAGGGGTTTGTTACCCTTCATGCATGGAATCTTTTTGTCTAAGATTCAATATCCTAAGACATCTCAATAGGATGGGGAAATGAGACAGATTCCCTATGCTTCTACTGTAGGAAGCTTGATGTATGCAATGTTGTGTACCAGACCCGATAATTGCTATGCAGTAGGGATTGTCAGTCGATATCTGTCCAATCCAGGATTTGATCATTGGACAACGGTCAAGACAATCCTCAAGTATCTTCGGAGAACGATGGACTACATGCTCATGTATGGAGATAAGGATTTGATCCTTACAGGATACACGAACTCTGACTTTCAGACCGATAGAGATTCTCGTAAATCGACATTGGGGTCAGTGTTCATTCTGAATGGAGAGGTTGTAGCATGGCGAAGCATCAAGAAAGGCTGCATCGCGGACTCCACTATGGAAGCCGAATATATAGTCGCTTCTGAAACAGTTAAAAAGGCTGTTTGGCTGAGGAAATTCCTTTCAGATTTGGAAGTTGTTCCAAATATGGATTTGTCTATCACTCTTTATTGTAATAACATCAGGGTTGTGGAAAATTCGAAGGAGCCACGGAGTCATCGTCGGGGTAAGCATATCGAACGAAAATATCACCTAATCAGGGAGATTGTGCATCGCGATGATGTGATAGTCACACGATCGTATCAGAGCACAACGTTGCTGATCCCTTTACAAAGGCCCTCACGGCTAAAGTGTTCGAGGGTCACCTGGAGAGTCTGGGTCTGCGGGACATGCAGCATCTTGTCTAGGGCAAGTGGGAGATGATACTGGGGTATGCCCAAGTTTATTGTATATTGTATATTTTTATAATGCATTGTACATTAGTCTCCCGTGTCATTAGGACTAATGGGTGATTGTTAGGATTGGTGTCCCAATTCTCCCGGAGTCTCGTTGCTTATAAAGATGCACGTTGTTTGATGAATAAAATAATTATTATTTCATTCTGGCATTTACTCATATCCAATAAACATAGCTCCTTGGTTATCTATGTGAACTTAAGTATGTATATGTGATATACAAGTGGATCATTCCTTAAGTGATAACCTAAATAGGTATGTAGTATAAGGATTAAGGTGGGATATCTGATCATGGTGACCCTACGGATATAGCCCGTTTTGTAGAGGTTTACCTGTGTTGTAAACTACTACAGATGGTAGATCCTGACCATTCATATGGAGACATGCGAGCGAGGGTGTCCTATACAAAGAGTTTGTATAATACCCGGATCACGAGATGACTAGGCTCTATATATAACGTCGTTGATACTAGTGACTTACATCTCACCTAAATGACCATAGGTGACATGACCTCAATCCTGAGTGTTTTGGGAACTCCTACCTTTGAGGGCGGTCCTTTGATTAGTGTGAGTGAGAGTGGCCAGATTGCCAACTCAACATGCCTACCTTTTTGGGGACTTGTCTGATCTGGGAGCTGGGAACTCAATCCACAAGATAGAATTCACTCATTTCCCGAAGCAAGGATAAGAGAGAGATTGCTCCCTTAAGGGCTGATACCAGAGCTTAAACATAGTGGCCACAGCTTCCCTTTGGAAGAGAGGACTTAGTCATAGTAGAACTATGACTTATGTTCATTAGAGGGATCAGTGGTACTTAAGGAGTTAGATGTAACTACAAGGGTATAACGGTTATTGGCCGAGTTGTACTTACGAGCGATCTATGAAAGGTTATCGCACTGTTGATTGGTTAAGATGGTCACATAATATATCTGTGGTAAGAAAAGTTCAGCTGTCGATCTTTAGTGGAGTGCATGGGGTTAACGGATGGTGGATCTCATGACTAAAGAGTTCAGTCAGTTATTCACGTACCGTTGGAGCTTTGAGCTACAGGTCCATAAGGTCCCCTTGGTAGCTCAATGGATTTAGTTGAGGATCAGTTCTTGGTGTTGATTTGAAATGTTTAAATTGACAAGAGGTAATTCGATTATATATGATATGATCGGTTTGATGTATGAGATACATCTAGTGGAGGATTAATGTAAATGAGATTTACATTAAGTACCATGGAATAGAAAAAGAACTATGGTTTATATGTTTCATGAGATGAAATATTAAAATTATAGGTTATAAATATAGTATGATAAGTTGATTATCATTTATATTTATAATAATATTAATTATTGGATAATTAAATCTTTTTCTCTAATAACTGTGAGATAAAAGAAAAATTATTTTCCTAATTTTAGTAATGTTAAAATTTGAGATTTTGTGAATTCTCTCTCAGAAAAAGAATCTCACTGAAGTTGTCAAGTAAATCGGATTTACTAAGCGACAACTTGACTAAGGTAAATGATCGTGTAGTGTTTTGTAAGTGACAGACACGGAACTAAGCAATGAGCTAAATGATCGTTTAGCTTTTGCTAGACGATCGCTTAGCTTTTGCTAAACGATAGGTTTCAGCCATCTCCTGCTTGCTCAATCGTTTACACGATTATTGAATCTTTCGTCTTCTGCCTCAAACCAAGTCCACACAGAGTGCACCTTCTGGATTCTCAGATCGAGAATACCAAGGTAGCCTTCTTGGTGGTATTATACTCAACTCGATACCATCGAGGTTCTGTGGAGGCCGTTCGTGTTGTTGGGGAGTTCGTGACCGAGGCGATCGCTGAGTTCGAGTGTGCAGTGTTTGTACTGTGTAGCGGTCGTGTTGTTCGAGTGTTCGAGGTTTCTGTGTTCGAGTGTTCGTGATCAAGAAGCATGGAGATGAGTCTACAAATGTGTGTAGAGTTTCTCATTGATCATTTGTAATTTCATGTTGTAATTTTTGTAATGAATGCATAACCATTTATTTCTGTGTACGATTATAATTTGTTAAATTCATACATGATCATAATTTTGGAATGATCTTTTCTGCTACTCATGGAAATCTTCGTGTTCGATTTTCTTCAAACACTTCATGGTTTGGTCTACAAACCCTTTGTATAGGTCGCCACTGCTCGCATGTCCCCTACACGAATGATCAGGATCAGATAATCTGTGACAAGTTACAACACTTGTAACTATTCCATAAAGCGGGACGTTCCCATAGCATTACCAGGATAAAGTTTCTTTCCTATATTCATATACTACATACCATTTTGGTTTTCCCTTAAGACATGATTCACTTGTAAGTCACCACATACATGCTTAAATTACAGACAAATAACCAAGGATTTTAGGTTTATTGGTTTGTGGTAGAGCAAATAAAACATTCAACTGAGAAAAATCAAGAAGTGAAGTAAAATATCATATATTATACATCACAAGCATCTGTACAAACTGTTTACAAACTACAGGACATGAGACTTTAGGGCATCAACCCCAACAGTGACTTGTTACAGATGGTCTGATCCTGATCACTCGTGTAGAGGACATACGAACGGGGGCGTCCTATATAAGGAGTTTGTATAAAACCTGACCACGAAGTGTTAACATCTCGTTATATAATGCCATTCATGACAGAGACTTCACTTCACTAGGACGACCATAGGTAACATGACCTCGATCCTAGGTGAGTTGGGAACTGTTGCCATTGAGGGTGGTCCTTTGATTTGTGTGGGTGCGAGTGGCCAGGTTGCCAACTCAAGGCTACCATTTTGGGGACTTGTCTGATTTGGGAGTTGGGAACTCAGCTACACAAGATGGAATTCACTTCTTCCCCAAAGTAGGAGTAAGTAGATAGATAGTTCCCTTAAGGGTTGATCCCGAGGCTTGAACGATGTGACGCCACACACCTTCTCATGGGCCGATTGGTGTTCACATATAGTTGGACTATGTTGTATTGTTCATTAGAGGGATCAGTGGTACTTGAGGAGTGAGATGTAACTATAGGGGCAAAACGGTAAATTGGCCCAACTGTACTTACGAACATCTGTGAAGGGTTATCGTACTCATGATTGGTCATATCCGATGGACACAAAAATATATTTGTGGCAAGAAGAGTTTAGTTTTCTGTCTTTAGTGGAATGCCTGGCAGTTAACAGATGGTGGATCTCGTGGCTAAAGAGTTTAGTTAGCCATTCATGTACCATTGGAGTTTCGAGCCATAGGTCCATAAGGTTCCCTTTGTAGCTTGGATAAAAGTTGAGAATTAGTTTTTGAGTCAAATTGAAATGTTCAAATTAACAAGAGAAAGTTCGATTATATATGATATAATTGAACTACTTAATTCTATATGATATGAATGACTAAATGTATGAGATATATTAATTTGGAGGAAATTGGTTCTAAATATGATTTATATCAAGTAGAGGAGAAAACACTATGGTTGATATATAATATCAAACTATAGGTTATGAATATAATATGATTATATTTATTTTTTTATTATTTGGACAGTTATGAGATAATTGTCTGGCGTTTTCTCCATTTTCATGTGTTAGTGGGAAGTTCATTTTGGTTTTCGTAACTGAAGAATAAAATGAAAATAGTTTTCATTTTGCAAAAGAACACGCATAATTGCTCACGGTGTGATTGGCATTCCATCGCTTAGTTTTTTTAGAGGCTATACGATAGTGCCAAATTACTAAACGACTGTACACCCACACCCGCGCTTCTCTAAACAATCGCTTAGCTCCTGAGCCTTACTAAACGATCATATAGATGATCGCCCAATTTTTCCTACACGATCGTATACCTTGCCTAAACGATTAAGTAGCTTGGCGGTACGATAATCATTCCCTTCTCCCACTTACTTGATCTTAGTACACAATAGCCTTTCCTTCTCACCTCTACCAAATCCAAACAAAGCCCATACTTTGGATTCTCACTTCGAGAATACTGAGGGCTCTGAGTGGTGGTGTTATCCTCATTTCCCGGTGTTCGTGGTAGACGACACGAGAGTTGTTGAACGATTGCCTGACGTTCTAGCAAGAGTGCAAGGAGTCCGTTCATGTGAGAGCGAGTTTTATGTTGAAGAAAGTCTTCAATTGGTAAGTCCTCATTCTTTTGTCATTTATCCTTGAAGCATGCCAGTAATTTAACGTTGTCAACACATATCTATGTGTGTGAATGTATATGTGGAAATTCTGTCACAATGAATTGGAAAGATCTGCTTCTACTCATAGGTACTCTTGTATAAGAGTTCCTTCAATTGGTATCAGAGTCAAGTTTCTGATATTTCAAATTCATTAATGCAAATAATGTTGGGATTGATGTCCTAATTCTCCCAGAGTCTCGTCATTTGTAATTATACACATTGTTTTATGAATAAAATAATTGTTATTTCATTCTGAAATTTACTCATATCCAATAAACAAAGCTCCATGGTTATCTTATGTAAACTTAAGCATGTATATGAGATATACAAGTGGATCATGCCTTAAGTGATAACCTAAATAGGTCTGTAGTTTAAGGATTAATGTGGGATACCTAATCCTGGTGACACTACGGATACGACCCACTTTGTAGAGGTTTACAAGTGTTGTAAACTACTACAGATGGTAGATCTTGACCATTCATGTAGAGACATGCGAGCGGGGGTGCCCTATACAAAGAGTTTGTATAAGATTGGACCACTAGATGACTAGACTCTGTATATAACGCCGTAGATACTAGAGACTTACATCTCACCTAAATGACCATAGGTGACGCGACCTCAGTCCTAAGTGTTTTGGGAACTTCTACCTTTGAAGACGGTCCTTTGATTAGTATGGGTGAGAGTAGCCAGATTGCCAACTCAACATGCCTACCTTTTTGGGGACTTGTCTGATTTAGGAGTTGGGAACTCAATACACATAATGGAATTCACTTCTTCCTCGAAGTAGGGGTAAGTAGAGAGATTGATCCCTTAAGGGCTGATCCTAGGGTTTAAACATAATCTCCACAGCTTCTCTTTGGAAGAGAGGACTCGGTCATAGTAGAACTATGATTTATGTTCATTAGAGAATTTAGTGGTACTTAAGGAGTTAGATGTAATTACAGGGGCACAAAGGTTATTGGTCAAGCTTTACTTACGAACGATCTGTGAAGAGTTTTCGTACTATTAGTTAAGATGGACATATAATATATTTGTGGTAAGGAGAGTTCAGTTGTTGGTCTTTAGTGGAATGCTTGTCAGTTTACGGATGGTGGATCCCATGATTAAAGAGTTTAGTCAGTTATTCATGTACTGTTGGAGTTTCAAGCTACAGGTCCATAAGGTCTCATTAGTAGCTCAATGAATTCAAGTTGAGGATCAGTTTTTAGTGTTGATTAGAAATGTTCAAATTATGATATGATCGGTATGGTATATGAGATACATTTAGTGGAGGATTAATGTAAAGGAGATTTACATTAAGTGCCATAGAATAGAAAAAGATCTATGGTTTATATGTTTTAGGAGATGAAATATTAAAACTATAGGTTATAAATATAGTATGATAAGTTGGTTATCATTTATATTTATAATAATATCAATTATTGGATAATTATCTATTTTTCTCTAATAACCAATTGAGTGGAAGGTTATTGGTGGTTTCATGGTAACCGTGAGATAAAAGGAAAACTATTTTCCTAATTTTAATAAGGCAAAGATTTGTGAAAATTGGTTTTTTGAGATTTCCAATCTATAAATATACTCCTAGATAGTCATAGTTGTCAAGTAAATAAGATTTACTAAGAGACAACTTGGAGTTAGCTAAATGATTGAGGAGTGTTCTTAGGCGATAGGCCCTCAACTAAGCGATGAGCTAAACGATCGTATAGCTTTTCCTAAACGATTGGGCATCGACCTATACGATAGCTTGTTCCATCTCCCACCTGCTCAATCGTTTACTTGATTGTGGTTTCTTCTATTTTCTGCCTCAAACAAAGTCCACACAGAGCCTACCCTCTGGATTTCTCACACGGAGAATACCAAAGTAACCTTCTTAGTGGTGTCATACTCAACTCGACACCGTCGAGGTTCTATAGAGGTCGTTTGTGGTATTCGGGATGTTCGTGACCTTGGCGAATGGCGATTGCTTAGTTCGAGTGTGCGATGTTCGTGCAGTGTAGCAGTCATGTTAGACGAGCGTTCGTGTGTTGTTGTGTTACTATGGTCGAGTGTTTGTGATCAAGGAACTCGAAGATTAATCTACAAAAGTATGTTGATTCTTATCCTTGATTTTTTATATAGCATGTTGTAATTTATGTATTTTGCATAACCATATGTTTCCGTTTGTGATTGTAATTGTAAAGTTCATATATGATTGTAATTTGGAATGATCCTTCTTCTGCTCATGGAAATCCTCGTATTTGATTTCCTTCAAAGAATCGATTTACATTCACGGTGGGTGGAGCATGTCTACTCTCTGTTTTAATTGTCAATTCGTTTGTGGATGTGAGGATTAATGGAGTTTTCTGGGATGAAACCTCGGTTTGTAAATTCTTTTACATTTTCAGTTAATTATAAAAGCCCCTGCATTTTTGGGCATTATTAATTGTTAAAGTATGTAATTTCAAAATTAGTTTGAGTTTTAAGTCGTTCGTTAAAAAGCTTCGTAGCAAGGGTTGCTGTTCTTCGAGGAAGAAGACGATCAAGCATTAGTCGAGTCGTGTAGAAAATGGGGTAGACGATCGCTGAGTATCGGATACTTGGGAGTCATTTAACGCGCACGCGTACTAGACGATTGTATAGCTCAACAAACCTTATCGCTTAGTTACTGACTATATGATCGCGGAGTAAATTGCATGGTAAACCGTTTACCTTTCGCGTGTTAAGCGATCATCTAGACGATCAAGTTTCACAGCCTTGTTGTCGTCTAAGCGATCGTTTTGAATTCGTGTTATCGTCTAGTGTGTACAACACGATCATTTACCTGAAGCCCTTTACTAAACGTGGGGAGCTTTGCTCGACGGTTTAAGACTTAGTTTGCCTGTGAACTGTTTTGCTCGGAGGGAAAATGTAATAGATAGAATTTTGCTGTCCAGTTTTAGTGTTGGTTCATCCTAGTCCATTAATATATGGTTTGATACATGTGATGTATGTTCTTTTTATATGTCATATGGTATGTACATATAGAAAAATCCCACCTTAGGTTATGCATTGGTCATGCATCATCTCTTTATTATAGATGTTATGATTTAGAGAAACATGATTAATTACGTAAGAGCATGCTCATGCATCATATAATATAAGAGTTGTATTTATGCATGAATAAAGGCATTGATATGCATCATCTTTATATTATAATTGTTACAATATAAGGGTGTATGGAAAACATGTTTGCTTGGTTATTACTTGTATATAAAATTTATGTATAGTAATGACCGGACATTGCATAAAGCATGACACATAGGTTATTTTATAAGTGTTATAAATACCTTGTTGTGTGTCGATATGTTTTAGTTGTTTCTTTTTAAAGGTTAAAGAGAAATTAAAACTAAAAGCAATAAGAAAGACATGCATGCTCACTTAGGTTTATTCATGGTTTTAAAAAGTTTAAAATTTGGATGAGATAGACCTAAAATCATGGTTCTAATATGATTAGCAACCCTTAGGCTTTAATCTTTTCATCAGTTTAATAAGATTAAATTGACTAATAAAAGGTTAAAATGTAGCAAATCTATCTATAAGGGACCTTTTGTCTAAGGCGGATTTTGTCTAGGCTGGGGTATTTAAGTTGATGGAAACATAACACCCCTACCTGGGAACCTACCTCGAAAGGCAAATTAGATAGATTTGATGCATGCATGCAAGTTAAGGACAATTCATTAAAGTGTTTAAATGTGACTACTTGAACTTTTTTATTTCAAAGACAAAAGTTGTTTTTTAGCAGACTTAATAAATGATTTAGACTAAAATCAGTAGCCGAATTGTCTAGGTTAATGAACCCCTAGGTAGAACATTCAGTGAAAGGTACTTAGGGCATATGATGCTTCATCTAAACCTTTCACGTTTCTCCCTTATAGTACACACCGCGAAATCTACTCTCGACCTCGTGGCACCCTAGGAGTATCCCCCTAAAGGATGGTGTTTGGGTAGGTCAATATCAAGGTGGATGGAGAGAATGTTCATAGTAAGTGGAAGCGGGAAGTGCGACAACATATCCCACAGTCCCCCTCGTTAGATTGAATAAAGTTTGATCTCCTGGGAGTATCCCCCTATAGGATGACAATTTTGCGCATTTCTTTATTTGATCTCTTGTAAGAGGATAAGGTTACTTAGTCTCTTGTCTTAATCTGCTTCTTCCTTATGGTGGGCTCATTAGGGCGGGACTTTGGCGCCGAAAACGAGGGGTCACGCTTACGCGAAATTGTTAAGGGTTAACAGTTTTGGAGCAAATAAATTGTAGCTGTTAGGTTCAGTTCCAAGAGTTGGTTCTGCATAATGGTTAAGAATGTCTCATCCTAGTGAAAGAGCATCTAATCACCCCACTGTCATTTATCCTACCTCGCAGAGGCATCATTGCAAAATAGAAGTCTTATCGCTTATGGTACTTGGAAACTATTTTACTAAAACTAATTGGTTAAAATGTGGTTTAGCAAAGTCTTATAAAGGTTCGTTCGTTTTTTAGCAATGGTTTTAAAATGGCTATAGTCACAATCGCTTTGCTTAGCGTCGAAAAATTGATTGGCCATAACTATTCCAGTTGGAAACATATGATCACGATGATACTCATCATCGAGGATCTGATGTTTGCCCTTACGGAGGTCTCTCGTCCTATTCCAACTCCCAACGCCGCTTGAAATGTTTGGGAGGTGTACGAGCGATGGACACAGGCAAACGAGAAGGCTCGAGCCTATATCTTGGCTAGTTTGAGTGACGTGTTGGCCAAGAAGCATGAGCCCATGGTCTCAGTGCAAGAGATCATGAAGTCCCTGCGGGGGATATTCGGACAATCGTCTAGACAACTCAAACACGAGACTCTAAAATACATATTCAACTCCAAAATGGAGAAAGGCACCTCTTTTCGTGAACATATGCTTAATATGATGGTCCACTTTAATTGGGCGGAGATGAATGGGTAAAGAATTGATGAGGGCAGTCAGGTTAGCATCATCCTATATTCATTGCCGGATAGCTTCCTCCACTTTGTTAGCAATGTGATGCTTAATAAAGTGGAATACACCCTTACAGCTCTCCTCAATGAGTTGCAGACATACCAATCTTTACTGAAAAGTAAGGAGAGGAAAAGGGGTGAGGCAAATGTTGCTTCATCTTCTAGGACGTTCCATCGAGGTTTGACCTCAGGAATGAAGTCTGCACCTTCTACTTCTAACTCTGCAAAGGGGAAGAAAAAGAAGGGTGGTTAGGGAAAAGGGAAAGTGCCTGCTAACCCGCCACCTGTTGCCCCAAGGAGGCGTCCACTGCCGGTTGAAAAAGAAAAATGTTTCTATTGTAACCAGGACGAACACTGGAAGATGAACTATCCTCACTGGCTGAAGGAAAGGAATGTCGCCAAGGCTAAGGCTAAGGCAGACAAAGGTAAATATGATTTACTTATAGTAGAAACATGTTTAGTGGAGAATGATGATTCAACTTGGATAATTGATACAGGCACCACTAATCACGTTTGTTCTTCTTTTCAAGAGATTAGATCCTGGCGACAGTTGGAAGCTAGTGAGATGACAATGCGAGTAGGCATCGAGCACGTCGTCTCAGTTGTGGCAGTGGGAGACATCCAGTTATCTTTACATAATAGGTTTCTAGTTTTAAAAGATGTTTATGTTGTTCCTGATTTTAAAAGGAACCTTATATCTGTAAAGTGCTTGTTACATTGTAAATATAGGCTTTCTTTTAATGTGGATAAAGTGTTTATTGTAAGGATGTTGTTGAAATTTGTACAACTAAATTGGAAAACAACTTCTATGTGCTATGATCATTGGCCTAAGTTCCCTCCATAACACAGAGTTGTTTAAATTTGTTGTAACTCAATCTAAACGTTAACGAATTTCTCTGAAAGAAAATGCCCAACTTTTGCACCTTCGATTAGGGCACATCAATCTCAATTGGATTGAGAGATTAGTGAAGAATAACCTTATAAGTGAGTTAGAAGAAAATTCTTTACCGGTGTGCGAGTCTTGCCTTGAGGGTAAGATGACTAAAAGACCTTTTACTGGAAAAGGTTATCGAGCCAAATAGCCTCTTGAGTTGGTACATTCTAACCTTTGTGGTCCTATGAATGTTCAACCCCGAGGTGGCTATGAGTATTTTATCAGTTTTATTCATGATTACTCGAGGTATGAGTATGTTTCTCTGATGCAACGAAAGTCTTAATCTTTTGAAAAGTTCAAAGAGTTCAAGGATGAAGTTGAAAATGCATTAGATAAACGGATTAAAATACTTCGTTTAGATCGAGGTGGAGAGTTTTTGGATTTTGGATTCTAGGACTATTTGATAGAACATGAAATCGTTTCCCAACTCTCAGCACTGGGTGCACCTCAGCAGAATGGTGTAGCGGAGAGGAGAAACAGAACCTTGTTGGACATAGTTCGTTCGATGATGAGTTACGCTTCCTTACCGGACTCATTTTGGGGTTTCGCAATGGAGATTGATAAGAACTCTCGCAAGTCCACTTCAGGGTCAGTTCTTACTCTTAACGGGGGAGCTGTAGTGTCGCGAAGCACTAAGCAGGGGTGTATCACCGACTCCACTGTGGAAGCAGAGTACATAGCAGCTTGTGAAGCTGCTAAGGAGGTCATTTGGCTCAGAAAGTTCCTGACAGAGTTGGAAGTTGTTCCATATATGTCCAGGCCCATCACCCTCTATTGTGACAATAGTGGTGTTGTGGTGAACTCCAAGAAGCCTAAGAGTCATAGACGCGACAAACACATGGAGCGGAAGTATTACCTGATCCAGAGATTGTACAAACGCTTGTGATGTATAATATATGATATTTACTTCACTTATTAACTTTGCACGTTTGGATGTTTTATTTGCTTTACCACAAACCAATAAACTAAAATCCTTAGTTGTTTTTATGTAACTTAAGCATGTATGTGGTGACATACAAGTGGATCATGTCTTAAGTGACAACCAAAATGATTTGTAGTATATGGATATAGGAGGAAAACCTTATCTTGGTAATGTTACGAATGTGGCATGCTTTGTGGAATAGTTACAAGTGTTGTGACTGTTGGGTTTTATATCCTAAAAACTCGCAGTTTATAAAATAATAAACATTTTCTATTATCAATATACTTGTTATCGATCTCATAAATTGTATGAAAATCTAAATCCAATAAACTAAGACCCATGTATGAGTACTTGAACTTTATGTGGAGACATAAGAGTGGATCGAGTTCGAGTAAATAGTCAAAATGATCTATGGTACATGAATGAGGTTGGGTACCTTATTCTGGTAACACCATTGGATGCGGCCTACTCTGTAGTTGTTACAAAGAGTTTTAAAGTTCTATATACGATGTGATCCTAATTCGTACATGTTATGACATGAGGAGTGAGGGTGTCCTATGCAATGAGTTTTCATAAGATCAGAATAAAAAAATAAGTCATTCTTACTTTATAACGTTGTTTACTGTTTAAGACTGACTATTTCACCTAGATGACCTAGGTAACTCGATCTTAATCCTGAGCTAACTATGAACTCCTGTTTATTCAGGATTGCCCTTAGATTTGCATAATTGAGGGTTGGCTCAACAGTGCCGGCTCAATAAGACTCCCATTTCAGGGGTAAGACTGGATAGATAGCTGGGGACATAGGGTGCAAGGCAGAGATCATGCCTACCCGATTTAGGGATAGGAGAAAGATTGTTCTCTCAAGTACTGAATCTAGGTCTTGAACAAGGGGCCCTACCTTCTCATTTGGTTGAGAGAGTTTGGTTTAGTGATTGGATCACAAACCAGTTGTTCATTAGAGGATCAGTAGGGACTTGAGGAAAAAGACGTAATCTCGGGGGTAAAACAGATATTTGACCTAGCTGTTATTGCGAACAACCTGTGAAAGGTCGACTTTTCTGATTATGGTTAAATCATGTGGACATAGTATTTCTACAGTGAGGGGAGTGAAAGTATGAGCTTTAGTGGAGTGACCCATTAGTTAACGAATGAGGATTAATGTGGTCTAATGAGTTTAGCCAATTAATCTCGGATCGTTGGAGCCCATGAACTGTAGATCCGCAAAGGTCCCCCTACTAACTCATAACGGACTAGCTCTAGAATAGTGTGATAAGTTAATTTGAAACGTTCAAATTAGAATTGAGGGAATTAATAATTATATAAGATATAATTATATGTTTAATTTTAGAATTAAACATAGTAGGAGAATTTATATATTTAAATATGATTTAAATATATAAAGATGGATATGTGTTAAAATTAATTTAATATTTGATATTAAATTAATTAAGTTTTATTTAATAATTAATTTATGAAATTAATTAAATTTTTATTTTTAAAATCAAAATAGATTTTATAAAATAAAATTTTGATTTTTAGATAAAATTGAAAAATTGGAAAACAAAAACACTTAAAATGGAAAATGAAGTTTTTCCATTATCCATCACCAAGTAGCTCACTCAAATGACATTATATTTGTCTTGTCTTCTTCAATCATGAGCTGCAACTCATGCAACTCTTCTCTTTGCATGTTGATTTGCAATATAATGAAGAGCTTGGAGTGAAAATCGGGCATGAAATCTATAGAGTTTTTGAGAGAAATTCGGGTTGAATAAAGGGTTTTTCAACAAGGTTGCTGCAGTGAGCTTTTCTCCTTCTACCCTTGATTCAAGTTTGTTTTGAGTCTCACAACTCAATCTAGAGTACCAAGAGAATAGTGGGGAAGATCTTGAGGTGGTCTACAACAAGATTTGGAGAAGATTGCAGCTGGTGAAGGAGCTTTGAAGAAGTTTTACAAGAGGTATGTCTTGAAACCCATTTTTCCTGCAAAAGCATGCTTTATATATTGCAAAATTAGTGAATTTGAGTGCTTAGATGATCCTTGAGCTTCCACTGCTATTGATACAATCCTACAGTGACTTGTCACAGATGGTCTGATCTTGATCATTCGTGTAGGGGACATGTGAGCGGGGGCGTCCTATACAAAGAGTTTGTATAAGACCTGACCACGAAGTATTAATGTCTCTTTATATGACATCGTTCATGACAGAGACTTCATTTCACTAGGATAACCATAGGTAACATGACTTCAATCCTAAGTGAGTTGGGAACTCCTACCATTGAGGGCGATTCTTTGATTTGCATGGGTGCGAGTGGCCAGGCCGCTGACTCAAACCTACCAATTTGGGGATTCGTTTGATTTTGGATCTCGGAACTCAACTACACAAGATGAAATTCACTTTTTTCTCGAAGCAAGGGTAAGTAGATAGATAGCTCCCTTAAGGGTTGATCCCAGGGCTTGAACGATGTGGCGCCATAAACCTTCTCATGGCCCGAGAGGTGTTCACACATAGTAGGACTATGTTGTATTGTTTATTAGAGGAATCAATGGTACTTAAGGAGTGAGATGTAACTACAGGGGCAAAATAATAAATTGGCCCAACTGTACTTACGAGCATCTGTGAAGGGTTATCGTACTCATGATTTTTTATATGCGATGGACGCATAAATATATCTGTGGTAAGAAGAGTTTAACTGTTGATCTTTAATGGAATGCATAGCAGTTAACGGATGGTGGATCTCGTGGCTAAAGAGTTTAGCTAGCCATTCACGTACTGTTGGAACTTCAAGCCATAGGTCGATAAGTCCCCTTGATAGCTTGGATACAAGTTGAGAATCAGTTTTTGGGTCAGTTTGAAATGTTGACAAGAGGGAGTTCGATTATATATGATATAATTGAACTAGTTAATTATACATGATATGATTGGCTAAATGTATGAGATACATTAATTTGGAGAAAATTGGATATAAATATGATTTATATCAAGTAGAGGAGAAAACACTATGGTTGATATATGATATCAAACTATAGGTTATGAATATAATATGATTATATTTATTTTTTTATTATTTGGACAGTTATGAGATAATGTCCGGCGTTTTCTCCATTCTCATATGTTAGTGGGAAGTTCATTTCGGTTTTAGTAACTGAAGAATAAAATGAAAATAGTTTTCATTTTGCAAAAAAAAAAAAAAGAAAAACACGCATAATTGTTCACGGTGTGATTGGCATTCCATCGTTTAGTTTTTTTAGAGGCTATACGATAGCGCCAAATTCCTAAACGACTGCACACCTGCACCCGCGCTTCTCTAAACAATCGCTTACCATTTACTAAACGATCGTATAGATAATCGCTAGTTTTACTATACGACAGTCGTTCCCTTTTCCCACTTGCTTGATCTTAGTACACGATAAACTTTCCTCCTCACCTCTACCAAATCCGAGCAAAGCTCACACTTTGGATTCTCACTCCAAGAATATCGAGGGCTCTAAGTGGTGGTGTCGTCCCTATTTTCTGGTGTTCGTGCGAAGCTGCTCGTGGTAGACGACTGGAGAGTTGTTGAACGATTGCCTGACGTTCTAGCAAGAACACAAGGAGTCCGTTCATGTGAGTACGAGTTTTATTATGAAAAAAAAATCTTCAACTGGTAAGTCCTTGTTCTTTTGTCATTTATCCTTTAAGCATGCCAGTAATTTATTGTTGTTAATGCATATTTGTGTGTGTGAATGTATATGTGGAAATTCTGTCACAATGAATTGGAAAGATCCGCTTCCACTTATAGATACTCTTGTATAGGAGTTCCTTCAGAGAGTTTATTAGAATGGTTGCCTCATTATCTTCTCCCAGCTTGTCCCCTATTTGAGCAAACTTCATTTGTGAGTTTCTCAAACTCATCACCATCTAGGGTCTTTGAATAACTCATTTTGAAAGCAATTTCTTCCTCACATATAACTTGTTGGGCATATCTTTCTTCATGTAAAGCTTCTTCAACTTCTCCCAAACCACATAGGATTTATTTTCGTTGATGACTTACCTTAGAACATTATCTTAAATATTCATAATCAATGCCCCATAGGCCAGTTGCTCCATATTCTGTCTTTCTGATTCAGTAAGAGTTTTAAGCAAGGATTTAGGATCATCAAGAACCTTTAATGCTGATGCCAAAAAAGCATGAATTCTCTTCATCCACGGCTGGAGGTCCCAATTTCCTGTGAATTTCTCCACCTCTTATTGAGTTACTGCCATCTTTGACTTTCTTGATGTTCTTGACAGGTTATTTGGAGCTTTTTTTGAAGCTTTCTTGGAGACTAGCTCTGATACCAGTTGTTGTAATAAAATTATTATTTTAAACTGGACCTCAACCCAAACAAAATGCCCCTAAGTAAATTCGATGATAGGTATCATTTGTGATTCTTGTTTTGCCACATTGCTAAAGAGAAATTATTATATGAAGAAAAAGCTTTTACATTTACAAATTCTTCTCATTTTATTCTTTCAAGCTTTCTCTCTCTAGGGTTAGATTTTCTCTCAAACCTCTCTTTAACGTTCTTGCATTTTCTGAGTGAATTAATGAGAAATATGAATGATTTTCAGCATGTATATCACCCGGAATGAAGAAGAGTACAAGAAATGCACAAAGATTGTAGTGGTTCAATCTTTCAAACTTACATCCACTTTTCAAAGGTATAAGTTTCTTTCTCTATTCAAATGTTTAATTTGTTTCTAGAGCTTTACGAAAAATACCTCACAAAATGAACCGTCTCTTACAATTTATCTTCTTTCGGCACATTTGTAACAGATTTACAAAGATAAAAAGTAGTTTGTTATTTTAGTTGTTAACAACTTTTAACTGACTTTGTTTTTCTTATATGAGGCAAGTTGGAGAAGAACTCAGCTGAAGTTGCTCTGAGTTAAGGTAATTATTAGCCCATATTCTTTACAGATTCGAGCCCAACAACTCCAATGCTGCTCGTTTCTATCAATCGCCATAGCTTCTTGAGTTTCATCAGCGCTCCGATAGGGTGAGTCCTCTAAGTTTGATTTTAGGTTGGGTTATTTACCAATGACATTTAAGTGCTTGATTGGAGACTAAAGGAGTTTTGAAGCACTGTCGAACGGTTGTTTTGGGCGTTCGACGTTTTCTTTTGGTAAGTGCGTGAGGTGTCATGGCTACTTGGAATGTTAAGGATGCTGTAAAATATCTATCTATATTATTATTATTATTCTTATTATTATTGGTTTACGTTCTGGTTAGATTGTCTGGTTGAAGCTTTGAAGTGGTTTCAGATCGAACCACTTATTGGGTGAACATCTTAAGTTATTTGGATTTAATTTGGGTTATTTTGATTGGAGTTATTTAGGGGTTATTTTAGAGTGGGAAATTGACCTTAAAATTCAATTAGTTTTGGTTCTTGGCTAGGGTTGATTCAAGGTGTATACAAGTTAGTTGGTTTGGTTAATTGCACACTAGGCCTAAATTTCAAGGTAAGCGATTTACTACCGGTTCGCCCTCGAACCCAAGTTGGTATTAAGATTGTGATTCACATGATTCTATCTTTGACGGGTTGAATTGCTATAACTTGCTATGGATGGACTGTCAAGGGTGTTCTGAAAACTCATGTTTATGTTATGAAAAATATGATAATATTTGATTGATGGGTGAACTATTGAGATTGTTCTAGAAACTCATGAGATATATTACTATGTTTATTATAATATGCTATGGCTTGTTATAAACTTAGACGATGTATGCTGCATGTTGGTTTGATGGTGGCTGTTAGCATTTCAATTAGACTTTGTTCATCCTTTGAGTATGTTTTGACATCCTTATGGGATCTTCACCTATAATTATGTTTTTGTTTCTTTCGGAGTCACTTCCTGAGAAAGTGTGCATTCAGGTTCGCCCCTTGTGTCTATGCTTATACTTATGTTGGGATGCACACCTTTGTCTTGATAGGGATATTAACCTGTATACTTAGTGGACCCTATAGTGGGTCACTTACAAGGTATTTTTATACTCACTCTTTTATCTATATTTGTTTTAGGTAAATGAAAGGACAGAACGATTAATGATAAAAGGAATTTGTGGCAGGGCCTTTGAACTCGACAACACTTCCACACATGTTTTTCTTATGTTTGCAAGTTTTAACTTTGTAATCAAACCTTTAAATTCTTTAAATATTTTATTCGATTTTTTATTCAGTTTATTTTAAATTAAAGTTAGGGGTACCTTGAACAGAGATTTTATTTTATAGGTTTTATAATAAAAATTTATTTGATTCTTTTGAATTTAGTCAAATTTTCTGAAATGCCATTATGAGATTTATGCATGCATATACTAGCGGTCTGATTCCCATTCTAGAAAGTCAGGTCCTTATAAAATACAAATAAATTATAATTTTTAATTACCTTAAATTATTTAATAAATATTAACATTACGTGTGAAAGTAAATATTTAATAAAAAATCAAAATTAAAAGTGTAAATTTTGTAACTTAAATACCCAATAAAAAGAAAACTTGCAACTCAAGAATACTAATATAGAACTAAATAAAAATTAAATTTAAAAGTTTGGGACAAAAGCTTAACATTTTAAAACTTACCAACCAAATAAAAAATACTCAAAATTTGGTGACTAAAAAAGCATTTTCACCTAAAAATCAATGTTTTTCTTTTTCCTAAAATATATAGTGATGGAGAGAGTAAATATTAATTGAGACGTCGAAAGGAAAAAAAAAAAAAAAAAAGAATTGGCTGGGAAGAAAAGGGACAATTTGGTAATTAAGAAACATTCTCGTTTTTCTTGTAACTTCAGCACATGCATGCATAGGGTTGGGTGCAGCGGTGATGCCAAACAATTACTCTCATTCTTTTAATATCAATTTTTAAAAATTCAACTACCCAAAATGCCCTTATGCGCGTAAAGTCCACGGCCAAATTGCGCGAGTGGAGAATTTAGGAATTTTAATTATTCGATAAGAAAATAATAAATATATAAATTGGTCTTTTTTTTTTTACCTTAGGCTTTCTGACATACAAAAGAAAAACCCCAATGGTTTTTTCTGCGGCTCTGCCATCTATGTTCTAAGTTCCGCCGCCCACCTACTCCGCCGTATCGTTTCAAACTAAAAACCTCCGCCGTCGGCGATCGACGAGAAGAGAGAGAGAGAGAGAAAAAGATCGCGATGGCTTTTACCGCTCTCACTAACCCGTCTTCTATCTCTCTCTCCAACTTCAATCAGAATCGTTCATTTCAGTCATCGCCGGCTTATTTGCTCCAATTGCGAATCTCCGCTTCTCCGGTTTTGGCCTCTTCTTCCACCGGTATCAAGGCCAATGGTATTTTTCTCACTCGTCGATATGACTGTCGCGATCTCAGTAACCGTCGACAGCTGTTTTTGGTATCTTCTTTTGGCGGTGGTGGTGCTGACGGCGGTGGCTCTTCGCGCGGCGGAGGGGGCGGCGGAGATGATCATGGTGATGAAGGAGATTCTGGTAATGCTGGTGATAAGAACAAGGCGGAGGCGCTTTTGGTGTTGGCTGAGGCTGGCCGGTCACTGGAATGCCTACCGAAGGACTTGGCAGCGGCGATCGAGGCCGGTCGAATCCCTGGATCTGTGGTCACGAAGTTTTTGGAGCTCGAGAAGTCTGCTCTCATGCGATGGCTGATGCAGTTTGGTGGATTCAAGGAGCGTCTATTGGCGGATGATTTGTTTCTGGCGAAGGTCGCGATGGAATGCGGCGTTGGAGTCTTCACTAAGGTTTTCTTTTCACTCGCTCTCATATTCCGGATCAGTAAATATGCCTTTTATCATCTCTAGAGATCTTCTGGCTTCTTTTATTGCATTTCTTTTGTTCTTTGCCTTTACTGACTACTAAAGAAACATTTCCCCCAACCTTTTTCAATGTCTTTGCCACTCATCTGCGCATGTTCCTATTTGAATTGCAAGATAATTTACTTATCACTGTGATCTGTGATGTTTTAGGCCTTTTGAACTGATATCTTCGTTGGAGTTTTCTACTTTTTGGCGAAATTTCGTCAGTATCACTGCTGTATCTCTGTTTTGCATGCATACCTGCATTAATCGATATCATCGAAGGACACGAGCCCTTTTCTTTTTTCTTTTTTCTGATCATTTCCTTGCATACGTTTTGTTTTAGATTATTGTAAAATTTCCCCTCCTTCCTGCTTCTCTCTCCCTTGCATTTTGATTTTCGTAATTTCTTGTGCAGACTGCAGCAGAGTATGAACGCCGGAGGGAAAAGTTCTTTGACGAGCTCGAGATTGTTTTTGCTGACGTGGTATAATTCTGTTGTTAAAAGGCCATACTCATCAGATTTTTATGCGTTCCACTTGCACATGTCTGAGTGATTGCACTAAGTATTCGCTTGAGAGATACGTTTGTCTGCTGTAAGATCATGTTATCCTGTTCCCCTTAAGAAGAAATTGTTGGGAGTGATAAAAAATTTCGTAATGGTTAGATGCACGGTGCTTCATTAAATTAAAAGGCAAAAACGTTTCATTCTCAGATGCATCTAACCATTTAATAGTGGCAGTATCACTGTGCTAGCCACGGTATTGATTTTGATCGTTGGCAGAATCTGCAATGGTTAAAGTCAGGGAGTTGATGATCCAAAAACTAGAACTGTGGTCATCATCAGTCACAGCTAAAAATTTGTGGTGTCGTCCAAACTGTTTAAGATAAGCAATCTCTGACAAATAACTGTCTATTGTGGTCGGGAGAAGATGGTAAGGTAACACACAAGACTGAAGTATTAGAGCAATCAGTCTGATGCAATGATTTAATTTATAGATATTGTATAAGATGGTATGGACTGAGACTGCTTTCTTGGAGGTTGGAAAATGAATATGTACTGATATCTAGTTAAATATTTTGAAAAATGGTTGATCGGGTATTTGGCTCAGACAAGTGTAACTAATTAATACTTATGGTATTTGCATTTTTTATTTGTCCATTTGCGACGGTATTCTCTTTCAAAACTCTTGAATATGCACATACTCTTTTTGTCAGGAAAGATTGAACTTTTTAAGCATATATATTGACCAGTACATATTTTTTTAGGTAATGGCCATTATTGCAGATTTCATGCTTGTTTATCTTCCTGCGCCGACTGTTTCTCTCCGGCCACCACTTTCAGTGAGTGCAGGAGCAATTACGAAGTTCTTCCATGGATGTCCTGATAATGCTTTTCAGGTCTGTCATTCTCATGGAATATTTAGATTTTTGCTGAACATTTCTTTTGAGGACCGAGAACTAAATTACTGTTTTGTTTTAGGTTGCTCTCTCCGGAACTTCATATTCATTATTACAGAGATTTGGTGCCATAGCGGTATGCCGATTTTTAATCAAATTTGCATTAATTTTTATTTTATATATTTAAAGAAAAATGCATGAGCAACCTATTTATGTTTTTGGCGGATAATTTTGCAGCGGAATGGAGCTAAGCTTTTTGCAGTTGGCACGACTTCATCACTGGTACGTTGTCATATACTTCCTCTGGAAATTCTGAAATTCTTACGGTCTTTTGCATACTTTATAGTCATCTTTTATGACCTCTTTTGCTGCTGAGAGTCATCTGTCATAGGAAAATAGTCGCTTGTTTTGCCTCCTGTCTCCATAAAAAAAAAAAAAAAATTGGCTCAGTCTCTTTGGCTTTAGATGAATAGGTAATGGGGCCCACTTCTCCTTCTCTTTCTTTTCCTCCCCCGCATTAAACTTGTAAAGTTTGAAGAATGGGTTGTGGGCAGCAAAATTTTGAACGATGAACCATGGGGTCTTATTGCCTAACCTCTTGTTCTTATATCTTAAAGTCTGTATTATTTTACAATGTGCTGCTTTCTTGTAGTGACACTCGAATCGATCATGCTAACTGAGACATATCTTAGCTCACATGCAAAAAAAAGTTTAAAGATTCGCTTTATAGTCCCAACATTAACCACCAGACCTCTTTTGGGATTCTTGTTTCTCTAGCTGCTACCTACAAAGGTGTTAACTTTTGAATTAAAAACGCAGAAACTAATTTATCATGCCCTCTGTTTAGGTTGGCACAGCTGTTACAAACGCTTTAATCAATGCAAGGAAGGCTATTGATAAGAATGCTGCAGCTGAAGTGGAAAATGTGCCTATACTTTCCACCAGTGTTGGCTACGGTGTTTACATGGCTGTCTCCAGCAATCTCAGGTATCGGTTTTTTGCAGTTATTAGTATAACTTGTTGTATGTCTTAGCACAACTGAAATTTCATGTCTTGGTTCTTCTCTATATTTTGTGTTATGATGCTATCTTCTTTGTATACCAAAAATTATGCCATCTTTCTGCATGATGGTCATGCATATCATATGATATAGGGGGGAATAGCTTTTAAGAACGGCAGGGAAAAACTATGTTTAATGGACGTGAATTTAGATAGGGGAGGTAGGTCACTAGTTCTGGCTGGGAGAGTTATGATAGTAGAAGCTGATCTTTCTATTGAGATTTTCAAGACTTGTCGACTTTTTATTGGGCATGTAAATATAAGGTCCACGCTGTGTGGAACAAGCAGTCTGAGTGTTCATGCCTAACGAACTGCACGATTCTGTCCATTATTCTTTCTGATATAATACTTTGATGACTTTATATTTAGAAACATTATACATGGTGTGTTTTTTTTACCCTGGCTTACAACAGTGTCAACCGCCTTTTTGTGTTCTCTTCGTTGCACAAATATTATAAGCTAATGTTTTCCGGAAGTAGAGACTTACTGCAGTCTTGGACGTGATTGGTATTCATTTGACTTTGAGGTAGCAGGTTTTATGCCTGGTCTTGAAAGCTTTTGGAAAACAAGTTGCTGTGTATGATATTAATTATATATATTTGAACCCAGGTTTGTTAGCTTGTTGGTCATTTGGTTGGCTCGAATTAAGCCATTCCAACATGTCCTAGGTTCAAATATAAAAAAAAAATCTGTAGGGGTTTATTAGGTTGTTTAATGTATGGCAGTGATGTCTGTTTGGATTTGATTCCAAAATCTGGATGTAATCAAATTTTAACGGATCCCTGAGATGAAAAGGGACAGTTACATTGTAATTTGTGTTAACTATTCCAAAATCTTTATATAATCAAATTGTAGCGTGGAGAGTTCATCCATTTCAGAGCTTTTCTTATAATAAAGATATTTCTCGCCTTGTGTAGGTATCAAGTTCTGGCTGGTGTTATCGAACAACGAATTTTGGAACCCATGTTACACCAGCACAAGCTCATGCTGAGTGCGATTTGCTTTGCTGTTAGGACAGGCAACACATTCCTTGGCTCACTCTTGTAAGAATTTCACCCCTTCTCCCTGGAAACCAAAATCATGATCGCTTACCATATTCTTTCATTCTTCCCCTTCTTAGTATGAGTTGGTTCCTTTATTTTTGTTTTGAAAAATGTGATAGCTTGCTTAACTTTCTGTATTACAACTAACACTGTACAAACTTGCTATGGCAGGTGGGTGGACTATGCCCGTTTGATAGGAGTTCAGTAATGAATGTTAATTCCATAGGTTTGCTTTTAATTAAAGTTCTAATGAACACGAGGAAGAAGGTTCCAGTTTACAATTAAGTTCAATTGGCGTTTTTTTGGGTTTTAGTTATATTTCACTTTTTTTTATTGTTTCTCTTTTCTCTGGCATTCTTTTCGCTTTTCCTTCTTCTCTTCCACTATTTTATGTTGTTGTATGTAGGTAGCCTGGACAGAGATAGGAAATAACAAAGGAAATGCATTGAACTTTGTTTGAATTAAAACTTAATTTTGATAAAGCTTCCATGAATATGGAGCTGTGAAAGTAATTATCAAATAAAATTTGTTGTGTTTGCTTTTGTATCATGATTACCTGAGCTTCGGTTGTTTTCGGTTTGCTTTTTTTTTTTTCCCTCATGAAAAATATTTTGTTTTGAGAAGGATAAGCAAGTAATATTCTCTTTTTGTTTTTGTTGTCGCCATTGCCAAATATGTTCTGTTTATTACAATGTCTGCAAATGCATTTGGAAAAAGCCAAACATTAAATGGTTAAAATCGTTTTCAACCCTGTCTTTAATTATTCAAATTATAACCCATCCCGATGACGTGTGAATTGTGTTTTAAAATGTAAAATTTGACGTGATGTTGATTTTGAATAATTCAAAGAGGGTTTGTTTTTTTTTTTTTTTTTTTTTTTTTTTTTTGTGAATGGAGAAAGTGCATATTTAGGAGTTACTTTTAACAAAGATGCAATCTTCTTTTCATCAAAATTGTTTCGAATTGATTTTAAAAATGACAAAATGAACCAGAAATGATTTTATCCAACTTAAGATCACTCCAAAGTCAAATGTTTGACATTGAGGGGGCAATTAAACAAATTTGTGACCGATAAAATTTAAGTGATCTTTTAGTAAGACCGTAAATATCATTCTCAGACCACATTTTGAAATTTAAAATTAAACTACAAAAACTATTATAATTTTATAAAGGTTTAAATATTACTTTTAGTTCCTATACTTTCGGTTTTGGTTTGTTTTGATCTCTATTTTGAAAGTTCAATTTGGTCTTGATACTTTTTAATTTTGGTTCCTATATTATAGGAATATTCATTTTAATTCTTGTACAGTGAAAAAGTGACTATTTTAGTCGTTACACTTTGATTAAATGATACTTTTTGAAAGTTTAAGGACCAAAGGACTAAAATGAACAATTTGAAAGTACAAAGATAAAAATGAACCAAAGTTGAAAATGTAGGAACTAAAGTAGTATTTAAACTTTTTATAAAAAACAATAAAAGATTACGATAAAAAAAAAAAAAAAAGACGGGTTGCGCCAAAATAAATATAGTTGAACTAATACTATCGCAATGCAATTGGACCATAGAAGGATTGCACCACTTGTAATCAATCAATAAAAGTAGCAATCCAAAATAAATACTCTTTACTCATTGCTTCTTTGGTGTTTAAGTAGTAACAATAACAACGAACCCTGTTTCACGATCCTTAACAAATCACATTACAAAAGCTCTGTAATTGTATTTTTTCCTTTCCTATTAATTGGGTAATTTAGACTCTTTCTTCAATGCTATAGTATGAAAGAAAGTTGATTTATCCCTCCCACTTCAATTGATTGGGGAGTTGAGACCCTCTTGAGAAGACAATGAATGAAGAGGTTGATGATGTCTCTTGGAAGGGAACTGTGGGACTTTAGATTTTCTGATGGCCATGGATGGCTTGCCGATGCGTCGTAGAGTTTCCTTCGTGTACAGTGTTTGAACAAATGGTGAAACTTTCTCCTTCAACTTGAGGATAACAATAAAGAGAAGCCTGCTAGTGACCAGAATGATTAACACTGCTCCTAAGTCCAACCATTTGGAGTGATGAGCTTGATACCCTAGCAACATTTCAAGGATCACTTCTCCTTTTATTTTTGGACCTCCTTGTAGACCAGAATCGATTTCCAACCCTATCAAGTCGTTCTTGTATGCACCCTGCGTTTGAATCAAACATGAACTCCAAATCTTATGTTTAGATAGTATTTTCTCCGAACAAAATTTTTTTTGCAATCCAACTGATGAAAAGAAACTACATCATCAAATTGGTCTTTTTCCCCCTTTGCTAACAAAAACTAAAAGTACCAAGTGTTATATAGTGTGGAGAGAGACCTTAATGGCGTTTGGTCTTAGGTGAAGTTTCATGTTTCTCCTTGAGTTTTGGTTTCAAAAACTTTTTGTAATTATAACCTAGGCAATATTTTACTTGGTTGGAAGCCCTTTCTTTAGGAGGGTTTTGTGGGTTTGGTTTTTTTGTATGTCCTTGTATTCTTTCATTTTTTTCCTCGATGAAAGTAGTTATTTCTATTAAGAAAATCAGAAACTAAAAGTACCTGTAAACCCCAAGCGCCAAAGTTAATGTATGATATTGGGTAACGCCAGAACACCTTAGGAAGATCAGGCACAAACCTAAAGTAACCAGAAGTCATCATCATGATTCCCTGCACAACTCACTTGTATTAAATCCCTGTTAAAATATATTTGAAGCTCTGAGTCTCCTATCAAGTCAAGTCAATCTTCACTTGTTTGAAAACATCTGAACCATTCAGACTAGTCATTAAAAAAGAACAGAAAGTGAAATTTGAATTTTTAGCATGGAGCTATAGGAAATTTTGTTTCAAGTGTTTATGGAAAAAGGAAAAAGAAAAGGTAATAATTATTGACTTACAATGTAACCAGCTCCAATAATAACACCCATCAAAAAGTTGGGAACTAATGAAGCAATGATCATCATGATGCTTTCTACGACTGCAATGGAGCTGAGAAGGTCAAGGGAGATGTAAACGTAACGAGAGAACTCGGTTTCAAATTTGACCATGTAGAATACTATTGTTGCAGAAGCAATAGACATGAGAGCTAAGAATGGAAATGAAGATAGAAAATGTGACAGCGTGTATACAGCGATCCCATAATGCCCGTTCAGCCTTTCCTTGTGAAACACCTGTTTTACAAGGCAGATATTCAAATATCAAAACAATGAAATCTAATGCCATTTTTATAAAACATTTCTTCAGTTTCCATCAGTAGCCAATCTAAACCATTTGTTTCTTGTTCTAGACAAGTTTCTATACTTTCTAACAGCTAATGCACTCTCCCCCCCTTTTACTTCAAGCATTTTTCCCCGCCCCCTCGTTCTCACAAACTCAATATGCACGGTTGGCCTATTGAGCCTATCAGCTATTCACGATTTTATATAATGCCTTAAGAGGCTAATTGAACTTAGTGTTTCAACTGCATTTTCTATGTTATTCAATCGACTTAAAGATGGGGCAATGGGTTATCAAATGGGTTTAATAAAATGTTCATCTCAAGACTTAAGCAAAACATTGAGGTAAACTACCTTCATCTCTTCAATGAACGATGGAAAGCCTCCAATGGCCATGAAAGTCATAAATCCAGATATAAATCCTGCACACGATGCCCTTGCAAAGATATCAGAATAGCTTGTACCAACATTTATGAATATCGTGCCCACACATACGGATAAGAGTACGTAGATAATAATTCTTATCCAGTAGTATCCCAAATCTCTGGACATGTTCACCGTTGATCTTCTAGTCAATGTTGAGAGTTGCTTCCACCATTTGGCTTGGTTTCCACATTTCTTACTTGTTATAGAAAATCCTTCCTGCATCAAAACTGTTACTAGTAAGATCAGTGTTGAAATGATGTCGGTCCTTCCTGCACCTAAACCGTTTGCCTAGCATTATGTTAATGGAAAATTAATATAATGCAAGCTTACCATTTCTGATATCTCTCTCATCCTAATTTTCACTTTGGCCTCTCGCTCTGAGCATTTGTATTTCCCTATTAGTCTTGCTTTCATCTCTGCTGTTGAAAACTTCGATAAAGGGTCCACAGGTTTTTGGTTTTCCTTGAACAATTGAAACAAAAAATGGTAAACACGAAAGCTTAACACATGACAACAGAAAGCATCGAGTATTATTAATGGTGGCTGGCAATGTGAAGAATGCAGTATTTTTGTTTGTTGGACCGGACAAGGAAAAAGGACCAATTTTTATATAGCCGTAGAAAATATACAGGCTTATCAACCTATGTAAGTAAAACTGTTTATAAGTAGTTTGGTTGCACTTACTTTTTGAGAACTCATTAAAGTCATATTGACTGCATCGAAGTCTGAATTAATGCAGCGAAGGAAGTGATCAGAAGGATTTCTTAGCCTAGGACATGGAAATCCTGCTTCTGCAAAGAACTGCAAAATCAGAAAACACTGTTCGCATGAGATCGATTTCTCACTTGAATTCTGTTTGGAAAGTAGGATGAAAAGGATCTTGAAAATTGGAATTTAAATAAATGATTTTTTTTTTTTTGTTTTCTTTTTGTTTTTAGCTCAGATAGGGAAGTATACTTGTGGAAACACACATCTCCATCAATTTAACTTTATATTTACCTCAGCTGCCGTTTTTGATTCTCCAAAGTAAACAGCTTGGCCTCCTGAAAGTAGAAAAAGATCATCAAAGAGTGCAAAAACCTCACTGCTGGGCTGATGAATCGAACAGATCACAGTTCTTCCATCATGAGCAATGCTCCTAAGAGCTTGAATAACAAAGAAAGCAGCGGCACTGTCAAGGCCACTAGTCGGTTCATCAAGGAACAAGAGGCTTGGTCTGGTGAGGACTTCCATTGCAATGCCCAATCTTTTCTTCTCTCCCCCACTAATGCCTCTTAAATGCCAGTTTCCAACAATCCCGTCAGCACACTCTTGGAGACCCATTTCCAACAATGCTCCTTCCACAATATCATTTACTTCTTCTTTGGTCATAGAACTTGGAAGCCTCAAGTTGGCTGAATACGCTATGGTTTCTCTCACTGTTAGAGTTCCCAACATTGTATCTTCTTGGGTCACATAGGCCTGAAATTTTGGAGACAATTAGAAAAAGAGCAATTAACTATAAGAGTAGTAGATGATGTCTTAACATAGTAATCCTTGAGTTAAGACACATCAGCAGTTGAGACAATGAACATTCTCTGTTTTAAATCGGTTTCAAGTAAAAATGGAAATCAAAAGTTCATATTGGTTGATGATCTACATGCTAAAACTGACCACAATTCCGAAATCTAGCCTTCTTTTCTTCCCATTAAGAAGAATATTTCCTGTCAAGACTGCATTTTGTGCCAGTCGACCTGCAGAAACAAACTCAAAGAGAATGATCAGTGGTATGTCTCTAAGCTTAAGCTTTTATAATACCTCAGGGGCTGTTAATGTTAATATCTAATTAGCAGAAAACTATAAATAAAATAGTTATGGCCTGAATTATAACAATTTTACAAGTGCCCCTTCGTGAAAATTATAATCAAATTTCCATATTATATCTTATGGGTAAAGTATCACATAGATATTCTCTCGTTACACCTTAAAGGTTCAGTCTAAATCATTATTGTGAATTTGATACTTTGAGATGTATGGAAAAAATTTCTTGTATGACTGTGAAAATATTTTATACTCCCTCCATTTATTGTTTGCTATAAAAGAAATATTTGAAAACAGTGTGTGACTATAAAATAAAATAATATATCATCTAATAATGTGTCAAACATTAAATAGAAGGAGTGTGAATTACCGTAGTATTAGAAACTTTTCAATTGGAGTTGAACCCAATGGTTTGTTCTATGCATTTAATGTGTGAAGATAATCAGAAACATTTATTTCATTACCGAAATGAACTAAAGTGCATTGAATAATTTACTCAAATTATGGAAAAATTAGGTACATAAGAGAATATAGCTTAGTGCTAAAGCAAGGAAAGTTCGGCGAAATATTAAATATTTATGTACTGCCATGTGAAGCTTTAATTACCCACTGGGTTCAAATAACTTTGTTGATTAACAATTTCTTTGCCTTGTAATCTATGGTTTAAAAATATTTTAGATTCTTGGCAAAAGGTTAAGTGTTCTGGAAAAAAAAGGTGTTGGTTAAAACTTTAAAAATGCATAAAAAATAGAGAGGAAAAGAAGATTTTTAGTAACACATTAGCCTTACTTTTGAAAATGAAATAGTTTTCAGATGGTGTTTATGTTTTCTAGATTCCATAGTGATTGAGAATGTCACTTTAATCAAAACTTCATAAATGGGTTGTTTTTGTTTCTAAATCACGATATAAATTTCAAAGGTAGAACATAGATTGATTAGTGAGAAAAACAGCTAAGCTTGGTATTGATTTTGAAGCTTGGTAGCCCATATAAGCAGCGTATGCAGAAGGGGAAGAACATGAAAAAAACAGAGAACTTAGAGGGAAAAAAAAAGAAAAGAAAAGAAAAGAGGATAGACAGAGAGTGAGGATGAAAGAGAACCTGCTAATGAGTCGAGAAGAGTGGATTTTCCAGAACCAGAAGGACCCATAATGGCCATGATTCTACCAGGCTCAGCATAGCCACTGAGACCATCAAGCAGGAGCCTTCTACTTTGTCCATTCCAGAGGTTTGGAACCATAACACTCAGATTTTCCCAAACCAAATACATGGAACCAGCAATGGCAACCTCCCCATACTTACTTTTTCTTCCTTCTGAGCTCTCTGCAACCTCCACAGAGCTTCTCCCATTTGCCCTCTCCTCTTCAATCTCCATGAATGTGAGTCACACTTGCCACACCCTCCTGGTTTCCAGCCAACAATCTTTCTGTTTCTCTCTTTATGGCTATCACAACAAGCAGCATTTATATTATGTTCTTCTTGATCTTTGGCTATGTGTGTGCTCACTGCAACTGAAGATCTTAGAAGCAGTTGAAAACAATTTAAAGTTTTTATGAAGGGCTCTTAATTAGCCTCTCCCTTCTGAAAAGGAACGTAGGCAAATTTTCCGGTGTTTGGCCACATCACAAAAAGGACTTCTGAAAATTTTGAAAACAAGATTTAAAAGAAATACTCAACATTATTTACAAAGTGCTTCACTCAATAACCTTACTCTTAAATATCATCCCATCCTAAACACACCATTAGTATACAAAATCTTTTATTTAAAAACAGAACTATCAGAAGAACCATCAAACTTATTGTCGCTTAGTATGTTATTGTAAACCGTATGTTTGTTATATAAGTAAAGACAGCATATTAAGAAAGGAAAGCCCAAAGTGTAAGAGACATAAATGCGCATGTGCTTCAACATTGAATTCTCTTGGAATACAAAAGTACTATTTCATTCAATCAGAACTTTGATTTCTTCTAATATATCATTACAGTGTATTTAAGATTACATATTCAAGTATGCTCTATTCAGTGTATATTTGCTACTGCTAATTAGATGCCTAACTGCATATAGTTACGGTAATAAAGAGTTCTATACAACCAAGTAGTATTTCAAGTTTTAAATGTCACACATCCATCTTTCTTTTTACTTCCTCTGCTATCAATTTTGACATAACCTGTATAAGTAGGAGACATCTAAGTGAGATGTCCAATGTCATATCCGAGGCCTGTGTGTGTGTTCGTTATTTATTTTTCCTTTGTTTTAGTTCATGCAAATTGTGGATCCTCGTTTAGCATATTCGAGATGTCATCTACTCTCTCGGTCTGACAAGTGGTAAAGTGGGTGAGAGTTAATAGCAAGGGACATGTATTTAAAGAGCTAAAATTTCATTCGACAGCTAAGCTGTGGGTGGAAAATTTCTAATACTAACACGATATTCCCATTGTTCACACTTTGAATTTTGTCTTATCAACAAACAATAGATGGAGGTAATATGAAAAATTTTCCATCCTGATAGTACTAGATATTTTCCCATTTGAGAGTTAAGAAATAAAAGTTGAAAAAGGAACGGAGTTAAGTAAATATCCCACCAAACCTAACCAACAATGCAGATTTGGGAAAGCTTGAATAGTGAAAGAGTTACAAACATTTATGGGACAATTATGCACTTCTGCAAAAGTTCTTCATCTATGACCAGGTCTATTTAGGGATGTGAATTTCAAATTACTACTCATTGATGTTGTACTGCCAACTGCATATCTACCATTTCTAATGTTCCATCTCCCTAATTTCATATTCATAGATAATGACAAACAATTGTTAAACAGGAAGATTCGAACCCATTCCCTCTCTGTAAGGAAAAGTTCCATTCTCTGTTTTGAGGGCATTTGGAATCTGAAGTTTCAGCTAGTTCACGGTCGGAGGTCATGATGTATTCCTTCCATCTTCATGGTGCTGCTATGTTATGAAGAACCTGCAATAAGTCTGCAAAACGATGAAGAAAAATACAACACACAGCAGGGCTTCTCAGATTAGGAAAACTTAGGAACAGTTAATGTATCCAAAGGAAAAAAAACAAAATCCTAAACCCGAGCACATTGCTGACCTAATTTTTTTTTTCTCGGTTTAGATGTGGCACATTGGTTTCTTCAATTAGGTCATAAAGATTTTGGCAGGCTGATGTCAAAAGTACTGGTGGACATATGGAGGGTTTTCATTTTTTCTTAGAAAGTTACGAACAACCCACAAATGGAAGTTGCAGCTTAGTAGATAAGAATATGAATGTAAGACAAAAGAAACAGAAATATATGTATGTTACACTCATCAATCTTAGTTATACTACATGAAATTCTGATAGTTCTCCAATTCTCCTTTCTTAGATGTGCCCAGATGCAGATTTCAATCCTACACATGGGTTAAATTATTATTCAGATTGTCAGAGGCAAGCTTAGGCATTCAAGACTGATGAAAAAAATGGATTATATAAGTTCAATCAATAAAAGAAAAATAAATTATTACAAAGTGTGGGCAATGTAAATTGTATGAAATCAACCTCAAGCAAGAAAAATGTCAAAACAAAACTTCTCATCACCATATTGAAGAAATTCCATTGAAATATTTACTATCTGTATCCTTTTTTATCCCCTTCCTTGACACACGGATTTGCAGCTAACTACATACCTCTTAGAAATTACATTGTTATAGGTACAAGTTTGCCAAGTTATCGTTCTTGGTGCTTCTAGTTGAGAGGAGAGTTGAGACCTTCTTGAGAAGAAAGTGAATGAAGAGGTTGGTGCCTCTTAGAGGAAATAGAAGGCATTGTACGGAAGGAAGGCCTTCTCTCGAGATGTTGTAGAGTTTTCTTTGCGAAGATTGTCTGCAGCATTGGTGAAGCTCTTTCTTTCAATTTCAAGACAACAAAGAAGAGAATTCGGTACAGAAGAACGAGGAGCATGAGAGCTGTTAAGTCCCACCACTTGGAATGGTTTATGGGAATCCCATACATGTTGGTGATTACATACTCGCCACTCAACCTTGGCATTCCAGGTATCATTGGATCGAACTCGAGCCCGATCAAGTCATTTTTGTATGCACCCTGCATAAGGAATTCATATAATCCGTAAAATCATAATTGAACCATCCAATCTTCAATCATGACATGGAAGCTTTGAAGAGACTGGACATATCGAATTTTCAAGTATTTCAGTTCTACATTCTCTTTTATATCACTGAGGACATAAGTATCCTCCAATGTACATGGATTTGAAAAGCCTTGCAAGATGATACCTGTAGTGCCCAAGAGCCATAACTGAGATATGAGATTGGATACCGCCAAAATGGCTTTGGAAGGTCTGGCAATAATCTGAAGAAGCCAGAGGTCATCATCATGATGCCCTGAAGTAAAAAAGGAAAACAGAAATTTTTTTTACATTGGAGATGCAAAACATAAAATATGGAGAAGATACACAACGTTTTGGCTTCTGATCAACAAGGTTTATTGAGTTCTTACAATGATTCCAGCGCCTGTTATAATTCCCATCAGGAAGTTTGGAACCAGTGAAGCCACAACCATCATCAACCCTTCTATTACAGAAATGCAGCCAAAGATATTGAGGCAGAAGAATACAAAGCGGGAGAACTCCGGCCGATATTTCACCATGTAGAAGGTGATGGTCCCAGAAACAACTGAGATCGAAACCAAGAATGGGAAAGAAGAGATGAAGTTTGACAATATAAACACTGTAACTCCATAGTACCCGTTGAGCCTTTCTCTGTAAAACATCTGCAAAAGAATGGAACTAAAACTTCAAAAAAAAAAAAAAAAAAAAAACCTAAGGAAAAGCTTTATTTTCCAATGTCAGATGTTTTTCATTCATTTCCTCAATAAAAGATGGAAAGCCACCTATAGTCATAAATGTCATGAAGCCAGTTACAAATCCACCACAGGCTCCTCGAGCAAAGATTGCAGTGTAACTGGTTCCAACATCAAAGTAGATGGTACCAACACATACGGACACTATGACATATATAATTATCCTTAGCCAATAATACCCCACGTCCCTACACATATTCACGAATGATCGACGAGTCAATGTTGAGAGCTGCTTGAACCAACTAGCTTTGTCTCCTTTTTCATTCTCAACATCAAGTCCCTCCTGGAAAACATGAAACTGGTCATACAATTTTGTTCCAAAAATTGCTTGTTCATACAATTCATGTACTTCAATCACCTACAACTTCCAATAAGGTGATTTTATTATGTCCTTTTATCTCTTGAGGACTTGAGGTAGCAGAATCATGCTTACAATGGTGGATATTTCTCGAATTCTTGCCTTCACCCTACTTGCATACTTTGAGCTCCTATATTTTTCAACAAGCATTGACTTGATTTGAGCTGTTGCCAAATTCATGAAAGGGTCTGATGATTCTGGAATATCCTGCAAATTCAAAATCGTAAATAGAGGCACATATGAACGAACTATACATCAGAAAGTGGAAACTCAATCCACCAGTGGTTTTAAACTTATTTACAATTCAAAACTTCTTCTTACTCGAATTCTTAGAGACCCTTTGAGTGTCGCCGTAACGATATCGAAATCCGAATTTATACAACGAAGAAAGTGATCAGATGGATTCCTTCTACTTGGACATGGAAAGTTAGCTTCAGCAAAGAACTACAAAACAGATAAATCAAGCCAAAATAACAAGTGAGCAAAACATCAAACAGTTGGAAGGCAAAAAAAATCTGCAAGTTTGCATACCTGTACAGCCATTTTGGCTTCCCCAAAGTAAACAGCCTCACCTCCAGAGAGCAAAAAAAGGTCATCAAAGAGAGCAAAAACCTCACTACTCGGCTGGTGAATTGAAGAAACAACAGTCCGCCCATCACGAGCAACATTTCTAAGAGTTTGAATCACAAAGAATGCCGAAGCACTATCAAGACCGCTGGTGGGTTCATCAAGAAAAAGCAAACGAGGGCGTGTAAGGATTTCAACTGCAACACTCAATCTCTTCTTTTCCCCACCACTAATTCCTCGAAGATGCCAATTCCCAATCAACCGATCGGCGCAATCTTGAAGACCCATTTCCAAAATCGTTGCATCGACGATACTATTAAGTTCATCTTTGGTCATAGAACTCGGAAGCCGCAGTTGGGCTGAGTAGCTTATAGTTTCTCTCACTGTTAGAGTTCCCAATAATATATCTTCTTGGGTTACATAGGCCTGCAAATTTGGAAGTAAATTTTCAGCTCATACATATATATAAATCCGTCAATAGTTTGATGTTGAAGAGAAGGTTTGAAAGAGAGAGAGAGAGAGAGAGTACTTACAACGTCGCCATATCCGAGCTTCCTCTTCTTTCCATTGAAGAAAATATTTCCAGTCATTACCACATTCTTGGAGAGTCTGCCTGTTTCACCATGCATCCACAATTTACAACATTAATCATATTCATAGTTTGCTGTTTGTTTACAATATCTGCGATGGCCTTTAGTAAGAAAAATATCCATTCATGATTGAAGTAAAACCTTATTCCAAACTTCCAATCTTCTCCTCCTATTATTGGCTGCATGGTTAAATAAAATATTCAAAAAATTCCAAGTTGGTGGATTTTTGTTTCTACAAAACATCCCGTAACAAAACTGCTCATGTTCTACCAGATTTGGAGGTGCCCCCAATTATAATGCACGATTCCTATCCGATCTCTCTTATATCTAGATATTTATCTTAATATATTATTTTTATTTTAGAAAAAGGTAATGGAATAGAAGAGAGTTAAAGTTGCTTTAGTTATTTATACTAATAAATAGTTTATATATATATATATATCAAAATAAATTCAATTCAACCATAATTGATATGATCTTTCTCTCTACAATTTGAAGGTTCGAAAATATTTGATAACTATATTAAAAATTGATTGATATGTATTAAATCTTTTCTCAATACACATAAAATGTAAAAGAAAGATTATAGATATTCATAGATACATATTCATATAAATTATACAAATATCATTGTCGATATCTTAATGTTCGATTCTAATGGCTGTCCTCTAACCTTTTGAAGATTTTTTTTCCTGTTTTGGTAACGAAACTTTTATAATAGTAGGAACAAGTTGAATGACAAAGATTGAAACCAAACAACTCTAATCTACGAAGCATTTACGAAACCAAATAAATAGAAATTAAAATAAATAGAAATTAATGTGTTGGCAAAAATAAAGTCAATCCTGTATTTTTTTTTTTTTTTTTTTTTTGTAATAAGTAATAATTTCGTAAAATAAAATAAAATCCTAAAGTTTGAAATTACATTTAATGCCGACTGTTGAACTCATTAATTTTAGTCGGCGGGGACCTCGACCCATTTTGTTAATATTAATACTGCATATATAAAATACAACAAATTTAAATTTGGAAAAGAAATCATTAAAATTTTAAATCAGTGAGCCACAATAAATATATCCAACTAACAACTAGAAAATGAAAAAGAAAGAATTGTTATCTATTTTCATGGAAAACGGGTAAAGTACAGACCAATCCCCGGTTAGAATATCTTATTATCACATCCAAACAAGCTTTAAAGCACTTTGTTTTTTCCTTTTAAAAAAAGGCTTTGAAGCACTTGAAACCACAAAAATTCACCTTCAAATATATATTGATACAAGGGAAAAAATAAGCTTTTATAAAAACTCGTCCTTTATATAAGAAATTCAAGATTTTGGGGTTGAATTGATTTTATTATCTATGTTTATATTTCATCTGATTATAATTTGTCATATGATTTTTTTTTTATTATATATGAAGAGAATGATGTTGGAGTATTTACATTTAATGTAATAGCATTTAATATATGTTATTTAGCTTAGGCTATTTCTATTATGTAAAAGCCTAATCAACCTCCTACGTTTGTAGTATTTAAATTGAAATGATTTCAAATGGTAAAACTATTGAAAATATTTACAAGATATAGCAAAATTTTACAACTATCAATGATAGATGTTGATAGACCCTTAGACTTCTATTAAAATCTATCAATATCACCGATTGACAAGTGTCTATCAACATCTATCTTTGATAGTTCCAAAATTTTGCTATATTTTGTAAATATTTTGGTTTATTTTTCTATATCTAAAAACAACCCATTTAAATGTGTTTTTATCATATTCCCTCTAAATTTCTCTCAATTCTTTCAAGAGTCTTTCAAATGAAAGATACATAAAAATGGGTGTTATCTAGATACGCCTAAGTATTATAATCAAAATTATTTTCAAAATATTTTGAAATTGAATTTTTAAACTCTAGAAGTTTGATTTTCCATTTCGTATTAGAGTTGAATACAAATGATTAGAAGAAAATTAGAATCTAAATATTATAATATTTGAAATATTTAAATTTATTATTGTGAACAGATTATAGGTTCGAATATGCACGAAAATCTAAAACGAATGCATAAAAAATTGTAGAGAGACAGAGAGAGAGGGACCTGCAAGAGTATCAAGAAGGGTGGATTTGCCGGAGCCGGAAGGGCCCATGATGGCCATAATCCGGCCGGGCTCAGCGTAGCCACGGAGGCCATTTAGGAGTCTTTTGGTGGGGCTGTCGCTGAAATTAGGGAGTACCACCGTGAGATCCTCCCACACAAGGTAAGTCCCTCGCTCGTCGCCCCGTCGCAAGGCGTCGCCGCCGTGGCTATGGCTTCCTCCGACGGCCTCAATTTCCATGGCGGTGAGTAGCAGAGTAAGAATGGAGGATTGGGAGAAGAAAGAAGAACATATAGGGAATGTGGAGATATTAGAAGATTATTATAATATTGGAATATATATTAAGAAATGATGTTACATTTCTTGTAATAGAAATTGGGTGTTTTTATGATTGGATTTGGAATTGAATCCACACCCAACTCTAACTACTATAAATGCTGCCACAAATGGAGGTGCATACCAAATTAATGATGAAAGAGAAAATTAAAGGAAAAAAAAACAGGGTTGAGTTTGATTGTCATGTGAGAATGGGTGGTGAGTTGGGATATTAAATGAAGGAGAAATGTTATGGGGGCATTTTCATTTCTATGTTTACATTTTGAAGGAAATTTGTCAAAAAAACAAAAAAAATCAAGTTTGTGTGTGGGGGGAGGTGAGATGTGAATGTGATGGTTTCCAATCTCACACTAAAAATCAAAATAAAATGAAGTAAAAACACACTCAATACACACTTCTTGCACCCCAAAGAAAACAAAAAATTGGGTTAAATTGTGAGGTTCGAGTTTAGTCTTTATGACTTTAAAAGTTAGATTAAATTATAAATTTGATCTCGTTGGAATTTAATTCTTATGATTTATAATTAAAATTTAGTCCTAAATAATTCTTACAATAATGATTATTTATGATAATTTTGTCAAATCATAGAAACTATTTATAAGGTTGTATCAAATAATAGAGGACTAAATTCTAACTTCCTCCAAATCATAGGGATTTAAATCCTAAAAGTTTATAATTTAGTTCTCTTATGATTTCATAAAATCTTCATAAATAGTATCTATAACTGGGACTATATTGTTTCACGAAATCAAAAAAACTAAATTTTAATTTTGAATGATATATATGGACTAAATTTTAACTTTCTTCGACTAAATTTGTAATTTAACCAAAATAATAGTGTTATTGCAGGTGTGTTGGATGTTCATTTTTTTAGGCTTTTTAGGCTTTCTATTGAGCTACTTGTCTTTAGTCTTGTCCAGAGCTTTTTGTTTAGTGATAATGTTGTATGCTTTCTTATAAGAGTTCCTTAATGTTATTTTCAATCCGTTGTAAGGCTACTTTTCTATGACTCTTTATTAAGAGTAAGCACTTTGTGAGTCTAGATAGAGCGAACTATCATATAAGGATTCCACCGTAGTTATTTAACTATATTAGTGAAGTTATTTTTCATTAGATATACTATCCCTAGACGTAGGTATAACTACATTAAACTAAGTCACCAATCTTTGTGTGTTCTCTCTATGTTGTTTTCTATTTAACTCTCAGTCTCATCTTTTTATGTGACATCGTATTTGACTTGTGGATTTTTTAATTAGATTCATCTATTTTTTTTTTCAAATAGGTTAAATTATCAAGTTTAGTACTTGAATTTTTTAAAAAAAATGTAATAAATATTTATTTTTATTCCAATAAATTAATTTCTAATTTTGTATTTAATAAGTTTTAGTAAAAATTTAAGGTTCATTAACTATAAAAAAAAATAATTTTATATGAATAAATTAATTAATTTTTAAAAATTTTCAAATTTGTGGGGGAATGTACTAAGTTAAGAGATCAATTAAACATTGTTATAGTTGAATAACTAATAAACATAATTAAAAGTTTAAAATTTTATTCTGACACAAACATGAAAGCTCAATGTCTAAATTTGTAATTATTTAACACATCAATATCTGATTTGATTTGATTTTTTAATTATTGGAACAAACACAGAATTTTGGACCTATTGACAACATAATAAGTTAGCAATATTTCACCAATTTTGCTAATTCAACTGACGAATATCACCGACATGGAATTTTCGCCAACTAAAAAAATTACTTAGATTCCGGAATCATTTATCCACTAATTATATCTTAATTGTAATACTGGATAATATATATAATTTGAGTATACTTCTAAAAAATGTGGGTTTGATTAATCTTTTAAAATTGTTTTAGAGTTGTTTTCAAATATAAAAAAATGAGTCAACTTTTTATAAATATAGTAAAATGTCATTATCTATTAATGATAGATCATAATAAATATCTATCGCGATCTATCGATATCTTTAGTATCAATGATAGATATCTATCGTGGTTTATCACTGATAGGCCACATTTTATTATACTTGAAAATATTTTGTTTAATATCATTTTTAATGAAAGACATTATCTTTATTATTGCATTTCCATTATTTTTGGTATGTATATCCATCCCACAGAAGTGGTCTTTTTTTCAATAGTACCCTACTAGTACCATATGAGTTTTGGTACATAAAATAATTGTGTTCTTTTATGATCATTATTATTGTCAAAGTAATTGTTTGGATGTATCAAAATATATTTGACCTAAAGAATAAGAGTTGGAAGAGTGGAAATAACTTATTGTTAAATTCTAAGGAATTCATAAATTCATTGCTGGTCCTAGCTAGAAGACATTCCAACAATTTTATACTATGGATCACGACTAAACAACTCTTTTTTATTAATCATTTATTTTTAAAAATGTAGATAATTGAAATATTTAAGTATCTAGAATTATTATATATGTTCATCATTTTTAGATAACTTTGTTTGTTTTTAGAAATATCTTTATAAATATTTGAATAACTGTATTTATTTGGTAGGATTTCTACTCCCGAGTATCTTAAATTTACATAATGTTTTAAGAATTGTCTTATAATTATTTATTAATTTAATATGATTTAAATTATATAAAAAAAGTGATATATATGGTTGACAATGCTTAATTTAATTATAAAAATGCATATATATTTATGTATACAAAAAATGAAGGGTAAAAAAGTAAAAGGGGATGCCCTCAACATGGGAATCCAAAAACTCATGTTCCAAAAGCACATCCAAAACTTTCCAAATGCTATATGAAAGGCCCTAATATGCCTAGGGGTATCTAAATGTCAAGATATCTTACATTATCATAAAACAAACGTAGTTATCCAAATGGAAAAATTGTCAGAAATAGCATGTTGAAGTTTTCATATTGCAAAACTGTCGTTTTTTTTAAAATTCGTTCAAATAGTTTTTCTTGGTCAATCTTGGACGAGATCGATCATCGGAATTTAGTTAAAAATTAATTTTTTCTAAATTATCGATTGTTTTGGATATTCTTGGTGCATCTCGTACAAATTACACCGAGATTCTATGACTTTTTCCAATTATTATGTAATCTGTCTAAATATTATACCAAATCTTATATATTTTCAAACATTTTCCGTTATTTTTATAAATATTATATCAAATTTCTTACTTAACCTTTCAAAACTTTAGGTCAGTTTCTATTTCCACAATTATATGAATTTTTAAATGTTCAAATTTATTTACCAATTAGATTTTTTTCGAATGGATGATTGCATTTTGATTTTAAAATTTTGGGAAAGATTATTTTTTTTTTTCAAAAAATTTGGATAAGATATGAAAAATATATAAAATCTCAATATTAATCTACCACATAACTCACCGATCTTGGTGTTAATCTATCCGAGATTAATACCCGAGATTTTATATGTTTTCCATATCTTCCCTATTTTTTTTTAAAAAAATTAATTTTTCTCAAATTCTAAAAATCAAAATGCAAACACTTGAGGTCCATTTAAAAAAATCATTTCAATAACTGTAAATTCATTTGGAAATAAAAAAATTGGGTTAAAATTTTGAAAAACTACTTAAAATTTTGATATAATATTTGTAAAGATAACCAAAATTGGTGAAAATTTAAAAATATATAAGATTTAGGAAGATTACATAACATTTGAAAAATTAGAAGGATCTTGGTGTAATATGTAGTAGATGTACTGAAAAGGTCCAAAACAATCAATAAGTTAGAAAAAATTATTTATTAACCCGAGTTTTCAGATAAGGATGCTAGTTTTGTAAAATGAAAATTTCAATGTGCTATTCTGACAAATTTTCCATCTAGATACTTGCTAGGATTGGCAATGAGGCCGGGGCAAGGCGGGGAGGGGTTCCCCTTCTCGATGGGAGAATTTACCCCATCTCCACCATTTGAAAGCGGGGATGGGGATGGAGATTTCTTGTCGGAAAACAGGTCCCACGAGGACCCATTCCTCATTTCCCCCTTTGTTTCTCCTCGAGGACCTTTTTAATTTTTTTTACCTAAAATTCTCTTTGATTTGGGCTTTGACACTTTAGTTGAGCTTAGATTGGACTAAATGAAAAACTAGGCTAAATGTAAAAAGTTAAAATATTTAACATATATATTAAAAAACTAATCGGGATAGGTTTGAGGTCGGGGACGGGGCGGGGATATTCTACCCATTCCTGTTTCGGGGACCCTAGAGAGATCCCCAGTTTGACCCCATCCCCCATCAAACCGGAAATTTTCCGCCTCGATCGGAACAGGACTCATGAGAAATTTTGTCAATCCTAATACTCGCTCTATGCAAATCTTAGATTTCCATAAAACAAACCACCTCTTACACTTAACAATTTCTCATATTAAAGAACTTTACTCTTTCCCCACAAATACCTCTAAAGATGTATTTTACCATTAATTTATTTGTCTAGTTTTTCTAGTCCTGCTAAATTTTGAAAAATATTTAGGAAAAACCACGATTCATTTCTTATAAATGAAAATGTTCCTTTTCCCTTTTTTTTTATTTAGCAATATAAAATATGAAAAATCGATACTGTTGGAAATCTTAGGAGACAAATATATATATATTTACAAATGTATTGTAATTAAAGTGTTGGAGGGAGAATCAAATCTCTAACCTCGAAGTCGATAGTACAAACATTGAACTATGCTCAATATGAAACAAACATATTTCTTTAGAAAAAAAAAATTATTAATTATTAATTGTGATGGACAACAAATTAGGACAAGAAAAAATATGATTGGTTGTTAGTAGTAATGGACTAAAACTATTATTTGAGTATAATCCTTATAGTTTCAACTTGAAGAAATTTTAGAAATAGAAAATACGGAAAATCATACAAAATAACAAAATTTTAATATTCTTTGATAGAGACTGATAGAAATTTATCAGTGTATTAGGGACAATAAAGGTTGATAGAAGTTTATCAATGTCTATTAGTGTCATTTTTGCTATTTCGATAAATAGTTTAATATTTTTTCTATTTATGAAAATTTCCCTCTCAAAGGAATTTGTAACAATTTAATCCCTATCATGGAGATTAGTATGAAGATGTAATGAGATTTCTTACATAAATAAATGGATAAACTAATTTGTGACTAAGCATTTTTATTAAATACAAAGTCTACATCAATATTTTTATTAAATACAAAGTCCACATTATAAAATAATAAAAATTGACAACAATTTTTGATGATTTTTTTTACGTTAGAGACTAAATTATTTTAAATCTAAAAGTACAAAGACTAAATTATTACATACTAAAATTTGTGGGCTAAATTGTTATTTATATAAAATATCGGGGCGAAAGTGTTATATATATATATATATATATATATATATTTGACATGCAATCAAAAGTAGGAATTTGGTATAAACTATAATTATGCTGACATGACACAGCAACTCTCAACATATTTTGTAATAATTATCCTTCAACATCCAAAAGGACTGTTTTCTAATTTTTACAACATACAATTATTATTAATGTGAGTGGTTGCTGGTTAAGCCATCCAAACCTTTTCTATAAAATTGAACCATTTTCAAATCCTTTGAGTTCAATGCTCAATTCTCAGTCTTTGAAATTCATGGACAATTATTGGTATTTTAAAGATACCTAATACCTTTCTTTTCAATTAAATTGAAGTGGTTGAAATTTTTTAATTTAAAATCATATTATGTGAAATTCCTACCACCTTACTTCATTTATTTATACCATGAATCATACCTTTCTTAATTTTATTTTTGTTACCTCATATATGATATACCCACTCTTTGAAATGACAAATAACAAATTTAAACAAAATTTTGAAATATAGAATACATTATATCAAATAAAAGTATTATCAGATTGATTATTATTTTTTAAAAGGAAACAAAAATACCCAAATTTTTTATCAATACATTTTTCTAGGGTGTTGTTTTCTTAGGAATAATCCTTCTCTCCTTTCCTATCTTTTTACTTCCACCTTTTTAGAAACATTGATGTTTGAAAGCTACTAATCTAGAGACCCTTTTCTCATCTCCTTGGTATGTAGCAACTCAATTGTAAATAGCCTATGATGAGGCTTGAGGCCACATCTATATAGGAAGGTCTAAAATGTATTCAATTTAATAAATTTAATCAATTCTCAAGGAGAGATATTTTTCCATTATTGTTGAGTCAGATGCTTTTGAAGTTATCAATATTCTAACTAGTTGATTGAAGGATCTAACGGAAGCGAAAAATATCACTGATGCTATTTGCTCAGTATCGTTGACGATGGCTAAGGTGGGTTTTCGTCTTTGTTCTAGAGTTGAAAATATGATAGCTCATTGCATAGCTCGTGAAACTTGTGCGAGTTCTTTTGTATCTAATCAGGGGACTTCTTCTGGGAAGATGGTTTTTTTTTGGACCGCTTATTTTCCTCAATAGTTTTATTCCCTTCTTAATGAAGGTACTTGTGTCAATATTGTGTGATTAATAAATTGTTCTTTCAAAATAAATAAATAAATAATCCTTTTCTCATTTCCCATCTTTTTTGCTTCAACTTTCTAGGGTATGATTTAAAATATTTTATACCTTTTACATCTAAAATGCATATAATACGTATTTTAAGATTAATTATAACATAATTTTTCCAAAAAAAAAAAAATGAAAAACAAGTTAGAAGAAACCATTACAAATTGTTTAGTTTTTAGTTCTTTAACAGAAAAAATGCACAATATGAATATATAGTTCATCAATAATCAACAAACAACTATGTTTTTCTTTACATTTCAAGAGAAAAATCCAATGTGAATAATACAAACTATTAGCATATGGATTGTGAACTAAGTTGTATGTTCGTCAATGATGAACTATATTCAATATTAACTAAGTCATATTGATTGATGTTATTACACCATCATTTATGATAGTTCATTAAGACGTATAACATCAATCAATATATAGTATAAAGTTTATATTTAGTTGAATCATACCTATCTTAAGAGCATCTTAATTATTTTTTATTTTATATACAACGTGTTAACTAATTGAACTATGTCAAATTACTCTTAAAAAGAAATGACAATATTATATTCAAAGGGATGGAGGCATATAATATTATATTAGCATATGAACTAAATTAAAGTGACAATTGAAGATGGATGAATTAATGTGCTTGAAAATAATTTAAACCAGCCAACCATATCAACATTTATTATTCATAAGAAAAAGAAGCCATATAAAAATCCTAACTCAGGAATGGTCAACGTGGAAGCCACGTAGCCAAATTAGAGAGAAAAAGAGTCAAGTCAACCAATATGAGGGACTACTACCTTTTCTTAAGTTATAATAATAAAAAAAATCTTTCCAAAAAAACTATAATAAGTCCATCATCTTCTTAAATAAATCAATAAATCAATAATGAAGATTTAACGTAGCTGATATAAAATATGTATTTTCAATCAAAACAAAAAAAAATTATGATTTGAATCTATCCACTTCATATATTGAATTAAAAAAAATCAATCAATTTAGTTTGTACTTGATTTTAATGTTCATGTTATGTCATTCAATTCTATCTCTAGTTAGTTTTAGTGATTTGTTACCTAATTCAATCTAATAAAATTCGAAACGTAATTTCCTTGAATTTAATTTATTTTAAGATTTTAATATCGTATAAATTGTTGGAAAATTCGTGAGAAAATAATTATGATGACTTTTATTATAAGTTTGACTTTATGAAATATATAGAAGCGTGTAATATACGCTTTGTGAATTTGTGTAATATTTTTGTTCCTAGCTTTATACTAAGGAGAAGTTAATGCCTTGAATTAAATAGGTTAGATCAAATTTAACCTCAACCTTTAAAAAGGTTTGGACTAAAATTTAGAAGTTAAATTAAATTTGTATGGTTTAAAAGTTTGAATTTGGTGTATGGTGCTATAGTTAAATAAATCTTATAAGGGTCAAAATGAATAAATACAATAATAATTGACACGTACAATATTTTTTTTTAAGGTTGAAGGTTTGAATCTTCTTTTAACTCATTCATTGTTCTAAAAAAAGTGAAATTTTCATTTTAGTTCCTATTTAAATTTTGTTCAATTTTAATCATTATACTTTTAATTGTTCAATTTTAATCATTATACTTTTAATTGTTCAATTTTAGTCCCGTGCTTTCAATAGATTCCCAATTTAGTTTCATGCTCTAGTTTGTTGTTTTTATTTTTTATTTTTTTAAAGAAATTTGTTTTATCAACACTTTTATCATAAATTTTGAAAACATTTACACATGCGGTATTTTCTTGTAGGAAAATTATTATAGTTATTTGACCAATTTTGATAAAAGTTAATTTTGAGAGACTAAATTTAAGATTTATTAAAAGTATAGAGATTAAAATTGGACAAATAAAAATACATAAATTAAATTTAAGATTTTGATATTTTTAACTTTTTTTTTTTTTTTAATTATTGTTACCGTATTGAATAATGTTACTAAAGTATCTCAAAAAATAGTGTTACTAAAGATAAAGATGTCCTCGTAATTTGAACTGAACCGGCCACCGATCCGATTGGTTTGGGTTGTTTTCTAGCATAATTTGAACCAAACCGGACCGATCGGATTATTTGGGTTATTTGGGCTTTAAAACATACTCTTCGTTGGACCAATGGGCCATCATGGCCCATTATCTGTTCCGTCTTCTTTCACCTTGAACTCTGTGTTAATTGGATTCATTGCGTAAATTTGAAGAGATGAGTTCGATCAGATCGTTGTTGGTTCCCAGAGAAGAAGCAGTTGAACGGTGGCAAGGGTTTTTGTTCGTCGTCGTCAGCTTCTTTTTCCTTCTGCTGTTTCTCTATGCCGCCATCATTTCCAAGCTTCTTCCACCTTCCAAGAATGCCGTCTTATCTGCTATTCAGAATGACTGGTAACTTTTCTCTTTATTTTAGAGAATTATCGTTTGGTATTAGAGCTTAGGCTCTCGATTGGATATATCTGTGTTTCTTTTAATTATTTTCTTTGTTGTGTCTAGTCGATAATTAGGTTTTCTTTGTGTTGTTATTCTGAAGGGAAAAAAACGTATTGAAGTGTTAGTATTAGTTTCTGATTTTTCAGTTGAATTCTGGGTTTGATATTTGGAGATCAGAATTCTTTAGTTGAATGCCGACTGAAGATCAAAGCAGATCTCATTAGTTGATCAATGCGAAGGAAGAGAAAAGATGGGGTGGCGGGGGTGGGGGGTGGGGGGTGTGGGCGTGGGCGGGGCGAACAAAAACCAAATACTACGACTCTTTTGTATATGTATATAGTATTAAGGAAAAAAAAAGGGGGAATATAGGGTACATGGAAATCATATTGAACTTGAAAATGAAAGCCAGTGAATAAACATAGCCTTTGATTTTTTTGTTTTTAGTTTTTGAAAATTGTTTTTGTTTTCTCACTATTTCTAACTGATGGTTTTCACACTTCCTAGGTAAACATTTGAATTCTTAGCTAATGTCTAAAATTTTGAAAAATACTATTCAAAATTTGGCTTTGATTTTGAAAACACTCTTAAAATGTAGGCAACATTACATAGAAACTAATTGATCGATGTGGTGTTTATAGGTTTAATTTTCAAAAACAAAAAAATAAAAAACAAAATGGTTACCAAAGAGATTTGTAATAATAACTTTCTTTTAGATCTCATGGTGTTTAATGGAGATATCACTCATGAATCTACTGTTTTGATATTCAAACAGCAATAATATATATGGATGTCAAAATGATGCCATCCGTTCTAGGGAATAAGTATGTATACATCTGAATGCTGCCTTTGAAGCAAACCAAACTCTTGTACAAAGGCTTTTTTTTTTTCAAAAGAAAAAAAATATTGAAAACTGATTTGGTGTTGGTGCCTTTGATCTCTTGAAAAGATCAAGTTGAAACTAATCTGGTAACTCGTTTCTTTGCATAGTATTGATTAACAATGAGCCAATGACCTTTATTTGTATGAATGGTAGCTTTGCATTTGAAGCAAACCAAACTCTTGTTCAGGGGACATTTTTATGAGAACTGATTCAGTGTTGGTGCCTTTGATTTCTTGAAAAGATCAAAATTTAAGGAAGCTAATCTGGTAACTTGTTTCTTTGCCTAGCATTGACCTATATTTGTAATGCATTTCCTCTTCCTTAATAGGTATTACTGTCTCCTGGTGCCCTTGACATTACCTATCCTTTACGTTGCCGTTTATTTCCATTGGCTGAGTATGAAACTATTCAAGCATGCTTGATCATGTCGTTGTATGAAGACAAAGGTTTTGAACAAGTTGTGTCTAAATCTTGGGAGGATTCAACCACCTATCTTTGATTGAATTACAATGCGATGTGTTAGGAATTTCCAATACCTAAGGTGATCAAGAATGTACGGGGGAATTACTAGAGGCATATATGATGATCATGCCGAGCAAATTCCACATCGATGAGTCTCTTGTACTGATTTTTGTAGAGGGCTGTTACTATAAAATATTCACCCATTGTGGTTGAATGATAAGGATATTAGGTATTCAAATTAAACTGAAAGGTCAAACAGTGGTGGACTTGGTGAATGAATCTAAGCACAAGCTCTATGAACTACTAAGGGAAAACCAACTTGGTTTATGGTTGATTTGATATGGACAATCTTGGATCTTGACAATTGCTTGTTTGCTCGATATGCCACTTTGAGTACTGGTTTGATTTATCATTGTACCGATATTTGCCCATTTTGTAATGGAAATTGATCTACTCCGGAGCTACCTATTTACTTCGAATGGTCTACTTTGTTACTTGAATGAAAAATGTTTGATTTATTTATTATTGAATATTATACAAACAAATTAATGAAAATAACCTTTTCCTTTGCCAATTTGAACATAATTCAACTTTTCTCTTGATTAATATAAATTACTCTTATAAGACCCAACTTTTTCTTAATGAAATATAATACTTTCCAGAATAGGAGAGATCGAACTTATGCCATATTATTGCTGTACATATTAAGCTATGATTAAGCTAAAGAAGTAATACAACATGTGCTAATGTGCTACTTTAAATTTGATAGAAGAAAGAAACAGAATTATTATTATTAACAGAACATAAAGTTTCTAAAGCCATCACACAACATAATTTTCATACACAATTTCTCTAACAATCCGAAGATTCACACAATTAGCTTCTGAAAACAATAACAAGCGAGCAATTTCATGGCTTTCAGATGCCAAAAAGCTCAGAAGCTGATAAAATTCTTTTCCTTCAAGCTCTCTACAGTTTCCTTCAAGCTTTCCTCGAGAGGAATGAATTCAATGCCTAAGCTCTTTGCTTTCTCAACCGAGACCTGATACGTTGGTATAAACGGCTTATCATCAACACACCTGCAGTTGAAAATTTTAGTATCGTGGTCGAAATCAAGTATAAATGTATGAAGTATTAAAAGATAAAAGAAAAGAACACAATATTCACGTGAAAAATCCTAATATAGGGAGAAAAAACCACGATAGAAGGAAACTTTTTATTATTTTCTTCCGACTACATACAAGAGATGACAGAGACATAAATAGGCTCTAGAAAGCCCTAATACAGAATTGGAAAACTTAGGGCAAAGTAAAAAGACTAAGATACCCATGGGGCTAAATACATAACAACCCCTTATTGTCAACTCCCCAACTTGGATGTCAATTGGACCCAACTTGCTAATAAGAATCAAAACTTTGTTGAGTAATTCTTTGGTGAGGAATATCAACAACTTGTTGACTATAAGGGATGTAAGGAGTACAAATATCGCCACTGTCCAGTTTTTCTTTGATAAAGTGTCTATCAATCTCCACATGTTTTGTTCTATCATGTTGCACAAGATTGTTGGTTATGCTTATAGCCGCTTTGCTATCACAATAGAGCTTCATAGGTAGATCACTATCTTAGTGAAGATTAGACAGAACTTTCTTCAACCAGATTTCTTCACAGATTCCCAAACTCATAAATCTGTATTCTGCTTCAACACTGCTTCTAGCAACAACACCTTGCTTCTTACTTCTCCAAGTAACAAGATTACCCCACACAAACGTACAGTACCCAGAGGTAGATTTTCTGTCTATAACAGATCTCGCCCAACCAGAGTCGGTGTAAGCCTCAATGCATTTTCTGTCAGTTTTCCTGAACATAAGCCCTTTACCTGGAGTTGTTTTTAAGTATCTCAGAATCCGATTCACAACTTCCATATGTCTCTCGCAGGGTGCCTGCATAAACTGACTAACCACATTGACAACGTAGGATATATTTGGTCTAATGTGAGATAAGTAAATCAATTTTTCTACTAGACACTGGTATCTTTCTTTAACAATAGGAATCTTGTCAACAGAATCTCCCAACTTAGCATTGAATTCCATAGGGGTGTCAACAGGCCTACATCCAGTCATGCCTATTTCTTTCAACAAGTTAAGGGTGTATTTCTGTTGAGAGACAAAAATCCCTTCTCTTGATCTCGCTACCTCCATTCCAAAGAAATACCTTAGACTTCCATGGTCCTTAATCTCAAATTCATCAACCATTTTCTTTTTAAATCTGATAATCTCAGCAGCATCATCTCCTGACAAAACAATATCATTTACGTACACAATTAAAACAACAATTTTCCCTGATTCTGACCTTTTTGTGAACGAAGTGTGGTCAGAATGCTCGTGAGTAAAACCTTAGGACTTAACAAAGGTAGTAAACCTGTCAAACCGAGCTCCCGAAGACTGTTTCAAACCATACAAAGACTTCCTGGGTTTACAAACCTGATGGTCAAATTGAGCTTCAAAACTAGGAGGAAGACTCATATAAATCTTTTCTTCTAATTCACCATTCAGAAAAGCATTTTTTACATTAAGTTGATGGAGAGGTCAATCTTTGTTAACTGCCACAAAAAGTAGAACTCGAACTGTATTTAGCTTCATTACAGGAGAGAAAGTTTCCGAGTAGTCTATTCCATAGGTTTGTGTAAACTTTTTAGCTACCAATCTGTCCTTATACCTGTCAAGAGTTCCATTAGACTTATACTTTGTAGTGAACACCCATTTGCACCTAACAGTTTTATGCCCTTTTGGAAGGACCACACAATCCCACGTATTATTTTTTTTCAAAAGCTCTTATTTCTTCCATGATCGAGCCTTCCATTTGGGAACTTCCATGGCCATATGTATGTTGCTCGGTATTGTTACTGTATCCAGGTTAGTTGTGAATGCCCTGAACTCGAAAGACAAATTACTGTAAGATAGAAAGCTATGCATAGGATATTTAGTGCATGACCTGATGCCCTTTCTCAAAGCAATGGACATATCAAGAGAGACATCATAACTCCCTGTTTTACTTGACTTCTCATCAGTATGAGGACGGTGGTCACACTCAGTTACCTGAGACAACCTCACCCTCCTGTGTTTCTCCTAATGACTCATCATTGCCTGCAACTCTGTCATTCTTTGAAACTATCATATCAATTCTGTCACTCTCAACCATATCGCTCATATCACCCTTAACACATACTGATGTATTATCAAGAATAGGAGTACCTTGAGCTGGTGCTAGTTCCGATTCATGGACCGGAGCCGGTGGAGCAACAGGTGATACCATTTCCTTTCTGAGATTCTTCCTGTAGTACGTTATCCATGGGACTTGTTTAATCGGGAGGACGATATCATCTGTACCCAAGATAGGTTCGGGAAGAAGATTAGTAGGAATCGGAGATGTGGACTAGTTAGTCTCTTCACTAGTACTCTCCTCCTGAAGATGACTAATAGGGAAGAATGGTTTATCCTCAAGGAACGTTGCATCCATAGAAACAAAGTACTTTTGTGAAGATGGATGGAAACACCTATAACCTCGTTGTGAAGAGGATACCCAACAAAGACATATTTCTGAGCACGAGGGGTAAATTTGGTGCGATTAGGACCATGACTATGGACAAAGACAGTGCACCCAAACACTCGAAGAGGAACATCAGAAATAAGATGCATTGTTGGGTACGACTATTTAAAGCATTCAAGAGGAGTTTGGAAATGGATTACACGGGAAGACATCCGATTAATAAGATGTGCTGCAGTCAGAACATCATCTCCCCATAGGTAAGAAGGGAGAGGAGTGGATAGCATGAGAGACCGCGCAACATCAATAAGGTGACTATTTTTCCGTTCAACCACCCTATTCTGTCGAAGAGTATAAGCACAGGAGCTTTGATGGACAATGCCTTTAAAAGTTAGCAACTCATGAAGGGTGTTGTTAAAGAACTCATGGCCATTATCACAACGAAAGATGGCAATTTTAGTGTTAAATTGAGTCTCCACTGTAGTATAAAATTGTGGGAATATTGATGGTACCTCCGATTTATCAGTGAGAAGAAACACCCATGTAAGACGAGTGTCCTTTGATTTATCAATAAGAAGAAACACTCATGTAAAACGAGTATGATTATCAATAAATGTCACAAACCAACGTTTTTCGGAAGAAGTAGTGATGTTTGAGGGACCCCAAACATCACTATGGATAAGAGTAAATCGCTGGGAAGGTTTGTAGGGTTGAGATGGAAAGGTGACTTGATACTGTTTTGCACAAATACACACATCACAAGACAAAGAGGAGATATCAACATTATGAAATAAATGGGCAAATAAATATTTTATATATTGAAAATTCGGGTGACCAAGACGAAAGTGTCATAACATATAATCTTTTTCAGAAGTTGAAAAACAAGAAGATGACAAACTAGTCCTATAACTATTCCTAGAGGAAACATCATCATTAAGGAAATAGAGTCCCCTATCGTGCTAGGCAGTACCAATCGTTATCCCCAAGCTCAAGTACTGAAAACATTATCAGGTGAGAAAGTGACTCGACAATTCAGACCTCTAGTTATCTTACTAATATATAGTAAATTGTAAGATATTTTAGAGGCACGCAATACATTCTGTAAAGTTAAACCCTTAAAAGGAGAAAGATGTCCCTAAGCTCAAGTACTGAAAACATTATCAGGTGAGAAAGCGACTCGACAGTTCAGATCTCTAGTTATCTTACTAATATATAGTAAATTGTAAGATATTTTAGAGGCATGCAATACATTCTGTAAAGTTAAACCCTTAAAAGGAGAAAGATGACCCTTTCCTGCAATAGGAGTAAAAGACCCATCTGCAATCCAAATTTTCTCATTACCAGCGCTTGGAAAATATGACAGAAAAAGATCAGATGAACCAGCTAAATGATTCATAGCTCCTGAATTTAATATCCATGGTTTCTTACCATTAATATTGAGGAGACTTAAGGACTGAAAAATACTTGATTGGACAATAACACCGACCCCAACAACATCAGGATCATTCTGGTTATTCACCTAAGATTAAGATTGTGAAGCACCACTTGTATAATCACTCACAAGTGCTCGGCCAGGGTTTGACTTGTTATTTAGAGGACGATGTTTGCCATTTGGAGGTCGACCATGTAACTTCCGACACTGATCCTTTGTATGTCAAGGTTTCTTGCAATGTTCACAAACTGGAAGTGGTTTTACATTCTACTTGTCACCATTAAACCTAGATGATTTTGCACTAAATGCAGCAGAATCAGTAGCAGAAACAATAGAGTTGTTCATAGCACTTGATTTATCTTCCTCTAGACGAACCTCAGAGTATACTTCCATAAGAGAAGGTATCGGCCTCTATCCCAATATTCGATTGTGCACTGCATCAAACTTGGAATTCAGACTAGCAAGAAAGTCATAAACTCGATCAACTTCCTCAATTTTTGAATACTGAACTCCACCACATGGACAATCCCAGACAATTTCACGACATAGATCCATCTCCTGCCAGATTAAAGACAGTTTATTAAAATAGAAAGTAACATCCCTTGTTCTTTATTTACACTCATGAACCTGTTTACGCAAAGTGTACAAACGAGACGCGTTTTGCCTCTTAGTGTACAATTTCTGTACTGCATCCTAAATATCCCGAGCAGTTGCCGCATACAGTAAGGGTTTTCCTATCTATAGTTCCATACTGTTAATCAACAAAGATCGAGTCAAGGAGTCTTTCCCTTTCCGAATGCACTCTTGAGGATCTCTTAGTCTTGGTCTTAGTATCTCAGCAGTTAGATACCCAAACTTGTGATGCCTCTCGAGGGCAATATTGATAGACTGAGACCAAGAGAAATAATTCTGGCCATTCAGCTTCTCTCCTATAATGAAACCTGCAGAGTTTCCCATAGATCCAGACAAAACATGTGTTGTAGGTAAAGTAGGAAAGGCGGTTACTGGATTCTCTGAATACATCGGTAGATTGGAAGATAAATCCAAATTGACGGGATTTGATTGAAGGTTTGTGGTAGTCTCAAGGACTGCCCCAAATGCAAGAATCTGTTGTTAAAGATTAGCTAATTATTGTTGGACCACCATTGGAGATAGACCCATTAAACCTGAAGCACCATGGCTGGCCGGCGCATGTTGAGGGAGGCTCGGACGTGACTACACGTGACTGGTCATGGCCGATGTGGCTGGTTGCTGTCCACCATGATAGGATGATGACTCACCCATTTCAAACACATATGAGCGATGACTGTCAACGTTGGCGCCAATGCTGATCGGGTGGTCGGCGCTCGAGAGGGTGATCGGATGGCCGATGCTAGGTAGACCGGCGATGGGGTAGGCCACACCGGAAGTGGACGACGGCAATACAGGTGGCAACTCGGCATTAGACCGAGATGGAGGGTCTGCAGGTAGCGATCGACTGCGGCTTGGATGGTGGCTGAAGTGACAGCAACAGCGGCGGTGCTGGCTTCGGTGGAGGTGGCATCGCTGGTTGGGTTTGATTGCGGAAGCGGTGGTTGATTTTCATCAATGACAGCTAGGGTTTTGTCACTATGTTGTGATACAATATTAAAGATAGAAGAAAAGAACACAATATTTACGTGAAAAACCTTGTACAAGAAAAAACCACGATAGAAGGATACTTTTTATTATTTTCTTCTGACTACATACAACACATTAACAGCCCTTTATTTTCAACATGAAGATTCGAGAAGAATGGGTACAGATTTCTATATTCCGACAACAATAATATGAAGTACCTGTAAAATTGTTTGTGCAAAATACTTGTAGATTTAAGGTTCATTATTTGCAAAATATTTTATTCTGTCCTAAGTTTACAGAAAAAACCCAACAACAGATGTATAAAGAGAGATTCTTGATGCTTTTTCATGCAAGAAGAGATGGTTTGACAACATTTATACACTTTTTCAAAGTATCAAAAACATTCATGAAATTTCAAAGCATCTCTCGGAAATATGGTCCACTCAAACGAAAGTACTGCAGGCTTGATGCCTTCTCTAACTACCATGAATAACCAGATTGTAGAGTTGTGAACCATCTTTTCTCCGGTCTGCTGATAATGTTCATTGATACTTTCTATTTTCTAAAAGAAACTTAAAAGATAAATGCTGTGCTAGGAATCGGAACCAAAGCCAAGGAAGCTATAAATAAATGAAGTTTGCAAATGAAAAAAGATAAGAAACCTTGACATGGAAGGAAAGCTTAGTTAATTAAAAAAATTGTCATCGAGAAAGTTACTTTTCGAAAAAAATCTTCAGGGTGGATGAGTAATACTTACTTGTCAGGAAGTTGAAGTGAAGGGTAGAGATCATGCAATATCTTGACAATTCCCGAATAGTGAACAACTTTCTCAACCAAACAGTATCTTCCGCTAGCTGATGGAGTCTCATAAGCTAGAATGTGTGCATTAGCAACATCTTTCACATTAACCCATCCAAATGTGGAATTTGGAAATGTTTGTGCTCCTGCATAGATTAAAATCACATGCTTATAGATTTATCATACTTAATCAACGGTTCAAAATTAAAGATTCAAACATTAAGCACCAAGAAGAATTAATTAGAAATTATATGACAAGCTGTGATACAACGTAGTTCATGTTACAAAACGCTAGATCTTAAAGAGAAATAGTTCGGTGAAAGGAAAATGAAGCATAAACTGCAAAATAACTAAACATATACCAGATATTAAGTTCAAAATAGCTTCGGCACTGGTATTCAGTGTTGGCTGCAATAGTGGACCAATAACCATTGCAGGGTTTATTGTAACCATGTCAATTCCCTTCTCTCTTACAAAATTCCAGGCTGCCTCCTCGGCTAAAGTTTTTGAGAGCACGTACCAAAGCTGAAATCCACAGAGAAATAGAGGATAGAGTTTTATCTCTTTGATATCATAAGCAAATAAACTCTAGGAGACTGAGAATGCATATTGAAGTTTGAAGTCATTTATTGGGCTACTCTTTCTCTATGTACATGATCTAACAGTTGAATATGCATATTCAACCATCGTAGAATACTTTGTCATGCTTCTTCAAGACGTTTCATTAGTTTGCGAAACATAACATTCAGCAAATTTCCTGAAAATGACCACTATTCTTTATGAATTAAGGGGATAATCCTAGGATTAAAGACACTCAAAATTCCACACACCTATCTACTTTACAACTTAGACAATTACAAGAAAACAGTAAATTAGATGGTAACTCTAATGTAATTTTGTCATAGGTCAAATTGTAAAAAATAAGAGATGATTTGTGAAGAAATTTTTAACTAATTATTTGTCCTTTACAAAGTAGAAGATGAAGGGTCACCACACAAGGAAGGCGACAGCTTTAACATTTTATTAGTAAGTCAAGTCATGTATGCTCAGTCCTACTCTAACAATCTTTTCTTTGTCTTCTTCGAAGGCAGTTAGGAGCATAAAAATGAAATAAATGGATACCTTCAGTTCTTTACAAATCTCAGGATTAGAAAACCAGGTTTCATCAATTACTGTATCAGGAGTACGAGGCTGTCCATTATAAGCAACAGCAGCCATCGAAGATGTCAAGACAACCCGCTTGACAGATGACGCTTTTGCAACTGACTTAAGGACATTCAGTGTCCCTTTCAATGCAGGATCAATAAGTTCAGCCTGAAAAGAATAATCTTATCAAAAGGCTAAAAGCATTTTTATCATGGAACATTTCATGATTACTAATGAGCAGCTAAACTAACATGTACTTTTAACTTGTAAACAAGCTAAAAAGAGTGGCCCCATGAACTAAAAATGAGTGAAACAGAGTTCCATATAATCAGACATAAATAAGATAACAACTTCTAGAACCAGAAATCAACCAGAGTAACTGAATAATACATTGTTAGGATACCACCTAACAAGAATCAAGATCTGAAATATATTGAAATATAAAGGATGACTATGATAAACCAAGTATAAGACACTTGAAACCTCCCCTCTTGAGTATATTAACCCAAGCCTTAAATCACCAAGCAATTCTCTGCCTTCCCTCAATCTCCCTCCCTCTGTATATCATCAAATACACTAACTAATTACCCTTGTGCACTTACTAATACCATACTAGTATTCCCAATATAACCCTTACTAGTACTCTCACATACATCCAAGCTTTCTTGCTTCTATAATGAATAATAAATTCAAGATTTCTTGCTTCTTAGTATATGATCAATCCCCCATAAGAGGTTTCATCAACGTAGAACTCAATCCGTAATTTGTAGTGGAAAAACCTGAGGATCTGAGGCAGCATGAAAGAAGGGAGAAGCAGTATGAAAAACCCCTTGACAACCCTCAACAGCAGTATCAAAGGAACCTTCCTCTAGAAGGTTAGCTTTAAACAGATGAAGTCTCTCAGCAGCTCCATCCAATGCAAGCAAATGAGCAGTTTTGATTGGATCAGCTATGAGACAAAAGTCAAATCAATCAACAAAATAATCACCAAAGAGAAGGAAATTTTGCTACCCAACTCAATATTCTCAAGTGGGGTTGTCAATTTTCACAAGCATTCATTTGGGAAGAGGAATATTTGATTAAAAGAATTAAAATGAAGAGAAATTAGGCAAACCCGGATCTCGAACACTAGCTTTGACGGTGTAACCTCGTTGGAGAAGGAATTTAACAATCCAAGAAGCTATGTATCCTGAGCCACCAGTGACACACACAGTCTTCGCTGCTCCGCCGCTCATTTTCTCCTACCTCCCTTGATTTTGGCTTACACTTTCTCTTTGTTTCAAGGTTATAAGAATGGTAGAGTCATTGGCTTTTAGTTTTCAAGATTTTGCCGTATATGCTTATGTTCATGACTTAATTGTTGATTATTGATACCATAATTAGTTGAGATATTTTTAATTTTTAGTACTATGTTCATTTATTTTATTGTAAATTTTACATCTTTAAATTTTAATCGGGTTAATACTTAATATAGTTATTCCCAAAACGAAATCAGGCTAATCTTAGACTCTGTTGTCATTATTAATCGAGGAAGACTTAGCACCACATTAGTAAAAATTATTTTTAGGTGAAGATTTTAATAAAAATATGAAGGTTATATCATTTTCTGGATGATATTAAAAGGAAAAGAGAATAAATAAGAAGAATGACAAAAAAGAAAGAAAAAATAAATGATATTTTTGGTAATAAAGTTACCAACTTTGGTACATGAATGTTGAATGGCATTGAATTTGGTTCATCCATTAAATTGGGGAAGATTGAGCAACTCAATGATAGACTGTGATTTTTTTTCCCAAAAAAAGAAAAAAAAGGACCATGAGCTAAAAAAAGATAAAAGAAAAAGGCCTATCCATGGGATTGGTAAATAAAGTAAATGATGCACTTGCAAAAGGTATGAAAATTTTTCTCATATAGAAAAAATGTCAAACTATTTATCGAAATGACAAAAAAAATATCTTGATAAACATTGATAGATTTCTATTAGTATCTATCACATAATATCAATGATAGACTTCTACTAAATTTTTATTAAGAAAAAGATTAAATTTTACTATTTTGTATAAATAGTTTACCTTATTTTTCTATTTTTTAAAATGTCCCAAAATCTATTATGAAAGTATTAGGCCAAATAAGCAAATTTGATTTCATTAGAGAACACTTTCTAAAGAACAAAGTTCTAATTCAATGATAATAAAAAAAGAACTTTCGCTTATAACCCTAAATTGGCTCTTTATAATATTTCAAGAAAATAAGACAATTAACTAATTAATTCCAATTAAACATTAATTAATCTAAAGGCTCGTTTGGATCAACTAGAGAAAAAAATGTTTTTAAAAAATGTCATTATTATTTAAACTCTTTTTATGAGAATTGTTTAAAATATACTTTGAAAGTGTTTTAAAAACTATTTTGAGAGGTTGCCAAACACATTTTTTTTTTCTAAAACGATTTATTTTCAAAGTTAAACGTTTGAAAAGTTAAATCAAACAAACCCTAAATTAATAACTAAATTAAATATTAATTAAAATATACTAACTATCATATAATTCTCCTTATCGATAAATTATTTATAATTAAATTATATACACATGCATAGATACTATTAAAATTCAAACTAATAGCTTAAAGATAAATTGCAAAAGTCACCCCTAGAATATGGTGGTAGTTGCAATTATACCCTCAAACTTTTGATCGTAAAATAAAATATTCAGAAAATTGGACTCTCAAACTTATATAGTTATAGAAATTGTAACAATGGTATACGTTTGAGGGTTCAATTTTTATTATTTAGGAGTCCAATTTTTAATACTAAAAAAAAATCTATTTTTAATACTTTTATAAGTTTTAGAGTTTAATTTTTACCATTGAAAGTTCGACGATGTACCACCAATGATTTTTGTAACTTTTTTTCTTTATATATTTTATATCGTGGCCCAATTCTTGGGTTGTTAAAGATTATTATTTTTTCAAAGGAGTCCTCATCTAATTAAGTTTATTCAATTATTATTATTTTTTTAAAAAAAAATCAGTTTATTCAATTATTAATTGAATTTTCAATGAAGTATTATTTCTGTTGTGCTCTTAAAAAAAGTATCATTTCTATTGAAATTTATTGAAAGACATTCTCTTTGATTCAATTATTTATAACTAAAGTCAATTTGGTCATGGCATCCATGCACCCATTTCTTTCTAATTTTATATCACTAAAATTCATATTATTGCAATATTTTTTATTGCATTAATTTCCTCAAAATAAACAATAGAATTAGTAATTAAAGAAACTACTAATAGTTTTTATTTTGATTCCTCAAAGTAAAAAGTAAATAATGACCAAATGAACTTCTCTTAAATTATTTACTGAAAAGAAACTACTAATACTTTTTTATTTTGATTCCTAAGAACTTCCTTAAGTTAGGTTGTTTTAGCTTAGGTATTTTGTAATTTATTGTTTATTTTTAAGCCTACATATAGATGCATTATTAGATAATCATGGTGCAGTTATTTCAATTTCGTTGAAATGTCTTTACACTTCATTTATTCTTTGTGATAGGTGACTTTAAAAAGAAATATTAAAACTTTGTATATTTATATTCATACTATATTAAAAATGTAAGATTTTTTAAAAACATTTTTTAGACCAAATTAACCTTTTAGTTTTCCATTAATAACAATTATGCCATTTCAATAACAATTCAGATTTCATAATTCAGGACATTTACACTGTCGTGCTATGAGATTAGGGTTTTAGATCCATTTTGTATAAAATTTTGGGGCATTCTTGGGCCATATATACCCAGAGATTTTATACAAAATGACGCTAAATATTCAACAATCAGCCAAATTTTGAGACACAATGAATCTCTGTGAAACTTCATCCAATCTCGGTCGAGATTCAATTGGATTTCAAGTGTCATAGGATGAAGTCTCTAGAATACCATCGATTAAGCCAAGATACATAAACAAAAAATTGAAATATGGAAAAAAAACGCAAATATATAACCAAGATTTCTCAGTCAGACAACTTCTAAAAACCCTAACAAACGTTAATTAAAACTAAACTATCTTATTAAATGAAAGAAAAAATGGAAATACTTCTACAAAAGAGATTTCAAGATGCAGATAACCATGTTAAGGATGCACATAATAGTAGAGATGAGCTAAATTTGAAAGCAAGTGAAGCGAGAACTCGAGCGAAGTGAAGACCTAAAATGGTTTCCGTAAGGATGAAAGATTTTTTCAATCAAAGGTATTTTTATCACTTCACAAGATTGCATTATTTGAATTCCTAACGTTTAAAATACAATATCGGTGACAATTTTTCCTGAAAAGGTCTGAAAAAAATCATTTAAATGACTATTTAGAAAGGGTGCTATTTTGGTAATGTCAAAACTTAAGAGGGTTATTTTGGACAATTTTTCAAAAAAAAAAAAAAACTATATTAAAAAGGTAAGATTTCGTAAAAAAAAAAAACATTTTAAAACCAAATTATCCTTTTAGATTTCAGTTAATAACGATTGTGCCATTTTGATAATATTTGATATTTCGGATTCCATTATCATTATAGTAATTTTAATTGCCAAGCTATTATTATGTATTATTATTATTCCAAAATAATGGAACCATTGTGTGAATTTCGATGTTAAATAGTAATTTTTCCTTATTATTATTATTATTATTTTACAACACTAGCAATAATCCTTATAATTGACTCCTTTGAACCCTGAAACGTAATATAAAATAGCAATATTTTAAAAAAAAATTGTTCTAAATTGGAGCTTTATGATTCATCATCCTGTAACATTCAATTTTCTTAATACAACAATCACGAGATGGGACATTGAACTTCCAGACCTCTTGATCAAAGTACATATCAATACCAAGTCAAACTCAATTTGATTGTAATATTCTATTATTAGTATTAAATTTTAGTTAAAAGTTTTGAAGTAGTTAAATAACATATTAATAAATATCATTATTATATTATTGTTACCTATACCAATTTCAATGACATATCTCATCTACAAATATAAGAATGTTGATACAAACTCTATCGGGAATCGAGGCCCAAATTTTCTCAATTCAATTCTCAAAGTTGTTTGGCAATTTATTTGAAGAAATTTCTAAATTCATAATAGAGCTCAATAGGTAATTTCACTTAAATGATCTCTTGTATCTATTTCCATGATCTAGATGAAAAATATATATGACAGTACTAGAAGATTTTGAACCTTTTGATTATATATAAAATTCAAAAGTAGAAAATGAGATTCTTTAAAAATTATAAAATTGATTGTGGTTGATAAAGAGGTATTATATACTTAATCATTGGATTGTGATACAGTATATTTCAACGAATTTGAAAAAGCGCTAGGATGACTCGTTACTCGTTATACAGATGTTAAACGGAAAAGACCTACAATCGCTGTAACATCAAAAAATACTAACAACAAATAAACGAGTAAAAGCACACAGAAGTTAGTAACCTAGTTCGACGATAACCCACCTACGTCTAGGGGGCAGAGTGCCCAAGAAAGATAATCTACTAATATTAAAGAGTTAAACAATTTACAATATAGTACTCATCTATAACACTCAATAACTACAGTGACTCATGTAGAACTTAACTCACATACCACCTAGGCTCCCTATACGTGAGACTCCTTCTCAAGTGCACTTAGGCTCCTTCTAAGTTTGATAATATTAGTGTCAGTCACCATGACTTCTGATGACAGATGAGACTCCACTTACGATGATATCTTTCCCAACTCAGTGAACTCCCTTCATGAACGCCGAGTCTTAGGCTCCCCCTAGGACTGAGAATCCCTTCTCCGGCAGTAAAGACTTAGGCTTCCCTTAAGTTAGAAATTAACTTTAGAGTAGAATACTCCAACGAGTGAAAATCATGCGCAGTGGAATAATGAACAACGAGCAAGATCATAATATAAAACAACTCGACCGCCGAACGTCTTATTCCCTCAAAAACACAATATGGCTAATAAAAATGGCTTACTTCAAAAAGCGATCTAATATGACTTTTATAAACATATCCAAAAAAAGAAAACAACTCTCAAATTGGAAAAGATAAGTCGCGCCTTAATAAAGGAAGATATAATAAATTTGTCAGATATTTCCAGATTAAGAAAAAATATTATGCAAAAAAAAAAAAAAAAAACTCCATTATCACTAACTGATGTTAAGACTTCGTTTAAGACAACTGAATAAACCAATGACTTAGAAAAATATAAAGCCAATCAAATTAAATCCTCAACAAGATCCTCCTCCTTTGGCTTATATATATATTTTTAAAAGGCAGAACAAAAGTAACCAATAAAACCAACATGGCTGAATGTCAAGAATAATAGCTTAACAGTCAATAACATCATCAAAGTTAGAGCTGAAAAGCCAAACACAACATGGTCTTTGAAACACAATACTTTCAAAAGAAAAAAAAAACCACAAAATTAATATAAATATTTTCAAAAAGACATAACAACAACACCACAAGCAACCAAACACCAAACCACCAATCGTCCAAGCACCAATCCGCGCCGCACACTCCCCCTTTCTAGCTTAAAAAAAATTAAGTCTGAGCACAAGAGGAAGACACTTGAATAACTCTTGCTAATGTTATACGCATTGTCTACAACATCCCGACAACAATCTCTCTGCTTTTGGAGTTTCAAAATCTGATCATCAATGTCTCTTTGACTTCAGAAGACAGATGATATAGTACACAGCTGCCAAAAGAAGACTCAATAAAAGCCCGACTCAGCCTATCAACACAAGTTTCAGTAGAAGAAGCAACAAGATTTGGAACATGAAGATTTTGTAGAAGCTTAGAGTGGATTGAAATGAGTGCGGGAGCAACACCAATAAGCTCATCAGCATTAACCAGATCTGGTTTCTGAGTAAATATAACTCCACAAATCAGACGATAATAGCAGTTGGGTAACTTCAATGCTTGAGACCTAGTATTCCATTTGATTTGATTAAGAATAAAAGTTACAAAATCAAAAGGAATTCCAGTACCAATCTAAAATAACAACTTAACAAGAGAAACAAACAGGCCAGATTTGTGGGAGGAAGGACACTAGTTGAAGATTCCAATTTTATGAAGTACAATATATTTGAAGCTCATAACAGTAGTGGATAATTGTCATTTCTTAGGCTAACACGACCTTGCCTCTTCGATTAATTCCAAAACCAACTCTATCGAAGAAGGTCGTTTCTTAGAAACATTAGCAACACTATTCGATTGAGGTATTTATTTATAAGGTCTGCAGTGAAGATAAATGGATATCGACGCACATGAACTCTGTGAAAGTCAGGATTGTTTGGGTTGTCAAAATCTGGAGAGAGGTTGAAATAAATTCTCACACTAGTTGTTGGTAGGAAGGACCTAAATTGAGTATAGTCCTATCAAGTTAATCTTGAAGAATCATATTAACAAGATCAAAGCAATTCTAAGTTCCATTCGATAGTTCATTTTCATCTACAATTTTCTTTTGAACTACAAATTTCCACAAGGTAGCCCCTAACTCTATATAAAAAGATACACCATCCAATGGAACAGATGACACATTTGACGAAGCCGATATAGAGGAAACAATTTTCTTCCCTTTGGATTTGATAGAAGCTCGAGTGTGTTGGAGTTGATGCCCTAAATCTCGTAGGGTCCTATAGTTTGTAAACATTGTATGAACAAACTCATTATGTGATTAATAAAATATATGATATTTTATTCACTTTATCTATACAATATTTGATATTTTAGATGCATTAACCACGAACCAATAAACTAACATCCAAAGTTATCTTTGTAACTTAAACATGTATGTGGAGACATACGGGTGGATCATGTTTAAGTGATAAGCTAAATGGTCTGTAGTAGATGGATAAGGCTGGGTACCTTATCCTGATGACACTACGAGTATAGTCCGCTTTATATATGTTACAATTGTTGTAAAGTGCTATAAATGATTTGATCTTGATCATTCATGTATTAGACATGCGAGCGGGATATTCTATACAAAGGAGTTTGTATAAGACCAGACCACGAAATGTTTAGTCTCATTATACAACATCGTTCATAATAGAGGCTTATATTTCACCAGGATGACCATAGATAACATGACCTGAATCCTAAATGAGTTGTGAACTTCTATATATGAGGGCGGTCCTTTGATTTGTATGGGTGAGAGTGGCCAGATCGCCGACTCAACAAGCCTAACATTTTGGGGATTCGTCTGATTGGGGAGTTGGGAACACAACTACACAAGATGGAATTCACTCCTTCCCTGAAGCAGGGGTAAGTAGATAATTGCTCCCTTAAGGGTTGATTCCGAGTCTTGAACAATGTGGTGCCACACTTTCCCCTGGCCTGAGAGGGGTTTAGTCATAGTGGGACTATGATCTATTATTCATTAGAGGGATCAATAGTACTTAAGGAGTTAGATGTAATTATAGGGGCAAAACAGTAATTTGGCCAAACTGTACTTACGAACAATTTGTGAAGGGTCATCGTACTGTTGATTGGTTATATCCAATGGACACAAAAATATATATGTAGTGCGAAACGTGCAGTTGTCGATCTTTAGCGGAGTGTCCGAGAGTTAACAGATGGTGAATAATGTAATTAAAGAGTTTAATTAATTATTCATATACCGTTGGAGCTTCAAGCTACATGTCCATGAGGTCCTCTTGGTAGCTCAAAAGGATTTAGTTGAGAATCAGTTTTTGGATTAATTTGAATTGTTCAAATTAATAGAAAGATTTAATTATATATGATATAATTAAATTGTTTCAATTATATATGATATAGTTGTCATAATGTATTCGATACATTATAGCTTAACGGGAGGAAATAAATATTTGAATGAGATTCAAATATATTTCCTATGAATGAGATTCATAATTGTTAAATTTAATTTAAATAGGATCTATATTAAATGCCATATAAAAGAGAAAATAAACTATAGTTTATATTGTATGTGATATAATATTAAAATTATAGGTTATATATTATACTTGATATAACATATAATTTAATATAAATATAATATGGTAAGTTAGTTATTATATTTATTTATATCATATTATTATTATTTGAATAATATGGAAGGGAGTTACATGTCACAGGGTCAGTGTTCGAGACGACTAACCACATGACACTTGCCCAGCCTTGCTATCAAAGAGCACATATTAAGCCTTTAAAAATAAGTTAGTGTCTATTTAAGACACTTAGGAACACGCCTTAGAGGTTTGGAGAGTGTTGGATAAGTGAGTGAGTTTGGAAGAATGTTGAAAGGCTTTATTAAGCAATGATGTTGAACTGTGTTGCTTATGTACAAATGAGGTGCCCCCTTGGGCTATTTATACTTGTCCCCACCGACCTAGGCCCCATCAAGGTCGGCCATGGAGGTTTCTAGACACTTAAAGGCATCTTAGACATGTCCCTAGGTCATTCTAGACCCTTCCACACCTTTCAAGGTACATACAAGAACATTCTAGACTCTCCCAGACAATTCTAGACCATTACGGAGTAATTTAGAGCATGTACAAGTGTGTTGATTTGGGACATTCTAGATGTTCCTTGAGCCTTCCAGAGTCATCCAGAATGTTCTGACACTTTCAAGACTCTTCTAGAGCCTTCTAGGACTGGGTGGAGCTGTCTAGCCCATGTTGGCACGTTCTGGCATTGTCTAGGATCGTCTAGCACTGTGTGGGGATGTCCAGAGGCTTTCAGACATGCCTAAAGGCTTCCCATGGGTGCTGGCACTATCTCGTGGCTTCTAGAAGCTTTTAGGGTCGTCTAGGACCATCAGACGCCTTCCCGAGTCTTTCCAAAGCGTCTGTCTCATGGGTGTGTACGCAGGGACTGCTGCACGCCTGTTTGTTTGTAGAGCGCGTGCCCCTGCCTTGTAGGTTTGTGTCTGCACACGCAGGCGTATGCGTCTGAACTAGTACACTTCAAACAAGGGCGCACGCTTATCCATGCGTCTGTGAACTTCCTTGGCCTCGCACAAGCCCTTGCCTCTCTCGAGCATTTGTGCGGCTTGGCTACTCACAGCCGTGCACATGTGGGCGCTGTCCTTGGCATTTCCTTCACTGTTGTACCTTGCCATGCCCTCGTATGCCTGATCCTTGGCATGTGGACACCCCGCCCAAGACACTTGTGTCATGTCGTGCTGCCTTGCCACACCCTCATATGCCTTCCCCCTGGCACGTGAGTGCCCCACCCAAGGTAAACTCGTCAGCCTTACATGTCTTTAGGATGCCTTCCGATGGGTCTTGACTCCCTCTTGGTCATGCTATTGGAGTCTTATGCCCCTTATTGGCGCGATTTGAAGAACTATTTTCGCTGGGCGTGACATACAACTCCCTTCCCCATCTTTTCTCTCCACCCACTTTTAGTGGGGGTGGTTATTCAATTTGGCAAGAGGAGAATAAAAGAAAACAGTTTTTTTCTTCTTTTTCTACATTGAACTTGATTGAACGATAGAAAGAAAAATTTACATAAAAGTTATGTGAGTTTGCCGAGTGTAAAATCTCTCAATCTTCCACCTCCTCCACCCAAACTTTCCCTCAAACCAAAATAGTTAGAGCCTACCACTTCTGGGTTCTCACCCCAACAATACGAAGGATTCCATTGTGGTTGTGTCCAGTTTTATTTCAAGGTCTTGTTGAAGAAGGTCTTCAAGAGATTTGTGAAGAAAGGTTCTTCAAAGGTGATATATCTTGAACTTATTTCTTGTAAAAACATGCTGTAATTTAACTTTGAATGCATATCTATTGTATATTTACTGTAAACATAATATTTGATAATTAATGGAATTTGGTCAATCCGCTTCTGCTCAAGGCTTTCCTCACACGAGTTCCTTCAGAGTGACCCAACTTGGGGTTGATTTGTTAACATCAGAAGAATTATTCAGATCACTGTCTTTTGGAGAATCAGAAATGTCCTCAGACTCATCCTCATCAGACTCAGATTCAGATGTCTCAGAAGATTCTACCAACACTTTTGACATCCTCGATTTTCTTGCCAGTAAGTACAGACAAAGGAACATTATCATCAAGTCAAATTCATGGACAGGCTTAAAAACAGTTTCCTTCTCATTGCTTATTTCACGGGACTCATGATCAACAATGGACTGAACACCATATTTCAAACCTTCATCAATGTGGGAAACCACTGGAACACCATCCATTTCAGTATTCACAACACCCTGATCAGCTGAAGCAACTGCCTTGAGGGATACACTGATACCTTTTTCAAAAGATTTTACGAAGTCATGCACAACATCTTGGTCCACAATGGCAATCAAGATCTCAAACTCATTACAAACAGGAGAGAAAAACAGAAGTCAAAGTTTCATAAATAAATCTATCAATAAAATCATGCAAAGCATTCACATAAGACGCAGACAAAAAAACTTTTTCCATCTTCAAGATACTAGAAACAACATTTTCAGTAACAAGCACAACAGATTCAGAAAGAACAGTTTCAAAATTTTCAACACTAGAAACAAGGTTATTGTCATCCGTAACCCTACTCGTAGAAATCCTAACTTTAGTTTGATCTTCGATGGACACACTTAAGCCATCCTTAGGGTTTCTATGTAATGCTATAAACTCATGCGTGTTACTTAAAGAATCATCAGAAGAGGACTTATTTTTTTTCTGGGAAAATTTCAACCACAACACCAATTAGATTAGTCATTATGAGAGACGATGAACTTACCTTTTCCTACCCTTTCGTCTTGGTAGATTGACCAACACCAAGATGCCTTCATTTCGTCGACGGAGGAGGAACTCCAACTTCTTTCTTTGTGACAGAAAAACCATGCACTCGAACACCATAATCGTTTGTTGAAGCCAGAACAACATCCTCTTCAATAAGCATCTTTCTTTTGGCCTTTATCTTGAAACATACCATCTTACTTCCAGAAGTATGAATGCATGTTCTAGTACTAACCATTAGTGAAAGAAATACATTGACCACAAGTAAATAACTGCTCTGGGACGGTTGAAGGAAAAGATCAAACACGATTTTAAAAGAGGACTTGTCACGCTCAAACTGTAAACAATTCAAATTTGGAAGATAGTTTGAAATCAAATGACATTTAGACTTCCTCAAACCATTAACAACTGTAATTAATATAGTTTTACCATCAATTAATTGTTTGACCTTCTAGGCTTGATGGGCCAAGTAAATTTGAAGACTGGCCTAATACGGTAATTGCTATGCCTTCAAAATGCACAAACCAAAAGCAACTCTTAGGACCTTAAATCAGTTAGCATTTAATGCTTTGGTGAAGATGTCAACTAATTGATTTTTAGTGTTGACATGTTCTAACGGTTGATGTTGATATTCAACAAATGGAAGTAATGTAGGATCTTAAACACTCTAACTATATCAATTTTAGTAAACAAGCATGCAAGGTCATTAACATAGAAGTAAGGTTTCAGAAATTACCTTTGAAGAACTCTTCAAATTTCTTCAAATCTAGCTTGAATCTTCTCTTCAACACCTTTTAGACCACTACAAGATCTTCTCTACTATTTTCTTGACTCTTAGATTGGATGGTAGAATCCAAAATTAGTTGAATTTCAGGGAATTTTTTAAAGGTTGGAGAGTCATCATTTGTAGAAGATGAAGAATCCTTCTTCATCCATAGATTAGCTTGCATGCCTTTATTCTTAGCAGATTAAAACCAATTTTAATCACTCTCAACATGCAACATAACAAAGTGACATCCAAACATTTAAAGATTGAGTGGAATTGAAGGTGTATTGTGTAGTAGAAGAAGTGGGAAAACCCCACTTTCTTCCATTTTAATTCAAAAATTCAAATTTTTCATTGATTTTCATAAAATTAATTTAAATTGGATTTTTTGATTTAAATATTTGAATTTCATAAATTCAATATTCAATTTTAAAATAAATTAAAATTCATTTTAATTTTTAAATGATTAATTAAACATCTTTAATTAATTAAATTAAATTAATTTCAAATATTAAATTAACAATACACCAATTCTAGACATGAATCTTTATTCATGTTTTTATTATTTAAATCAAATCTAAATATTATCCAACTCTCCAATTTGTTTATTTCAATAATTAAACTTTTACTTATATCATATATAACTAAAATTCCCCTAATTCGAGTTTGAACATTTCAAATACTCTCATCACGCTATTATAAGATTTAGTCCGTTTGTGAGCTAGCTACCAAATTAACCGAATTAATCAACATTCGTTAACTATCGGGTCACTCCACTACAACCCAATAACTACACTCTTCTCGCTATAGATATATTTTGTCTACTTGATTCAACCATGGTCAGTAATTCGACCCTTCACGGGTTGATCGTATTAACAGTTGGGTCAAAATTACTATTTTACCCCTGTAATACATCTTGCTCCTTGAGTCTCAACTGATCCATTAATGAACAACTGGTTTATGGTTCTACTAGTACATCGAGTCCCTCTCCGTCATAGAGAGGGTGGGACCCATTGTTCAAGACTAGAAGTCAGTACTTAAGGGATTAACCTATCTACTATTCTTAAAGCAGGTAGGAGTGAATTCCATCTTGCAGAACTATGTCTCCAACTATCTATTCGGTCTTACCCCTAAAATGGGAGGCTTATTGAATGATGCTATTAAGTCACTCTCACCCATGTAGATTAAAGGATAATTCTGAATAAATAGGAGTTCATAGTTAGCTCAAGATTGAGATCGAGTTACCTTAGGTCATCAGATTAAATAATCAGTTTTAACAGTAAACGGTCGTTATAAAGAAAATTGACTATTTTGTGGTTCGATTTTATGCAAACATCTTTTGTATAAGATGCCTCCACTCGCATGTCTTCACATAAACAATTTGGGGATCACATCGTTTGTATTAAATATAAAGCGAGTCATATCCATAATGTCCCTAAGATAAGACAACTAACCGTATCCTTATACTTATAGATTGTTTGGTTGTATATTTAAACTCGATCCTCTTTTATGTCTCCACATAAAGTGAATATTGATGCTGTAGTCAAGGGTTTATTAGTTTATTGGATTTAAACTTTACAAGTGTAATTTACATATTCAATAACAACTTCATTGATAAACTTCAATAACATCTTTATTGCAAATAGAATATGTTTAATTTTACAAATTGCAAGTTTTAGGACATACAATCGAACAAACTCCCACTTGGACTAAAACTCCAGTGGGTTTATATATATATACAAATATATACCATGTTGAGTATAAGAGAATAAATATAAATATAATAAACTAGGGCATCAGATACCCATGAATTCTTCCACTTGCTTTAGATTTATCTATCTTATAGTCATAGTCTGACTAGGTGACCCTCGAACACTTTAGCCGTGAGAGTCTTTGTAAATGGATCGTTGGATTATCTTTTGAGGCTATCTGCGTGCTCCTTGGTGTACTATCTCCCTAATGAGATGGTACTTACGCTCGGCGTGCTTCCCGCGCTTATGGCTTCTAGATTCTTTTGAATTTACAACTGCTCCACTGTTATCACAATAGAGAATGATAGGCAAATACATATTTAGAACCACTTCCAAGTCAGTCAATAATTTCCTTAGCCATACTACCTCTTTGTTGCTTCACATGCAACTATATACTCCGCTTCCATGGTAGAGTCAGCAATACAACTTTGCTTTATGCTCATCCATAGTATAGCTCTTCCATTTAGAGTGAATATTGATCCTAAAGTATATTTTATAGAATTCACATCAGTTTGAAAATTAGAATATGTGTAACTTGTAAGGATCAGTGATAACTTATAGAAATACAAGTTATTGTGACTCAAAAGTTGGAACAATTAGGGTCTTTAAGGATAAAATCTCATCATTCTTAGAGAGAACGCATGAAATTACTCAAACACTATCAAACTCATACAAAAGAGGGTTTATTACTGAAATACTGTGGCGCTAATGCATAATATTGCAGGATTTCAACAGACTTCAAGTGTCGCAGGCAACGTCAATGCATAGGCATGTGTCGAAGGGGTTTCAATGCAAGAAAGATTCATTAATTCTGGCTGTTTGTGTCAAATCACCACTTGTGAGCATGGGCATCTATAGCTGGCGGCATCTGAAAAGTATCTTAGTGTCAGGCGATTGACCAAGGTATGGAATTTAATGCTGTCCCATCATCAAGTTGGTGAAGAACAACGCCTATAAATAGAAGAAATCCCACCAAATGAAGATCTTAGCTCAAATTTTATAGTTCTAAAATTTAGGGACTTAGAGTTGTATTGTTGTGACAAGAAGAACACAAGAGGGAAGAAAACCACCCCCATCATCGATCAAGGAGTGGAGAAAGCTGAGCTCGAGAGAAAATTTTCTTCCATTTCTTCTACAAATTGATTGTATATGAATTAGAATTGAGCCAAAGAGGACAAGGGATTTTACTCTGTGGTTTGACTCATTTATTTTCATCTGAATTATAATTCTCTTCATCTCATTTGATTGAGTATTGATCTTGTAAAGACAATCAGTTTCTTTATGAATTCACATATTTGATTTATTTCACTTCGCTACTATTTATTTCTTGCTTTACGTTAGATGCATCTATAACTTCATGCAAAATCTATTTCTAAATGCTTAAACCAATTGAATCACTTGGTAAAAGCTACTTTAGCTTGAATTATTCGAGAGAATAAGAAAGCAAGCATTAAGTTAGAAACGTTTGGTACATCTAGAGATAGACGCACTAGTGTTTTATTGCATTCTATGACTAATGCATACATCCTAGAGATAGAGAATTGTATGACATTCGCATTGAGAAGTGCTGAATAGAAAGTAAGCAAAAATCTAACGCATAAACGAAGATAAGCAAGTCATTTCATCCGCATCATATTCTTGTATGTGTATATCTCACTTAGATCGACGCATATCCCCTACACTAAAGTCCATTTTCACATGACCCCTTGTTTTCTACTTGACCCTTTTTGTATCTTCTTCCACGCACCCAACAACTTAGCGTAAATAACTCATTTCTGCATTCACTTAAGATACTTCTACATCAGCTACAATACAAGCTCTGCATTAGCTTTAATCTGAATCCCTGAGTTCAACCCTGGACTTACCAAGAACTTGAGTTGGATTTATACTTGGATCTGATTTAGGAAAACTTGAACGCATATAGAGGAGTGTCACGCGTCCCTTCATACATCACTAACGCATCAGCGCATCACTCACATTTGCACTTATTTTTCCAATTACTTTATACAATACACTCCTAAACTCGCATCACGAATTCAACGAACAAGTTTTTGGCGCCGTTGTCGGGGATTCAACAACAAAACTAACCAGAAATTTTGCTTGTATCTTTTGTAAGAAAACTACAGCTGAAGAAGTATTACGAGCTAAGCCGAAGCTTGTAAACGTTTATGAGAATGGAAAACACTCCTGATCTCGTATACGACCCCGAAGTTGAAAAGATCTTCCTACGAAGAAATCGATTTAATCGTCGCCGTAGGTGAAGGCAACAACTACTCAGACAGCAAATCAGGCAACAACAAATGGCGGACGAGGAAGCAAATCATAACTTAGCTCAACAGCTAGCCCACACTGCTCAAAATCCTATTATAATGTCAAACAGTAGTATGCATTCCATGCGGGAGTATGCATCTCCTGTGTTGTATGATTTCTCACCAGGTATTATATATCTAACATCAGATGGGACAATAATTGAGATGAAATCTGTGATGTTACAAATGCTTCAAACAGTTGGCTAGTTTGGGGGTGCTCGGGGAGAAGACCTTCACTCTCACATGAAACGTTTCTTGGAGACGTGTAACTCGTTTGTGATTCCTGGGATCACTTCAGAAGCTATCAGGCCATCTTTATTCCCATATTCTTTACGTGACGATGCAAAGCAATGGGTAAGTTCTTTGGAGCCTGGGGAGATCACGACCTGGGAAAAGTTGGTGGCGAAATTCATGCAGAATATTTCCCACCCACCACGAATGCAAGGAGGCAGAGAGAAATAATGAACTTTGAGCAAGAAGAATTTGAAACCTTGAGTGCCGCATGGGAGCACTTTAAAGGATTAGTCAAGAATTACCCCAATCACGGATTACCGTTAACCATCCAGATGGAGACCTTTTATGGAAGATTAAACAGAGCATCTCAAGTGGCAGCCGACGTAGCTGTAGCTGGCGGTATCATGGACAAATCTTATAATGAAGCTAAGGAAATACTGGACTGCATAGCCAAACATAATATGGAATGGGTAGATGACACTTACGACGCAAGAGCAGATAGGAGGTGACGATCTCTGAATGTGAACTCTATTGATTCTAACGCAATAGCCACGCTCTTTGCACAAGTGGCTACCATGATAAACCTTTTACAGAATATATCACTGGAAATGCATCACACTCGCAAAAGGTAAATCAGGTGGAAACATTCGTACAACCCTAGTTAGCTGTGTGGATTGTGGAGATCCTCATCCCTACATTGATTGCCGACATAATTTGCAGTCGGTATGCTTTATTAAAAATAACCCATTCTCGAACACCTATAATCCCTGATGGAGGAACCCTCCAAATTTCTCTTGGGGAGGTCACCAACAGGAGTAACACCAACCAGGGGTAAATCAGCAGCATAGGCAAGGACCGCCGCCTGGATTCCAGCCATCATAGCAACCACACCAACAATCCTTTAATAGAGGAAGTCATGTATCGAGTTCAGCTTCTCCGCTTGAAAATCTCTTAAAGGAATATATCGCCCAGAACGACGCATTGCTAAAAAGCCAAGCGTCATCCATAAAAAATATGGAGATACAGGTAGGGCAAATTACAAGTGAGCTGAAGAATCAGTCGCAAGGATTCTTGCCCAACAATATGGAAACCCCAGGAAATAACAACGGAAAAGAGTAATGTCATGCAGTGACATTGCGAAATGGCAAACCTCTTATAGAAGGAACCATGAACCCAATAATCAACAATCCTTCAAAAAAGCACAACACACGCCCGACGACATTGAAAGATCAAGAAGAACAGATGCCAGAATCCACAAGCCATTTGAACCCAAACACGTCTAACGCAGGAGAACCTGCGGTGCGGCTGAAAGCACCATTTCCTAAACGCCTGCTGAAGAAGAATGATGAGCAACAATTTAAGCGTTTTCTTGAACTTCTGAGGTAATTGCACATTAATATCCCACTTGTAGAAGCCTTAGAACAAATGCCGAAGTACGTCAAATTCTTGAAGGATATTCTAACAAAGAAGAGGATAATCAGCGAGACAGAAGTAATTGCTCTAACGGGGAGTGTGATGCATTAGTCAATAACAAATTACCTAAGAAATAGAAGGATCCAGGAAGCTTCACAGTCCATTGCTCAATCGAAGGGCTGGACGTAGGACATGCACTATGTGATCTGGGAGCAAGCATCAACCTCATGCCACTCTCAATTTTCAAGAAATTGGGAATTGGTGAAACATAACCCACTTCTGTAACGCTTTAACTTGATGATAGGACAAGAACATATCCTGAAGGAAAGATTGAGGATGTTCTGGTGAAAGTTGACAAATTCATATTCCCAGCGGATTTCATTAAGATGAAGCAGACAGGGATGTACCAATCATTCTTGGACGACCCTTTCTCGCCACTGGGAAAGTACTAATAGACGTGCACAAAGGAGAACTGACCATTCGCGTAGACCAGGAAATGAAATTTAATATGTTAAACGCATTAAAATTTCCGTATAATAAAGAATTTCAACTTAACAAAATAGAGTTACCTGAAGAAGAAGCGGCCTAAGTTTGTGAGGTCCTTGCGTTGGAAGAAACCATGAAGAAACTCGAGCTGCCAAGTCTGAGTGAGCGATAGACGAAGCCAGCGCGTCCATCATTGGAAGAACCACCAGAACTAGAACTGAAACCTTTAACTAACCACCTTAAATATGCTTTTCTTGGATCAAATAACACCCTACCTGTAATTATTTCAGCAAATCTTTCCGAGCCTAATGAATGTTCTCTTTTGCAGATGCTGCAAAAACACATGCGTGCAATAGAATGGACGCTGACAGACATCCGTGGCATTAGCCCATTGTACTGCATGCACAAAATTAGGCTAGAATAAGGGAAGACTGGATCAATTAAGCCTCAACATAGGCTAAATCTCATAATGAAGGAAGTAGTCAAGAAAGAGATCATTAAGTGGTTGGACGAAGGAGTAATATACCCTATCTCCGATAGTAGCTGGATAAGCCCAATTCAATGCATCCCTAAAAAGGGAGGTACAATAGTGATAGTCAACAATAACAACAAGCTCATCTCTTCAAGGGCTATCACGGGTTGGTGCATCTGCATGGATTATAGGAAACTTAATGCGGCAACCAAGAAGAACCACTATCCTCTTCTCTTCATTGACTAGATGCTTGACCGATTAGCTGGAAAAGAATTCTACTGTTTTCTAGATGGATACTCTGGCTACAACCAAATTCTAATCGACCCAAAAGATCAAGAGAAGACGACATTCACTTGCCCATTAGACGACATTCACTTGCCCATTTGGAATGTTCACGTTCAAACGCATGCCTTTCGGACTGTGCACGCACTTGGAACGTTCCAAAGATACATGATGGCAATTTTCTCTGACTTCCTCGAACAAACCGTTGAAGTTTTTATGGATGATTTTTCAGTTTTTGGAGACTCATTTCAATCGTGCTTAGACCTCTGGAGGCCGTCCTCGCTCGATGCGAGGAAACAAATCTTGTGTTAAATTGGGAAAAATGTCACTTTATGGTGACTGAAGGCATTGTTTTGGGCCACAAGGTATCTAAAGCCGAATTGGAAGTTGATGGGGCCAAATTTGATGTCATAGCCAAACTTCTTCCGCCATCAAATGTAAAAGCATTACGAAGTTTTCTAGGACACACAGGCTTCTACAGAAGATTCGTAAAGGGGTTTTCTCAAATTGCGCGTCCTCTGAGCGCATTATTAGAAGTGAACCGGCCTTATGAATTTAATGACGACTACTGCACGCATTTGAAACACTGAAGTATGTGTTAACTACAGCTCCGGTACTAATAGCACCGGACTGGACGTAACGCTTCATTCTGATGTGTGACGCAAATGATGTTGCAGTTGGAACCATGTTGGGGCAGAAAAAGGAAACTTGATATGCCTCATCTCCTATACGTTGAAGACTTTAAATGTCTCTCAGGAACATTACACAACTATGGAGAAAGAAATGCTGGTTGTAGTGTTTGGAATCGAAAAATTTACATCTTATTTAGTTGGTGCATCAGCAACCATCTATATAGATGACTAGGCCATTGAGTTCCTAATGAGCAAGAATGACGCAAAACCAAGGTTAATCAGATGGGTGCTGCTCTTGCAAGAATTCGACATTAACATCAAGGGCAGAAGGGAGACTGAGAATCAGGTGGCTGGTCACCTGTCCAGATTAGAGAATCAGGAGATACAGGACCAAGAAGATGAAATCAGAGATGCATTTCCTGATGAAGGATTATTCAAGGTTGAAGATAGGGAACCATGGTACGCATACATTGTTAACTACTTAACCACCAAACAATTCCCTGAGCACCTTAACTTTCAACAAAAGAAACAGCTGGTTCATGATAGAAAATTCTATTTTTGGGATGAACCATTTCTTTACAAACAAGGTCCCAACTCCATCATACGTCGGTGCGTTCCAAAAGGAGAGACACAACGCATCCTTGTTGAGTGTCATGATTCTCCTTACGGAGGTCATTTTGAAGGGCAAAGAATCGTTGTAATGGTTCTTCAAAGTGGATATTTCTGGCCTACCCTCTTCAAGGATGCAAGGGAGTATGCTCTCAAGTGCGGCCCTTGTCAACGCACAGGAAATATATCATCAAGGGACGCAATGCCTCTGAACAATATACTCGAAATCAAATTATTTGATGTATGGGACATCGATTTTATGGGACCTTTCCCCCTGTCCTGTAGTCAACAATATATCCTGCTGGCAGTAGATTATGTATCAAAATGGGTGGAAGCTGTGGCTTGTGCTAAAAATGATGCGGCAGCTGTTTCAAAGTTTCTCACCAAGAATATTTTCACACGATTTGGAACACCAAGGGCACTAGTGAGTGATGAAGGTACGCATTTCATTAACCACATCATTTTAAAATTATTTACTGAATACAATGTTAGGCACAAGATTGCTACCGCCTACCACCCTCAAACCAACGATCAAGCAGAAGTATCTAATCGAGAAATAAAGTCGATATTGGAAAAAGTCGTCAACGCATCAAGGAAAGATTGGGCACAGAGGTTAAACGAAAACACTTTGGGCCTACTGAACTGCCTATAAAACTCCAATAGGTATGTCTCCATACTCTTTGGTATTCGGAAAAGCCTGTCACTTACCCTTGGAGTTGGAGTACAAAGCTTTTTGGGCAGTGAAGAAGCTGAACTTAAACATGGAAGTCGCGGGCGAACACGTAAGCTTTAGCTCAATAAGCTTGAGGAATGTTGATTAAATGCATGTGAAAACAACAAACTCTACAAGGAGAAGACTAAACGTTGGTACGACCAATGCATCAGTTAGAAAGAGTTTGTTGTTGGGCAAAAAGTTTTATTATTCAATTCATGGTTGCGTTTGTTTCCAGGAAAATTAAAATCAAGATGGTCAGGACCATTTATCATCAAAACAATCTTTCCTCATGGAGCTGTAGAGTTGACACGAGAAGATGGCACAAATGCATTCAAGGTAAATGGGCAAAGGGTGAAGGCCTACTTTGAAGAAAGTTTAGAACGACAAAAGTCATCCCTTGCATTGCGCGAAGCCAACTGAGGCTCGTGTCGAAGCTTCCCTACGTTCAAATAGTCACATATTTTAGGGACGTTTCTTCTACCTTTTTTTTTTTGCACTCTGTATTTTATTTCTGCGTTTGTTTTTACTCTGCGATTATTTGTTTGCCTTTGCTTTAAGTTTTAATTGATTGCTGATTTTTATTGCTTTTCTTTTTTTTTTAAAAAAAAATGTGTACAACTTGAAGAAGTTTAGGAAGGGGATAGGATTCTTATGCATTGGACTTAAGCCAACGCATGGACCAAACAGAAAGGACTTTCCTCGAAGACGCAAAACACTTGATTGCTTAGAAACCCTAGGCACGTCCTTTCGTTTACAAAATTACGATGTCAGGCGTCTTCCTCTAACAAGTCTATAAAAGACATCTCACTCGACTTTCTTTCTTCTTTCATCACTTTCAACCCTTCATCTTGAAGTCCTTTGCTCCCGAACCCTCGCCGTCCAATCAAACCAAGCATTGCAACCGACATTCCGGTCATCTTCTTTAGTAGCGATGTCTTCTGCTTCCGATAGCCAGAACCAATCACAAAGCTATAGAGGAGACTCACTGGTAAGCTCATTTTCCTCTTCTTCTGCTTCAATGTCGCTCCCTCATCCCCTCGCAATGCCTCGAAAAGACCTTCTCTGGCCAAACCCTTGCACGATGGATCTTTTCCCATCTCTCAGCGACCATCTCGATCAAAACCCTCCAAAACCACCACAAAACCTCAACCTTCTAAAACCCCCTATACATCGAAAGCCTTCACCAAGCCTAAGTCCAAAACCCCCACCAAACCAAAGCGGAAGGTTGCAGCGAGGCGCCCTTCGACCTCTGCAGCTACCGAAAAACCCTAAAAATAGCTTGCTTCACTGCCATTTATTCCGAACATTAGTCTGGTGGGTGCGACGCATGACCTCATTCTAGACCATCTCCGCACCACGCCATCGCCCGCCGTGCGTCCCCTTGCCCCGCTATCCATCCAACCCTTGGCCACAATCTTCCCCATTGAAGCGGAAGCAGCCAACCAACCCATTCAGCCATCCACACCCATCATCATATCATCTCTTGGGTCGCCGCATACCCCATTTTGCACCCCATCACCCCCTCCCCCAAACCAAGCTCTGACAGTCTTGCGTCAAAGCGAGATAGTGTGAAGCTTGTGGAGTTAGCTCGAAGGGACGAGCAAGAAGTCTTTGGAGAAATTTTAGCAAGCTTAAACCAAGGACAACTTGAAGAGGAACAAGTGATGCATCCCGACCCAACCAACGCATCACTCGAAGTTAATGAAGCGGAGTGATATGCGATGATGCTTGAAGTTGAATTGGAAGAAGAAGAAAAAGAAAGAGAGGTTAGCTCAGACGCATTGCAACCTCGTCAAATTGATGCGGATGAAGGGCCGTAAAAAAGAAAGAGAGCATTGAGAAAAAGGAAATTTATTTTAGAGGATGAAGAAGAAGAGCAGCCTGCACCTGGTCCTGAAGGTGCGACGCATGAAAGCTGCTCTGACTCGAGAGCTTTGAAAAGGGAATTGAAGATGTATAAGCTTGCACGACAGGGGTGAAGGAAGTCTGCCCTCCAAAAAGAATTAGAAAATTAACTAAGGGAACTTGCGTGAGAGGCCAAAATGCATGAGACGGGGAAACTCAAGATGATTGTCGCGCCATCAAAAAAGACCACGGGGAGGAAGCGCCAATTCAATGACATCCTTACTGAGAAAGGCTTCTTCCCCGAACGCAACCTATTGCCTCTGTATATAATCGACACTGTGGATGCAGTGGGCTGGAGTCAGCTATGCATTGGGCCTACAAGAATTTGGCCCAATCTTGTCTGCCAATTCTATAATAGTGAATTTGAAGGGGAAAGAAATACGACGCTTGTTGATGACGTCTTGGTGCGTTTCTCCGCTAACAAAATCAATGAGGTGTTCAATATTGAAAGAAATCTGGATGCAGAAGGAAATCGCATCTTGGAGCATCTAATTCTCAACCATTTTGAAGATGCGTTAAGAGTTGTGGCCAAACTTAGAAGCACTTGGCAAATATCAAGAAGTGGAGTAATGATTTTAGCTTCTAGGAACCTAACATCGGACGCAAACTTGTGGTTCTATTTGATTAAGAACTGTATCATGCCTACAATGCATGATGTAACGGTCTCAAGAGAGCGCGTCTAGCCACCTATTGCATCATGCAGCGTATTCCTCTAGACATAGGGAGGATAATCATGGATAAGATCAAAGCCATCAAAGCAAAACCACGAGGACAACTTTACTTTCTTTGGCTGATCTGCGCGCTGTGTGAACGCGGGGTCATCCCTCTGGGGGAAGAGTATGAGGAGATCGATAGTCTGATGGACATCAAATTAATCAGGCATCTGCTTCGCGGTTCGCCACATCAACCTGGCCTACCTTTCAAGACTGCGGTAGCAAGATCTTGATCCTCCCAACGTGCCCCCAAAAGAAGACGCGTCCGGATTAGTGAACACAACGATGATGCTTTGGAAAATGAACAAGAATATGAAGCAGAGCATGAATTGACCGAAGAAGAAGCATGGCCAGACTTGAACCTACCTCTCCCAAACTCACCCTTGGCCCCGCAAGAAAAGATTCTTGATCTAACGCATCACGATAATACCAACCTTGATCAAGAAATCCTTAGTCCTCTTCCTTCCCCTTTACCATCTCCAATTCCAACCTTTATCCCTCCTCCAACTATTTTTGAACCAACTGAGTTAGGGTCAAGCAATGCAAGAAATCAGAAGACCCAGTGGAAAGAGCTGAGGAACCTGCACCGCCCCAACCAAGCACTAATCTTGATGAGTTGAAAGCTTTCATTAGCGATCAACTTAGACCACTGGCTGCGTCCATCGAAACACTTCAGCAACAGAATTGGGTTCTAAAGGACTATATGCGGCAGAAAATGAGAAGAATGCAGGACCAGTTATTCTTTACAATGCAATATATCAACCAAGTTCTGATTGGGATGTTTGCCTTGCCACCTCTACCTGCCCACCTAATGAACCCTTTGCGCTTCATGGATGAAGACCCCATGGATAAACACAGGGATGACACACCAACACAATAAATTTAAGGGTGTTGGTTATTTCGTTTTGTTTATTGACCTTTTGTGTTAGTTTTTTGAGTTTGTGTTATTCTATTACTGGCTTATCAATGAAATTGCTATTATTTTTCATCCTTGCGTTTGTCTTTAGCATACCTTTGTTGTTCTTTGGCTATTTTTCTTGTCTTGTGCTTTGTTTTACCTCAATGATATTAGTAATATACGAAACTTTATAAGTATAGATTAGGCATTAAGAAAATCAACAAAGTCTGAACTTTTCTAAGAAGTCAAGTACATGCTTTCTTTCTGACGCATGCAAGCCCTAAACTAAAACTCCTTTCGAAATTCTCAAAGTCTTTTCGAAATTTTGTCTCTCTTTTAGCAATGAGGATTTAGCTAATCCCCAAAATTTGGGGGTGGGAGAATCCGAGTTAAGATACATTTATCAAATAAATTCATCAAAAAGTGAGGAAACAAAATAGAAAGATGTAATAAACAAACTCCTCTATCAATACTTTATATAAAAAAAAAAACCTCAAATTGGCATGAGTTAAAATTGGAACAGGCACTTAACCAGAGTTGGATGCTTGCATGACACCCGTGGGGGCAAGCCAAAACGAAGTTAAGTCTCTTAGACCAATGCATCCCAAAACTCTGCTATCTAGTTTTAAGAAACTGTATCTTGAAACGCATACATGCTTAGATATGAGTTTAGTTGTGAAGAACTCTCACCCGTAGTTGGATGCTCGCATGACACCCGTGGGGGTAAGCCAAAACGAAAGTGGGATACCTGGAACAACGCATGGGTGATCCAGAATTCATATTTTTTTACTTGCATCCTATTTTGGAAAGCATCTAACGCATTGCTGGTTTAGAAAAAACGAAAATGTTTTGAAGAGCGAAAAGACTTGTTGATAAAAGACTTGTTGCACTTAAAATAAAACATTATTCCTTTTAGAAAAGAATCAACTTGCGTTACATTTTCTAAACACCAGTCTCAAGCTTATAAGTGAATATGATGAGGTGAAACTTGCACACTTAAGGCAATGGAGATAACTAGGAATTATTTGTGGAATGCTCGAGGACAAGCATTGTTCAAATTTGGGGGTGTGATAACTTGTAGAAATACAAGTTATTGTGACTCAAAAGTTGGAACAATTAGGGTCTTTAATTCTAAAATCTCATCATTCTTATAGAAAACGCATGGAATTACTCAAACACTATCAAACTCATGCAAAAGAGTGTTTACTGAAATACTGCGGTGCTAACGCATAATATTGCAGGATTTCAACAGACTCCAAGTGTCGCAGGCAACGTCAACGCATAGACATGCGTCGGAGGGGTTTCAATGTAAGAAAGATTCATTGATTCTGGTTGTTTATGTCAAATCACCACTTACAAGCATGGGTATCTGCAGCTAGCGGCGTCTGAAAAGTATCTAAGTGTCAGGCGTCTGACCAAGGTATGGAATTTAATGCTGCCCCATCATCAAGTTGGTGAAGAACAATGCCTATAAATAGAAGAAATCCCACCAGATGAAAATCTTAGCTCAAATTGTATAGTTCTGAAATTTAGAGACTTAGATTTGTGCTGTTGTGAAAAGAAGAACACAAGAGGAAAGAGAACCACCCCCACCATCGATCAAGGAGTGGAAAAAGCTGAGTTCGAGAGAAAATTTTCTTCCATTTCTTCTACAAGTTGGTTGTATACAAATTAGAATTGAGCCAAAGAGGACAAGAGATTGTACTCTGCGGTTTGACTCATTTATTTTCATTTGAATTATAATTCTCTTCATCTCATTTGATTGAGTATTGCTCTTATAAAGACAATCAGTTTCTTTATGAATTCACATATTTGATCTACTTCACTTCGCTAATGTTTATTTCTTACTTTATGTTAGATGCATCTATAACTTTATGAAAAATCCATTTCTAAACGCTTAAGCCAACTGAATCACTTGGTAAAAGCTACTTTAGCTTGAATTATTCGAGAGAATAAGCAAGCAAGCATTAAGTTAGAAACGCTTGATACATCTAGAGATAGACGCACTAGTGTTTTATTGCATTCTATGACTAACGCATACATCCTAGAGATAGGGAATTGTATGACATTCGCATTGAGAAGTGCTGAATAGAAAGTAAGCAGAAATCTAACGCATAAATGAAGATAAGTAAGTCATTTCATCCGCATCATATTTTTGTACGTGTACATCTCACTTAGATCGATGCTTATCCCCTGCACTAAACTCCATTTTCACACGACCCTTTGTTTTCTACTTGACCCTTTTTGTATCTTCTTGCACGCACACAACAACTTAGTGTAAATAACTCATTTTCGCATTCACTTAGGATACTTTTACATTAACTACAACACAAGCCCTATGTTAGATTTAATCTGAATCCCTGAGTTTGACCTTGGACTTACCAGGAACCTGAGTTGGATTTATACTTGGATCTGATTCAGGAAAACTTGAACGCGTATAGAAAAGTGTCACTCGCCCTTCACACATCACTAACGCATCACTAACCATCAACGCATCACTCACATTTGCACTTATTTTTCCAATTACCTTATACAATACACTCCTAAACTCGCATCACAAATTCAACGAACAATTAGATCCTTAGCACCATACATGATCATATAGTCCCTTGTTCTCTGAAGATACTTGAGAAACAACATTTCAATGATCATATCCAGGATTGGAATGAAACTTGCTGACTATTCCAATTGCATAACAGATGTCTAGTCGTGTACACAACATGACATACATTAAACTGCCAACTGCAGATGCATATGGAATTCATTTCATAACCTCAACGTCTTGAGGTGTCTTAGGACATTATTCCTTAGACAAATGAATTCCATGCCTGAAAGGTAACAAACCTCTCTTGGAATTTTGCATTTTATATCTAGATAACACCTTATTTATATAAGATGCTTGAGATAATGCTAGCATTCTATTCTTGTGATTCCGAACTATTTGGATGCCAAAAACATACCGTGCATCTCCCAAATCCTTCATTTGAAATTTTGATGCAAGCTATCTCTTAATGTTAGTTAGAAATTCTACTTCATTTCCAATGAGTAGAACATTATCAACATATAAAACTAGAAAAACTACAGTTTTGTTGACAATCTTCTTGTAAACACAAAGTTTATCAACGTTTTGTTCAAAGCCATAAGATTTGATCGTAGTGTCAAATCTCATATTCTAGGATCAAAATGCTTGTTTCAACCCATAAATGGATCTTTTAAGCTTGCAAACCTTTTGCTCTTGACTATGTTCTATAAACCTTTCTGGTTGAGACATATAAGTACTCTCTTCAAGATGGCCATTTAGAAAGGCTGTCTTGACATCCATTTGTCATATTTCATATTCATAAAAAGTGACAATGGATAAGAGTATTCTAATAGACTTGATCATGGCAATTGGAGAGAAGGTTTTTTCATAGTTCACCACATCTCTTTGGGTAAACCCTTTTGCCACGTGTCTAGCTTTGTAGGTCTGTATCTTACCAGCTTGGTCTCATTTTCTCTTGTAGATCTATTTGTAACCAATAGGTTTTACCCCATCTGGTTGATCTATAAGTTTTCAGACTGAATTGAAGTACATAGACTCCATTTCGAGGTCCATGGCTTTTATCCACTAATCTCGATTCACATCTTCCATTGCTTGTTTAAAGCTTAATAGATCGTCCAGGCCATCATCAGGTATGATGATTTGAGTTTTTGTCAAAACCCATGTAATGGTCAGGCTATTAACAATCCTTCCACTACATCGAGGCACTCTCAACTATTGAGAAGGATGTGACGGACCATTTTCATCAACCAGTTTGTTGAATGGCCAGCTTGATCAACAACTCTTGTTGATTTATCTGTCGTTTTTTTGGACATTTCACTTAATACTAGCTTACTGGAGGTTGATGATTACTTATGTGGCCCTCCTCTAAGAATGTAACATTTGTCGATATAAATACTTTGTCATCTTGAAGATCATAAAACATACCACATTTTGTCTCTTTAGGGTATTCCACATATAGACATTCTTTGGAATGGCGTTTTAGTTTCTTTGGGATCTGTACTAGTACATGTGTTGGACATCCCCAAATCCTAAAGTAATATAAACTACCTTTACATCTTCTCCATAACTCATATGGTGTTTCAGAAACATTTTTTTAGGGAACCATGTTCAAAATGTATACAATAGTCTCTACTGCATGCCCTCAAAATGAATTAGGCAACTGAGCATAACGCATCATTGAACGAACCATGTCCAACAGGGGTTTATTTCTCTTTTTCGCTACACACTTTTATTAAGGTGTACCAGGTACTGTGAGTTGAGACTAAATTCTGTGTTCTATCAAATAGTCCTAGAATTTCAAGTCCATGTACTTCCCACCTTGATCTGATCGAAGCGTTTTAATCTTTTTACTTAATTGGTTCTCAACCTCTGCCTTTTATTTTTTTTGAACTTTTCAAGAGTTTCCGACTTATGATGCATTTGGTAAATGTGGCCATATCTAGAATAATCATCAATAAAACTAATAAAAATACCCTCTGCATGCTTTAACATTCATCGGACCGTAGAGGTTTGAATGTACGAGCTCTAAGGGTTCTTTGGCTTTAATATCTTTTCTTGCAAAGATCTTTTGGTTATCTTACCCTCAAGACAAGATTCGCACGAAGGTAAAGAATTATCTTCTAATTGATTCAGGACTCCACTCTTAACTAATCTATCAATTCTATTGAGATTAATGTGGTCAAATCTTAAGTGCCAAAGATAGGCATTAGGAGAATTTTTTTGCCTTTTATTTTGATTTTCAGTTATTTTAAACATCTCTATATTCAAAACAACTTTTGCCTCATTTGGTTTTAACATATATAAGTTATTTTCCAATTTTGTAGAACACATTTTAATACCCTTTGAAATAATGAACATTTCATTAACTTCAAAAGAAACTTGATACTTTTGTTCTAGCAAACATGAGATAAATATTAAATTCCTCCTCATGGTAGGAACATAACAAACATTTTCAAGTAAAATAAATCTATCTTCAATAAATAATTTCATATTTCTCACTGCTTTAGTAGAGACAACCTCTTCGGTTCCTACCTTAAAGGTTCTCTCGCCTTCTGTAAGCTGCCTCTAGGAACTAGTTTCCTGAACGAAAGCACAAATATGATTGGCGGCACCTGAATCAAGTATCCAGGTTAATTTATCATTTTCACTAAGTATGTTTCAACAACCAATAAATCATATTTACTTTATTGTGCTTTCTTAGTATAATATGATTGGCAACAATTAGAAAAAGCGCTAGGATGGCTTACCACTCATTATACGGATGTTAAACATAAAGCACTAACAATCACTGTAACATAAAAAGATACTAACGGCAATAAATGAGTAAAAACACACAGAAGTTGATAACCCAGTTTGACGATAAACCACCTACGTTTGGGGGGTAGAGTGCCTAGGAAAGATAATCTACTAATATTAAATAGTTAAGTAGTTTACAACGTAGTACTTATCTGTAACACTCAACAACTACAGTGATTCACATAGAGCTCAACTCACAGACCACCTAGACTCCCCCTAGATGTGAGACTCCCCCTCAAGTGTACTTAGACACTCCATAAGTTTGATAATATTAGTGTCAGTCACCACGACTTCCGATGGCAGATGAGACTCCACTCATGATGATATCTTTCCCAATTCATTGAACTCCCTTCACTGATGCTGAGTCTTAAGCTCCTCCTAGGACTGAGAATCCCTTATTTGGTAGCAAAGACTTAGGCTCCCTTTAAGTCCAATATTAACTTCAGAGTAGAACATTCAAACAAGTGAAAATCATGCACAACAGAATAATGAGCAACAAGCAAGATCACAATGTAGAATAACTCGACCATTGAACATCTTGCTCTCTAAAAGATACAATGCGACTAATAAAAAAGGCTTACTTCAAAAAACAACCTAATAAGACTTTTATAGACGAATCTAGAAAAAGGAAACAACTCCCAAATTGGAAAAGATAAGTCATTAAAACTTTGTTGGAGACAACTGCAGAAACCAATGCCTTAGAAGATATATAAAGCCAATCAAATAAAATCTCCAACAAAATTGAAGGTACCTTCTTCATATTTTAAATATAAAATTTATTATAATTTTTTAACGATAGATAATCCAACCATTATATTTTGCAACAAAACAAATGCTACAAAAATCTAGTGCTCGCTGAAGTTTTTTCCCTCCAAAATGGACAGACGAGAAGAAAGGGTAATTGGCATTTTTAACCTTTTTGAAGTTATGTTTTTGTAAATTTAGACCCTTTTGAAAAATGTTTTTCTTGGACCCTTACAACTTTTCAAATAATGTAAAATTACAATTGCCATTGAGATTTCAAAAGTCATAAAACTTTCATTCTTCTTCACTCTCCTCCCACTTCATTTGAAACCTTGCTCCTTCCATTTCTTTGCCATTTTCTACTTCAATTTCGATTGGATTTCGAATTTCTTTGTCATTTTCCTTTCCATTTCAAGATAATTTTGGATTTGTCATCTCAAAATTATGTTCGAATTTAGGCATTTTTTTTTGCTCATTTTGTTGGTTTATCTGAGATGGTGAGTTTAAATGATTGTTGTAAATCAATGTTATAAGATGCTAGGTTTAAAATCGATGTTTTCAATCTTCTCTTTTATGTTTAGCCGTCCAGATACTTGAACTAAGTGTATTTTTAGGGTTTCGAATGTAAGTGAGATGTGGTGTATATAACCAATCTTCTCTTGCATTCTAGTGAAATTTCTTTGCTTTTAGAAACCTCTTTGCATTTGAACATCATTTTTGGAGTTCTTTGAACGATTTGGAACCAAAAAGTTGGTTTTTTTCCCCATAAAAATCTCACCTTTATTTTCTGAAAAACATGTAATACCCGGTTGGACTTCATACGAGCCTAACCGAGTATTGACCAGGGCGAGGCAAACGAAAAGACGAATTCCTTGCCTAGTCTATCCCTATTCGGGTATTGACCAGGGATAAAACCATGAAAAATCACGTAAAATAATACAAATAATGAAAACCATGCAAAACAATGCAAAATCATGCAAAATCTTGCAAAACTACTATAAACCATGCAAAACCATGCAAACTCGTTTAAGAGCAAGTACAATGATCCAAAATCATATATAAAAAAGGCACAATAATCCAAAAACCATGGAAAATCATGCAAAACCCTTTAAAAACGTATTTGTTAAAATCAATAATTTAAACAAAAAGAATAAATTACATTTTAATTTTTTAAATTAATTACCAAAACCATGCAAAACTCATGAATAACAAGTACAATACTATAAAAATCGCCAAAATAAATCCAAACGCGAGAAATTTCTACCATGTATAAGAAAATGGTGGTAGTAATAGTTAATATAATTTTTAAAAATAAAACAGAAAAGGAAAAAAATGAAAAAAAGTAAACCCAATCCAATATTCAGTCCCAGCACAGGTCGGGCCCCAAAATCTTTTTAAACTTGACAGTCCCTCCTACCATGTTCGGTACCAAGCAACCCCAATCTCATCTAACCCGTTGGACGCCCAACCGAGGGTTTACCGGGTCCTCTATACATCCTTCAACATCTGCATCAGGTCCCAATTTGTTTCACCCGGTGTGGATCTGGCTAGGGCATGACCAGGTCCACTCTACCACCCTTGGTGCCAAGCAACCCCATCTCAATTCACCCATTAGACACCTATACCTCCCGGCACCAGGTCCCCATTTATTTCACTCGCTATATACCCAGCTAGGGCATGATTAAGTCCCCTCCACCTCTCCTAGCTGGGCGCTTTATCGACCTGATGGAGACTCGACTTGATTAATGCATACAGAGGTCAATCCTAACCACATATCAAAATGACCTGGTGTGGCCTTGGTAGAAGTGGTATGAAGCCCGACTAGGTCTCTTTACTACAGATTTTGATTTTTTTTTTAATATCTTTTTAAACTATTTTTTGACGATTAGGATCTTTTTAAATAAGTTCTTTTGTTCACTAAAAATTTGAATTTCTTTCTTTCTTTCTTTCTTCTTCTTTGTCGTCTTGTTATTGTGGATAATGGAATGAGATTGATGTTAGGTTGGTTAATGGTTAAAATTAATTGGTGTTTGAGGTAGGTAAAAGTTGGTGGTTGGGTAGGTAAGAGTAAACAAAAACTTCATTTAATTTAATTCTTTGACCTTTGTACAAACGTTGAAAGGATAGAAAAGTAATTAATCATATAAAGTTTTCCTTGCTTACATCACTTTCATCATCATGGGGTAAATTTTTTTTTAAAAAAAGTGTCATTTTTTCAAAACATAAAGTAGGAGGAGGCTATTTTTGTCAACATAAAGTAGGAGGATGCTATTTTTGTCAATTTGTCGAGAAGAAATTGGTTGTGATGGGAAAAAATAAGCATGGAAAAAATTAGCTTCATAGGGGTGAAAGATGGGGCCTGGGCAAGAAGTTAGTTATTATAGTCCTAGGTTATAATAGTTTATGTTTGGAGTGTAGATTATTTTAGTTATAATAGTATGTGTTTGAGGTGTAAACTATTTTAGTTTGAGAAAAGAATAGTAAATACTATAATAAAGAATAAAAAAAATGATGAGTGTAAAATAGTAAAAACTATAATAAATAGTAAATAGTAAATAATGTGGCAAATAAAGTTTTGAAATAGTATTGACTGTAACTAATTGAATGTTTTGAAATAGTATTTATTGTCGCAAAAAGGGATTATCATAGTCTTATGATAGTCTTTATCTTAAACGTCCCAACATTAATGTGAAAAAGGATAAAAAAAAAATTAATTATAATAAGCAACCCAAATATTGACTTAAACGCTAAATTCAAAGTTTATGGAATTAAGGACAAATTGGATGTAATTTATCTTTATTGACTTATGTTTTATTTCCTAATATTTTATCTGCTAACAAATTTCAAATCATAACTAAAAATTTGCAATAATTACAAATATATCATGTTACTTTACCAATCTCATATTTCTTATTTCAATAATAATAAATAAATAAATAAATTATGAAATGCCTTAAATTTCATGAGAAATACAAATTAAACTATTTGCAACTGACAAGTTAATTGCAACATTAAAAATCAATTACTTGCTAAAAATAAATAATAAATTATTGACTGTTACATTTAAAAAAATTAAAACTAATAAAATTTTACATGAAAAATAGAATCATTAAGCTTTTTTGTGATGGTTACAAAATTAAAATTAATAGGCAATTATTAGCCGTTCACATAAAATCACAAATTACTACTCAAATCTGATTCTAGAATAGTGGCAGAAGAAAATGTCAGATATGCATTTGCTCACAATTATTTTTTCTTCTTGAAGTATATAACTTTAGATAGATTTAGATTTGGAATTTAATTTTTAATTTTTATACAAACCTTTTTCAGACTAACCTACCATTCCATTCTCCACTATAGAACATTTATCCTTCCATTTTAGAATGTTATACAGAAGTTTAATAATATTGTTTGTTTGTTATCTGTTTTGCTGTAGTCCCTAATTTGTAGGGTTTTATGTTCTTTTCTCTATCTTTCTTCTTGGTGGTTTGCAGTTTGCGTCTATGGTTTTGTTCTGGTCTTATTCTGTTGGTTTTATTTTGGTTTTATTGTTCTATTTTTGCTTGTGCTTTGTTGCTTTAATGTTTTGATCCCGGGCTGTAGGATCCTCTTTGTTGTTCTATAATAATATCACCTATTCTAAAAAAAACTTTTTTAAAAATAAATTATCTAAGAGAAGAAAAAAAAATTCAAATCCAAATATATCCTTTGCACAAACAAAATGACAACATGTTGAAATTTAAACTTTATCCATTATGTTTATAATGTATAATTGTACATGAACTATAAAATAGTTTTCTTTTTCCAACATAAACTATAAAATAGTTATATAAATATGATTCAATCTCATAAATATTTTTATAATTATTAATAGAAAATGTTGCAAATGTATTCCCTTGAAATAAATTTTTTGAATTCATTTAAGTGGCTAGTAAATAAACTAAATTTTATAGAATGAGTGAGTCATTAATTATATTACAAAAAAAAAAATTGACAAATAATAATTAAACAACCAACTTTTTTTTTATTGATCAATTTTAGAAAAATAAAATGCATAAGCTAATTGAGTTGTGTTGAATTTAGATTATATGTTACCATGTTTAGGTATACATAGGAAGACAATTGGGCACACTTTTCTCTAAGGTTTTCTTCATAGATTACTACATGGATAGTAATTTTAATACATGGTTGCTTATTTATGTTTTCAAAATTATTTTTTAAGATTACATCAGGATCCAACCTGTAAAAATAGAAAACCACACCAAAAACTTCATCTAATAATTAAATTAGTTTATTGGTCTAAAAGTTACAATAAAAAATTATCACAAAACAAGTTGAAATATATAGAATACATGATATTATATTTGTCGAAGAAATTGGCATAAAAATGAAGAGAGGTAATCTTGGAAGAAAAGAGAGAATACTCTTTTACTCTCTAACACTCACTCACTTTTCTTTGTTAACTCTCTAACTTTGCTTTGTTGCTCTCTTTGCTTGCTTGTTTTACATATGAGGGCCCAACTCCTATTTACAGGCATGAGGTCCTTCGAGCCTAAGCAAAAAGGATCTCTCTAGAAATATCTAAATATTTCTTGGTTTATTCTTATCTATAGGAATTCTCCTCAACCTAAAGAAAGCCTGGGATTTTTCTAGACCTTTTTTCAGATATTTATTTACACACTTCCACATAATTCTAGAGAAATCTAATTTACATATTTATGTCATATGGTAGATACTTCAAGAATCCTCTAGAATAGTTAGTATTGTCTTCTACTTTAACATTCCCCCTCAACGCTAACTATTCTAGCTCTTTACATCATTTCGAGTTATTATTGGAAGTCTGCATGCTTGGATGCTTTTAGCCTTTTGACACTATGTCCCAACATTGATGTTTGCTTAATACATTTTCTTCTTCCTTGGTCTTTTTCCGCTGGATATTATGTGACACTTCTTCATATGTTGTTGCCTCTTCAAATTTTTCTAATCTCGCATTCACGTAATTTGAACTTGGTTTTCTTAGTCTAGTCGATCTCCGTAATTATGACTCTTAATTATGCATTCCACTATGCCAAGGACTTTGTGTCCTTAATTACTCTTCTTCGTCTTCGTCAATTTTTTCTTCTTCTTCTATTGGATCCTATTGCACTTGAGTTATCTCTTTTTGGATCCTTTATCGAAAGGTCTCTTGTCCTTAGGTGTTTTTCTGATTCAGGTGCCTGCCATGATGATGCTTCATCAAATGTAACATTTCTTGATGTCTAGTATTGTTTACTGATAGGATCAATGCATTCTATCCTTAGGTGCCTTTACTTATTCATGTAGACACCCTCCTGTCCATGACATAAATGGAGTCCATTCCTTGTCCTTCCATTGACAGTGTACCATTGACTTCCAAATCTTAGTATACCTTGATATCATTAGTTCCAAATACGACGAAGTTGCCTACTGATGTCAATTGAGATACTGACACCAAATTCTTCTACATTCTAGGCACAAAAATATGTTCTCCAGTTTCACTTGATTAGAATTAGAACGAGGCATTATCAGAATTTCATCGACATGGGCTATTGGCAACTAAACAACTCGACTTTCTTTGTATTCTGATGTGTTTTGCAGTTTCCTCTTATCATCCGTCATGTGATTAGAGCAGTATGAATCGACAATCCAATCATTTTTCATAATTTACCTCTTTTGCATGGACAGCCAACACTTCGTTCTCCACTGCATTAGATGTTGACTGGGGTTGGAATATGCTATTACAAAACATGTATATGCATCCCATTCTTCTTCACTAATGCTCACAGTCTGGAAGGTGAATGCATTTCTTTCTGCTAGCTTCTTCTTTCGACGACAATCTCTGGCATAATGACCTACCTTTCCACAGTTATAACATTCACCCTTTTTTCTATACTCGTGTTTTCGATCAGGTTTACTAGCTCCCTCTACTTGAGAGCGTTTTGGAGTTTCTTCATCTCCTTTTGATCCTACTTTCTTTTGAGATTTTGATTGACATTTTCTTTGGCCACTAAAGAGTGCTTCTTTATTTTTGCTCTTTATTGTGACCTTTGACATTTGCTAAGCCAATGCTTCTTGACTAGCAAGCATATTTTCTAGGTCAATCAAAGAAGGTTGGACTGCCCAACCTTGAATAGCAGCAATAAAGCTTCTATATTCAAGTTTAAGTCCATGAATAATAATTCTCCCCATCCTCGACTCTGAAATAGTAGAAGTAGGATCTAACTTAGAGATTTCATAACATAAATTTTTTTACCATGGTGAAGTATTGGTTGATAGTAATCTCCGTTTGAGCAACTAATAGGAGATCGTTTCCTAGAAACTACAATCTCGCATCATTTCTCTTCGAAAAATGTGATGTAAACGTGTCACATGCTCTCTTCGATGTCTCTCATGTATTTATATATTCCAATATTTCTTCATCGATTGTAGTTTTAATTACAAACACGACCTTACCTATTTTAACATTTGATAACTTGTAAAAATACAAGTTATTCTACATCTTTTGTTAGAACAATTAGGGAAATTCATAGGCAAATGCATTAGTTTGGTAAGAAAATTGTGCAATTAATCATATCCTGCAACCACATGCCTACAAAACCAATAATCCTTGAAAATTATAAAATTTTTCATTTTTGGACGTAGGATTCTGTTGAAAATAGAGAAAACCAGTAGAAGAAGCAAGTCGCAGCTGTGAATGCATAGAACTAAGTCTGACACCCAACTTAACATCGTAGAGTTCCACGCAATGAGATAAAATATGATTAAAGATACGACAAACGTGTGGACAGTGGAAGTCAAATAAAAAAGATCAAGTTGGTAGTTGATATGAAAAGTTCATGGCAGAGTTAAATGAATTTCTGACGCGAGGCAAGCGGCGCAGTAGGACATGAAATTTAATGCGAGGTGTCAGCATAATCATTAGAAAAAAGGCATGGAACCTTCCTTTTTGATTCCTATAAATAGCCCGTTGAAGAATTTCCTAAGTATCAGACGTCTAACTAAGAAATTGGCCAAGCCTATGCTCATTTTCCATCTCACATCTGCTATAGCCACAACCTCTGAAGCTTTTCCTTGAGGAATTTTGGATGAAATCTCAATTTTTCTTCTCTGAAAAGGAATAAGAAGAACACCACCACCATTACAACTGCCGTAAAACAGCCACCATTGGAGCCAAGGAAGTAAGAAACTGCAACTCGTGGCTTGACACTCTCCACCCTTATCTTTTATTTCATTCTTCTTATTATTAGTATTTGTATTATTTTGTAGAGATTGAAAAACTCTCATTATCAATATGAATGCCATTACATTCTTCCATCCATCCATGTTTCTTACATCTAGCATGGGCAACTAAATTCGTAATGTGTTGGGAAGGATAAGATTAATACGTTGCTAAGTAATACACAAGTAAGCATTCATCTTGTTAACATATGCTTCATAACTATTGATAGGTCTTGAAAAGAGCTATGTTCTTAGTGTTAATTCCCTCAATTCTATATTAATTGGTTACTTAAAACGTCCATTTTGTAGGAAAAATCCAATCCCGACACTTTTAGCATCGTTACAACCAATTTGGAGCTTAATGGAGGCAAAAGAATCTCTTAAGAAGAACAAAGGACAAATTACCATTCTACATCCCTCAATTGAACCGATTCAATATGCTTCAGCATCAATCGAAGCGTTGCAACGCTCTCACTATAACATGGTCCAATGCTAGCTCAATGCTGTAAGACAGAATGCACCAAAATGCTGCAAAAGAGGGTAGCGTCGTAACACTATACCCAGGGTTGCAACGTTCCGAAGATTGACGAAAAAATAAAAAGAGCGCGTACGCCTATGCTCAAATGAGCGTTAGAGTGAGCATCATCGTAGGGTTGCAGTCGAGCAACTGTATGAGCTAAGCTTGAAGAAGAAAA